>NC_059228.1:6893823-7530698 GCF_020615455.1 Coregonus clupeaformis
ATCAATATACTTTATTCTAATTGCTTACTTCATTTAATTTGGTAAAGAACATTGCTTTAGATGAGGTTTTCTTGTAATCCAATGTAAAACTAAATGCAAAAACGTTGCACTGCTTACAGATTTATTCAGTCATAAATATTTTCCATTGTTTTGTCGTTGCATCTTTGGGGAAGGACATTTGTCTTATTTTGCCTTTGTTCAGATGCTTTTCAACCCTAAATAGACTAAATACTCTCAATCCAGTCAATTGAAAGGATGTAAACTGATCTAAACTTTCACCATGTGGTGTTATCGATATAGTGTGCTCTGCATAATGTTCATGTTAAAATAATAATTTTTGATGGGATAAACTCAAAATGTCATATAAAGGATTAGTTCTTCTTTGTAAAGTACCCATAAGATACAGGACTCAAGAGCTAAGTGGGTCATAATATGATTATGCCCTGGTGAAGTGATTTATGATTATTCAATAATCCTGTTTTGCCAGCTGTTCTTTATTCCAGCAGCACTGTCTTTGAATTATGTTAATTATTTGAGTGATAGTCCTCCAATCATGCATCTATTGCATCACTATAAGTGATGGGGAATAAAATGTATTGGTAAATATACACTGTTGTGTTGTCTGTCTATTTCCTTTGCCTTCCATAACTTTTGTGCTGTCTGATAAAACCTTCTGAAACTTACTTGTACAGTATATGATAAGCTCCATTGCAGTAGATGGTACAGGCAAGTTATTGTCAAGAGACTACGTGGTGGCACTACAGAGGCCGATTGAAATCAGGTTTCATATCCGCCAGCTGTCCACGGAGTGGAAGTTGCAGTGAGATGAGATGAGACGAATCATGATGATCTCTCATGGTAAAGATGATAGATCAACATAGCAGCCACAGAGCTTGTCCCCAGCGATGGTTTGCGAGGCCTTGACACAGCCATGTTTTCCTCAACCCCCACTTTCCCTTCCTTCTTTCCTCCCCTCTCACAATCCATTCCTCCTCTTGTGTTTTTGTGGGACCCTAGCTGGCCCTCCAATTAGATCAGGAATTACGGTGTGGATTAGGTGATGGAGTGGGATGCCTGTTCTTCTGACCATGGTAGCTATTTCAAGTCACCAAGTTGTACGCTCGTCGCTTTTCCCTCTCTACTCTCCTTGGTTTACGTTATAACATAGCAGTAGGAAGAATGACAAACACTGTTAATCTCCTTGCTCGCTGGCAATGCATTACAAAGGGGGTAAAGCAGGATTTTTTACCAGCACTGTAAACACTCAAAATTCAACATTGTCCATTACCTCTTAAACACAGCTGATAACAAGCATCATTAATTAAACTGTGGGAGTAAGTGGGGTTACATAAATTGAAATTAATAATCGTCTGCATACATAAATAGAATGCACATTTCAGAATTGTTTTCTCAACTCCCCCCCCCTCTCCCCCCTCCCCCGCCAATGTAGATTAAAAGGTTTGGCTTCCATATAAATGCGATGTTTCAACCCAATCCTAGGGATAGGTTTAGTCATGGAGTGCTCTTTTAATTTCTTTGCCACATTCTCATAATATGTTCCCAGAAAAATGATCAAGTAGGCATTTAATTGCTTTAAGAAAATAAATCACTTCCCATAGCTATTGTATTGACGCCAAGTCTATAGCACATAAACTGCAAAGAACATGAAATATTTCACCACTTGTTTTTGAAATACCCATTGTTGAAGGAACAACATGGACAATGCTTTGACTTACTGATCATATTATTATTTCATATAATATATTTAAAGTCAAACTACTTTTCTTCTTTCTTTTTGCTCCACTTCATAGTACCTCAGTCTAATCTGTCTGATGTTTCTTTACAACTCTACTACCATTATCCCCTACGTAGCAATAATTGTAATGATCTGATCCATGATTTAAATCATGTATAGCATGTTTTGGCTAGAATGTTGACATTACATGAGACACTTCTGAATTCTCTAAAGGCTTAAGCATGCCTGAATGACTATAACAACCATTAGCTGTGTTGTCAGGGAGAATCAAGTTTGGACATGCCCACCATCATCTGGCAAGGAGAAGACAGATATTCTACTTTTAAATGCTTTGTAATTTAATTAACGCTTTCCTCTGGAAATAACAATTTTAGAGGACGGTGTAGATGATGTAAATATGTAAGGTGCCTGTCTTGCTTTGTAAGCCCGTATGTGCATCACTTTTCAAGTTTTGCACTCAGGTCTTGATGAATGTGTTTATTGTTTTTGAAAGGGACTTCCAGTTGAATCTCTGGAGCAAAAGTCATAGAGATGACAGGCTATTATTATCTGACTATTATTATTGATAACCTATAGATAGAAGGGGCTATACATAGAGGAACAAGGCGTGTTGTATGTAGGTCTAACATGATGGTAACAGGGGCATGCAAACTGCTAGAGAGATGCAATATCCACACTAGTTCATTATTTGATGATTTGCAAGATATATAGTTAGCTAACACTTATTGTAATTTATGTAATTTAATGGGACTGAATTTTAAGTGTATATGTTGCCATTGTGTCACTATTGTTATTTTGAATGTTAAAATTGTTGCCATTTTGGGACACATCGATGTTATCTCAATGGGATAACCAGCATAGACAAATATTACATGAATAACATTTGACCAGAAGCATTTCATGCTGGGAAAAGACTGATTCATCAGAGGTTAGGAGACATTTTACATTCCCAGCATCACTTCAAATCCCTCTGAAATACAGACAGATACATGAGGGCTTTGACAAACATCTGCCATAAGTCACAGGTCACATCCATAGATGATTAGGAGATAATTGGTCTGCACAAGTCCAGACTTGAATACATGAGCATGGATACATAACTGCCTCATTGCCTATGTGGGTGGGCAAAGGTGGCTCGGGTTGGAGTGGTCTTTTTTCAAGTAATTTCACATGGGTATCCATATGCCTGGGGGGGTTCATATTGGTCTAGGAGATGGGATTTCTCACTGTACTTCCTGTTTACAGCATGTTTAAATGTCTCATTACTATTGATGACCTCCTGCTCTGTTCATACTTCAAAATATAATGACCATACAAGCATAGCATACTTTGATGGCCATGGACATTCTAGTTCAAAATGGTGACAAATTAGTATCTTTGTTTTGTCATTTACACACATCTTGACATGACCGAGATCATATCATAGGTTGAAATCAGATCCCTGGTTAGCTGGCGGTTATGCTGATGCCTCAGTGATAGAAAATCACAGTGTTTCCTCAGGTCCTCCACTCATTTGTGGTCCCTGATTCATTAGCATGGCAGGTCTCAGTGGACGGCAGGTCTCTTCTGGGTCCCCTCTGCAACAGACTGAGGCTGTAACTCACAGCAGTCATGAAAGATCTGCCAGTATTAGCCTACATCTCACTAGGACACTGCAACCTAAACAATAGGACTAAAACAATGACTTGAATGGAATCATTTATGTGGTCTTTTTACAACACTCTTCTCTCAAATACTAATGAGATAGCCGACAACAAATTGTCATAAGCACCTCGCGCATAGCTCATATACCGCCATGGGAATTTCCATTAAAGGCGTTTGAGTTGGAATCAGCGAATAAATAAATGACGTCCTCGTGGGAAATCAAGGTAACAAGCAGATACATGTTAAAACTCTGGAGAGACTTCCCATGGAAGCTGAAGTGGGCTTCACAAAATGCAGATGTGATGGAACCACAGACGGTGCTCAACGGGGCTCAGGCCTTCAAATAAGTAATGAAGCAATTAGTCAGACAATTATGAACACCTGTGACGCTGATTGGCACAATGCTGCTTCGTCTGTTTTCCTGGTTCTAAAGATGCCTTAATGTTGCTAAGTTAACCTCTAACGAGGCTTGTAATAACGAGGAGGAACAAACACACCGTATTCACACACACCCACACACACACACACACACACACTCAGAGACACACAGGAGGTTCACATTAAGAAGAGGAGTTCATCCCAAAGAGCAGGTTGCGTCATGTATTATTGAAACCAGCTGTTGTATAAACACAACTCCAATAATTTGGGGTCTCCATTTTTCCGATTCATTAAGGTTAATGCAGTTTTAATTAGTACTTGATTTGAAGCCTATTAGATGTAATTCATAAGTCTTTTCAAAGACCTGCAAACTGCATTGCATGGGATTAATAAATTAAAAGGCACAACTTGGAATTAGTCACTGTTGGTTCATGCTTGGACGCAGGGATTCCTTTCTATTCACTGTAACTGGCTGTTTATTTGCACAAGTGCTTTCAGTCACATTAAAACAATCTAATGAGTGGAGGGCTTTTGGATTGCAGGGATTGCATCACCAGTCAGATGAACAAATGGAATGGAGGTTCCGGCTTGATTAAAATAAATCCTTTGGAAAATATCTTAAGTGCTGAGTTCTCTTTTTCTCAGCTAAACATTGAGGTGTCCTGTGACACCTTTTTATTTCACACTGAGAAAGAAGGGTTTCACGCTCTACTTGTTGTCCTGGTTGATTCCCAGTCATGGCTATTGGGTATTGCTGTAGAGCAAAATGGGAAATCTAACTATAGACTGTAATGTCAGTTTAAAGTATGTGACATAAAATGGGAATATGTTTGTGTTCAAATATATTGTCTGAAGAGAGAGCATCCTCTGTAGTTCTTCTCCTAACGATAATGTAGAGTTATCAGCCAGAGGTTTCTGTTCTCCTATAAAGGTTTATCCATAAACTCTATAAACCTGCTGTTACAAACACGATAGACTTCCTCTTCCTGGTTTGACGTAAACTATTGGTTTTGAAAGCACATCAGTGAACAGTGAAGATGGGTGGAAATTACAGGAAGAGAGCATGTAGCTGAGCCGTTGACAGCAGGAGTCACAACCCATTAGGAGATCCACCAAGTGGGAGCTCTTTTACCATGACATGCTTACTGTACAGGGATGAATCATTAGCACACCCTGTTTGACATTGTCACACTGAGACATTTTCTTCCAGGGCAAAGAAGTCAGATAAAATGGTGCTCCAGCTTCAACAAGGTTATGAAACAGGTGGAGCACTTCTGGCTAACAGGTTCTCTGTGCAAGAACTCTTAGTTTTTTTTCAACACAAAAAATGGTCACATCTGTAACTCAAACTCCACAGCCTCAACTTTTGAGACCTGAGATCAATTTTGTACATTTCTTCTTTGAGAGAGGCACACAATGGGAGTTCACTGAGGATCAGTTTTCAATTGGATAATAGGCTTGTGAAATGAGGGGATCGCGAGTGCATTGCTTTCACACATTCTTATATATCTCTGTAATGTGTCTCTGTAATGTGAACCACATTCTGCTCAAATCTCAATTCCTTTTTAGAGATCACATTCAATTCACACATCATGATTCAAAGCAACCTAGACTGGACAACCTGAATCTCATATCTCAACACCTCTAAAATGATAAAGATAACATTAATTTGACATGTTTATACCATTCCCCTTGAACCTGTAGGCAACGTTCTGCGTACACCATTATACTATACTGAATCCTTGTATTCATCTCCTCAACTAATACAGTATCTCAATCACCCTTGCCCCTTTGAACTCAAATTGACCTATAATTCTGTAAACCCATGTTGAGATTAGGATTACAGTGATCAGGCTGAGGGTTAGGAGAGTTATGCTCACTGAGTATCTATATGTACATCATTGCTGTGTCTATAGCAACAAATTATGCCTTTCATGTCTGTATTTTAGCCCTATATGAATTCAGTATAATCTCAATAGCATATGGTATTGCATGGCATAGCCATATGGCATGAGAAATGTGATCATGTATTTGCATGGCATGTGTATTTACCACATATTTTGTACTTACAGGTTAAAGGTTATATAAAATGTTTGTCAAATAAATAAATCATTGTGAATCATTTAGGTGATTAACTGTACTTTTATCCTAATTGTAATTAACTATTATTATGATTTATAAAATATTTCCCAAACAATTGTTTTCTACCATCACATCCACATCATCTGCATTTTTTTCTTAGCCATCACGTGACTAACATAGAACTAGAACACAGATGATAATACCGCAACTGGCTGTATTGTTGGGCTTCGCAGTGCATTATCATCAACCCTGTTCATTCCTTTTCCATGAATGGAGGCTCCTCTCCACACCGCCAGGTTAAGACAGAGTGGTGCTGGTCACGGTGGCCTGCTGCATCGCCTTTAACCTGCTGTAGCCACTAGATGGTGTATGATAACCACAGAGACGGATCCCACTGGGGCTGAGTCCAACTCTCTGGTGAGGTGCTGCTGGATAGAGGAGAGACCAGGGGATGTGAGACAGGAGTGGAGAACAGTCTGGAGACTTTACGATAGATTCCAATCTGCCTTCTCACAGGTTCCGTACATGATTTATTGTATTTTTTTCCACGAATGAAAACTTTGCACTTGCAGTACACTGTTATCATTTTTTATGGCTGTCTTTACAGATGGGAAATTTCATTGTTAGGGACAGACCAATAAAAGTCAGTTGTAAATTACTTTAACAACATGATGGCTGGTGCACATTTCTGTCCCTAACACCAGATTGTTGGAGTGGCCTATCGATTTCAAATGACTCATACTGTACTCTTGGAGTAGCAGAGGGACTTGACACGTCCTTTAATTTTGGCTCACAACTGTTGCATTATGTCTGAGCGGTGAAGTCTTTCATCACACTAGTGACACATTTGGTGTTAAGGTTCTGTGGGACCACTGTGTATCCCCCATAATGAACTGTAAACGTATCATTTACAGTTATATAGACAGCTTTGTCTCATATGTTGGACAGCATATTCCCCTCTAATGACCTGTAACTTTTAGTTACACTGAATGCTCAACGCTTTGAGGTTGAAATTGTATTATTAATAATAATAATAATAATAATAATAATAACCTGTTATAAACTGCAAAATATCATGCAAAATCACATGGGCTAAATACGTACATAGTACTTTAGAAGAGGGTTAATACGCACACTACCAAGCGTGTCTCCTTTGTGGTGCTGGGAGTTACTGTCCCGTGTATGCTGTGTTATTTGTATTTTTGTAAATACATAATGCATAATACAGCATAAGTTCATTGAGAGAGTGCATTCTTGTATTGTTGTGCTTCTTGTGTTGCTGAGTAAATTCTGCAGCTTTTCAACACATACATCAAAGTGAATGTATCGACACTCGCTATACATTTTACATACGCTCTTATCCAGAGCAATTTACAGGAGCAATTACGGTTAAGTGCCTTGCTCAAGGGCACATCGACAGATTTTTCACAGTCGGTTTGGGGATTCAAACCAGCAACCTTTTGGTTACTGGCCAGACGCTCTTAACCGCCACTGCTATACTGTGTCATACCGATTTGTGCTACACTAATATATCTGTGGTCAGGTACTAGAGTACATGTAGGTGGGGAACTTAATAATCCATCCCCTACATTAAGGCTTTCTATGGGTTAAGTCAAGGGTCACTCACACCAATAGCTAAACCAGATTTATTTTCCTGGGGGCACCTATGTCAACACTAGTTACAGATCCTATTATAAGACGTCAAATATTTTGATGCTTTCGGATGACAATGAGAAGAAAATGCCAACATTTTGGATCAGAGAGTACTGGTCACCTTTAAAGTCTCAGGGCTCACCCTGACCAGCAATGTTATGCTGAACTCAATGAATTTTAAATAAGTCAAAGATTTGCTTCATGGTCTTCCCCAGTTTAAACAAGATATTTTGGATGGCAACGTGTGGATTTATTCTAAGAGACATAAGAGGGAGAACTTAATCCCCCATCCAATTGTAAATCCCACCTCCACTCCATAACGCCCCACCCCATCCAATCCCACCCCATCACTGACCTTTTGTCTAATATTTCCCCAAATAACGAATGCTTTCAGACTATATCAGAGGAGCGACCTTACGCATGGTCCACAGTATTGGAATGTCATAACACAAAAATCACCCAATCAGTATGCAGGGCCGAGAGCAAACAGAGCGCAAGGCCCTGGCGCACTGAGAACAGTGGTGAAAATGGCCCTCTGGATGTCAATGTAATAGAATGGCTTACGATGTGTAAATAACCCACCACTTAATGGCACTCTCAGGCCTGCCGACTCCCTTATAGCACGCTGAGATAGCATTGGAATCACAGGGGGCTTGGAGAAGGAGAGGGAGAGAAACCCATAGTTCTTTGGGACAGTGTCTGTCTTCTACCGCAGTCCTGACTCCAGAGCCTCCCCTCCTCTATAACATTACTCCTGTTGACCTTAACACACAGCAGGAAGTCATATGTGACCAGCGAAGACTCAGTCTATATAACAGTCTATATAATTTCAATGATGACAAATCATTATTTGTCTTTCAAATATAGACAGTTATTTCAATGAATTTTAGAAGAAAGGACAGAAAGGTTCTTTATCTTCTCTTGAAATCTTGAAGAGGATCTTCTTATGAAATCTAAAATGGGCGTGAAAATGTTGACTTTTCAAATGTATTGTTCCTTTGAAAGCTGTACAAAGATGATTTCTTCCCTTTTAAAACAATAGCTTTCAATGACTTGAGCGCTCCGGCTCAACATAGCTATATTTTGATTTAGCACTGTAGCATTCATGTAGTTAGTGCAATACACTCCAGTACATATTTAGCCAATAACAAGACAAGCAACCAACCTCTTCATACTGTGTACCTGTATTTAATGATTTCTGTTTTTGTGGAAAATGTACAGTAAATACAGTATGTATAAATGGGTTATGGACAGTGGGTCATCAAAGCTGTATGATAAATGTTTTGTGAAGACCCTATAATTAATTTTTGCTATAACAATTTAATCAATACGATAACCTAAAGTAATTGTAACACATGCTTTTAGAGACACCATGCACAAAACTGATGCTACTTTTTTTTTTTATAATGGCATTACTTTAGTTTCAAAGTATAACAAAAACACAGACATTGCATATCAAAGTTCTTAACCTTTAATACTCATTTTTTTATAATCATTGTTCAAAAGAACAATACAAAAATGATATAAATCACAAAAGTTATTTTACAAGGTTAAAGAGAAACATGTACAAAGTATAAACTCTACCCAATGAAGCAATATTACAGTGCTTTCAGAAAGTAATCATACCCCTTGACTTATTCCACATTTTGTGTGTTACAGCCTGAATTCAAAATGTATTAAATATATTATCTCACATATCTACACACAATACCCCATAATGACAAAGTAAAAACATGTTTTTATAAATCTTTGCACATTTATTGAAAATGAAATTAAGAAATATCTCATTTACATAAGTATTAACACCCTGAGTCAGTACTTCGTAGAAGCACCTTTGGCAGTGATTGCAGCTGTGAGTCTTTCTGGGTATGTCTCTAGGAGCTTTCCACACCTGGATTTTGCAACATTTGCCCACTATTCTTTTCAAAAGTATTCAACACTGTCAAACTGCACTGCAGACTGAACAAGGTTTTCCTCTAGGATTTTGCCTGTGCTTAGCTCCTTTCTGTTTCTTTTTTATCCTGAAAAACTCCCCAGTCCTAAACGATTACAAGCATACCCATAACATGATGCAGCCACCACTATGCTTGAAAATATGGAGAGTGGTACTCAGTAATGTGTTGTATTTGACTTGCCCCAAACATAAGACTTTGTATTCAGGACAAAAAGTTGTACTTTAGTGCCTTGTTACAAACAGGATGCATGTTTTGGAATATTTTTATTCTGAACAGATCATTTAGGTTAGTATTGTGGAGTAACTGCAATGTTGTTGATCCATCCTCAGTGTTAAACATTATTATTGCACACAGTGAGTCCATGCAACTTATTATGTGACTTGTAAGCACATTTTTACTCCTGAACTTATTTAGGCTTGCCAAAACAAAGGGGTTGACTACTTATTGACTCAAGACATTTCAGCTTTTCATTTTCAATTAATTTCTAAAAATCTCGAAAAACATAATTCCACTTTGACATTATGGGGTATTGTGTGTAGGGCAGTGACCAAAAAATTCAGGCTGTAACACAACAAAATGTGGAAAACGGTGTGAATATTTTCTGAAGGCACTGTACATACTGAACGGAACATGTTCATTTAGCAAATGAAGATATGTACCACGTGTAGCTTTTCACAACTCAATCATACTGTTTGAATACACATTAGTCAATACAGATTTACAGGAAGTTGTGGTTGGTTGGTGAGGGTTGTTTTAATCAAGAAGACACAAATAAAATCTTATCCAAACCAATGGCTAACTATTTAAAAACGGCTTATGTCAGCATAAACTGTGACTCTATACTTACCACTTGTCATGCTCATTATCTATAATTGTCATTAATTGTAAATCGTGATGACAGTGATACTATGTAATCAATTTTCATATGCATTTAATACAGTTTCTTGCACATTTTGAATTAAAGATAGCCTATATGACTTATCAATACAGGTAATATGATGGGTGTTAGTATGTTAAAACAACTACATCTGTTTGTGGCATTTAATTAACCCACCACCATTTCAGACATTGTTTTCACAATTTATTTTGTATGAATATTCAGGCTTTTTTTTACTACGTAATTGTTAGTGTAAATACTGTAAGTAATATTATAGTATTTCAATTGTGCAAAAATGTAAAGGCTGAGTTACAGTAAGCGATAAGAATGTCTTATGAGAAAGTACGTCTCATCGTATTGTTTATCATTTTGAACAAATCATTTTGCAATTTGCACAAAACGTATGATCTTTTAGGGTTCCTACCAGCGTGCAATTATCTTTATTGCTTTTTAATATAAAAACTGTATATTTCTTTAGCTTCAAACATTTAAAGTTAAAGGCTGGATAGATCTTATGAAGGATTTAAGCTATTGCATTGTATTCAAGCATTTCACAGTAAATTCCTTAAAACTTTTAGGATAAAAAATGTGGGACAAAGTGAAACATTTTACATTACACTAACAATTCTTCTGAAACAATTGTGGAAACATTAGTAGCTACTTGCACAGTAACTAGTATGATAACCCAGTCATTTACAGACATAATAAAGAAGAGGTTATCATGTACAGTATCTGTCAATGTGGATATGCTAGCTACTGTAATGTATATTTGATACTTTCTGCTTGCAGTAATAAAATAGATGTGACCTCCGTGGAAGTATCAGTCATGAGCTGCCTTTGATTCAGTCTCTATTTCCAGTAGATTCGGGACAGAACACCAGTTCCCACATCAACTGACCTTGGCATCTCTTTAGAACTCTCTCCAAATCTCATTTGCCGGTGCTCAAGGTTGCGTTGCATTTGTCTCTTGTTTAAGTTACCGAACTTCAACCCCTACGCCCCACAGGAGCCCCTCTTGAGAAATAACACCTGAGTCTAAGGTCTAAGATGAGGTGACGTGGGAGTACAGGTTGAGGTGGGTCAGCTAGGGTGATCAAAAACAAAGCAGAAGGATAAAAAATATATTTTTACCTCCCCAATAATCCTAGGCTTCCAAGAATGACCTTTGATCTCGCAGCATGTGTGGTATGCTGAGCCGCCTGCTCTTGGCGTTCGCTGCTCTGATCCTGGGAAGCAATCACGACGAGGACTGATATCAGAAAGGCTGCTGGGAAACACTCTAAGCCTGACACCGGAGGTGAATGCCAAAGCAAAAAGAAAATGTGTAGGGATGGAAAAAAATTGCCTAGTGCAGCCAACCACATAGAGAGCCTGATGGGCCACAGCACATAGCATGATAAAAAGTACTGAGGAAATCGACAACACTTTCTGAGGCCTGGTGTGAGACAATACTACTAAATGCACAACAACATCTTGAGACATCTTCTCTGGTGTAATGTAAACAAAGGAAGATAAACATTCAACTGATCACTTTCCTAAGGTAGGAATTATATTACTGCACTGTGTTTGAACTTAATATTACTGCACCCTATTTGAACTTGAATTTGTGTATCATTAGGACTGTAATAACACTGTTTTCATAGCCTTTATAGGATTTGTGTGAAATGGCAACTGAACGCTGAGTAGACCAGATTGGGTGCCACCTAGTGAATTCTTGAACTATGCTTAATCTTTTTTAGCTTGACTCTTGATGGTTGATATGCCTAGTGAATACGACAACTGTATATTTGTTTTTCAAATGGACAGCAATACTAAGCTTACTAATCTGTCAAAATATATTTTGTATACTCTGTCCAAAATGGCCTCGAGATTTTAGAAAATCCCACATAATTTGTCATATGTTGTTTCTCTCGGCAAACCACTGAGAAAATCAGTGAGTGTGCCCACACAAACTCTCTCTCTCTCTCTCTCTCTCTCTCTCTCTCTCTCTCTCTCTCTCTCTCTCAGGCCTTGGGCATAGCGAATTCCGTGCATGTGCGTTTATTTGATTGTTTAAGAGCGATTTCCGGAAACCAAGTTTTTGAGGGCCAGGAGCTGCCTTGGAACAATTAGGGGGTTAAATGGTAGCTGGCCACACAGGAGGGCACTGGCTCACTGGTTCGCTGGCAGCCCCTTTCTGCTCCTCAGAGATCAGAGGTCAAGGGACTTTTCAGAAAAAGTATATTTCTCAAGCAGCCCAAAACAGGTGGAGGCCTGGACACCACTATTTACCCAAACAAAATGAGGGAGGTAGAAGCAGTGCTGAAGAAATACCACCCTTGTATAGTGTTTAGCAATGAGATAGTGGCAGTTTGGGTGCGTACACCAACTCTTATACACAAGTATACACAAGAAACAGTAACATTTCTCCGGCCTCTTGTGTGAGTGCAGCACTTACAGGTAAAATATGCAAGACATGTAAAGAAACAAAAAAAATGACAATTACTTTGCATCTTTAAAACAATTATAAAAGCTGTTACCCTATATTACATTTTCGCATCTATTACATTTTCATTGTAATAGATGCGGCAACTCCACACTGTCATACTATTCGTTCAAAACATATTGTTTACTTTTAGCCCAAGGCTTCTGACATTTCCAGGGAGGTGTTCCTGTCTGCAGACATGTCAGGTGTGTCCAAATGTTCATTTGTATTACGTGTGTATTCTTATATTTGCATGTTTAAACATGCTGACCAAGCATGAACTACTATATGTTTACAGTATGTACCTGTATATTCACATTCTGTACACACACACACACACACACACACACACACACACACACACACACACACACACACACTTTTATAAGTGTGCTATAACAATAACTCTACCTAGATATTGTTTCCCAGCAGAAATAAGTTATGAGAGCAAATAATAATACAAAAAGGTTAAAGGTAGGTAGAACTCGTAGCTCCTGTGCTTTCTTTGGATTGGTTAAACCAGCAGGACCTGGAGTCGAACCCATCAGGAAGGGCTTAAGTGTTTTGGATTAGGGCTCTAAAAGGTATTTGGAGGTCCTGAATCAGTCAGAGGATTGGGGTGGAGGGAAGCCTTAAGAAGTCCCAAGCGCTGGGCCTGTGAGATAATCAAACAGAGGGGAGGTAGAGGGCCCTAGAACACCTGCAGGAAGGGCCCACAGCGTAGACAAGAGAACGTCCCTGCAAGTGGGACACACTGGTCCGTTTTCCCCCTGCCACAGAGCGACAGCAGCTGGGTATGGTGGTGTGGCCCAAGGGCAAGGTCAGCCAGCGGACCAGGGGGAACAGCGGGTGGATTGTTTTCTCTCCAGTAGTGAAAACACCGGCCATGGAGACACCGAAGGTGCCAGCTGTGGCCGAGGCTTTTTAGCCCACAGCCTGACACCATATTAACACTATAAAGGGAAGCTGGATTGCTAATGACCACTGGCCTCTGGCCCCACCTGAGCATAACACCCCACCCATACAGCGCACATACCTCTGGACACTAGGTTCTCATATTGGAGACAGGTTGGTAATAATAACTTTGGGAAAGAGCAACAGAGAAAGTCTGAACCAGTTTTAAGTTAAAACTTGACTCAGGGATGTACAGTGGATGCACCTACTTCAATTCCTTTTAGACCGTACAACTTGCAAAGTGTGATTTCCCTTAATTGACAGCTTTTTATTGCTTTACAGCTGCTTCCAGTCAAGGTTTATTTGAACATTTATGAGCTATTCCATTGTAGACATGATCCTTTGCATAAACATAGGAACAGAAACCTCAGTAAAACAAGTTACAATGGCACTTGGATGCATAGCCAACGTTTTATGGGCTCCTGACGAACCATCAAACAGCAAAGCGTCAATACAGGACTAAGATCGAATCCTACTAATACCTACATGTTTCAAGCAGACCACCATAGTCCCTGTGTCCAAGAACGGGAGGTAACCTGTCTAAATAACTACCGCCCCGTAGCACTCACATCTGTAGCCATGAAATGCTGGTCATGGCTCACACCATCATCCCAGAAACCCTGGACCCACTCCAATTTGCATACCGCCCAAACAGATCCACAGATGATGCAATCTCTATTGAGAATGCTGTTCATAGACTACAGCTCAGCATTCAACACCATAGTGCCAGGACAACAACCTCTCCCTCAACGTGATCAAGACAAATGAGCTGATCGTGGACTACAGGAAACGGAGGACCGAACATGCCCCCATTCACATCTATGGGGCTGTAGTGGAGCAGGTCGAGAGCTTCAAGTTCCTCGGTGTCCACATCGCTAAGGACCTATCATGGTCCAAACACACCAACACAGTCCTCACATCCTCAAACAGTTATACAGCTGCACCATTAAGTGCATCTTGACTGGCTGCATCACCGATTGGTATGGCAACTGCTCGGCATCTGACCGCAAGACGCTACAGAGGGTAGTGCGTATGGCCCAGTACATCACTGGGGTTGAACTCCCTGACATGCAGAACCTCTATACCAGGCGGTGTCAGAGGAAGGCCCTATAAATGGTCAAAGACTCCAGTCACCCAAGTCATAGACTGTTCTCTCTGCTGCCGCACGGCAAACGGTACCGGAGGGCTAAGTCTGGGACTAAAAGGCTCCTGAACAGTTTCTACCCCCAAGACCGCTAAATAGTTAACCAAATAGCTACCCGGACTATCTGCATTGACCCTTTTTGCACAAACTCTTTTAGACCCCATGTATATAGCCAAGCTATCATTGCTCATTGTGCATGTATTTATTGTGTTACACATTTGTTTTCTATTATTATTTTTGGTATTTTGTTATTGTATTCTGCTTTGTTGGGAAGGGCCCGTAAGTAAGCATTTCACTGTTACTCTACACCTGTTGTTTACAACGCACGTGACAACGAACATTTGATTTGATTTACTGTAATAGCAACTTTTACAAGATTTTCAGTGAATAGGTGAATTGTATCTTCAAAAAAACGTGATAGATATTTGCTTTGATTTCAGCCAAATCTCAGTAGATTGGTTGGTTTTCCGGTGCAGAACAGCACAGTGAAAGCTCATGCTGCAACCTGAAACCGTGAAACCATCAGAAATCACTGATGTCCCCAGGCCTAATTGGTCTGGACAGTTAACATCAAAGGAGATGGGCTTTATATGTAATCCATTCATGCCTCTACCGCATCCTTATACAGACCATAACATTTTTTTTTCAAACATTGTAATGAAGGTCATTCTCCAGCAATTTGCTTTGATGTAAATGCACTAAGTTTAGCATTTTAATAAGAATCCTTTACTGTACACCCCCCCACACACACACACACACACATACAGTACACATGGGCACGCACACACAGAAAATATAAATTTGTCGCTATGTAAAATCACTGCTACTGTAAGCAATTGGGACCATTAGAAGAACACCATAACGCATAGAAACAAATAATTTGACCTTCCCTAAAGCAATTACTTTACATATATCCAGGACATATTTAAATTATACCCAAACATATTTTGCTTGAACAACACTATGGTGTATAGCATAAGTTTTGTAAATGTACCATAGCTTGTTAAGTACCCTATGTGTTGTGTCCTAGAAATGCAATTGTGATCCAAGAAACTAACATTTTAGTTTAAAATATAGTCTGCTTAAAAATCATATGCTGATCTATTTAAAGGGTGCAACATGTGCAAGCATTAATATTGTAATGAATGAATGTGGCACAAATGTACAGTTTTCCATAATCAAGAAGTATACACAGAAGGATATTTGCTAACTACACAAAACTATATTTGTCTGTAACGACCAATAAACTCAGACAGAAAGACTTGCAATCATAAGGGGAATTTTAGGGTGGTACTTGACTGTGATGTCCTTTGTAAATACTCTGAGGTAGCACTAAAGTTAGGATGAAGTCAATTGCACCATAGAGTTCTAACCCATCTGGAAATCCCCACATAGCCGACTAATTATTGTCATTTTCCACAGTAATCATGGAGGTGTGGGGGGAAAAGGCTGTCAATTTGTACCACAATCTCACTTTGGGATGTTGAAAACGACTTGAGATGCTCTTAAAGTAGTCTCGAAAATGACAATTACTGTACATATGTGTTCATGAATTGTGTTCTTATAGTGGTTTTGAGTGTTAGCATACAGAGTTGGTTCAAAGTTACAGATATTGAGATTCATATGAGTTTTTTGTAAATGAAAAGTTAAGGGTAAAGGTGAAATATGACTCATAACTTTATATGGAAAATACAAATATATGTGCACATCGAATAGAGAGAGACAAAGAATGAATAGCTAACTCAGTAGGTTTCAAACATTTACTTTCTGTAATAATAGTCCTCAGATCAACCACTGAAATGCCTTAACGAGCCATGAGCACTAAAACTTGAGGATCAGTTGCACTGGATGAGGCAGCTTGATCCAGTTATTAGGGTAATGTAATGGAGTCTCCTAATCCTAACTCACCGAACCCTAACACCATATGGGGCATACTAGTTAGGCAACACGTTCTTCCAACACAAAGCAGGCTTTTCCACCAATATTAGGGAACACTGGTAGGCTTGGGGCCTGTTCAAACAAGTCCTTCACAGTATCCCCCATAAAATGATTTACTCCCTTCTCTCTCTCTCTCTCTCTCTCCAACAAGCGCTGGCAGGGCATATTCTACGCTCTTTAATACCTCATTAAAGCCCAACTCTTTTATTTTAAATAAGAAAAGACAGAGGGAGAGTGCTGACAATCTCGATTGTGCTGAAGAGAAAGTGTGGAAGAAAAGAGGAGCAGAAATGAAACAGTATTAAAATATATAGAACATTACATTAATACCATCCACCACAATTGGTGCTAATTGTCAGATAATCCAGGATGCCTAATGCGAGGATGACTAGGAGCGAGCCGGGCCCCTTGTCCTCTAGGCTTCACCAGCCTCTGAGTCCTCCAAGCGATGGGACCCGGGTCCGACCGTGTTGGAGGGGGAGGGATTAGCTGTGGCATTGTTGGCGCTTTCCGTTGGAACATGACCTTGACAAGAGTTTCGACTCACCCCTTCCCAATTTACACCAGCATGAACTTTAAGAGGGGCATAATTAAAAGCTTTGGAGAGCCAATGCACACACATGATATGAAACACATACACACCCAATAAAAAGCCTGAACTGATCGTCCAATAGAATGTAGTTGTTGCTCAAACTATAACCTTAATTGATTGTAAAACATTTTTACAAAATAAGATGAAGGAAATACTGGTTACAAAATGAATATTCAGAAACACAGCCGCACTATTAAACATTGACTAAAAAAAGTTTACAGAAGAGAACGAATTCAACCTAATGATCATTATCGATACTGTGGGAAAGTGTTTGAACGTAGTGTGTCCTAATCCCTTAATTGAGAGTCAATGTGGTCTGCTAAGGACACAAAGGAAACAATTGGAAAGAACTTTGGACCAAAAAAAAAGTTCTTAGAAGGGACCAGTCTACACCTGTAGCCTAAATTGAGGCTATTTTTCAGTAGTCTGAGTACACTCTTGAGGCAAGTCCTTGGCTGTGAAAATTCCCATGTTAAGAGCACATCCTATTAAGGCACAGAAGAAAGAGATGTTTTTCGGCACTGTGTTTGATGAACTCCCATTTGCATGAAAAAAAGGTCTGAGCAAACCTGTAACTTGTGAACTGATCAAAAGGCTTGGGCCGTCTTCAGACTGCACGGCTTTCCCCTTTTGACACGAGAGGGACTCCCTTGAGGCGCCCTTGCGGCAGTGGCCTTGGAGGTTAGAAAAACGTAGCCCCTTCAGACTGTTCTCTGGACAGCAGTTGAGCCTACTCTCCAGCAGCATGGACTTGCTCTCTCACTGCATATCGGTGTCCTCAACAACCTTGAACGTTTCTAAGAGTGCTTTTCTATACTGTATGTGGGGACTTTCATGGTGTGGTGTGCGTGTGTGTGGGTGTGTGTGTGCGTGGGCATGTGTGTGTGTGTGTGTGTGTGAGTGTGCATTCCTGCGAGTGTATGTGTCAGTTGTGTTCTAGATGATATTGTGATCTAAAGCAAATACATAAGCAGAATTGTATTGTACTGTAAGTTTCTTTTTGGATATATTGCATCAGTCAAACACCTTTCGAGTAGAGAAAAATTAATATTGTAAACACTTTTCGTAACTCATGTTTATTTTAACTTCTACAGTTAAATTAACATTATAATTACACTATTGTTAATTCTGCTTGATGACCATTTATTATTTTTAAAGGACATCAGTGTTTTATAATGAAACTTCATGCAAATGTTCTGCCAAATCATAGTGTTGATACAAATACCAAAAAATCTAAACGTTTTACATCCTAAACACGCTCAACTTCTAAAACAAGTCATTCATTGCTTTTCATTTTCAGTTGAAACAGTTATCAGCTTTGAGAATGAAGATTAGAAACAATTCAAAATGACAAATTTTCCTTGTGGGAAAGGTCTGTAAGCCTCTCAGAGGACAAGTTCGATGAACATCACGTGGCAGTAATTTAATGTTTTGTAACACAAGAAAGTATATACTTGGAAATTAAAATAAATAACCTAATGAGGGTCCTGCAGGTCATGCTCACATCTCCTGCAAACATCTTCAAAGTGGAAAGTGTGTGATATGGAACTGATACATGTATTATTCTTTCCAGAATCAATTGTATGTGTTTTGACTACACTTGACTACTCTTTTCTTTTTCGCTGGCCGAGAGGATTGTGAAGCTCTTTAGCTTTTAGGGGGTTGGAATAGGGTCTAAGTCTACTCCATGAGGACACAACACAGCGGCCCACTGTGCAGCTAAGTGAGCACAGAGCTCCAGATTGTTGGGTTGGGGATGGGGTAGCCTGGGCTATACACACACACAGTCAGTGGGGCAGAGGCCCTCTTTCTCTCTCTCTGGCTCAGCTGGTTTCACTTAGAGAACATGGAGAGAGGGGGGTCATCGGGTCACACCATGACCTCATCAAATTAGCCTCAACGGAGTGAGGTGTTTAGCACGAGTTAAAACAAGTAATCTGAAGGGCATTAAATGCAAATGCGACGACCATATGCCCACTTCAAACACGGACAGCTCCCATCCTCCCCAACACCCCCCACTCTTGCCCTCGCACATATTCACAGCGGAACCATTCACATTTCACAAAGTGGGGGGCTGTTAAGATGACAATGGGTTTCTGTCATGCTGACCAGGTGTGAGACATTTCGACCGCTGGTGAAGTCGAAAGCTGTTTGATATCTGTTAAAAGAACACTTTGCAATGAAATGTGCCGAACCTGAATCATTCTTGGCCTCTGAGAATAGATGTCTCTTACATGTTCTTAGTATTTTATTCAGATAAAATCTTCCTGGGGTCCACACAAAACATAAAACATGACATAATACAGAACATCAATAGACAAGAAGAGCTCAAGGACTGAACTACACACATTTAAAATAAAAACAATAGAATCAAAAAAAGGTCCTACTGTCAGTTACCCACACAACAGTACATATTCAGTACATAAGCCTAAGAGTTATTTAGGTCAGATAGTGAGTGGAGAGGCGTACTGTGAGGTGTTGTTTTATTTGTTTGTTCGGTACATACATATCACTTCTCAAGCTGACTTTTAACTCGAACAGGGTGAATATGGAAATAGAGGGGAGATGCAGAGAAAGGTGGTCCTGCACCTCAACAAAAAAAATGTAAAAAATATTTGAGCTATATTTTTGCCTCGCTAACATAAACGCTACTCCATGTGCCCCTGTTAGCAAGGCCTGGTCAGGTTGTGAAGATTACGGGCAAAGACTGATTGTGCCCCCTCAGGTACATATGGCAGCTCCTATGTGTTAATAAGCACCTGTGGAGAGGGAGCAGAGAAAGCCCCGCCGGGCTCTGCAGCTATGCCACCTGCACAGACCTCCACAGTGCCTCTGACTCACACTCACTCAGCCTGGCTTCAGCACAGAGCTGGAAACTCCGTCTGACACAACACCAATACATGGTTAGATAACTCCTGGATAAATGTACATTAACACAAAGATAAATGCAAACGACTCGGTTTGGACTTTTATTCTATAAATCTTTTCCTCTCAATTGGAGGACTCCTTTAATTGTTGTAGAAAACTGTAGAGAACTTTGATGAAAGATTGCACACCCCCAACACAATTTATGCAGTATAAGTAGTACTTGCATCACAAATACAAGGCATGACTAGTGTGCAGTCAACTGAACTGCACAGTCACAGATGAATAAATGGTTAATAGTTAATAGTTCAGTTAGTACGTGAGCTGTGCCGGATCGAAACAGCACACAGCTGCTGAGGAGGAATGTGAGAGCAAGAAGAAGACATTGTGGGAGACCTCGCTCCTGTCAATCAAAAGAGTCTTATTAAATGTGTTTAAGCTGTGAAAGCATTTTGAAGAAAGGTAACAAAGTTCTTCATGTGTTCTCCTTGCCCACCTATTTCCCCCTGACAAGTCTTTCAATCAGACAAATTTCTCTTGACATAAATGCTGAAAAAAGTATTGGATTTTGTTTGCGTATATTTGAAAGGGAACATATGACTTCATATGATGACGTTTCTGAATTTACCTGAATAGATACTCTTTCTTTCCAATTCTATATCTAAATGAATAGAACACATAACAGTGTACCAACACAACATTGTAATATATTGTTTATAAGAAAAGGGCTCCATCATGCATAAGGTCGAACGCAAATGAATACTCCCTCGGATGGCCTGTATGTCACCATGACAGCGGTGTAGTTGGTGAACACATGTGAGCATGTGTGAGAGACTTGCAAATACCTAAATGTCTACTTAAAGAATGGGACACTGGTCTCCCCAGCTTATTAGGCCTGCTCCGTGGAGTTCTCTGTTCTAAACCACATTAAAAACTTGCACCATTTAGAAAATATGCAGCCCTGTAATCTTTGGAAATCTGCTTAGAGCCATGAGTGATGTCCTGGTACATTTTTCAATTGCGAAATGAAGAACGATAATCAACCTTAGATAATTTATGGGATTTCATTTTTGGACATCTGGTTCCCATTTATGAATCACATTTTAAGATACTGCCTGCTGTGGTACTGACCGTCCACATACTTTATTGACAATCTTACTGTATCATTGCAAGGTGTGCTGCAGAGTCAAGCATGTGGATGACAAATTGTACCTTGTAATTACGTAATAAAAAATATTTCTTGAATATATCAGAAGTAATAGGGTGGTATATGGTGAATCATAAAGTTTTATGCATTTGTGAAATTCAAGAAGTATATGGTGTCAATTTCAACTCTGTAAATATACTGTGAAGCATGTATTTAACCAGAAATGTAAGTTTGAGATATTCATACTTGCCAAGAGGATCTGTTGAGTTCATATGCTTCTTCCATTTGGGTTGTTTTAGGTATTGCAATAAGGGATCATGTCTTGTACTGTAATCAATAAGTTATTTTCACAGACCTCACTTGCAGGTCCAGGTTCCTCTGGAGAAGCAACAGTTGACATGGGTTTGCTTTGTGAAGTATTTGTAAGTATCCTTGGCACAGAAGACCTACTTCATAATATACATTTGATATAATGCATTATGCTTATGCTGTATCAAGCACTTTCCATGGACTCATTGCAATATGATGTTATTATAAATGAATAGATTGATTTGGACCAATTTTAAGAAATGTATCAAGTAGCTGAAACTCCTTACTTCAAAGTTCAAATGTAAATTATTCCTGATATTTACAAATGTAGTTAAAATTTCAATAATTCCAATTGGACTTTTAATTAATCGCTTCATGTAACACAACACTTGAAGAATGATGTTGATATGAGCTCCATAAATGAAAAGTTTATTTTTTTCTATCTCTGGCTATTTCTAGAATTGTGCCTATGTCAGCATCAGGATAATGAAGTTATGACGCCCGATTGTATGCATTAGTCTAGATGTTTTTTCTTTTCTTTTGATAATACATATGTACTCAAACCAGAGAAATATTAATTTGATTCAATTACAATTGTACGTCATTACTGAAATGAACATACATCATCAGCAAATTACATATTTCTCCATTTTGGACTGATTTGAGAAAAAAAATGATTCATAATGAATCTCCTGACACTTTAAAGACGTGTTCCCTCACATTCTATTTTCTCCTGTGTCAAAGCAGATAGCTGGCGTTGTAAGAAAGCATGTGTCATTTGAATTGGAGTCACTGTACAAGATCCTTGATGTATGCAGGTGTAGGTTTCCTCACAGTTTTCAAATCATTCTGATGTTCTCCTCTAAGACTTAGATTTGAACCATTAACAACAGATGACACCCAAAGGCATACTGTACGTCTTACCATAAATAACTTTAAAATGGTTTCATTACAGAACATACCAATGGTGTATGGTAAATGTCAGAAAGTATTTAAATACCAATATCTTGGAATCTAGTGAGGGTCCTATTGAATCTGCCATTATTGACACTATTAGGCTAGGTTAAGACCTTTGGCTTTGTCAATACCAATACAACCTGGTATAGACATAGACACAAACTTCCTTACCAAATTAGAACATAAAAGAGGGGAAATGATCCAGATAGCTATGCTGATGCTTTTATGTGCATGATCCTACATTTGTGTAAAGATTCTTGCAAGCCTTTGTTGTGTTAAAGAAAGAGAAATCTCCCCAAGCTTGTGAGCTTATCCTATATATTTCTGAGCGAACTGCTGAGTAGTTATTAATGTGCCCTGTCTGCAGTAGGGTCTCAAGTGAAAGGTAAGCACTGCAGATCTTCAATACCCCTCCTAAGACTTGTCCTCAACGTGAGGCTTTTGGCCTCTTCAGGGAGCAGGAGTCTTTGGAGTCTTTGATACTGAGTACATGTTTTAGAGGAGTGTGCCCCCCTTCCCCACCCTTTAATAAATAGCTTCAAATGTAAAGGATTCGGATCAGCTCTTGGGAGTGAAGGAAGCATTGCAAGAGCATTAGATCAACCCAATGGGTTACTCTGACCCAGCGTTGAAAGGAAATAGCATCTCCTCTCCAGCTCTTACCCCCACCTACAATACCGATTGGCTGCGACAAGGAACACCATTCGGATTAAGTGGTGCCCCTTTCACATGTGTGCAGCAAGTGACAAAAGAGCCGATTGGGCAACTAACCTGCTGTTTAGATAAATAAAGCTATTCTATCAGTTCTCATAATTGCTAACCCCCTCTCCCCTTGCCCCATTGTCCATTGGCGAGTGCAGCTTGGCCTCCTCAGATCCTCCTAATTGCTGACAGATTTGATTTCTCAGTGACGGCAGGAGCTCTGTTCGTGGCCTTTACATAGAGTAATTGCTTTCTCCCCCTTACTTCACCTCCCCCTACCCCTTTCCTCGTTCCTCGTCGTCGTCTTCTGCTCCTAAATCGGAATTTGCCTCCCCGCTTTAATGGTTTCCTTCTACGTTCATAAATCCTCACCATTTAAATCACATTTAGAGATGTTTTGAATAACTGATTCCAATTATCCAGTGCCCAGGCTCTGAGTGGTCGGTCGGCAGGCAGAGCAGGCCAGCTCTGGCCCAAACCTTTGGGATCGAGTGTGAGGCAGACATGATGTGGGGTGGGGTGTGTGGAGAACATGAGAAAAAACTCTGCAGACCTTCATCGGTATCCACCTTCTCTGCTCATGATGGGTACTAAAATATACAAGCATCAAAGCTGTAGATTAAGTTAGTCGCCAGTGGGGAACTAATAACACAGTGGTGAATTAAATGACAACTGTGCAAAGTACTTTTCAAACGCGTAAATTAATGGTTATATGACGACATCCAAAGGAGACTGGTTCAGATTTTAGTAGTTCCCTTTCAGTTTTGGAAACTGGTAACAAGAGAAAATGTCCATCGATACTGCGTATTATTTATAGAAAATGTATCCAAACACTATAAAACTAGTACAATCAATAAACATAGTTTGTGTTAGCCCACTACATGTTCACTCTGGGAGCATGAACAATACCCTGCAGCTTTAAAATGTTGTGGTAAGAAAATGTGAATATAATTTGTGAAAATTATAATTGTTTTATTTGGATCCACACATTTTGTCACAGCAAGACCTCCATAATGTTTACTATAATATGATGCTTAACTCCTGTCTTCTAAGTGGTGTGCAACAAGCGATGTTACCCGTTGGGGGAGCTAGGGCTCACTCCAAAAGAACTGGAGCCCAAGTGGGCCACAATCACTCGTGCAACATTTAAAAAAGCCAATTATCCCAAGAACAAAAGTGCACTTTATTTTCACTTAACACAATTACTCATAAACTGCATTTGAGTTCTAAATCTAAGTGGGCTCCCATTCTCTGCCAATTATTCATAGTGACATAGTCATATCATATTCAATTTCAAAGCAAACATATTTCCAGTGCTGCTGTCTGTTTTAATCACCCCACCCACACATTTCAAGGATTAGACATTCCCATTGCATGCAATATGAACCTCAATGAAGCTCTGCCAACTATGTTTATCATACACAAGAATATCTATTACATAGTTTGTCAGGTTTAGGTACAGTACTATTTACAGAGAAAGAAAAAATCAATGTAGTCTAATCCACTCAACATGTGGGTGAGATAATTAAGCATTTCATAAATGATTAGCAAAATACTGAAATATGTAATCCCTCTTTGCATTGATTTTCTTTGAACTGCTCAAGGTATCATACAACAAGGGCACATGATCAGCATCAAATTGGCCTTTCTAATGGAATGTTGCACATGTATGGCAAAGGGCTTATTTTGGGGTGACTTTTCAGTATAAGGCTGAGATTTAAATATTTTATAATTGAAAATGTTTCTATGGGTAGCAGGGGCTATAATGTGGTCCAATAGAAAATATTTAATTATAATCCTATTTTTTATTTACAAGCACACTGACAACAAAGCTTAGAGTTCACAGCCCTATAGCTGATGTGAAGATGGAATTAAAAAACGATACACTAAACTAAAGGAATAGTGAGTTGGTAAGCCATTGCATGCTGGGTGCTGGGCTTGTTATGTTACTGGGATGGTCTACACAGGAACTAAATATCTTCGACACATGTTTGTCCACAACATCATTGATTTTGTCCAAGGGCATAAAATGTTTCCTTTCTGAAAACATCTGCAATAAAGTCTTTGTATTCTGGGTTGTATTATGCGCAGAGCTTTAATTCAGTCTTTTTGGAGTTTCAGCTTGATGATTGTTGTTTCAATAGCTGGTGGATACAACTTTAGAATCAGACAATACTCCATCATTTCCTCATCATCATGCCACTCTGATAGGGCATGCCCTTTTTACTGAAAGGATACAAGAAACACAAGAAACAACACTATTTTTGAGACTAATTTCCTTAGTAACTGCATCATGTTTTGTCACCTCAGCTGTCATGCAATAAAGATCAGTAATATCAATATCAATATAATCTGCATGCAAAACTCTAGCCTGGTCCCAGATCAGTTTGTGCTTTTGCCTACTCCATTGTCATTGTCAAGCTAAAAACATTTTTGGCATGACAATTCAGAGAAACAGGCTGGCACCCAGGCTAGCAAAACTCACTAACATACATACAAAAGCAAAGGTCTACAGTACAGTGATGATCAAGCTAAGAGATAGTAGTATTAAAGTACACAAGTCACATAGAGACCTGATCACAACATCTGGAAAAAACATTATTGCTGTCCTATGGTCATGTAAGTTTGCAGTGAACTACTGACGTGTCCCAGAGTGGGAGAGTAAGAGTGATGGTGACAGACCAGCAGAGACCTGTATGTCTCCATGACCTGCACAAGGTACGACTCCAGGGAGCAATGACCAGATACCTCATGTATACAAGAGGCGTGTACAAAGACTGCAAACATTAGGTTCATACTGAATGTACACAGATCTCCCACTCTGTTATTGGTACAATTTTTATATATCCAATGTCAGTTTTGTTCTTTGGAAAATGTTATGGGACATACAAGTTGAGACTGATCATAAAAACATTGAAAATATATACTACACTGAACTAAAATATAAACGCAACATGTAAAGTGTTGGTCCCATGTTTCATGAGCTGAAATAAAAGATCCCCAAAATTTTCCATTCGCACAAATAGTTTATTTCTCTAAAATGTTATGCACAAATTTGTTTACATTCCTGTTAGTGAGCATTTCTCCTTTCCCAAGATAATCCATCCACCTGACAGATGTGGCATATCAAGAAGCTGATTAAACAGCATGATCATTACACAAGTGCACCTTGTGCTGGGGACAATAAAAGGCCGCTCTAAAATGTGCCGTTTTGTCACATAACACAATGCCACAGATGTCTCAAGTTTTGAGGGAGTGTGCAATTGGCATGCTGACTACAGGAAAGTCCACCAGAACTGTTGCCAGATAATTTAATGTTAATTTCTCTACCATAAGCTGCCTCCAACGTCGTTTTAGAGAATTTGGCAGTGCGTCCAACCGGCCTCGCAACTGCAGACCACATGTATGGCGTTGTGTGGGTGAGCAGTTTACTGATGTCAACATTGTGAACACAGTGCCCCATGGTGGTGGTGGGGTTATGGTATGGCAGGCATAAGCTACGGAGAATGAACACAATTGCATTTTATCGATGGCAATTTGAATGCACAGAGATACCGTGATGAGATCCTGAGGCCCATTGTCATGCCATTCATCTGCCACCATCAACTCATGTTTCAGCATGATAATGCACGGTCCCATGTCGCATGGATCTGTAAATTCCTGAAAGCTGAAAATGTCCTAGTTCTTCCATGGCCTGCATACTCACCAGACATGTCGCCCATTGAGTATGTTTGGGATGCTCTGGATCGACGTGTACGACAGCGTGTTCCAGTTCCCAACAATATCTAGCAACTTCGCACAGCCATTGAAGAGGAGTGGGACAACATTCCACAGGCCACAATCAACAGCCTGATCAACTCTATGCGAAGGAAATGTGTCGCTCTGCATGAGGAAAATGGTGGTCAACCCAGATACTGACTGGTTTTCTGATCTACGCCCCTACCTTTAAAAAAAAAAGATGTCTGTGACCAACAGATGTATATCTGTATTCCCAGTCATGTGAAATCCATAGATTAGGGCCTAATTAATTTATTTCAATTGACTGATTTCCTTATATGAACTATAACTCAGTAAAACATTTGAAAGTGTTGCATGTTGCGTTTATAGTTTTGTTCAGTATAAATATACACCTCTAAAAAGGTGTGCGCATTGAGTGGAATAAGCAACATTCTGCATTGTGATTTTTTATTAATCCACTATATTCACAACATCAACATTGTTTATATTATTTATATTATATTATTTATTATATTATTTATTATATTATTTATTATATTATTATCAACATGCTCTCATTACAATATGAAAAAATAGTGACATACTGTGTAACCATTGTAGTTATATGTCACTAAAACTGACATATACAGTGCCTTCGGGAAGTATTCAGACCCCTTGACATTTTCCACGTTTTGTTAAATTACAGCCTTATTCTAACATTTATTTAAATAAAAAAATCTCAATCTACACATAATGACCAAGCAAAAATGGAAACATCACATTTACATAAGTATTCAGACCCTTTACTCAGTAGTTTGTTGAAGCACCTTTGGCAGCGATTACAGCATTGAGTCTTCTTGGGTATGACGCTACAAGCTTGGCACACCTGTATTTGGGGAATTTCTCCCATTCTTCTCTGAAGATCCTCTCAAGCTCTGTCAGGTTGGATGGGGAGCGTTGCTGCACAGCTATTTTCAGGTCTCTCCAGATATGTTCGATCGAGTTCAAGTCCAGGCTCTGGCTGAGACACTCAGAGACTTGTCCTGAAGCCACTCCTGCGTTGTCTTGGCTGTGTGTTTAGGGTCGTTGTCCTGTTGGAAGGTGAACCTTCGCCCCAGTCTGAGGTCCTGAGCATTCTGGAGCAGGTTTTCATCAAGGATCTCTCTGTACTTTGCTCCGTTCATCTTTGCCTTGATCCTGACTAGTCTCCCAGTCCCTGCCGCTGAAAAACATCCAGACAGCATGATGCTGCCACCACCATACTTCACCGTAGGGATGGTGCCAGGTTTCCTCCAGAAGTGACGCTTGCATTCAGGCCAAATAATTAAATCTTGGTTTCATCAGACCAGAGAATCTTGTTTCACATGGTCTGAGAGTCTTTAGGTGCCTTTTGCCAAACTCCAAGTTGGCTGTCATGTGCCCTTTACTGAGGAGTGGCTTCCGTCTGGCCACTCTACCATAAAGGCCTGATTGGTGGAGCGCTGCAGAGATGGTTGTGCTTCTGGAAGATTCTCCCATCTGCGCAGAGGAACTCTAGAGCTCTGTTAGAGTGACCATTGGGTTCTTGGTCACCTCCCAGACCAAGGCCCTTCTCCCCCGATTGCTCAGTTTGGCCGGGCGGCCAGCTCTAGGAAGTGTCTCGTGGTTCCAATCTTCTTCCACTTAAGAATGATGGAGGCCACTGTGTTCTTGGGGACCTTCAATGCTGCAGATATTTTTTGTTACCCTTCCCCTGATTTGTTCCTCGACACAATCCTGTCTCGGAGCTCTACGGATAATTCCTTCGACCTCATGGCTTGGTTTTTGCTCTGACATGCACTGTCAACTGTGGGACCTTATATAGACAGGTGTGTGCCTTTCCAAATCATGTCCAATTAATTGAATTTACCACAGGTGGACTCCAATCAAGTTGTAGAAACATCTCAAGGATGACCAATGGAAACAGGATGCAACAGGATGCACCTGAGCTCAATTTCGAGTCTCATAGCAAAGGGTCTGAGTACTTATGTAAAGAAGGTATTTATGTTTTTTATTTTTTATAAATTTGCAAAAAATTCTAAAAACCTGTTTTTGCTTTGTCATTATGGGGTATTGTGTGTAGATTGCTGAGGATTTATTTTTATTTAATACATTTTAGAATAAGGTTGTAACGTAACAAAATGTGGAAAAAGTCAAGGGGTCTGAATACTTTCCGAAGACACTGTATGTCACTAAAAACGTCCAAGTTTGTGCTTCTGACACTACCTAAACTATGATGTAACACGGGAGGTGCACGTCAAATCATCCATGGTGTTATCTGTGAAACATATAATTCAAGGTTGTGAACACATGCTCATGGCCTTTAGCATAAGCGTGCGTACAAAGGTCATCAATTTGGTAATCTCTCTCGGCCGACATTCATTAGCTAGCTAGCGCAAAACTTAGAGTCTGGCTCAAGACTATGAATTTGGTAAAGCATTATTATCTTATCTCAGGTGACCTTACTGACATTACTCTACAGTAGATAGTGTTTAATGGCCAAATATCAACTTTTTTTGCATTCAATTGCTCTATCGAGTGACAATGCAACAATGACTTGGAAATAAACATCTCTCTCTCTCTCTTTTCTCTCTCTCTCTCTTTCTCCTTTCAAATAATATATTCACTTACCTGACTATCCACTATCATTTTGGAATATTTGGATTTTTTCAAACATTTATTGTTTATATGTTATATATGATACAAATGCAATGCTTAAAGGCCCAATGCAGCCGTTTTTATCTCAATATCAAATCATTTCTGGGTAACAATTAAGTACCGTACTGTGATTGTTTTCAATCAAAATGGTCAAAAAGAAACAAAAATAGCTTCTTAGCTAGAGCAATTTCTCATGCAAGAATTTAGCTGACTGTCTGGGAGTGGTCTCCATCCCACCAAAACAGGCTGGAATTTCAGGCTGTCTTTTCAAACAGCTCTTACACTAAAATGGCATTATCATAATTTTCACAATTTCACAGTATTATTCCAACCTCAGTGTGGAAATATATACAAAACACAGGGAAATCACGTTTTTGACTGAACTGGGTCTTTAATGTAAGCAAATTACTACATGTACAGACTAACTTGCTGAGTGGGATGTTCATCCATATAGTGACTGGTAATACGTTTATTAAATTCTGCTTTACAGCTTTGAAGCTGAGGAGATGTAATGATACATCCCACTCCTTGGATTTTCATGCCAAGGTAATACTATGTTGTTGTTTTTTAAATACATGATCACCATAAGTTTATACTCGCTTTCATATAAATATATTCTCTCTTGCATGTAGGCATTGCGCAAATATGTCAATAGTATGCAAATGTGGTTCCTACCTTTTTTCTTCTCCAATGGTAATTTCGAACGACTCATTCAACACGTTACATCTTCCACTTGAGGCTATGTAGAATCCAATGGAATAATTTTGAGCATTTAAAAGCTATGGGAAAATGAGCTATTTTATAAAATAAATGCATATTTATTTTTTCAGATTGTAAGGATATAAAGAGCTAATAGGAAAAATGTCTGTTCTTACCACTGTGTGTATTGAATGTAAGTAATTATTGTAGGATGTAATTAGCTATTCATCACAACAAATATACTTGTGCTTGAGAGCTAGTCTCTTGACATAAATATGTAGCATATATCCACCATGCAACAGTAGTGTAGCGACACACAGCAACAGACAGGGGACAACAGCCATCTCAAGGGTGACAAATGGAAACAGGATGCACCTGAGCTCAATTTCGAGTCTCAAAGCAAAGGGTCTGAATACTTATGTAAAGAAGGTATTTATGTTTTTTTGTTTTTTTTATACATTTGCAAAAACATCGAAAAAAATGTTTTTGCTTTGTCATTATGGGGTATTGTGTGTAGATTGCTAAGGATTTATTTTTATTTAATCCATTTTAGAATAAGGTTGTAACGTAACAAAATGTGGAAAAAGTCAAGACATCTGTATGTCACTAAAAACGTCCAAGTTTGTGCTTCTGACACTACATAAACTGACGTAACACTGGAGGTGCACGTCAAATCATCCATGGTGTTATCTGTGAAACATATCATTCAAGGTTGTGAACACATGCTCATGGCCTTTAGCATAAGCGTGCATACAAAGGTCATCAATTTGGTAATCTCTCTCGGCCGACATTCATTAGCTAGCTAGCGCGAGACTTAGAGTCTGGCTTTGAGGCATATGCTATTTCGACCAATCTCAGCGGGATATTTTGCAAGCGCCCTCTAGTACAGCATATTTTTTTGCCTAATGACCTCCCTTGATGTCTTCCCCAATTTATTCAAAGCTGGCAGTTTTTCTTCTCTCTCCCAACATGTACTTGTCATTAGCATGCTTCTGAACTCTACACCTCAAATGCCTCCTCAGCACTGTACTGAAGGATCATTTCATCCTGTAAGAGGCTGGGAGAGGCCGCGGGGCACACACATGTGGGCCTGCCTGCTAGCTTCCTTTAGGCCTTGGTCGATTTTCTTCTTTAAACTGGAGCAGGAAGGACACCTGTTCCTGCCCCCACAAGACATGACCTCAGAGCTCTGTCAATCTCTAGGCATCGTGGCTGCTTAACACATGGCAGCCTATAGAACTGGAGACATTCTGCCCAACTCAGATATGCAATGGTACAGTTCAGCAGATCACCATTTTCAGACTGACTGTGTAAGATATCCCACAATAAGACAGCAAGTAACGCTGTCAGTAAGGTGACAAGAGAACAAAAAGCACATTACATTAATTGTATATTCAGATTTGATGCTTATACATTATTTGTGTCAGTTTTTGAGCAGCCGTGTCACTATAAACTCAAAAACATTAAGCAATCATCCAGACCTCCAGACCAGGGACATGTAATTGATATTCTCTTTCAACCAGATTTGCAGACCATATGTACAAGTACATTAATGACCATATGTTCAGACACCTTTCTGTTACAAAGAACTCAGAAATACACTTTACATTGATATTGTAACTTGTGTAATTTGTTGACATAATCCTTTATCTCTAATATCTTTACATATCTCTCTTTACAACTAGCCTAAATGGATGCTAAGATATTTAAAGTATATAGAAGTGAAGTGCAGTTATTACAGTATAACAAATTATCAATGCAACTGCCTCATCTCCTTGTTCGGGCAAGCTTTGGCGTTCGTTGTCACCGGCCTTCTAGCCAATGCCGCTCCTCTTTTCATCATTCCATTTATTTTGTCTTGTTTTTCACACACACCTGGTTCATATCCCCTCACCAGTCTCTGTATAAGTATTCCCTCTGCTCCCCATGTCTTTGTGTGTTATTGTTTCCATGTGGAGGTGTCGTTAGCTCATTTTGAGCATTATGTTTCTTTTATCGCTGGGATATTCACCCATGTGTTTTGTTTTCCCAGTACGTATTTAAGTCGCACTGTATTTGGTTTACGCATCGCTGCGGACTGCTGTATTGGCCAAATACACCATATTCTTTGATTCACACCTCCTGCGCCTGGCTCTGTCCTACTCATCTTGTTACAGAATAACAAACCCAAACTGCATGGAGTCTGCAGGAGCGGGGAATATGCCTGGAGTCATTGAGCGGGTCCGGGAGCATTCCACCATGTTAGCCAGCTTGGGCGAAGCGATGGATCGCCTGGAGAAGAGAGGATTCGACCCTGCGGAACCAGCTGAGCGACCGGATCCAGCCACCCACACACCAGCAACCAGAGGTATTCACCTGTCTCTACCGAGGGAATACGACTGGACAGCTGCCCGCTGCCAGGGTTTCCTCCTGCAGCTGGACCTCTACTTCAACAACATCAGCCCTGCTCCATCGGATCGGGAGAAGGTGTCCGCCCTCGTCTCCTGCCTCTTGGGGAAAGCCCTGGAGTGGGCCAACGTGGTCTGGAGTGAAGGAGGAGACGCGTTGGACAGCTACGGAGAGTTCGCTCGCCTCTTCCGTGCAGTCTTTGATCATCCCCCCGAAGGAAGAGAGGCGGTCGAGCGTCTGTTCCATCTGAGGTAGGGGACGAGGACCGCGCAAGACTTTGCCCTGGAGTTTAGAACCCTAGCGGCTGGGTCCGGGTGGAACGAGCGGTCCCTCATTGACCATTTCTGATGCAGCCTGTGTGAGGACGTCCGAAGGGAGCTAGCCTGCCGGGATACCACTCTGACCTTCGACCAACTGGTGGACATGGCCATCCGGTTGGACAACCTGCTGGCTTCGATAGGACATCCTGGAAGGGGCCTGCCCGTTTCACCCCCCCTCACCCCGGCTCACTTTCCGATGAAGCTGGGTGGTGCAGCGTTCCGGGAGAATGGAGGACAACAGATCCAGTGTCACTCTTGTGGCAGAAGAGGACATTCTGCCACGATGTTGTCAGAGTTCTTCTGGTTCTGGAGGAGGCAGGCAGGGCACTCTCGCGTCACCCCTGGTAGCACAAACCCACACTCGTTCAGAGCCCTCTGCTGCGCATTCAACCATCCATGTCAACTTCCCTGATTACACGGTAGTTCCCCAGTGTAAGGCGCTGGTAGATTCAGGCGCCGCTGGGAACTTTATGGACAGGTCTTTAGCTCATAGTCTATGTATTACTTTGGTTCCTTGTCTATTCCATTGCCCGTCAAAGCACTTGACAATCGACCATTAGGGTTAGGTTTTGTTAGGGAGGTTACAGCACCAGTCACTATGATTACGCAGGAGACCTATAATGAGCAAATCACGTTTCATATTATTGAGTCCCTTGAGTTCCCTGTTGTGTTGGGCCTTCCCTGGCTAGCACTACACAACCCCCCCCTTTTCATGGCCGCAGAGGGCTCTCACGGGGTGGTCGCGAGAGTGTCAGGGTAGGTGTCAAGCTGTTTCCGTTGGTGCGACCATGGTAGAAAGTCCAGACAATGCCTCCACCGTGCGCATTCCCCCCGAATACCTCGATTTGGCGTTTTCCAAAACGCAGGTGACCAAATTACCACCCCATCGCTCGGGGGATTACGCAATAAACCTCCGGTTAGACGCTGTGCCGCCCAGGAGTCATGTATATCCCCTGTCGCAGGCTGAAACGGAGGATATGGTTCATACATCCCTCCACTTCACCCGCCTCCTCAAGTTTCTTTTTCATGAAGAAGAAAGATGGGGGTCTGCGCCCTTGCATTGATTACCGTGCACTTAATACAATTACAATTCTAGCCGGTGCCCCCGCACATTGACTCTGCACCGGTACCCCCCTGTATATAGCCTCCCTACTATTATTTTATTTTACTGCTGCTCTTTAGTTATTTGCTTTTATTTTTTTTGCTTAACACTTTTTTAATTTGTTTTACTTTGCATTGTTGGTTAAGGGCTTGTAAGTAAGCATTTCACTGTAATGTCTACACCTGTTGTATTCGGCGCATGTGGCAAATAAAAATTGATTTGATTTGATTTGATTCGCTATAGTTATCCTCTACTCATTTCCTCTTTGATCTAATCAATGCATGGGCCACGCTTCTTCACAAAATTAGATCACACCTCCTGCGCCTGGCGCCGTCCTACTCACCTTGTTACAGCAACCTCTAAGGCAAATCGAGACATTTGTAGTAACTGCAGGCAACAGAGATTATGGCATGTTGCCTTTTAATTACGGAGTGTGGTGCCGTCTGTAGATTATGGAGTGTGTTGCTATCTGTTACTATAGCTGTCAGTCAAACTGCGCAAACCTCAATGTTAAATTTAGGCATTAATCCTGAGACTTTTGTTAAATTTAGGGTTAAATTTAGGCATATCACAAATATAATTCCAACTGGTTAGGGTTAAGGTTTGGGTTAGGGTTAAAACAAAAAAAGAAAATGACAAAACAAGTGCCTAGCTCTGGGATTGAACCCGCGATGTTCGGAGCCTTAGCTCGCAGTTTATGCCCATCCCCAACCCCAAAAAACTCTAGACCACCTTTACTCCACACACAGAGACGCGTACAAAGCTCTCCCTTGCCCTTCATTTGGCAAATCTGACCATCATTCTACCCTCCTGATTCCTGCTTATAAGCAAAAAATAAAGCAGGAAGCACCAGTGACTCGGTTAATAAGGAAGTGGTCAGATGATGCAGATGCTAAGCTACAGGACTGTTTTGCTAGCACAGACTGGAATATGTTCCGGGATTCTTCCGATGGCATTGAGGAGTACACCACATCAGTCACTGGCTTCATCAATAAGTGCATCAATGATGTCACCCCACAGTGACCGTACGTACGTACCCCAGCCATGGATTACAGGCAACATCCGCACTGAGCTAAAGGGTAGAGCTGCCGCTTTCAAGGAGCGGGACTCTAACCCGGAAGCTTATAAGAAATCCTGCTTTGCCCTCAGACGAACCATCAAACAGGCAAAGAGTCAATACAGGACTAAGATTGAATCGTACTACACCGGCTCCCATGCTCGTCGGATGTGGCAGGGCTTGCAAACTATTACAGACTACAAAGAGAAGCACAGCCGCGAGCTGCCCAGTGACACAAGCCTACCAGACGAGCTAAATCACTTCTATGCTCGCTTCGAGGCAAGCAACACTGAAGCATGCATGAGAGCACCAGCTGTTCCGGATGACTATGTGATCACGCTCTCCGTAGCCGATGTAAGACTTTTAAGCAGGTCAACATTCACAAGACCACAGGGCCAGACGGATTACCAGGACATGTACTCCGAGCATTCGCTGACCAACTGGCAAGTGTCTTCACTGACATTTTCAAAATGTCCCTGACTGAGTCTGTAATACCAACATGTTTCAAGCAGACCACCATAGTCCCTGTGCCCAAGAACACTAAGATAACCTGCCTAAATGACTACCGACCCGAAGCACTCACGTCTGTAGCCATGAAGTGCTTTGAAAGGCTGGTCATGGCTCACATCAACACCATTATCCCAGAAACCCTAGACACACTCCAATTTGCATACCGCCCCAACAGATCCACAGATGATGCAATCTCTATTGCACTCCACACTGCCCTTTCCCACCTGGACAAGAGGAACACCTACGTGAGAATGCTATTCATTGACTACAGCTCAGCGTTCAACACCATAGTGCCCTCAAAGCTCATCACTAAGCTAAGGACCCTGGGACTAAACACCTCCCTCTGCAACTGGATCCTGGACTTCCTGACGGACAGCCCGCAGGTGGTAAGGGTAGGTAACAACACATCTGCCACGCTGATCCTCAACACGGGGGCCCCTCAGGGGTGCGTGCTCAGTCCCCTCCTGTACTCCGTGTTCACCAATGACTGCATGGCCAGGCATGACTCCAACACCATCATTAAGTTTGCCGACGACACACAACAGTGGTAGGACTGATCACCGCCAACGATGAGACAGCCTATAGGGAGGAGGTCAGAGACCTGGCCGTGTGGTGCCAGGATAACAACCTCACCTTCAACGTGATCAAGACAAAGGAGATGATTGTGGACTACAGGAAAAAAAAGAGGACTGAGCACGCCCCCATTCTTAACGACAGGGCTGTAGTGGAACAGGTTGAGAGCTTCAAGTTCCTTGGTGTCCACATCACTAACAAACTATCATGGTCCGAACACACCAAGACAGTCATGAAGAGGGCACGACAAAGCCTATTCCCCCTCAGGAGACTGAAAAGATTTGGCATGGGTCCTCAGATCCTCAAAAAGTTATACAACTGGTTGCATCACCACCTGGTATGCCAACTGCTCGGCCTCTGACCGCAAGGCACTTCAGAGGGTAGTGCGTACGGCCCAGTACATCACTGGGGCCAAGCTTCCTGCCATCCAGGACCTCTATAACAGGCGGTTTCAGCGGAAGGCCCTAAAAATTGTCAAAGACTCCAGCAACCCTAGTCATAGACTGTTCTCTCTGCTTCCGCACGGCAAGCGGTACCGGAGCGCCAAGTCTAGGTCCAAAAGGCTTCTTAACAGCTTCTACCCCCAAGACATAAGACTCCTTCCTGAACAGCTAATCATGTTTACCCGGACTATTTGCATTGTTCCCACCCACCCCACCCCACCCCCTCTTTTACGCTGCTGCTACTCTGTTTATTATCTATGCATAGTCACTTTAACTCTATCCACATGTACATATTACCTCAGTTACCTCGACTAACTGGTGGTATATAGCCTCCCTACTGTTATTTTATTTTACTGCTGCTCTTTAATTATTTATTATTTATTTGTTATTTTTTACTTATCTATTTTTTACGTAACACTTATTTTTCTTAAAACTACATTGTTGGTTAAGGGCTTGTAAGCATTTCACTGTAAGGTCTACACCTGTTGTTTTCGGCGTATGTGGCAAATAAATACAATTTGATTTGATTATGGATTTGCTGTGTTAGAAACGGAACTAAAGCAAATATTGTCAATTATATTGACAAGATAGTCGTTTGACTGCTCTAACAATGGAAATACATGTCCTCAAAGATGTAAGGCAGGCGGGAGGAGGCGAGATCAGGTGGGACCATTCTAGCCAATGAGAGGGCAGATACGCATATGAACAACAGGCCATAGAGATAGACAGAGGACTCATCATTGTGTCTGTGCCATTATAGCGTCTGTGACAACATGGGCAGTGCCACTGAGGCTATTTCCATTTTAAAGTAGTCAATATTCTTCTTCATCATTGGCTGATTGCTCCCAACTCATAGGAATCCCCACCCAGTTGACTACTTTAAAATGGTGGAAGCCCTCATGTTAAAACGGGTTATGAGTCCTCTCAATGACAACAGGCACAACTCCAATTTAAAGTTGCCGAAATGCCACATGCATCCCCTTATACCAGTGCATTCGTAACAACCTAACCATTACGAAACATATTTTAGATCAAATAAGCCTCATGTAGAAAATTGGCAATTAAATGTTTTGTTGACCAACGTTTTGGGTGGAGTAAAACCTCTCGCTTAGCCTCTTCCTCTCTGACTAAAGCAACCAGTGAAATTACTGCCACATCAAATGTTGGAAAGATGGTGCGTCTCATTCCTCTTAATTGCATGCATTTGCACCCATAATTGCTTGCATTGGTCATGCTATTAGTGGAATCAACTCTTTTAATTACTGTAATCTATTCAATTTGTTTGTCATACCCTTGCTGATGATACCCCCAGGAACACATTGGACGGCATTTGACAAGAGGTATGAACAATACCGTCAAGATGCACCATTTCAATATTCATATGGAAAAATTGAATATTATTTTAAAACATTCACATATAATTAATGATTTGCAAATTATTCAACACAGGGTTATGTAAATTCGGAAAGAATTGAGGATATATAACTCGTCCTATAACTCTTCTTTCCTTATTCTTCCTTCAACTAGACCTAACATTTGTCAGTTTCCCACATGTATTAAATAATGTTTTTGATGCATTTTTGAAATTGTTGAATAGCTGTTTAATGTGTGTGTGTGTTCGCACATGGGAAAATACAACATGACAGTGGACCTATTCAGCCTTTCATGGGATTTGATATATTTTTGTTGTTGTTGTGCATGGCCAAAGCAACTATATGTGCATCAGCATCATTGTGTTGGCCTTTATTGCACTGATTTCTGCCACCACACCAAAGGTGAATTTTAGGGTGAATAGGATAGGGATGCTTCCCCGATAAACACTATTGAATCAGGGGTTATTAAGAAAAGGCCTTTTTGGGAGCCACCAGGCTGACACATTCCCCTGGTTTAGCAACTCTTTTAGCTCTCTCCGTCACGGCCAGTCGCACATCTGCACCACTATATATCAAACCTGTGCGCAAAAACATTCCAGAGAGTAAAGCTAGGGGTGATTTGTGTGTCTTTCTCCTTCTTTTTTGTATTAAATTTTCATCTGTGATCTAAATGTTCGCTCAGCTAAAAGCGGGCCCTTTTAAATCAATCATCCCATCCCGAACTTAGACCTGCACCACATTAAGAGCAGCACTGACATCACAACGATTTCCCCTCTCCCCACCGGTCTTCATACTTCCTTCATAGTATATTGTGTTGCCCACAACAGATGGACAACCTTGCAGCCAGAGATTTTTTTAAAGTGTTTAATAAATGTAATACAACCTATATAGTGTTGAAGAAAGGAGGCTAAACCAGAACCATCTGCCTGACCGTGGCGAGAGACCCTTGGTAGACTGTGGCCTTTAAAGGGGATGCCTAATATGGCTCAACATGTGGACCTGGCTGCCATGCAATATAGGTTCCCTTTACATGTTGGACAGTTTATAGTGCTTCAGCGTTGTTCCCCTGGAAAGTATAGACTGAGGCCATACGTTACTGTTCTTTAATTTATGACTTGATGTTTTTTTTGTTTTTTTAAATATGCCAGTTTTTACTCTATCAGGGGAAAATAATAAAAGGCTACAGGTGATGTTGGAATGCAATGCCTTTCATGTTTACGTCCCACACAAGATGGAGAGATTGAGGTACTGTTTTCTAATAGGGTAATACATGAAAGTGTTTGACAAATTGTCAAATTAAGGATCTGTGTCATGACCCTAGCGTATACCATTGGATGCAACATCATGCTGTTTCACTAAGTACAAACTGACAAAGCTCAACACAATATATATACAGCATATTATATATATACAGCATATATATATATATATATATATATATATATATATATATATACACACTACCGTTCAAAATGTTGGGGTCACTTAGAAATGTCCTTGTTCTTTATGAAAGAAAAGCACATTTTTTGTCCATTAAAATAACATCAAATTGATCAGAAATACAGTGTAGACATTGTTAATGTTGCAAATGGCTATTGTAGCTGGAAACGGCTGATTTTTTATGGAATATCTACATAGGTGTACAGAGGCCCATTATCAGCAACCATCAGTCCTGTGTTCCAATGGCACGTTGCGTTTGCTAATCCAAGTTTATCATTTTAAAAGGCTAATTGATCATTAGAAATCCCTTTTGCAAAAATGTTAGCACAGCTGAAAGCTGTTGTGCTGATTAAAGAAGCAATAAAACTGGCCTTCTTGAGACTAGTTGAGTATCTGGAGCATCAGCAATTGTGGGTTTGATTACAGGCTCAAAATGGCCAGAAACAAATAACTTTCTTCTGAAACTCGTCAGTCTAGACTTGTTCTGAGAAATGAAGGCTATTCCATGCGAGAAATTGCCAAGAAACTGAAGATCTCGTACAACGCTGTGTACTACTCCCTTCACAGAACAGCGCAAACTGGCTCTAACCAGAATAGAAAGAGGAGTGGGAGGCCCCGGTGCACAAATACATTAGAGTGTCTAGTTTGAGAAACAGACACCTCACAGGTCCTCAACCGGCAGCTTCATTAAATAGTACCTGCAAAAAAACAGTCTCAACGTCAACAGTGAAGAGGCGACTCCGGGATGCTGACCTTCTAGGCAGAGTTGCAAAGAAAAAGCCATATCTCAGACTGGCCAATAAAAAGAAAAGATTAAGATGGGCGTCTGAGATATGGCTTTTTCTCAAGAAGGCCAGTTTTATTGCTTCTTTAATCAGCACAACAGTTTTCAGCTGTGCTAACATAATTGCAAAAGGGTTTTATAATGATCAATTAGCCTTTTAAAATGATAAACTTGGATTAGCAAACACAACGTGCCATTGGAACACAGGACTGATGGTTGCTGATATTGGGCCTCTGTACGCAGATATTCCATAAAAAATCAGCCGTTTCCAGCTACAATAGCCATTTACAACATTAACAATGTCTACACTGTATTTCTGATCAATTTGATGTTATTTTAATGGAGAAGAAAATGGCTTTTCTTTAGAGAACAAGGAAATTTCTAAGTGACCCCAAACTTTTGAATGGTAGTATATATATATATATATATATATATATATATATATATATATATATATATATATATGTGTGTGTGTGTGTGTACACACTACCGGTCGAAAGTTTTACAACACCTACTCATTCAAGGGTTTTCCATTATTTTTACTATTTTCTACATTGTAGAATAATAGTGAAGACATCAAAACTATGACATATCACATATGGAATCATGTAGTAATCAAAAAAGTGTTAAACAAATATATTTTAGATTCTTCAAATAGCCACCCTTTGCCTTGATGACAGCTTTGCATACTCTTGGCATTCATGAGGTAGTCACCTGGAATGCATTTCAATTAACAGGTGTGCCTTGTTAAAAGTACATTTGTGGAATTTCTTTCCTTCTTAATGCGTTTGAGTCAATCAGTTGTGTTGTGACAATACAGAAGATAGCCCTGTTTGGTAAAAGACCAAGTCCATATTATGGCAAGAACAGCTCAAATAAGCAAATAGAAATGAAAGTCCATCATTACTTTAAGACATGAAGGTCAGTCAATGTGGAAAATGTCAAGAACTTTGAAAGTTTCTTCAAGAGCAGTCGCAAAAACCATCAAGCGCTATGATGAAACTGGCTCTCATGAGGACCAACACAGGAAAGGAAGACCCAGAGTTACCTCTGCTGCAGAGGATAATTAGAGTTAATTGCACCTCAGATTGCAGCCCAAATAAATGCTTCACAGAGTTCAAGTACAGACACATCTCAACATCAACTGTTCAGAGGAGACTGTGTGAATCAGGCCTCCATGGTCGAATTGCTGCAAAGAAACCACTACTAAATGACACCAATAAGAAGAAGAGACTTGCTTGGTACAAGAAACACAAGCAATGGACATTAGACCGGTGGAAATTTGTATGTGCATTTCCCACCTTAAAGCATGGAGGAGGAGGTGTTCTGGTGTGGGAGTGCTTTGCTGGTGACACTGTCTGTGATTTATTTAGAATTCAAGGCACACTTAACCGGCATGGCTACCACAGCATTCTGCAGCGATAAGCCATCCCATCTGGTTTGGGCTTAGTGGGACTATCATTTGTTTTTCAACAGGACAATGACCCAACACACCTCCAGGCTGTGTAAGGGCTATTTTACCAAGAAGGAGAGTGATGGAGTGCTGCATCAGATGACCTGGCCTCCACAATTCCCCGACTTCAACCAAATTGAGATGGTTTGGGATGAGTCGGACTGCAGAGTGAAGGAAAAGTAGCCAACAAGTGATCAGCATATGTGGGAACTCCTTCAAGACTGTTGGAAAAGCATTCCAGGTGAAGCTGGTTGAGAGACTGCCAAGAGTGTGCAATGCTGTCATCAAGGCAAAGGGTGGCTATTTCTATATATTTTGATTTGTTTAACACTTTTTTGGCTACTATATGATTCCATATGTGTTATTTCATAGTTTTGATGTCTTAACTATTATTCTACAATGTAAAAAATAGTAAAAATTAAGAAAAACCCTAGAATGAGTATGTGTTCTCTAACTTTTGACCGATAGTATATATATATATATTCATTCTAAAATTGATTAAATTGTTTTTCTCCCTCATCAATCTACACACAATACCCCATGATGACAAAGCGAAAACAGGTTTTTTGAAATGTTTGAAAAATTATAAAAACAGAAATACCTTATTTACATAATTATTCAGACCCTTTGCTATGAGACTCGAAATTGAGCTCAGGCGCATCCTGTTTCCATTGATCATCCTTAAAATGTTCCTACAACTTGATTGGAGTCCACATGTGGTAAATTCAAATTAATTGTACATGATTTGGAAAGGCACACACCTGTCTATATAAGGTCCCACAGTTGACAGTGCATGTCAGAGCAAAAACCAAGCCATGAGGTCGAAGGAATAGTCAGTAGAGCGCCGAGACAGGATTGTGTCGAGGCACAGATCTGGGGAAGGGTACCAAAACATTTCTGCAACATTGAAGGTCCCCAAGAACACAGTGGCCTCCATCATTCTTAAATTGAAGAAGTTTGGAACCACCAAGACTCTTCCTAGAGCTGGCGGCCCGGCCAAACTGAGCAATCAGGGGAGAAGGGCCATGGTCAGGGAGGTGACCAAGAACCCGATGGTCACTCTGACAGAGCTCCAGAGTTCCTCTGTGGAGATGGGAGAACCTTCCAGAAGGACAACCATCTCTGCAGCACTCCACCAATCAGGCCTTTATGGTAGAGTGGCCACTCCTCAGTAAAAGGCACATGACATCCCGCTTGGAATTTGCCAAAGGACTCTCAGACCATGAGAAACAAGATTCTCTGGTCTGATGAAACCAAGATTGAACTCTTTGGCCTGAATGCCAAGCGTCACGTTTGGAGGAAACCTGGCACCATCCTTACAGTGAAGCATGGTGGTGGCAGCATCATGCTGTGGGGATGTTTTTCAGCGGCAGGGACTGGGAGACTAGTCAGGATCATGGGAAAGATGAACGGAGCAAAGTACAGAGAGATCCTTGATGAAAACCTGCTCTAGAGCGCTCATGACCTCAGACTGGAGCGAAGGTTCACCTTCCAATAGGACAAAAACCCTAAGCACACAGCCAAGACAATGTAGGTTCTGTCGTAGGTGGCCGCGACCGGGAGACCCATGGGGCGGCGCACAATTGGCCCAGCATCATCCAGGGTAGGGGAGGGAATGGCCGGCAGGGATGTAGCTCAGTTGGTAGAGCATGGCGTTTGCAACGCCAGGGTTGTGGGTTTGATTCCCACGGGGGGCAAGTATGAAAAAAATAAGTCGCTCTGGATAAGAGCGTCTGCTAAATGACTAAAATGTAAAAATGTAAATGTAAATGTAGGAGTAGCTTAAGGACAAGTCTCTGAATGTCCTTCAGTGGCCCAGCCAGAGCCCGGACTTGAACCCGATCGAACATCTCTGGAGAGACCTAAAATAGCTGTGAAGCGACGCTCCCCATCCAACCTGACAGAGCTTGAGAGGATCTGCAGAGAAGAATGTGAGAAACTCCCCAGATACAGGTGTGCCAAGCTTGTAGCATCATGCCCAAGAAGACTCAATGCTGTAATCGCTGCCAAAGGTGCTTCAACAAAGTACTGAGTAAAGGATCTGAATACTTATGTAACTGTAATATTTCAATTTTTTTTTCTATATATACAACAAAACCAGTTTTTGCTTTGTCATTATGGGGTATTGTGTGTAGATTGATGAGGGGAAACAACTATTTAATAAATGTTAGAATAAGGTTGTAACATAACAAAATTTGGAAAAAGTCAAGGGGTCTGAATACTTTCCGAATGCACTGTATATACACTATACATATACAATATATATATATATATATATATATATATATATATATATATATATATATATATATATATATATATAATACACTCGAGCAAGCATGAACATAGAACATAATCGATCAGGGAAAGCAGCTGGTTGGTAATTAATGTTGTTTATTTGCCTACATTTATTGAGTTTCAAGCCAAGAAGATCTTCACCAAGTCCCCAGAAACATTGATTTCTTATACTGTGTGTAACATTATACTATATGTTTGTAGTGTATGGTCTTCTGCTAGCTTTTCTTACTCAACAAGTGGCCTACTATGCGTTATCCCTCACATTGTCATTCTGGACACCATCTTACTCCAATGGTTCCCCTGCTGTTTTCTGGTGTTTGCAGTCAGACTTGACACAATGTAAATGTAAAATGTACCTCCTTATTTAAAGCTGCCTGAAGCGCATTTTATAGGGCTACAGCCTACTATTTCACTAAGCCATAGCATTTCATTTAGAGATGCACTCTAGATAAGAGTAATAATCTCCCTGTGATGGATGGCCCAGCCCCATCCCTGGGATTGTGGTATGTACATACTGCACTGTTCATGGCAGGACGATTTAACCAACATAGGCAGGTGTGTTTGGTTAAGATGTACTTGTCAAGTGGGGTGACATGCATGTCTATATTCATTCAAATGAACTCTCTTATCAGCACCTCCATGCACCCACTCAGGAGACAAAGCAGTTACCATGTTCATGTGATTTACCTCTTTCAAGTGCACCCTCTTTCCCCTCCACCTCCAACCCCCAGACATCCACAAACCTCACAGGTGAGAGGGAGGAGGTGTTTGAGCCCCCATGGAATGCCATTGGCCAGCGCCTCCTCTTCTCCTTTAATTTTAGGGGAGCAAAAGCAACAATATATTTACATTGCAGAGATTTGGGGGTGTAAATCATAAATACTTAACTTTCTAGTTTTAATTAATTACTGCAATTACTATATGCTTGGCCTTTACTATATGCTTGGCCTTCACCCCTCTAACCAAACATTTGATTTGTAGAGCAATTTTGCATGCATTTTGCATTTTCAGCATGAACAAACTCTCCAAATTTAGAAAACTGCATCACTGAATCAAGTGCCTATATACTGTGCCTACATGGGTATCACATGGACATATTTTACCCGCTTTTTCGAAAAGACAGGGTTTTTCCATGGTTTTGACGTTTTTCTGGCTATGAACAAAGTCTGTGTATAGACTACTGTGTACCTAGGGCAGGCACAACTTGTTTGACACGTTAAAGATATGGCGCGTGCTCCTGAAACATTTAGTTTCCACAGCAACAGAGGAGGAGCTTGAACTTTCACCTGTAATTGTAGCGGATGTAGTAGACCAACAAGGAAGTTAGGTAGTTTGGGCTGGTACAACTAGCTAGCAGGCTGTAAAATAACGAAATGAGGCTCCGATAAGTCATTTTCCAATTGCTTATTTGTGAAATATGTCCAACAACAATCGAATGGATTTACAGGATGGCAACATGTCGCAAGTTTGGAGAAAATAACGAGGTACAGTAGTGAGCAAGCTTGTTTAGCTAGCTTGCCAACATCAGCTGTTCACGTCTAGTAATCAATGCTACTACTTTGCAACGTTATTATTGTATAATAATAACCGGGTGTGTGTCACAATATGACAAATGCAACAGAACTGAAGAACATGTTTTTTTTTTTTTGCTGTATAGCAGGGTTCTCCAACCCCATTTCCTGGAGAGCTACCCTCCTGTTGGTTTTCGCTCCAACCCAAGTTATTAATCAGCTAACGTTAGTTAATTATTAGAATTAACTAGGTGTGCTAGATTAGGGTTGAGCAAAAACCTAAAGGACGGTAGCTCTCGAGGAACAGGGTTGGAGAGCCCTGCTGTATAGTTATTTAGCTTACTTCAGCCAATCTGGAAATGGTGATTGATGTCAGCTGTTTAGCTTGTTAACTAAATTAGCTAGCCTGCTTAGCTTCAATCATAGCTATCTATCTAACTAGCACATCTGTAGTAGATACGTTTTCTAGTCAACCTGCACAACCTCTTACTATGTGTAACTCTTATCTCCCATTTTGCTCTCAGATGACTTGCCTAACAGTGGCCTGGACATTTGTGATATGTTAACGTTAATCACCAAAGACAAGTGTGTAAGATGGACTGCAGGAATTAGTTAGCTGCTGACTTTCGAGATGTGCTACTAGCTGTACATGTAAATATATGACCAAAAAGCACTGTAAGTTATCTACACCTACATATCAACATGGACATCAAGCCCTAGAAATAAGTTGTTAATATTTGCATGCTCTGTCATCACTTTTTAAGGTAAATTCACCTGCACATACATTTGAATGGCTAACCACACATAAACAGAGCTGATCATGTCACTAGCAAAGCAGGCACAAACGTGGTTCCCAACTCATGTCCAAGCCACTGTTCTCCAAGCAACTGACCTACAAGCTAAGGGGTAAGCATGGCACCAACGACGCCTACGCTATCATCCAGCTGGGCAAAGAGAAGTACTCAACATCTGTGGCAGAGAAAACACTCAACCCAGTGTGGAGAGAAGAAGCCTCCTTTGAACTGCCTGGTCTGCTTCTGGAGGGCAATCCAGAAATCTACGAACTATGCCTTATTGTGATGCACAGGTCCCTGGTGGGGATGGATAAATTCCTGGGCCAGAGTACCATCAATCTCAATGAGATTTTTGATAACAAAGAGCGAAGGAAAACTGAGTAAGTATCACCAACTAATCAAACTAAAGAATATTTTTCCCTTTCAAGGAAGTTTCAGAACAAAAGTACACCTGGTGTCCGCGGGTCCTTAAGTCTTAATCTTAAATGAATTTATCTGATTTAAAAGTCTTAAAATGTCTTAAATTATGTTTCAAAAGTCTTAAATGCGACATAACTGACTACAGTGTTTCTGTTATATTGTGCCGCTGCTTAATTGTTGCCACCGCGGTAAAAAATAAACAATTGAACATCAAATAATACTTGAGGTGCACTTTCAAGATGTTAGAGCTATCTACCTCTGTGCACCATTTTAGATGAGCTAGCTAACTTTTTTTATGTCTTACTTGGCACTGCAAAATGTCAGTCTAGGCATGGAAACCGTAAATTACTTGGTAATAGGAAATACATTTATTTCCATGACAGAATTAAAAAGCAATTTTGGACTGACCAATGTAGATATTTTCCAATACATTCAACTTAAAAGCTTCATATCACGAAATTACGATTTGGTTATGGTATTGAGTATCATTATAGCTAGTATTGGTATTGAAGCCAAAATTCTAAATGCTTAGAGTTTGTGATCTAGCTAATGATGTATCCCATTGGGGTAGCCTAAACAAATGCAGATGGGCAACCCCATGCTTCAGTCATCTATAGCCTAGCCACTATGCTACTATATCCGTTAGGCTACAGGAGAATGCACGTTGCTAAAATAGCACACCTGCCTGATAATATGAGCATTGTAGGTTATAACCTTTGGTGAAGGAGCCAGCCCTGAAAATACTACTTTTTCCCAACATGGGTCATTTCTGGAGGGAAATATTAGCAGGTGTGTGGCGTGAGCAGACCTCAAAATTGGCATTAAATTGCATTCCAAGTGGCATTAAAGGTCTTAAATTAAATGTAATCGAACGTGCAGATACCCTGAGTACAGTACAACTTTATAACTGTTAAATAGGAAATGTGTCTTCTGCTCTGCTCTCCACACGCACAAACACACAGACCACAAAGCTTCCCTAGTCACATTGAACAATGCTAGGCCTTTGGTTTCCTAGTTCTGTATTTTGATGTTTCAGGAACAGCAAAGAGTAGGAAGGAGGGTGGATTTACGGAACTATCTTGTTCATGTCATGTGGCTAACCTGCAGAAATACCATGGAACATGTTCATATTTCAGATTGTGATTCAGAGAGTAGGGTAGACTAGCCTAAATCACCTGATGGTTTGGAAAGAATTGTTACACACAGAGAGCATGTGGTCTGGTGGGGTCATGTCTTGAGTTCTGACCCTAATCACCATGGTGTCGCTGTGGTCAGCTTTCCACACGTTTTCATGCGGGCATAATTGTATGAATAAAGATTCTTATATTCAAAACCACCTCCATTTCTCCACTTTAGGCTAGGCCCAAAGTTTGGGCCCCAAACAGAAGTTGCCAGTACATCTGTCTTGTTGTGACATAGGTTACGCCATTGTGTTCGTTGAAAGATGTGTAATTGAGTTGACTTGGGTGTAGTCTTTGTCGTTGGTGAACTAGTCCAGCGAGAACAGCAGTGAACAGGCTATCAGATTATTTCTGGGTCTTGTCACAGCAGAGGTGCTAATACAGCAAACTGTTCCACCTCAATTCCAGTAATCACACAATTAACAAATGGCCATACTGTCCTTGCTTATTCTTGCCTTATACAGGAATTGAGATGGTAAACTGGCATTTACTGACATGGCATCGGCAGAATATTGTGGTGTGTTCCTTTGGGTATTAGCCAATGCTAACTGAATGTGGTGGAGCTGGCCAGACATGTCTTGTTACTAATTCTGATTCGAATTATAATCGTTTTTCCAGTGGTGTGAATGTATGGAGAAAACCACTACACCAGCTCCACCCAATCCAGGGCGCTACATAAAGTTATTTTGGCTGTGTAGAATTACCATTGCACAACGTGTTGTAGTTAGCTAGGCCTACATGATGAGTAGCCTAAGCCTACATTCTGCTCCGAGGAACAGGAACATAGTTAGGAGGATCTGGTGTCAATTAGCCATCAGTACATTTCATCATGCAAACACATTACCACACTTCCTCTTTACCCGCTAGTTGGGGAGGATTGCGATATGTCATCATCAACTGTTGATGGTTGTATTTATTTAAGGTGCCAGAGCTGATGCACCTCCAGGGTTTGCAGTTATTCAAGTACAGAGCTGATGTGGAGATGTCAATGTACTGGAATTTAATCATCCACACAACTGACTCGCATAGAATGAGCCAGAGGCCTAAGGCTACTCTTGTGCTACCATATACTAGAGCAGTTCCAGTTTGCTAGCCAGCTGTGTACATTCGCTGTGTTTTCAAGCAGACACATGGGGAGGAGAGTCCATCTTGACATCGGAGTAGGCAGACCCTAATTATCGCACACCTGTGTTTGTTGATTGTGAGGAGTTTCCCAGCGGTCTGGGTAGAGTGGGAGTATTGTGGTTCCAGGCAGAGGGAGGTTTATCTTGGCCTTGACACCCATGTGAAGTACAGGGCTGGCCCCCTCTCAGCAGCATGCTGTGTGGCTCCTAGATCATGCTTCAGAGGACAGAGCCCACTACTATGGGAATTAGGCTGGCTAGACCAAGAGAGGGCCATGCCACGGCGGTTCTTTGGCCACTCAGTCCGAGCACAGTTTAGGGCCAAAAATATCATCCCTGTCCACGTTCTGTCCACTTTTCCCATGACAGAAGTAGACTAAAGCTTGAACAGACAGAGGTTGTGCTCGTTGAGGAATTGTGGAATTTGCCAGAACACCTATGCTGTTTGAGAGGTGGTTTAAATGTTGACTTTGTATTTTGAGTGAGGTTTGTTCCTAGTTCTACAGTTCTGCAATCAACAAACCCTTGGTTTGTATAAGCTAGGCCTAGGCTATGGAGAAGCCATCACTCTCATTAGCATGTATGAGTTGCATGGTTGTCCTGCACCATTGCCTTTTGAATTTCCCAATTGCTTGTCATAGCAGTTCTGAACAAAGGTCAGATTTGTGCAAATGTCACCCCTTTTTCTCACAGCAAAGGCATCAATCGTATTACTTCCAGCAGGCGAAGCAAAGAGGTTAAACAAACAGGAGCAGAATGGCCTCGACGAACCATATTATTCAACATTCTTTTCGAGATTACAGTTTGCAGGGAATTATGTTTATCCCTCGTATAATATGCATTCTCAGGGAGGCGAAAAGCTTCAAATTACGTGGCCTGTGGATTTATTTGGAGTGAAATTGGTGAGTTCCACCGCAGACATTTTACCCTAGTCATTTATTGAATACATAAGGGTTGTTGCTGTTCCACAGGGAAACGTGTCAGACACTGAGACAGTTTTTGGTCTTCACTCTACTAATTTTTTCAAAATGAAGCAGCTCAACTCCGTTATGTACTCTCAGATTTCTGTATTGTACCTTTTAATGAAAGTTTTCACCTCCAAATGGATGCAGCATATCACCTTGATGAAAATATGGCAAAGCCTAGAATTTAGATGCATTAAATAATAGGCCTATATTTTCTACCGATTTTTAAACCACTTACACCAATATTGGAAAACATGTTTAAAATGTATTCATTTAAAAAAGGATGGATACGTATCCACCACTGTTGCCATGACAAACCTAAATTAATTCAGAATAAAAACGTTGCTTTGTTTTAGCACCCAACAATGGCACCTGATGTTTTCTTTGAATCTTATATTCCTGTATTCATTTTAATGTGCCACATACACAATTTACAGATGGCTAATAATTATCCGTCTTCCCTTCTTTCAGCTGGTACTCCTTGGACTCCAGGCCAGGGAAGAAGAGGAAGGAGAGAGGGAAGATCCAGGTCGGCATCCAGTTCGTGAGGAACAACATGACGGCCAGCATGTTTGACCTCTCCATAAAGGACAAGCCCCGCTCGCCCTTCACCAAACTCAAGGACAAGATGAAGGGCCGCAAGCACGACGGTGGTTTCTCCGACACCTCCTCAGCCATCCTGCCCCGCTCCGCCATGTGTGACTCGGAGACCCTTCGCCGGCCCAGTGCTCCGGACCAACAGCCCCAGCCAGAGCCCAAGGTCAAGAGACCCTTACTGGCCGGCTCCCATACGCTCTCTGCAGCCCACTCCATGTCCGACCTCATTGGCACCCACTTCCGCCCCAAGCTGGACTCTATGAACTCCATCGGGCAGCTGGGTAAGGACAGCAGCTTCCTCTAGTATTAGGCCTATTTTAGTATTTTCTTGGATTAGCCTACATGTATCGGATGAGTACCCCTAAGGACCGATCGTTTTTTTGCCTGTGATTTAGAATTGTTTCCATGAATATTTCAGGTATATTGTTTGTGTTTGACAGAGAAAGGGAGTGGTGCTGCCCCTCACAGGCGCTCCCAGGGCGAGGTGCCAGGCTACCAGGACAACGAGGCGCACAGTGACCCTTTTACTGATATCAGCGACAGCCTGCCGCAGAAGTACGCCACCCTCCCACGCAACCGCAACCCTTTGGAGGGGGAGAAGGGCCAGCTGTGGGACCGAGGGGAGAAGAAGGAGAAGAAGGAGAAGGTCAGCCTGCTGGAACGTGTGACCGGGAAGAAGGAGGGACGCAAGACCCACAACGGGGGGTGTTCGGGCAGCTCTGGAGACCTGCGCACAACCAACCCCTTCAGCAGCGACTCTCAGGGCGACACCCAACCAACCAACCCCTTCCTCTCACACTACAAAGCAAGGTAACGCTTTTCACGTCCACACCACCATGTTTGGTGTCCAAGCCAGGGTCATGTTCATTAAGCACCAAACGGAAGAAAAGGAACTGAAACGGGTAGGGACTACCTGGACTTATCTAATAAGAATTGCTAGAGATAGAAATAGTCCACATAGAACAGCTCTACTGCTTGTTAGACTTGCTTTCAATAAGAATGCAGATCTGTAACTCACATTTCTATGTGAATTTGGTAGGGTCCCCCAAAAAGTTACATAATGCAGCTTTTAACAGCAGCCATCATACACTACCTCTGTGGTCATTTAGGTTTAAGGCAGATGATACTTGGTGGTTTAAACAATGGTGGGCAGGTTATTGGTATTATAACACTCAGCCACAGGTAAATATGATTTGATGTATTTGCTGATTTTGTAATTCAGTGTGCATGGATGTTTTGCAGTGATAAAAATCCCACCACTAATGAAGACATCCGAAAGGCAAGCGAGAACCACGGCAAGAAACATGTAAGAGATCATAATTTACACACTTTTTTGTGGACTAATCTCAAAGAAAATGAAGGGGGGGGGGGGAAACAAGAAGAAGAAAAGCATAGGCCTAGTTTTTTGGGGAACTTGCTCTGAGGTTCAGAACACCAACTTTTAATTGAGTAGCTCTCCCCGATCTCACTTGACATTGCAGCTGGTGATGTTGGTCTCTGAGCTGATGTCTGTTCCGTCTTTGACACTTCACTATGAGTGTCATTAAACTAATGAACAGCTGAAAACACTGGTCATCATCTCTGATCGGCTCATCATTTGAAACAGTGTGATGTTTCGGTCTCTAAGGTCAGGTGAAGTACTGGTACCGTAATTGGAACACTTTTTTTTTTTTTATTCAGGACAAATCTGTATGAAGTTGTCATTGGTTTGATGAGGGCGGGTTATTTGCCACCTTAGTTTTGTCACTTTCTGCCCCCCCACCCCCCAAAAGAAAAAGAAAAAAATAAGAAAGAACGCTCTCATGGTGCTTAATTCTAGTAGTTGCTGGCCATTACACTGCAGAATTAGTATTAACATGGTAAGAGAACAGCGTCCGAAGTGATGTTGAAATGAGAAGCGGATGCAGATAATGGATTTCCTCACCTCTCGTTGAGGAGTTGTCTTAACCACATGTGCCCCTCCGTACACTGCACTAGCAGAAATGAACTGGCAGTTCCATTTCCTCTGCTTTCAGGCCCTAGCTAATTAACCAGTCAGTGAGGGAGGAGGGGAGGATAGTGAAAGATTTAAGGACGGATCTTTTAAATACTCAAAGCAGGGCTCATTAGAAGCAGTAAGAATGCCAAGTGTGCTCGCCTTATCTCCTCCTCACTACTGATTGCGGAATAATTGTCAGTACTTTGGTAGTTGATGGTCATTTCCAGGCCTCTGTCACCAGCCACTACAGCTCCTGGCTGTAGCTTTATATAATGTCTGGGGCTCTTTGGCATGTGTGTAACGGACACAATTGCTCGTACAGTATAATGAAACTGAGCTGGTAACTTGATTTATGTTTGGAAAGTCTCTCAGCGGAATTGGTTGTCTTCATGACTTGTCAGCTCTTCAATTTCTCTGGAAGTGCAAAAGGCCTATTTCTCAGTATAATTTAACTTTGTCTCCAAAAGCATTTTCACTTCCACAGTAAGCAGTTGCTAAACCCCCAATCACACCACCTGTTTTTCTCTGATTAAAAACGTGAGGCACATTACTTAGCTACTTTCAACTTTGGCTGCCCAGAAAACTACAGCAAAATAACTTGAAGCGTACCTACGATGAAGGAGCGCAGCACACCTAGCATGTCCACATACCATTGAAAACAGTGGAAATAAAAGTGCTCTAGACTCTATGGATGGGACCCTCACATTTTAGTTTATTTGTTTCTCATACTTGGAAGAGATACAGTAACTGTGGTCCGGCACTTGGTCTTCTTCACATCGTAGACACCGCACAGCGATGGCAGCTTGGTTTGGGCACGGGGAAGGAGACTAAGTGAGGTATTTAAAACAGGTTGATGACTGTATCTGCCTGGGGGACGATGTCCATTGTTGAAGCGATAATGTGGTACCTCATTAAAAAAAGATTACAGCTCCTCTTGTCCCCCCCGTAATGGGATCGGCACAGACTGTGATGCACCCGGTCCTCTAAAGAACAAATTCATCCAAAATAGTTTGGTTGCATCTTTCTTTTCGTGTTCATTAGTATGACCTTTTGTTCCGTGAATTCCGTAAATATGCGCTCTGCCGTTTCCAGTCAGCTTCCACATTTTTTGTCTTAATTACTGTTTTCTGCATGGTTTAATTTGAATGTGATGCTTTTGTCTACCAGCTGGTCAAGGTCTCTGTCTAGGCTGGTTTGGGAGGAGGATATGTGCTTTAAGATTTAAAGAGGGAATGGGGGTTGAAAGCTTTTTATTTTCTAGAAACAGATACTAAAACATCACATTCCTTGCCATAGGATTCCTGATTGTTCGAGCCATCTATGATTTTCTTATTAACACTATTGTGACTTGGGCAGATCAAACACCTGAAATGAAATACAATGGCATTGACAGTGCTAACAAACCTGTGGAGTCACAGGCTCTCAATTAGTCCTGATGCCACCAGGGTATAATGCATTCACCATGCATTTTTCTAACACCTTTAATTAGGCAGTTAGTCTGTCTGCCATAATAGGAGGGATTCCCTGGCCTAGCCCACCTTCCATCTTGCTTTAGCGCTAATTTATATTTAGCTTTATTTTTCTATTCCTCATCGAAAACAACTGTCTCGGTAATTGTCTCGTATCTCAAGACGCGTTTGGAGTAATATACTTTTTGTAAATGGTGCTATCAATGTTGAACTCCTCATAATGTCTGTGGTTCGCACCCGCAGGAGACAAAGCAGATGAGCGTGGCTTCCTATAGCAACCTATCTTTCGATGAGGTGGTGCATGAGCTCATCAAGCAGAAGGAGGTGGTGAAAAAGAAGGACGCGCATATCCGTGAACTGGAAGACTACATTGATAACCTGCTGGTGCGCGTTATGGAGGAGACGCCGAGCATCCTACGGACACCCTACGAGCCCAAGAGGAAAGCGGGGAAAATCTCCAAAAAGAAGTAGGGTCCAAAAGATAGGGTCTTGTTACAGTGATGTCCCATCCTAGCCATTTAAAAATGTATTGTGGGTATAGAGCAAAAAAAATGAAGAGAAGGGGATTGACCCCCTTTATATCATCATTTTGATTTGATTTCTTTACAAACACTGTATTGATGCAGCTTATACAGTTTTATATGTTTGGTATGCTTTGATTTGAGTTTACACCAGTTTCCCCAACAGAAAATGATTGGGGAGTGAAGTACTATACCCGACTACATAAATATCTGACATTTGACTTGCATTTTAGCTAACCCCATGGCTGTCCCATAATGATAGATAGACTAACCTCTGAATCAGTTGCTGTAGAGTGATCCGCTCCTGCCTGACCGTTTTCCCAAGGTGGACACGTTTTCACAATAGTGTATACAATAGACCTGTGCACTTTCGCACACATATAACATGGGAAAAACACCGACAGCTTCTGGAAGCGATTGTGTGTACATGGAACCACCATCAAGCTCGATTTGCATTTCAACACTAAGGCCATACAAATGTAATTAAATGTTTAACGGATGCCCCTCTTCACTTCTCTTAAATTTATTAATTTTTTAAACGTAAGATCAAGTCGTACTGAAAAATGGCATGTTTAGATTAAAAAAAATAAAAAAAGTCCTCAAAATTCCAAAATGAGATGATGCACAACTTCCTGTCGGATTATTGCTGAACTATGCCTATTTTTGCCCCCCATCATTAGGCTAAAATCACTTGATTCGTTCGCTAGGTGTTGAACTATGGTCTCCCGAGTGGCGCAATGGTCTAAGGCACTAGCTGTGCCACTAGAGATCCTGGTTCGAGTCCAGGCTCTGTCGCAGCCGGCAGCGACCGGAGACCCATGGGCGGTGCACAATTGGTCCAGCGTCGTCCAAGGTAGGGGAGGGTTTGGCTGGCAGGGATGTGGGATGTTTCCCACGGGGGGCCAGTATGAAAAAAAATATATTTAAAAAAATACATGCATTAACTGTAAGTCGCTCTGGATAAGAGCGTCTGCTAAATGACTAAAATGTAAATGTAAAACTAAGGTTGCTTTAGTATTTTAAAGGCATTATCCAGCACTTTAATAGTTACCAGTAATTCTGAAAGTAGCACTCACAAGCCAAAAGTGGTCCCTGAAAATGTCCTACTACGTCACTCGCTCTGCTGTGGGTGCATCTTGCTAACTGTCATTCATATGGCGAGGGGCTGAAGTTAATTTGTTGATCTCAAATTGCTAGGGGGCTAGCCCACGTGGGGAAAATGGTGTAGCACAGTTTCAAGAAAAATAGGGATTTCATGGCGAATTGAAGTAAGACAGTAATTCTGCTCATAGATTATGCATATATGAACTACACATTGACTCATCCAGCCCAAAGTGGGAAGTTTAAAAGAAAATACTTGGTGGTCGCCAAAGTTCCGGAGCATGTCTTTAATAAAAGGGGCTACTTATTTTTTTGTTCGGTTTGCTCGCCTCTTAAAAAAAATAAAAAAATATCCGTTAAACATTTAATAGATTTTGTATGGCCTTAGTGTTAAAACGTATCAAAACACTGAGTGTTAACTTAAGTGTAAAAAAGGAAAAGTCCATGGTTTATTGAGTAGGGTTTGATGGGCTAATTGAATCGAGCAGTAATGACTGTTTACACTTCAGACCAAGAAGCAGGATTATGACACATACTCAGCCAATCAGCCCTTTACACACCTCTTACTGTAGGCAAGGATTGTACTGGAGGTAATGTTATCGCCTGTCTGACATTGATCTGAGCCTTTTGGCATTAGGATGATTTGGACCTATCTGTTGACGTTTGCCATCTTCATACAAATTTATATTATTTAAAGGTACTCTTATGAGGGTAGGTACTAAGCACTACTGAATTCATACTCAAGGCATTGCATATCCAAACTTATCCGAAAACAATGTGACACTGCATTCCAACTTTGTGACCTTCCAGTGAAAACAAAAAAATAGGTAAACACTGTATTCTCTATTGTCAATTTGATGATATAGAATGTCTCGGCATCGTGCTGGTGCAGAATGTAATTGAGTGTAAGAGAACTAAAGACACTGCTGTTGAAGCCTCCCCAGTATTTACACCAAAGTGAATTCATTCAAAGAGCTGCCATTGTCCATCATATAATCTCTGAAGTCATTGCTTTTGGGTTTATTTCAGTTTTTTTAATCATAAGCTAGGTTTCCATCCAATTAGCGACATATTTTCATGTGACTATTCAAAAATTTGCATAAAAAATTTGCATTTTCCCACCTGAGAGGTTTCCATCAAATTGACTTGTTGCGGATAAAAGGTTCTGCGTGATGATGTAATGCACATAAAAATACCTTTTGCGGTTACATTCCCATTTACCGAATAAAAGTTACATTGGTTTCCATAGCATTTTCAACTCTACTGATGGTTTTCTCCCAAAAAAATACTGTGTTATATACAGTGTGCCCACTCTGGTTTTGGGACATGTGATCTAGCCAACAGCTCACATACATTGTGGGTATAGCCTACATTAGGGATGGGCAACTTTGATGGGGTGGGGGCAAAATAAAATTGCGAGCAAAACATTTGTGGCCCCACCCTCTCGACAGCAGAGATAATTTTGTGCATTCTAAATATTTTGCCATGGGGGTGTAGAGAAAATGTTGCAGTTTTAAAGCAAGTTTGCTGCAATTATACACATTTTGCCATAGTGTGGAGAGAAATGTTTGCAGTTTTTAATATGAAATGAGTGAGACTAACTAAATCAATGGGGGCCACCCGGCCGGTAATTTGACCATGATAAGTTTAGATAATTTAGCGGCCAGCTAACTTGGCAATCAACTATTTTTTTGCTGAAATGGGTTAATGGACTGACTATCAGTGACTGACATAACAAGGGAAAAACTGATGCGCAACCAAATTTCGAATTTGCACCTTGTGTATTCTACTAGTCTAACTCGCAACAGTAAGTTGAGACCACGACTGAGTTCCTAAAATGTTTTTTTGAAAGTTGGCCATCCCTGGCCTACAGGAGGTTATTATGGGCAAAAGAGCGAGATTATTTTTATTTGTGAAATGGCAGCCAAGCGTCGATGATCATGTCACCAGAATAAGACCCTCGCCATTTATTGAGAAGCAGCATCAAGCTCATCACCTTGCACTTTCACCACCCTGTGACATTCATCATAACTTATTTCATCTGTAGCCTAATAAACTGCATGCTTTCCCGGTGAGTCATAGTGGGAGGACCACACATGCCATCGCGTGGCTCCAAGTTTACCTCAATGATGGTTATTAAATCAATATTTGCGCATAAGTGTTTCCACTGACATTTCTCGCATAATTAATTTCACAGACACAAAAAGATCCCGCCTTGTCTAGCGTATTTTATTTTGTCGACATTTGGAAAGTTTACCGACAAATGTTCTGTTTCCATCAGGCCTGTTGTGACTTTTTTTTTTTATCCAACATGTACTTTACTCGCATAGCAAGATTGGATGGAAACCTGGTTACTGACTAGTGATGACTGTACTTGTTTTTAGGACCAAGTGCATTGTATGACCTTTTATTTACAGTCCATGTAGGCCAATACATTGTCATACAAAAATGAGGATAAACCATTGGTTAATTAGTTCTAGTTTTGCTGGTATGGCTTTACACCGACAGAATGGTGAAGTGCAATAATCATAATTTAGCAACATGTTTATTCAATTGGTGTCCATCTACAAATTGTCTACGTTGTTTTTTTTAAATTATATTGTGTACTCAAGTCGAACATGTCTGAATGACATCCGTTCTACACTTGTGATCTGTCATTGTTTGTGTACAGAGAAAAATATGATTCCATTAGGTAGAAGTGGTTCAGTTTTAGTTACAGTTTGTTGATTTTACTGATTCTTGCTTGAATGGTTTTAATTATTTTAAGGAAATAGAATCAAGGTACGTAGCTACATAGTAATGCATTTGCTGGCTGAATTTGATTATTTTGTTAAAATGTTACACTGCTCATTGATGGATCCAAGTGCTAAGGCTAATTGCTCTCCAGAAAGGTTATTGGTCATATTTTACTAGTAATATACTGTACTAACTTAACACATCTACAAACCAAACTATCAGTACAGATTGGAACAAGGGCATATGTTAACCTGTTGTAAAAAAAATAAAAAATAAAAAAAACATTTATATATGAACATTTATGACATTTCCATGTTTTGCTGAATAATTTGTCATATAGCCTTCATAATGTCCAAAGCATGGCCAAAAATATATATATATATATATATATATATATAACATCATGACCGTTTTTTAATGAAATATGTTACCGTAAATAGTTATGACAGCATAACAAACAGTATCAGCTGGTCAGAAAACACACCACTCTCAATTTAAGTTTGTCTCCATGGCATTTTGCTTCAATAACAACACTGTTTTCATAACAATGTATGTTCTACACAGCTTACACAAATTCTGCTATGACCTTTATGGTTAAGTATCAATGTGTGTGTTAAGCAGGAAGTCTCCCGCTGTTTATGATGTCATATTACTGAGTCTACCATTTAAAGAGTGCTACTGAACTTTCTTAAAACTGTTGTAATGCTTTTTGAAAAAGGTTACTTTACATAGTTATGACTTACTTATTACTGTAAGTAGGTAAAATGTATTCCTGTGTTACCAAAATATTTTCCCTCAAGATGAGTTTACTTATTTTCATAGAGCAAATGTCAGTGATGACAAACATGTCTCACCTAATTAGCGGAAAGGTTTACATTCGTCACTTTAAAACATTTTTTTATTGAATGTTGTGCCATCTACAGTGTTACATGGTATTTTAGATCAATAGGATTGTTACTCAAAGTTGTGTACTTACGAACTCTATGGTTACCCCTGTTGTGAACTATGGATACCTCAGAAGTCTAAACCAGTGACAACACTGAGATGACGTCATACATTTTAAACCAACTTTGTTACTTTTTCCTGTCTTTCTTTTTGTTGACTTTGTTTTACTTTGGTCCATTCTTACGTTCTAATTTCTATATTGTATATTTGTATGAGTGAAATAGGGTAAGATATGGTGGAAGTAACTGAATGACTACATATCAAGTCAGGATACAGTCCAATTTCAGAACTGTTTGGATGATACAATCTACATTCCGAAGCGCAATCTCATTGTTTTATTTTTTATTGTTTTGAGGTAACAAACACTGTTTACTGCAAATCCTCCCAATCCAGTCACAATTAACTAGGACATAGATAATTCAATGGTATTCCATCAAATGCAAAAGCTGCTTTTAATAAAGCTTTTTTTGTTTTCTTGCGCCTGTTGTGTACAAGTTGTTAGCCTCTATTACATTTTAGTTTTTTGTTAGAAAAAAGTTTTCCAACATTTTTATTTATTCTTGTATATCTTTACCTAAATCGTTCTACATTGAATGTAATGTAGACTCTAAAGTGTGCTTTAATTCATTATACTGATATAATTAGGTTATTATTTCTGCTTTTCATGTTTTTAAAATGTGAGGTTTATCCAGACAATATACTCAGCTTCTGTTTTTACTATAATAAAAAAAAAGAAAATGTTTTACAGAACTTTTACATTTATGTCCATGTCCTCCGTCTAGCTCTAGTGCTGACTAAATCCCTAGAAGTTGTAATGTGGCGCAGTATTTCTGAGGTGACGATGACCAATTTGAGGTCTCCATGAAGAGAAAGCATAATTGATAGCACTGTTAATCAACACAATGGCTTCATTGTGTTTATATACAGCTAATATTCTAACACTTTCTCCATGAGTTACTTCCATAGCATGACATTGGTGTACTTTTACTTAGTGAATCATTATCACACTGCAGTTAGCTTTCATATCAAATTGCATGTCAATCATCTTTGCACTACAGCTTAATGCAATTTGGACACTTTCTGTTTAGAGAGCCATCACCACAGTTGCTCATATTCTTTTAAAAAATTGAGTGAAAAAGAACAGTATTTGATCAAAGTCCAGATTGTACAATAATACTGGCAGGAATGTCTCCAAACGCTTCTCTGTATGATGGTAGCGGCACTATACTTTTCCGTATATGTTTCTTTAACCTTCACTGCAATTAACAAAGGTGGCCGCAAGTTTTCACGAGACTAAAATATTTTTGACACTTTTTATGCAAAAGTTGTGATGTGGGCATATGGGGTTGGGGGACAGATTGGATTGATTAGAAAACGGATTGTGATACTGAGAAAATATGAATATGGTGTATATGTTGGTATACAAGGTATTATTTGGGGAACAACAATGCAGATTATGTAAAAAGCAAAGAATGGCACTGCTTGAAATGCATTCAGTGTATGTGTTTATTGTCCATCTTTCTCTCACCCCCCCCCCAAAAAAAAAGCTTTTTTGTTTTTGGGCATGTGGCATGGATTTACTTACATTAAGGTCTTGGAGTGGAAATGTATTAGGAATTGCCAGTGATCCACTGGATAACAAAATTGGAAAGCACAAACGATTGTATTGCTCTTTTCAATAAATACACTGTACTTATTAAATAAAATATCCATTTTTGTTTTAATGTATTTATTCATGCTTATTTTCATGATTTATATATTATACAATGTGCTTTTTTCTGTATATAGGCACAAATGAGATATAGAAACAAATTAGATATACAGTACACACCATTCTGAACAAATCATATGGATGAGTGCATACATTTGGATCGCCAACAATCTAAGTAATTTCCATGCATTCCCTTTCTGTATTAATAGTCCTATACACATTTCAGTATACAATGCAAAGTACTCAGATTTCATGATTAGAACTGTATTTGTGTTTGGTTTCATGTCCAGCTTTGTTTTGCTTACCGTTGTGGCTCCTTTTTGTTCAGGAGAAATTCCCATGCCTTCCCAGAAAAAGACGAGTGGCATCGTTAGACAATTGTGAGTGGCAAGGCTGCTCGTTAAACCTCCCCTCTAATTTATAAGAAGTGTATTTGACATTTTTCAGGACAAGCAACACTTGTGTTGTTTACAGCCTGGTGCGTTTGTGGGCGGGTTTCACTCCACCTCTCTGAATAGCAGGTTAAAACATGACCCCTCTTCTGTCACCCCGGCACCCAAAGGAAGTAGGCTACATCCCAGTTCTCAAACACCTGTCAGGTTAAAACCAAAGACTACAGTTTTAATGTTCAATAGAACTGTTTACTCTCAATTAAGTACAAGAGGCAGATAAAGGAACCTATTCAGTCAAACTCATTACCAGGTTTTTAGGTTAAAACATTTATAGAAATCTTGCGGTGTGGTAATGCATATTTTGATTGTGGTATTCAACAAAATGTTTATTTTGTAAAAAAATATATAAAAAATTGCATGCTAATTCATGGAATGAGGGTTTGACATGCTCACCTACTAAATCAAATCAAATCAAATCAAATTTTATTGGTCACATGCGCCGAATACAACAGGTGCAGACATTACAGTGAAATGCTTACTTACAGCCCTTAACCAACAGTGCATTTATTTTAAACAAAAAAAGTAAGAATAAAACAACAACAAAAAAGTGTTGAGAAAAAAAGAGCAGAAGTAAAAATAAAGTGACAGTAGGGAGGCTATATATACAATAGAATAAAGTGACAGTAGGGAGGCTATATATACAGGGGGGTACCGTTGCATAGTCAATGTGCGGGGGCACCGGCTAGTTGAGGTAGTTGAGGTAATATGTACATGTGGGTAGAGTTAAAGTGACTATGCATAAATACTTAACAGAGTAGCAGCAGCGTAAAAAGTATGGGTGTTTTAACAATCAGTGTTTTAACAATCAGTGTTTAACAATACTAGTGTTTTAACAATCAAATCAAATCAAATCAAATTTTATTGGTCACATGTGCCGAATACAACAGGTGCAGACATTACAGTGAAATGCTTACTTACAGCCCTTAACCAACAGTGCATTTATTTAAAAAAAGTAAAAATAAAACAACAAAAAAAGTGTTGAGAAAAAAAAGAGCAGAAGTAAAATAAAGTGACAGTAGGGAGGCTATATATACAGGGGGGTACCGTTGCAGAGTCAATGTGCGGGGGCACCGGCTAGTTGAGGTAATATGTACATGTGGGTAGAGTTAAAGTGACTATGCATAAATAGTTAACAGAGTAGCAGCAGCGTAAAAAGGATGGGTGCAAATAGTTTGCAGTGCAAATAGTCTGGGTAGCCATGATTAGCTGTTCAGGAGTCTTATGGCTTGGGGGTAGAAGCTGTTGAGAAGTCTTTTGGACCTAGACTTGGCACTCCGGTACCGCTTGCCGTGCGGTAGCAGAGAGAACAGTCTATGACTAGGGTGGCTGGAGTCTTTGACAATTTTGAGGGCCTTCCTCTGACACCGCCTGGTATAGAGGTCCTGGATGGCAGGAAGCTTTGCCCCAGTGATGTACTGGGCCGTACGCACTACCCTCTGTAGTGCCTTGCGGTCGGAGGCCAAGCAGTTGCCATACCAGGCGGTGATGCAACCAGTCAGGATGCTCTCGATGGTGCAGCTGTAGAATTTTTTGAGGATCTGAGGACCCATGCCAAATCTTTTCAGTCTCCTGAGGGGGAATAGGCTTTGTCGTGCCCTCTTCACGACTGTCTTTGTGTGTTTGGACCATGATAGTTCGTTGGTGATGTGGACACCAAGGAACTTGAAGCTCTCAACCTGTTCCACTACAGCCCCGTCGATGAGAATGGGGGCGTGCTCAGTCCTCTTTTTTTTCCTGTAGTCCACAATCATCTCCTTTGTCTTGGTCACGTTGAGGGAGAGGTTGTTGTCCTGGCACCACACGGCCAGATCTCTGACCTCCTCCCTACAATAAGAACAGTCCTAATTTGGTATAGTATGTTTCATATCACTTAATCATCGGTGAATGAAAATGTCACTACAAATGATTAAATGTGTAATTGAGGAGCTGAATGTGTATTGGCACTGCCACTAATACACATTAATCAACAGATAGAGTTTCACAGATGAACGGGGGCCAGATGTCAAGGTCAATCCCCCCCCCCCCCCATCTATGAAGCCTCCATAGCTCCATACAAAAGATTGTTAGCTAATCTGAATAGGCATTCAAGAGAAATCAGGTGTCAAATGTGCCGCTCACTTAAGGGAAGACCCCAGCCGTGTGCATTGTGTCTCTATTGTCTGCCTCTGATCGCTGCCACACGTCTAGGATCAGGTGAACAAAGCCAGATGACACCCTGAAGAGAGAAAGAAAAAGCCACAGCCATGTCTCTCTAACAGGATCATGCTGATGTAATGGGTATTTAACGTGTTTACGGCTTAAAATGTATACATTGACTGGTATTCCCTCACCTTCTTACTATAGATATCCTGACATAACCGTAAGAGAATGCACAGTTTTCAATGAGGAAGTGACATGCGTTTAATTTCAATGCTTCTTGCGGTTTACCCTTACTTTTTTTTCAACACAATATGAGTAGATGTCACACAATATCTTGGTAATCTGCATCTCATCGAGAAACAATTAATAAAAGTTAAAGCCATTAGGAACAATGGAGCAACAATGGCACCTGCCAAGGACTGAGTCTGTCCAGCCTCGGTGGTCAGTGTCAGGTTTCAGCTGGGCCTTTTGATTTGCTTTGTGGCTATCCATCCTGTCAGAAACCATGGAAACGTAGCTCCACCACACCTTGACAGCAGTAGCGTCCCAGATCCATGCTGTGTCATTGTGTAACTGTTGTGGCGGAACAGGTTGAGCTCGTGCGACTAGGCCTACTCACTGCCATTCTGAAGGCGTCAGGAAAAAAAAAACATCCTTCAGCAAGCTGGTGAGCGACTTCTCTCATTATTAGCTCTGTCTGACCAGCACGTGCCTGATGAGACTTATCACCCAAAAGCTATGAAACATGAGCTGTCTCAATGACAAGACTACAGGCTGTAGTGTTTAGTCATTTATATCCCGTAATTGGCACCACAGAATCCTTTGGGAGGGATTATATTAGTGTGAAAGCACAGTAGGAAAGCCAATTTGAGAGCAAACTAGAAGGTAATAATGATCTCGTTGTCAACCAGGATGGCTGTCATTAGGGATGCTCATGATCTCTCAGACAGCAGGTCAACACTGAAGATGAGATAACCAATGTTCTACGTGTGACATAAGTGACACTTCATCACTTCTAACCTCTGCTAATTTATGCTGTTTATAGTTTATAAAGGTTGTAAGGATTTGAAGTTAGGATAGCCTGAACATGTGAAAATTGGTTTGGTGTCTCTAGCTTGAATGGTACAAGAGTTACTGTTGGTGGGTTATTTTATACTAATTTATGCAAATGTAATAGTTAAAGTTGATAAAAGTTTTAAAGAATTTGAAGTTAGGCTAGCCTGAATGTTTTAAAGTTGGTATTGTAGCTTAATTGGCCAAGGAACAGGACCATTTGTATAGCTACCTCTGTATTCCTATGGTTCTCATTCAAACCAATGTTAATTTATGAAACAATTCATGGTTATAGTTCAAAGTATGAATAGTATCAAAAATATGTATAAAAGCAATCTAAAATGGGTCAGTCTGTACATCTTAAAATGGTTATAGTTCAAAAAGTATAAATGTTATACAAATTCTGAACATTGGTTTGGAGTTGATAGCTTGAATAGTAAAAGAGGAGATTCGTCTAGAATTTTAGATTTTTTACCATTGAAGTCTGTGGCCCCTTTTTTGCCATTGAAATGCATTGGATATAGTGTTGTAGTTCAAAAGTATAAATGCTATCAAAAATATTTTCTCAAGCAACTTGCTGATGGTCAGTTAATAGCTTAAGCGATTTAAGCGCTAGAGCGAGCAGAATAATAATAATATTAATAATAATAATAATAATAATAATACATATGTAAGAATTCAAGAGTTGTGCTTTGCCTTCAACAAATACACCTAAAAATGAAAAAAACGTTTTTTATTTTATTTCTAATGTTACTGTCCCCACTACAACAAGAAAAATACTTAAATACATGTAATTTTGCCCTTGAAACATTTAATTGAAATACTGTAGAATTCCATTCATTCCTATGGAGGACTGCTCTTTCCGGGGAGTGACAATATGGCAGACCAGTGGCTTCAAAGACTCTCATTGGCCAATACATACAGTTTTAAGTCGGAAGTTTACATTCACCTTAGCCAAATAAATTTAAACTCAGTTTTTCAGAATTCCAGACATTTAATCCTAGTAAAAAATCCCTGTCTTAGGTCAGTTAGGATCACCACTTTATTTTAAGAATGTGAAATGTCAGAATAATAGTAGAGAGAATGATTTATTTCAGCTTTTATTTCTTTCATCACATTCCCAGTGGGTCAGAAGTTTACATACACTCAATTAGTATTTGGTGGCATTGACTTTAAATTGTTTAACTTGGGGTCAAACGTTACGGGTAGCCTTCCACAAGCTTCATACAATAAGTTGGGTGAATTTTGGCCCATTCCTCCTGACAGAGCTAGTGTAACTGAGTCAGGTTTGTAGGCCTCCTTGCACGCACACGCTTTTTCAGTTCTGCCCACAAATGTTCTATAGGATTGAGGTCAGGGCTTTGTGATGGCCACTCCAATACCTTGTGCACCAGTCCCTCCTGCAGCAAAGCACCCCCACAGCATGATGCTGCCACCCCCGTGCTTCACGGTTGGGATGGTGTTCTTCGGCTTGCAAGCGTTCCCCTTTTTCCTCCAAACATAGCGATGGTCATTATGGCCAAACAGTTCTATTTTTGTTTCATCAGACCAGAGGACATTTCTCCAAAAAGTACGATATTTGTCCCCATGTGCAGTTGCAAACCATAGTCTGGCTTTTTTATGGCGGTTTTGGAGCAGTGGCTTCTTCCTTGCTGAGCGGCCTTTCAGGTTATGTCGATATAGGGCTCGTTTTACTGTGGATATAGATACTTTTGTACCTGTTTCCTCCAGCATCTACACAAGGTCCTTTGCTGTTGTTCTGGGATTGATTTGCACTTTTCGCACCAAAGTACGTTCAATCAATCAATTTTATTTTATATAGCCCTTCTTACATCAGCTAATATCTCGAAGTGCTGTACAGAAACCCAGCCTAAAACCCCAAACAGCTAGTAATGCAGGTGTAGAAGCACGGTGGCTAGGAAAAACTCCCTAGAAAGGCCAAAACCTAGGAAGAAACCTAGAGAGGAACCAGGCTATGAGGGGTGGCCAGTCCTCTTCTGGCTGTGCCGGGTGGAGATTATAACAGAACCATGCCAAGATGTTCAAAAATGTTCATAAGTGACAAGCATGGTCAAATAATAATCAGGAATAAATCTCAGTTGGCTTTTCATAGCCGATCATTAAGAGTTGAAAACAGCAGGTCTGGGACAGGTAGGGGTTCCATAACCGCAGGCAGAACAGTTGAAACTGGAATAGCAGCAAGGCCAGGCGGACTGGGGACAGCAAGGAGTCACCACGGCCGGTAGTCCCGACGTATGGTCCTAGGGCTCAGGTCTCTCAGTTGGCTTTTCATAGCCGATCATTAAGAGTTGAAAACAGCAGGTCTGGGACAGGTAGGGGTTTCGTAACCGCAGGCAGAACAGTTGAAACTGGAATAGCAGCAAGGCCAGGCGGACTGGGGACAGCAAGGTGTCAGCATGCCCGGTAGTCCTGACGTATGGTCCTAGGGCTCAGGTTCTCAGAGAGAAAGAGAGAACGAGAGAATTAGAGAGAGCATACTTAAATTCACACAGGACACTGGATAAGACAGGAGAAGTACTCCAGGTATAACCAACTAACCCCAGCCCCCCGACACATAAACTACTGCAGCATAAATACTGGAGGCTGAGACAGGAGCGGTCCGGAGACACTGTGGCCCCATCCGAAGAAACCCCCGGACAGGGCCAAACAGGAAGGATATAACCCCACCCACTCTGCCAAAGCACAGCCCCCGCACCACCAGAGGGATATCCTCAACCACCAACTTACAATCCTGAGACGTTCATCTCTAGGAGACAGAGCGCGTCTCCTTCCTGAGCGGTATGACGGCTGCGTGGTCCCATGGTGATTATACTTACGTACTATTGTTTGTACAGATGAACGTGGTACCTTCAGGCGTTTGGAAATTGCTCCCAAGGATGAACCAGACTTGTGGAGGTCTACAAAACATTTTCTGAGGTCTTGGCAGATTTCTTTTGATTTTCCCATGATATCAAGCAAAGAGGCACTGAGTTTGAAGGTAGGCCTTGAAATACATCCACAGGTACACCTCCAATTAACTCAAATGATGTCAATTAGCCTATCAGAAGCTTCTAAAGCCATGACATCATTTTCTGGAATTTTCCAAGCTGTTTAAAGGCACAGTCAACTTAGTGTATGTAAACTTCTGACCCACTGGAATTGTGATACAGTGAATTTAAAGTGAAATAATCTGTCTGTAAACAATTGTTGGAAAAATGACTTGTGTCATGCACAAAGTAGATGTCCTAACCAACTTGCCAAAACTATAGTTTGTTAACAAGACATTTGTGGAGTGGTTGAAAAGCTAGTTTTAATGACTCCAACCTAAGTGTATGTAAACGTCTGACTTCAACTGTAGATAGCATCAGCAATCCAGGGTTTATATACAGTGGGGAGAACAAGTATTTGATACACTGCCGATTTTGCAGGTTTTCCTACTTACAAAGCATGTAGAGGTCTGTAATTTTTATCATAGGTACACTTAAACTGTGAGAGACGGAATCTAAAACAAAAATCCAGAAAATCACATTGTATGATTTTTAAGTAATTAATTTGCATTTTATTGCATGACATAAGTATTTGATACATCAGAAAAGCAGAACTTAATATTTGGTACAGAAACCTTTGTTTGCAATTACAGAGATCATACGTTTCCTGTAGGTCTTGACAAGGTTTTTTACACACTGCAGCAGGGATTTTGGCCCACTCCTCCATTCAGACCTTCTCCAGATCCTTCAAGTTTCGGGGCTTTCGCTGGGTAATACGGACTTTCAGCTCCCTCCAAATATTTTCTATTGGGTTCAGGTCTGGAGACTGGCTAGGCCACTCCAGGACCTTGAGATGCTTCTTACGGAGCCACTCCTTAGTTGCCATGGCTGTGTGTTTCGGGTCGTTGTCATGCTGGAAGACCCAGCCACGACCCATCTTCAATGCTCTTACTGAGGGAAGGAGGTTGTTGGCCAAGATCTCGCGATACATGGCCCCATCCACCCTCCCCTCAATACGGTGCAGTCGTCCTGTCCCCTTTGCAGAAAAGCATCCCCAAAGAATGATGTTTCCACCTCCATGCTTCACGGATGGGATGGTGTTCTTGTGGTTGTACTCATCCTTCTTCTTCCTCCAAACACGGCGAGTGGAGTTTAGACCAAAAAGCTCTATTTTTGTCTCATCAGACCACATGACCTTCTCCCATTCCTCCTCTGGATCATCCAGATGGTCATTGGCAAACTTCAGACGGGCCTGGACATGAGCTGGCTTGAACAGGGGGACCTTGCGTGCGCTGCAGGATTTTAACCCATGACGGCATAGTGTGTTACTAATGGTTTTCTTTGAGACTGTGGTCCCAGCTCTCTTCAGGTCATTGACCAGGTCCTGCCGTGTAGTTCTGGGCTGATCCCTCACCTTCCTCATGATCATTGATGCCCCACGAGGTGAGATCTTGCATGGAGCCCCAGACCGAGGGTGATTGACCGTCATCTTGAACTTCTTCCATTTTCTAATAATTGCGCCAACAGTTGTTGCCTTCTCACCAAGCTGATTGCCTATTGTCCTGTAGCCCATCCCAGCCTTGTGCAGTTCTACAATTTTATCCCTGATGTCCTTACACAGCTCTCTGGTCTTGGCCATTGTGGAGAGGTTGGAGTCTGTTTGATTGAGTGTGTGGACAGGTGTCTTTTATACAGGTAACGAGTTCAAACAGGTGCAGTTAATACAGGTAATGGGTGGAGAACAGGAGGGCTTCTTAAAGAAAAACTAACAGGTCTGTGAGAGCCGGAATTCTTACTGGTTGGTAGGTGATCAAATACTTATGTCATGCAATAAAATGCAAATTAATTACTTAAAAATCATACAATGTGATTTTCTGGATTTTTGTTTTAGATTCCTTCTCTCACAGTTGAAGTGTCCCTATGATAAAAATTACAGACCTCTACATGCTTTGTAAGTAGGAAAACCTGCAAAATCGGCAATGTATCAAATACTTGTTCTCCCCACTGTACATCATTGGTCCCAACATGCTAGTAATGGTTAATATAATCAACAACGGTCTGTGAGTCAAACATCAGAACAGGTTGCTCATAGGTAGTTTGCATTTCAACTTTTATCCCTTGCTCAGTATAAACACATGCTAAACTGGGAGTAATACAATCAATCAATCAGTCATCTCCCTGACTTCACAGGGCAAGGAAGATCTGCTGGGATGCTGCTAAACTGCAGATGTACCAGACAAATTACTCTAGTGGGGAATTACCACGCCATAAATTCACGTCACTGGGACGGCTGTATTTTACAGCAAATCCACGCTGTCCTCGTTTCCATAACTGTCGTAAGAACTTGTCTCTCCACAGGGCTGAAACTAATCACCGTTGGCAAATCTAAACATGTTTACATCAAAACATGGCCTCAAATCATAGGTATCTCTGTGGAAATATCTAAAGAGGAACGTGGCTCCCCGCCATGTCGTAACAGGTCCGCTGAAATGAAAGATCTGTGAGATGTCAAATCCAAGAGCAACTATTAATCATCTTTTAAGCCAATTCATAATCCTGTGCAAATACGAGGCAAGCTACAACTTGTAAGTCTTTTTTTCTACCTCAGTTCAAACTGTTTACATACCTCATAAGAACATCAAGCCTGTGGACATGTTTCATCATGTAGATTTACAATTTATACATAGAAACAAAGAAGTCTAAACATTCCAATGATTTTATTCTGGTAAATGAGTCTAACGTTTAGTAACAGGCAAACAACAGACAAACACAGTCAACGCTTGGCACCACTGGCATCAGATGTTGGCAGGTAGGTAGCAGGCCTCATTATTGCTAATTAAAATGTATAAATATGGTGTCTGGCACTTGACTTGTCAGCTACAATGTGTTTTTTTCTTTCTTCATCAAACGTGTAAAGTGCCAAGGTAGACATGCTGAGGGCATGAGGAGCGTGAGTAGAGATGCCACTGTGTGTACTCTGTGCACACTTCAGCTCGGCTGGCGTGGAACTGACTGACGACATTGGATGCCAGCAGCTAAGCAAGCGAGGTTTGATGGGAAAACTTTGTATATTTGGGCTACCCTCGACTCAGTGTTCTGCCAATATCTTTGAGTGTCTGGCTCAACAGTTAACCCTCGTAGCTCTGCACAGAGTGCCAGTGTTCAAATGTGAAAGTGTGGAAGCCGCTTTTGAGGCTGTGCACATTCACCTGTCTGCAGGACATGACAATACATGGTGGTTCAGCTGACAATACTCATTGTAGTTTCACAACTGAATTTACTGTAGTTTATGGCGTCTTCAACATTCCACTGTCACACCCTGGCTCTGGGACTCTATTTGTTGAGCCAGGGTGTGTTCATTCTATGTGTTTATTTTCTATGTTGGGGGTTCTAGTTCTTCATTTTCTATGTTTGCCTGAGTGACTCCCATTCAGAGGCAACGAGTTCAGCTGTTGGCTGGTTGTCTCTGATTGGGAGCCATATTTAAACTGTCTGTTTTTCACTTTGTGTTTGTGGGTTTTTGTTCCGTGTTGGTCATTGTTACCAAGGACGTTACGAGTCGTTTGTTGTTTTGTTTCGTGCTTTAATTAAATAAAGTAACATGTTCGTTCATCACGCTGCGCATTGGTCTACTTCTCTCCCTGACGATCGTGACATCCACCAATATTCTGTAAGTACTGAATGATCCTATTACAACAAATAGACCTGAATAAAACAAATACAGTGTATTCCACCTGTCATGTATTCCACATGAGCCATGAGAAATGACATTCATGCGAATACAGGAAATATGACAGAATGTTTTTAGAATGAGTGTTAGTGCTTGCAGTTAAAATGTTAGCCTTTTAATGTAATTTGTTATGGCAACTGTTAGCTGGATAAAATGATTGTTTGTGATGTGGTCATGTCTATGATCCATTCGTACGTTTTTGGGCAATAGTTGCATTTGAAAAAATTTTTGCAGTAAAACTGGAGGGGGTCCAAAAGAGTTGTCTGGGACACCCCTAAGGATGGTCAAATTTTTAAATCTGGGGGTAAAACATTTTTTTTTAAATCTGAGAGACCATTTAAGAAAGGTTCAAATCTGGAATCTGGAAATCCCCAAAAGAGATCTATGACATGCCCCCAGATTGTCCAAAAACACATGACAGAGATCTAGGACAGGGGTATTCAAACCTCTCCTTGGGGACCCCCAACATTCCATGTATTTGAGTTATTCTAGCGCTAGCACACCTGATTATCAAGCCCTTTATTAGGTGATCTAGAACATGCCCCCAGACAGGCACACCCTCCATCTTGGACATACCCCCAGTGATCTACATTTTTTTTTACATTTTAGCAGACACTCTTATCCAGAGAAAGTTACAGTATTGAGTCCATACATATTCATACTGGTCCCCCTTGGGAATTGAACCCACAACCTTGGTGTTGCAAGCACCATGCTCTACCAACTGCGCTACACAGGACTGATCTGGGACCCACTCCCCTGATGATCCAAAGAAGTTACAGTTGAAGTCGGAAGTTTACATACACTTAGGTTATAGACCACTCCACAAATTTCTTGTTAACAAACTATAGTTTTGGCAAGTCGGTTAGGACATCTACTTTGTGCATGACACAAGTAATTTTTCCAACAATTGTTTACAGACAGATTATTTCACTTATAATTCACTGTTTCACAATTCCAGTGGGTCAGAAGTTTACATTCACTAAGTTGACTGTGCCTTTAAACAGCTTGGAAAATTCCAGAAAATGATGTCATGGCTTTAGAAGCTTCTGATAGGCTAATTGACATCATTTGAGTCAATTGGAGGTGTACCTGTGGATGTATTTCAAGGCCTACCTTCAAACTCAGTGCCTCTTTGCTTGACATCATGGGAAAATCAAAAGAAACCAGCCAAGACCTCAGAAAATTTTTTGGGGACCTCCACAAGTCTGGTTCATCCTTGGGAACAATTTCCAAACGCCTGAAGGTACCACGTTCATCTGTATAAACAATAGTACGCACGTATAATCACCATGGGACCACGGAGCCGTCATACCGCTCAGGAAGGAGACGCGTTCTGTCTCCTAGAGATGAACGTACTTTGGTGCGAAAAGTGCAAATCAATCCCAGAACAACAGCAAAGGACCTTGTGAAGATGCTGGAAGAAACAGGTACAAAAGTATCTATATCCACAGTAAAACGAGTCCTATATCGACATAACCTGAAAGGCCGCTCAGCAAGGAAGAAGCCACTGCTCCAAAACCGCCATAAAAAAGCCAGACTACGGTTTGCAACTGCACATGGGGACAAAGATCGTACTTTTTGGAGAAATGTCCCCTGGTCTGATGAAACAAAAATAGAACTGTTTGGCCATAATGACCATCGTTATGTTTGGAGGAAAAAGGGGGTACCTTGCAAGCCGAAGAACACCATCCCAACCGTGAAGCACGGGGGTTGTAGCATCATGCTGTGGGGGTGCTTTGCTGCAGGAGGGACTGGTGCACTTCACAAAATAGATGGCATCATGAGGAAGGAAAATTATGTGGATATTGTGATGTCACGAGAGGCTGTGTCCTGGAGGGACGTTACATCCCCCTGAGATGGCTGCAAACCCAGACAGCTATGGCTCCATCTGCTGGTATGGTCGGGAACTCCAACCCTCTATGGCCAATCTTCCCACGCAGCTGAAACCAATCAGGAGCTGATGAGCTGAAGGTTTGTTGAAGGGAAGAGACACGGTCTCCAAGCTGGGCTCTCTGGAGGACAAGAGTGCTGCACGTCCACTTCCATGAGGAATATAAGGATTTGGAGATACTTACCTTTGGGAAATACTCACCTTTGGATATATGCACCTGTGGAAATACGTGTGGGACATTTGGAAGGACGTTTTGCTGGGTTGGCCACTAGCTGCAACGTGGAATACAGTAAGACTGGGGAAAAGTTATTTGAGCGAGGGAGAGTTATGATTTTGGATGTGGAAGAGACATCCCTGAACTGTTAACCCTTAAAGAGCCACCAGAGAACAGAATTGTGTTATACTTTCGTTAGTTTCCCAAGACCTTTAATAAAATCCTTGTTTTGGTTGAACCTGGTCTCCTTGCACTACTTGAGCAATCCCGCTGAAAGCGGTGTAGCCTCTCGTGACATCACAGATGGTGGAGAATACGGGCACGCTCAAGCGTTAATAGTGCATGTCAGAGGAGGATACCGAAGGTTTGATCACCCAGTTTTCCCAAGTTGGCCGTAGGCTCCCCGCCCGACTGAAATGGAGGACATATTGAAAGCCCTTGTTGCTGGCCAGCAAGCCCAGATGCAAGCAACCGTGGCTCTCTTGGAGGAGCAAAAGAAAGCCAACCTTCTGAAGGCAGAGGAATTGCAGTTGCAGAGACAGAGGGTGGTCCAAAATACCCGCCCAATAAAGGCAAGTGACTTTATATCTAAGATGGGAGCTACCGATGACATTGAGGCATACCTGCATGCATTTGAGGCCACGGCCACTAGGGAAGCCTGGCCCAAGCAACAGTGGGTTGGTCTGTTAGCCCCCTTTCTAACCGGGGAATCGCTGAATGCTGTCCGGGACCTGGGCCCTGACCAGGTTACTGACTATGATGCCCTGAAGTCTGAGATCCTCAGCAGATATGGACTCACAAAGTTTGGTATGGCCCAGCGCTTTCACAGCTGGACCTTCCAACCAGACCAACCTCCTCGGGCGCAGATGCATGAACTTGTCCGAATCGCAAGGAAATGGCTGGATCCGCAGAGGAATACAGCAGCGGCGGTGGTGGAGGCCGTTGTGGTGGATCGTTACCTCACGCGCCCTGCCTTATGAGGCAAAACGGTTCATCAGTCAACAGGCCTTGACCACGGCTGATCTGACCGTGGAAGCTGTGGAAAAGTACCAGGCCACAGCGGAGATGCTGAATGCTTCCCGAAAAGACCCCAGGAGTGCGGCCCCACCACAAATGGGAAGAACCCGTCCAAAGGACCCCAAGGTCTCGAACCCAGCCACGTCAGGACTTATCCCGGCTCCAGGGGGAGCCAGAAACCAGGCGGGTCGAAGAAGAGTACACCAGGAGGGGGAAACTCGACAGTGTTACCGGTGTGGGGAGATGGGACATATCTCCTGGCAGTGTGGGAAACCAGCCGGTGAACCTATGCCCACTGCGGAGTCCTCCAGCTCAGCACCCACACACCGTTTGCCTCGCTCTTGGGAGTCGTAGATGGCGGCCCAGATCGACCCCCCCACCTGCCCGGTAACTGTGAATCACCATGATGTGGAGGCCTTACTGGATTCTGGTAGCCGGGCCACCCTGGTGCGTAAGGATTTGGTGGGCCCAACGTGTCTGACCCCGGGGAAAGTCCTCCCAGTTTCCTGTGTCCATGGGGACACCAGAGAATACCCCATTACTGAACTTACAATGACCAGCACACGGGGAACCATACACACGACGGGCGGGGGTGGTTGATTCCCTCCCCGTCCCTGTCCTAATTGGACGAGACTGCCCAGCCTTTTACCCACTCTGGAGAGAGTCTCAGGAGAGGATAACCCGAGTACCTCGGAAACGGAGAGGCAAGACTCATCCTGGGAAGGCTCCGGTGCAATCCTCCGAGTTACTCACTCCCGCCCGGGCTCTGATAGGGATGGCAGGTGCCCAGACCGACACAGAGACGGAGCTACAGAATCTGGACAAAGAACTGTCTGGTCTGAAGGGGACCGCTGAGAGGTATCGTTTGTTAAAGCAACAGTTAGACATGAAGACAGAAGAGTTAGATATCCTCCAGGCTAAACTCCAACAGAGCTCCTTCCCTAAGCAACAGGAGGAGCTGGAGAGGCTGCGCAGGACCATCGAGGAGTGTGAGGAGACCCTGCGCAGTAGTAAGGAGGTCCAGAAGAAGGCAGAAGAGAAGTACAAGGTGTTGGAGAACAAGATGAAGAATGCGGAGGCAGAGAGAGAGAAGGAACTGAAAGCTGCTCAACAGAAGCTAAACTCTGCTAAAACCAAGGCTGATGCGTTCAGTAAGAAACTCAAGGAGAGACAACAGGAGCCTGAGTCCCTGGTCCTAGAGTTGGAGGAGTTGAAGAGAGAGCAGTCTGGCAAGCACCACGGCAATGCGGACGCCCTCTCCCGGCGTGATGCCTTCTTCGCTGCCTTTACCCCGACGAGGACGTCGGTCCCGAGGAGGGGGATGTGTGATGTCACGAGAGGCTGTGTCCTGGAGGGACGTTACATCCCCCTGAGATGGCTGCAAACCCAGACAGCTATGGCTCCATCTGCTGGTATGGTCGGGAACTCCAACCCTCTATGGCCAATCTTCCCACGCAGCTGAAACCAATCAGGAGCTGATGAGCTGAAGGTTTGTTGAAGGGAAGAGACACGGTCTCCAAGCTGGGCTCTCTGGAGGACAAGAGTGCTGCACGTCCACTTCCATGAGGAATATAAGGATTTGGAGATACTTACCTTTGGGAAATACTCACCTTTGGATATATGCACCTGTGGAAATACGTGTGGGACATTTGGAAGGACGTTTTGCTGGGTTGGCCACTAGCTGCAACGTGGAATACAGTAAGACTGGGGAAAAGTTATTTGAGCGAGGGAGAGTTATGATTTTGGATGTGGAAGAGACATCCCTGAACTGTTAACCCTTAAAGAGCCACCAGAGAACAGAATTGTGTTATACTTTCGTTAGTTTCCCAAGACCTTTAATAAAATCCTTGTTTTGGTTGAACCTGGTCTCCTTGCACTACTTGAGCAATCCCGCTGAAAGCGGTGTAGCCTCTCGTGACATCACAATATATTGAGGCAACGTCTCAAGACATCAGTCAGGAAGTTAAAGCTTGGTCGCAAATGGGTCTTCCAAATGGACAATGACTCCCAGCATACTTCCAAAGTTGTGGCAAAATGGCTTAAGGACAACAAAGTCAAGGTATTGGAGTGGCCATCACAAAGCCATGACCTCAATCCTATAGAACATTTGTGGGAGAGCAAGGAGGCCTACAAACCTGACTCAGTTACACCAGTTCTGTCAGGAGGAATGGGCCAAAACTCACCCAACTTATTGTGGGAAGCTTGTGGAAGACTACCCGAAACGTTTGACCCAAATTAAACATTTTAAAGGCAATGCTACCAAATCCTAATTGAGTGTATGTAAACTTCTGACCCACTGGGAATGTGATTAAATAAATAAAAGCTGAAAAAAATAATTCTCTCTACTATTATTCTGACATTTCACATTCTTAAAATAAAGTGATGATCCTAACTGACCTAAGACAGGGAATTTCTACTTGGATTAAATGTCAGGAATTGTGAAAAACGGAATTTAAATGTATTTGGCTAAGGTGTATGTAAACTTCCGACTTCAACTGTTTCTGGGGATCCAAAGGAGTGATCTGTGGTACTCCACTAACTACGCCACTGAGTATTGGATCAAACTAGAAAAATGACAAAGCTCAATATCTGTCAATTTTAGTTAGGAATAACAAATAAATACAATTGTGCTAACCCTCACCTTAAAACCATCACTGAAACGTGCATCTTAAACATTTTTGTGTTTGTATGTTAGGTTTTGAAAAACATTCAAATGCCATGTTTAACGGCAAAATACTCAATACAACTATTTGGTTGAAATGGATTATAAAGCTCATGAGACTGTGTTGCCCTATCCACTAAATATAGAAACAAGAATATTTGTTTTTTGCATAATTCTTGCGTTGTATTGATTTGAAAGTTCTAAGTTATATTGTTCCAGCAGGTGAACAAACTAAAATCAGGTCCTCATAATGTTCTGCACTGTAAAAGTAACTTCAGTTATTACCATTCATTATGTATTTGATCTTCATTAAGCCATAACAGTTAATCATTTACATTTTGCAGATGCTCTTATCCAGAGTGACTTTCAGTTAGCGCAAACATTTTCATACTGGCCCCCCGTTGCAAGCGCCATGCTCTACCAACTGAGCTACAGGGGACCTGTGGCAATACTGTCATTTTCACCATTTGAATTAGAGGAGTCAAGGTACTAAATGTGATTTCACTTTAATCAGCTGACAACAGGTGATGGGATTTGTCAGCTACACAGACGTTTTTCTCCCGCAAACAATGGCATGCTTTCACAATTTGCCCCCATTTTGTAATCAAATCAAATCACATTTTATTTGTCACATGCGCCGAATACAACAGATGTAGACCTTACAGTGAAATGCTTACTTACAAGCCCTTAACCAACAGTGCAGTTTTAAGAAAAATAATTGTTAAGTAAAAAAAAAAAAAGTAAAAATAAAGTGTCTGTTATTTTGCCTGTGTGTACTGTACTGTATTGTGAGTGTGTGCAGTTGTGCTAAATGTGGCTTGCGTGTAATCACGGCATGTTTTGAATGAGACAATGAAACTACACCTCTGTGCTTTGCACATTAAATGAGGGTCATTTAGCAAGAACACTTATTCCTCTGCAGTGCCTAATTAAGGAACAGAACAATTAGCCAATTGACCAGTTAATTACAATCCTCTAATCTACAAAAAAAATGACTGTCTGGAAAGATCCATTGGTGTCTCTTCTTCACATAAAGAGAATCTCCATGGGCACTCCACAGCAGCCGAAATTTAAAGGGTCTTTAATCAAATTAATCTGAGATAAATAATCGTTTACTCCATTTCAAAATATCTTCCAAAGAGGATTACAATACCATAAAACACCAAACTGAATAATAACTTTTTATTGAGGGGCCTCTCTCTCTCCCTCGCTCTCTCTCTCTCTCTCTTTCTGAGATTGTACACCTACACTTTTCCTCATCAATTTTACACCTACACAAAAATCATGAGACAACCATTCTGATAACATTAGTATTAGTAGTATGGTTAACAGAGTGTCAAGTGCAAGCTCAATTATGCACTAGCAAAGTCCAATTCACGGCCGAGCAATCCGATCTTTCACTATCCCTCTCAGCAGCATGCCTGAGAACATGCCAAGGTTTATTTTTTTAACACAAGTCATGTGAATGGCAGATCTTCGTGAAGCACTACTACTCATAACAGCCCAGCGTACAGTAGATGACCAACACCTTACTCTCAGGTCATATGTTCTCATTAGGGCTTCACATGCTCATTTTCCAGCCCCAAATGAGATGGAAAGTCTCCAATGTTTTCCAAGTGTCACATAGCTCCATGAAGACCCATCAAGTCTTCTGGAATCTAGCTAACCTTTGTGGACCTTCTCTCTTTTTTTTTCTCCTTCAAAAATGTTCTTGATTTGCAAGTGAAATTAGGCTTCAGGGTCTAGTTTGGAAACGTACGCAGGTGGCTCAATTTGTCTCCCTGTTTTGATACAATTGAGGCAGTGAGCCTGAGTTCTAGGAGTCTCTCTGTGAGTTGAAGAAGTGCTGCAATTAATTATGTCTGCCCAGTTTTGACACACATCGCATTATGCCGTCAGTCTCCGAGAAGGATGACGTTGACATCTTTAGCCCAGCGAGGTAATTGCTGGCTGTCATTTATATGCCGAGAGCGAGAGAGGAGGATGGTCACACTTGTGGGCTAAAATATCCATTATTCTCTTTCACTTGTGTTGGATAAGTAAAGTTAAGACATGTAAATGTAAATCGAAGGATAACTCTTCAATTACCTGACGTGGAGGATAAGAAAATAAAGATAGTGTCTACAAATTAATTCAAGTATTACAGTACAGAAGGTAATTGAACTAAACCCAAACATATAACTCTCATAGAAAGTAGCTTAGTAGTTTAGTAGTATTGTAATATTTCATTATTACAATGGCAATCATTTCTAATCATCTTGGAAAATGGAGGATGCTATCATCCACATTGGGTTTATCAGTGATCAAGGTCCATTAGGACATGCCTTTTCTACTGTGTTAAAATAATATCACAAAAATCACAACACCACTGCAGATCCATTGATAGAATGATGAGGAGATGGGCGTAGTGAACAGAGTGGCTGAGATGAGGTAGAAATAGATAGTGGGTGGCTAGTTACGGGTGGGTATGAACTTGGAACATGAAGTCCCCTCTCCGAGAGCGCTGAACCAGAACCAAGTGGAGTGGGGCTGACGGCCCACAAGAGCGCCATTGTTCCCCACATTAATCAAACTGAGCAAGGCCAGGTAGCATTTCCTCAGCCCACCCCACACACACACCATGCCAGGCTCCATGAATGGGCTGCTTTTTTAGCTGGCAGTGATTGGCCATCAGAGCCCTGAGAGGATGTGTGTCTGTTTAATTAGTGTGATGAGCTCAGCGGAGTTTGTGTGCTGTGTTGGGCACCAGGTATTAACCCCTCGAGTTTGACCCTGCGAGGGGGAGGCGACCTCAATCTCCACATCTCTCGCTCTCTCTCTCTTGTTCTCTCTTTCCTTCTTTCCATTAGAGAAAGACTGAGATTAGACAGGTAAAAAGGGGGACTAAAAGACGGGGGCTCTGGCAACCTCCAACCTGTGTTCTTCCCCCACCAACTTTGCAGACTTCCCTTTAGATTAAAAGAATAATTACCACAATGATCCTTCTAATTATACTGTCATTAGGATGTTGAAGAGGGGTCTGCCGCAGTGCGCAAATCTCTCTCCTTCCTAGGCTGCATCACAGAATATGATCTGGTCGGATGGTGGCCCAAAGTGTTTTAACTCCTCACTCCCCAGGGGAATCACAAGCACACGTCCACACACATGCATGCATGCTCGTACGCAAGCCCAAACACTCACACAAGACGCATGCACACACATGAAGTAATGTTGATGCAATAGAGATTTAACCGTATGTTGAGTTCTCTTCAGGGAAAATATGTGATTTTATCCCTAGCTTGCAATACTGCAGTGGTGTCAAGTGATACCAAAACAGAAGGCAGAAACAAATCTCTCATGGTTGTGGTTTCTTTCATTTTGTCAAATCAGCATGCATAACAGTGAAACACAGGTGTTTCATTGGCAGTTGACTTCATATGTGACCGGTTACAGGATCTGAGGTGTTTGACGCTAGTTCCTACTTCACAGTAGGGCTATTAGATTGTTTTGAAATTGTATTTTTTTTCTGCCTTCTTAAACATGTGAACTTTCATGTGCCTTAATTGCAATCTTGTATGGGATCCGTAAATATGAATAAAATGTAAAATTATCAGCCTGGCTTAGCCAAGGAGCAGCACTGGGTGATACAGGGAGCAAGACAGGATCCTTCTTGGTTAGTCATGATTGGATAAGATAATGGAGTGGTTGGATATGCCGAGAGATGAGTCCTGATTGGTCTGTCATGCCACAGGCTTCTGTCTTTAACAGAATGGGGGCTTCCCTGGTCAGTATATAGATAATCTTTGCTACCACTGATTTTTTGGAAGGATATAGCTATGGACAACTGCAAAAGTGTTGCTACTCTCAAAAGCATTGCTGCCCTGAATTTACCTGGTTTTAAGTAGAGACTACATTCTGGAGGACAACGCCATATTGACTCACATGTGTTTACATGTGTTGGTTGGGTTGGGTTGGGTTGGGTGGGGTGGGGCTAAGGTTTAAGAGGGTGTGAACGATGTTGATTGGGCATCAACAAAGAAGAGCTCTCTAGGAAATGTGAAAATCTCATCAAAATCCAACTACATTTATAAAATGTAAAAATAAGCAAATCACTTACATTGAATTTAAGCCTCAATAGATCAATCTGGACACATACGTTTTGGATGAAATGAGTGCAATGTGTTAACATCACCGAGGGGCACTCCACACTAATTCATTTAACCACAACAGTGTTTTCTTAACCGCTTCAGTTGACAATTAAAAACCATGAAAAGACATGAAAACAGTCTTACCATGCCAGATGTGAATTCCACAAAGGTAAAACAACCACTTCAGGCACAATCAAAGCTCAGGATATCATCTCTCAATGGATTATACACTTATTAGTTTAGTGTAACAAACAAAACCACTTCAGGGACAACTACTGTATTGTTAAATTGTGATACATCTTTTGCTCAGATAGCCCCTTGGGCACGGTTTCATTTCCTAGTGAAAGTTAAGTGTCATTGATTAAAATAAAAAATAAAAACATTTGTACAGACACTCTTATCCAGAGCGAAGTACCTTGGTAAAGGGCTCATCCACAGATTTTTCACCTAGTTGGCTCAGGGAGTCAAACCAGACAACCTTTCAGTTACCGGCCCAATGTTCTTAACCGCTAGGCTACCTGGCAACACTATTTAGAGCCTGCAGACCATGCTTTATCACTTTTAAAAGCACATGAGCTTTTGTAATGTGTTATAATTGTTATGTCTCTTAAAAACATGTTTTATACTTGGCCAGTGGTGTGATGTACTTATGTACAAATACTTTATAGTACTACTTAAGTAGTTTTTGGGGGTATCTGTACTTTACTTTATTATTTCAATTTTTTCCTACTTTTACTTTTACTTCAATACATTCCTAAAGAAAATAATGTACTTTTTACTCCAGACATTTTCCCTGACACCCAAAAGTACTCATTACATTTGAATGCTTAACAGGACAGGAAAATGGTCCAATTCACACACTTATCAAGAGAACGTCCCTTGTCATCTCTACTGCATCTGAGCTGGCGGACTCACTAAACACAAATGCTTCATTTGTAAAGGATGTCTGAGTGTTGGGAGTGTGACCTTGGGTATCCGTAAATTTAAAAAACACGGAAATTGTGCTGTCTGGTTTGCTTAATATAAGGAATTTGAATGATTTATACTTTTACTTTTGATACTTAAGTATATTTTAGCAATTACATTTACTTTTGATACTTAAGTATATTTCAAACCAAATACTTTTAGACTTTTACTCAAGTAGTATTTTATTAAGGTATCTTTACTTTTACTCAAGTATAGTGGTGGAAAACGTACCCAATTGTCATACTTGAGTAAAAGTTAAGATACCTTAATAGAAAATGACTGAAGTATAAGTGAAAGTCACCCAGTAAAATACTACTTGAGTAAAAGTCGAAAAAAGTATTTGGTTTTAAATATACTTAAGTATCAAAAGTAAATGTAATTGCTAATATACACTTAAGAATCAAAAGTAAAAGTATAAATCATTTCAAATTCCTTATATTAAGCAAACCAGACAGCACAATTTCTGTGTTTTTTAAATTTACTTACGGATAGCCAGGGGCACACTCCAACACTCAGACATAATTTACAAACGAAGCATTTGTGTTTAGTGAGTCCGCCAGATAAGAGGCAGTAGAGATGACCAGGAATGTTCTCTTGATAAGTGTGTGAATTGGACCATTTTCCTGTCCTGTTAAACATTCACAATGTAGCGAGTACTTTTGGGTGTCAGGGAAAATGTATGGAGTAAAAAGTACATTATTTTGTTTAGGAATGTATTGAAGTAAAAGTAAAAGTAGTCAAACATATAAATAGTAAAGTAAAGTACAGATACCCCCAAAAAACTACTTAAGTAGCATTGTATTTTTACTTAAGTACTTTACACCACTGCTCAAGTATGACAATTTGATACTTTTTCCACCACTGAACTTGGCCAAAATGGCCAGTATTTAGTCAGGATCATTGTGAAATGATTATAAGACATTAAAAGGGGGCGATACATGCTCATGACAAGTCTTCCAATGCATTGTAACTGCATCATAATGTTATGTGCCGCAATTATTTTTTTAAATCTTGAAATATTCTGCAATAAGTTAGTGAGGTTGTTAAAGGGCATTTAGAGGGTATTCTCGCTGATTAATTTTGCTAATAACTTCTTAATTCTCAACTATTCCCAATTAAGTGATCCTTATTAATCCCATAAATGGCTAATTTATAAACCAAGTTTACCTAAATTTCAAACAAAATGGTGTAGCATGGTTGAATGGTTGGTTACTCGTTTATTGAACCATGTGGCCAAGGCAAGCACTTTTAACTTGGGTTACGTGAGTTCTATCATCTGATGCCATAATGTAGATACATTATACCCATTTTAAACTGTAGACATGCATTTCTAACAGAGATAACATTTCTGTGTTTTATGATTTATGACTTCAAATGTTTTCTGTACAATATTTTTTGCAACAAATAGTTAGAGATTGTTTGAGCATTAATGTCCTGAGCACTGTCTAAGATATATTGATAAACAGTCTTCTAAGGAATGTCTGTGGATGTCTTATTTTGTTAGAATATAAGCAAAAGCCTTTATCTTGCTGTTTTCCTTTAGACTGTGCTTCAGGCTTCAAGTTTGTACTTTATTAATATCACACTAGCTACAGAGCCAGTAGCAACTAACAAAGGACTTTGAGTCACAGCATGTCAGCTTTCTAAAGAGCAGTGTTTTCTGCACCCCCTCTGAAAACACATTATTAATTGGATTTAGATATTTGCAAAATGATCTATTTAATGGGATTACCACTGCTATAATGATCTTATTTATGAGTGAAGCAATCCCAAAGCTTTGGGGCGGGCTGATAATGCATTTCCAGCTCTTTGGTAGTTAATGTTGGGTTACGGCGAGAGATAAAGTTTAAGTCTCATTGTAAATGAATAGGTAAGTTAGCCCTAGTGAAATGGAGCTGGTTCGGTGGCAGGTCGGACGGGCTTGAGTGGCCGTACTCGCATTCCAGGGGCCTGTCTGGACTGTAGTCACAGACCCGGCTGAACTCCTTACAAGTTCAAGGCGGACGTGAAGAGGGAAAGAGGGAGGGATGGAGAGAGAGAGATAGTCCCCTCGGCAGCATAATGGCCCTTTCTTCCTTCTTTATCCACATCGATATCTCGCTGAAGCTTTTACAGGCCCCGTTTCCACTTAAATGCCTGAAGGTAATGTCCTACCTCTTTCTCTCCTTCTCGACTCTCTCCTCTCTTGCCTAGAAATCTGATTTCTACCTGTTACGTATACAGTATTGAGAAGGTGGAAAAGTGATACCATGGAGAATCAAGGGGAAATGTGTGTAACATGGGCAAAACGGCACAAAGAGACTGTTTACAGTTGTTTATCATGGCCCACTAAATGGATTTCTCATGTCTGGTAACACATTTAAGCTGTTGGATGCTTTCCCTCATGGAGGTTTTAGCTCAGGTATTGTATCTTGTCACGTAGAGTGGAACCGCTAATGCTCAAAAGTGCATATGTAAATTGACTATTTTTTTCACAGTTGCACACCACATTTAAAACATTAACATTTCAATATACCATTTGATATGTATGTATGAAAAAATAGGTTATAATCTTTCACTTTATAAGGATGTATTTCTCAAATGTGATTATGCTAATAGCCCATAATTTGCATAAAACTGGAGGAAATATTAAACCAGATTAAAATGTTGAATATTTAACACTGTTATCCATGCTGTTAGTCAACAAATATATTCATTTCCTGGAGAATATTAGTATTTCAATATTGACTATGACATTGTAGAAAACACCTAAATAACAGTTACAATTAGTGTAACTACTGCAGAGCAAGTTCATTAATAAATGTTGAGTTATTAATATGATATTCAGGTTTAAAAAGGGCATACATCTTTACTGATTTTGACCGTATGAAGTTTAACTCAGGTTTTCTTAGCACTAAGCCCCTTTACTTTCACTGAAAGCACAGTGGCTGGTCTTGAGGGTCGGTAGGGAAAGTTTCTTACACCAGGGCTCAGGCCCACATATGAAGCCAACAATAAAGAGTGGCCTCACAGGCCCCCATTTAAGACAATAATCTGCAAACAAGTGTTTTTTTGTGTCTTAGAGTCTTATTTTCATCGCCATCAATTTAGTACACAGATTGAATGAGATTCGAGTTGTGCTATCGAGTTCCATGCCCTCACAACCCCCCTTCCTTCTCGCTCTCTGACCCTCTCAGTCGGACAGCCCTTTTTTGTTTTAATTCGATCTATGGATGATTGAGATACTGATACAGATTGTTTCCCCTTGCCCAGCCACCAAGCAACTCACGCATATATGCATACTATATACTATATAGCCTACTGGCCTACCTGAACATGCATACTGAAATCTCTCTCTCTCCCGTTCGCTCTCTCTGTCTCTCTCTTTCTCTCTCCCTCTCTCTCTCTCTCTCTCTACCCCTCTCTCCCTCCCTCACTACTCTTCTTCCAGAGCTGCACACTGATTTCCTTTACTGTGAAACAATCTAATCTGATGAATTAAAAAAGGAGAGCATGGCTTTCAGCTAATTCAAATAACTTGAATCCACTAAGAAGCTATTAATTGGCAACATGAAATATTTAACATTTCTGTGGGCCACTTTTAATGACATTTTGAAAATTAATAGAATACTGTTTAAAGTCAATAGGCCTTTGGTCATCTTGGGTTTCTTGTTCTGTTATTCTATTCTCTGGCCTTTGACTGGCATCTGGTGTAATGTTACAGATTGATTATGACAATGTGACATCTCGAACCACATTAAGGCTCTCTGACGTCACCTTCCAAATTGTTGTCTAATTATCTGGAGACACTCCATATTAATGATGTATGCTATGGTACTACTGAGTTATATGCCTTGGAGAAAGAGGAAACTATAACTACCTTAAGTCATTGATAACTGTTTGATTCCCTTCTAGGTGCAGAATTCAGATTTAGGTTCATAGGCTGTGACTGAAGTTACAAGAGTGTGCCATGTAGTTTGTGTTTCATCAGCAAAACGTTGTATTTTTGTCCAGGAAATTACAATTATTTCATATAATAAACATTGTAAATCAGAAAATATGGATCCAAAACACAATACTGGCCCTGTGTCTAGAGTAGAAGTATCAAGACTCACTACAAGTGCATTGAAGTAACCACTGCCAGCATTATTAATTAAAACAGCCTTATGGTATAATATTGAGTAATAGTCTGACAATGAAAGGTATCATACATGAATAGGATTAACTGGTTTGACCTCATCCTTTCTTTCAAGGATAATAAAGTAGGGATACTTGCAAACCACCAGCAGAGTTCTATGAATCTTTCTTTCCCCTTCATGTTTGTGGTGATATTTCAACAATTACTGTCATTATTAATCTAACAGTAATTGTATATTTTCAGTATCAAACTCTGCCCCTTGTGGCACTCACTGGGACTGTGTCTTGGCAGCCAGCTCCTCTCTTTGCCCTGAGGCGAATGAATTAGTACACTGATGTTATTTGTTGGTTTATTTTAATCATCTTGAGATTGTGCACTTTGGATTTGATATTGTTTTCATTTTGTCTTGTTCCAAAATGTGATTGATAATACAGGTTTTATCTTGGTGATGGTACTTGTGCTAAAGCTTTTTTGCTGGACAGTTTTAAGGTGTAAAATTAATATATCCAGCTCTGCAAAGAATCTTCCTCTCTTGCCAAAACTGACGTTGAAGTACTGTAATTTATAATTATAGTTAGGGCAGGTTTTCCAGAAGCAAATGTTATTGCCTTATGCAAAGGTCAATCACACATAGCATTTCATTTTAATCTATGACTAACTTGAATGAATAAAATATCTATTAATTTGTTTTGTCCGTCTAATTTGCTATCACACAGTACTAAGCTAATATTTTGTTCCATTTTGCATTGAAGCACTCATAACCATTAATCATTGTGACCATGTCTAAATAAGGTAACTTTTCAATAACAGAGGACGTAATAACATGGAACCAATAACAGAAGTATCTAGGATCATCTTACTGTAAAGTAGCAGACCTTGTATACCATGAACAAATGTGTACCTCTGCACTTACACTAAACATCAAGAGTATCCTCCTCAATATACATTTGTGATACTCTAATAAGCAGCAGATGTCCTCATCTCCTCTCTTCTTTATCAAGAGAGGAATTTATTACTTCCTAAACGATTGCTCCAACAGGTGGCTTTTTACGCATACATGAACCTTGCCTTTGTGACCTGAAAGCATGTCTTAAATAGCAGAAAACATATATTATACATATTTGCCTTATGATGTGTGTTTTTTGGAGCTGCAATTTTCTTTACATAGATTTATGATGTGTTGGAGACTGAGGTCACTGGCCTATTGGAGATTTATTAAATAGCCATGAAGAGCCATTACTTAAACCCAATCAATCATGCCAGTGTGTTTTATTATTGTTGTGATTGGGCCATTACAACCTCTATCAAATGCATCTCGTTGTTTGAAGTCAGGGGATTGGAATCTCAGAGTTAGCTAGATAATTGTATGTATATATTATTGCTTGATCATATATTAAACAGCTGAATGATGGGACTGTTTGCCTGCCAACTGCATGGAAATGTGTATTATATATTTCAGCCCCAAAATTTGTTTGACTTCTTATTCAAATATTTTCAATTATTTTGCAATGAAACATATTCTTGTATATATGGCACCTGCTATGTGTTGGTGACTACAGAAAATACAGTTTCTTTGTCTCATACACATAATATGTAATTTGATGAATGTGAGGTTAGTTTTCAATATTGTAGGAACATATTTGGAGCTATAAGAATAAGCTTCTACAGCTCCAGTGTGCAGCAAATCCTTAAGCTTTTTGGCAACGCGGGCTATCTCAGTGGACAAGGATCAATGTTTTGGAAGCATTCACACATGCTCATCTTTTAATGTAGCTCTCCTTTTCATTGAGGCTGGTGGGTGCGTTTTGTTCTTGTGGGCAGAGCGTTTATGTCCCAGATCTCCAATATGAATAAAGTCATATTATAAAGTGTGTGGGGTGATATTCTTAGCAGTCAACCCTGACAAGTAGATTTGTTCTTGCAGGGACACCTCTGAATGGCATGCACACGACTCATGTACATTTTCAGTCTCAACACCACGTAGAAACATCTAGAAGATGACAACAAGAATGACGGCACATCAAAATATTGAAAAAATAGCTGCATTTGATGTGGCTTTTCTATGGTTGTGATGGTTAACGGGGAGTGAAAATTTGCCATGTCTAAAAAGTGGGATAATGATTATGAATGTGACAGGCTGAAAAGTAATTACAATTGTCTCACTACGTTTTACAATGATGCCTCTAACATTTCTATACAACTCATTTAAATCTTTCCACAAGTCCAAAACACAGTCTTGCTCTAAAGCCATTTGGCACATTTTTCCTCTGTTTACATTTAGAGAGGATTAGTTGAAGAGCTGAAAATAATCATGCCAGATGTGTTTTATACCAAGAAAACCGCCTCCCCGGTGGGCATTTGATTTTACTGTGTTTTTATCAATCTTAAGTGAATAGACTTGGGTCCAGAATGTGCATGGCCTCATGTTGTGGTGCCATTTAAGCAAATTGAATAATATCCTGTCACATTTTATGATATTAGGTTTTTGTTGATGTAATTGTTCAGGGAGTGGTTCAAAAAGAAAGTCAGCAATTGTCTGTTTATGTGCACACTCCAATGAGACAGAAGTAAACATAATTCAATGGCAGGTTTAAATATTTTAGTACAGAAACGTAACCACATCTGTAGAGTTTGTAAAAGCCATAGCATCTAAAGTTAGTCTCTCTACAACAGGTGGCTGACCACTTTTAAAGACCTAATCTGTAATTTCAACAGCCTTACCCTGCCACTTTGTTTGCTAAACTGAGGGATGAGTCTGGGTAAATGTTACCACTGTCAAATTCATAGACAGAGCTATGGGTGCATGAACTGACTGTCTATGAGATTGAAAACATGGACGTTTTAAGCATATTTTGTTTAAAGTTATACATTATTTGTTTACCAAAAAATCAATGACAGCTAAATCAATGGAGTAATACAACCTTAGATTTTGTGTGATGACAGGGTAAGACAGTTGTGAGACAGTTACATCCTGGGGATAATGGGTATATATCATTTGCTTAGCACAACCCTTGGAAAACACTGAAAAGCAAGAAATCTTACAGATTGTGCGTTTAGGAAAACGTTTTATTGTACAGCTGTCAATCATAAATAACATGCTGTTTGACATTATTTGTTATTTAGATTCTACACCTCGATGTGAGATTACACATCAACTAACCATAACTGTAGCCACACTACAATTTTCACTTTTACTGTCAATGAAGGCCTTTCGGTAAACACAGGCAGCAATCATGTTCTACATCATTTTTCCTCCGCTGACTAAATAGTCCACCCAATAACGTTGTGACTGGTGCACTGTTTGTTGGAGTTGTGTTTTAGCTTTAATGAGCTCGGCTGGAATGCAGTGTCTCCCACATGTCTCGCAGTGGGCGGGGCCATCTTATTGCTGCCACATGTTGGGCTCCTAGTAGCTCTTCCAGGTCTGTGTGGTCAGCCCAGTTCAAAGGCTCAAGCCTCATTTGTTATACCACTTTATATAACAACGAGTCGATGCTTCAGTGCGTCTGAAGAGGCAACAAAGGAATGCCGCCCTCTTGCCTCCTCCAAAACTGGGCTTGGTCTTAGACCTTAGAATGCTTTCAATCATCTGTTTCAATAATTAACATGTTTGAAACATAAAATGTGGAGTGGGATTGAATCCTCAAACAGCTCAGGGGGTCTCTCTACCTTGAGAAGTGTTTTAGGATTTAACTCCCAAGTGATCATGTCTAGTCCATTGTAGAGATGATGGGGACACTGCACAGTAGTAGTTGATCACTGTCATTGTGAGAGTGGTGCTCCGTGCCACATATGGCAACAATCTGACATGGTAATTCAGTCTTGAGGTTATGAGAGACTAGGTATGGGCTCCCTGGATCATACAGTCTCCATCAATTCTTCTGTTAACCATTTTTTAGAAGAAGGAGATGAAGGAACCCCTGGTAGTAGTTGACAGAATAACTCAGTAGGAGCATAGTCTGGCCTCAGTAAAATCCCTAAATGCAGCTTTTACGCATTTAAAAGTAACAAGAGAGATGGAAGAAAATAATATTTTACTGGATGTTGACCTCGTATAGTTCCAATACATTCCTTCCAACCCAAGTGATATTGAAATTGTAATGTTCATAATGTACAGTACCAGTCAAAAGTTTGGACACAGCTACTCATTCAAGGGTTTTTCTTTATTTTTACTATTTTCTACATTGTAGAATAATAGTGAAGACATCAAAACTATGAAATAACACATATGGAATCATGCAGTAACCAAAAAAGTTATATTTGAGATTCTTCAAAGTAGCCACCTGTCACAGATTCTGCTGGGACTGCCCTTCCTTCTGGTTTGGGCAGGCTACGGCGTTCGTCGTCACCGGAATTCTAGCTGCTGCCGATCTATGTTTTATGTTTCTATGTTCACCTGATTGTTGTCTAGTGTTGCACACCTGTTTCCCATTATAGTATTATGTAATTCCCAATTTAACCTGTTCGCCCCCACTGTGTGTTGTGCGTGTTTGTTGCTTGTATGAGTGCCATTTTGTGAGTGGGTTTGCTCCTCCCTGTGTTTGGAGGTTTTGCTTGTATCTTTACTATTTAGTAAAGTGGATTATCATTTCATTCTGTGTCCTGCGCTTGACTCTGGCCTACCGCATTCCACAGACATTCGTGACAGAAACACGCACCAATATGGAGTCAGCAGGAACAGCCGGATTAACCGAGACAATGGAGGAACGAGTCCAACGTCAAGAGTTGATGATTCAGACTCTCGGTGTCACCATGGAACGAGTGTTCCAGACGATGGAACGATGGGAGAGAGGTGGTATCCTGTCACCATCTCTAACCACTCAACCACCTGCAACACTGGTCACCACTTTGCCACCTGGGTCCAGTGGGATTCGGCTCTCGCTCCCGAGGGCATATGACGGTACACCTGCCGGGTGCCAGGGATTTCTCCTCCAGGTAGAGCTCTACCTGGCCACCATTCACCCGGCGCCCTCGGGACATGAGAGCGTGTCCGCCCTCATCTCCTGTCTATCGGGGAAGGCACTTGAATGGGCCAACGCAGAGTGGGGAGGAATAGACTCAAGAACTGTCCGCTACGAGGATTTCACCCGCCGCTTCCGGGCGGTATTCGATCATCCACCAGAGGGGAGAGCGGCGGGTGAACGTCTGTTCCACCTACGACAGGAGATGAGGAGCGTGCAGGATTTTGCGCTGGAGTTTAGAACTTTAGCAGCCAGCGCGGGATGGAATGAGAGGGCCCTGATCGACCATTATCGTTGCAGCTTAAGGGAGGACGTCCGTCGGGAGCTGGCCTGCAGGGACACCGATCTCAACCTATACCAACTGGTGGACATGTCCATCAGGTTGGATAACCTGTTGGCAGCACGTGGACGTTCTGATCAGGGGCCGTCCATTCCATCCCCCAGCCCCTCCAAGCCTACCGCCATGGAGATCGGAGGTGCTGCGGTTAGGGAGACGGGGAGAGGGACCCTCCCCTGCACCAACTGTGGCCGCAGAGGACACACTGCTGGTCGGTGCTGGGGAGGGTCCTCATGAGGTCGAGGCAGCAGGCAGGGCACTGGTCGACCGTCTCAGGTGAGTAGGCACCCGACTCACTCAGAGCCTCCTGTTGCCAATCTGTGTATTGATATTGTTTTTCCAGAATTTTCTCCCCATTCCCAGCATAAGGCGCTAGTAGATTCCAGCGCGGCTGGGAATTTTATTGATCGCCAGTATGCGCGTAGTTTAGGGATCCCTACTGTGTCTGTTGATAAACCTTTCTCTGTGCATGCATTAGATAGTCGCCCGTTAGGGTCAGGCATAATCAGGGAGGTCACCACTCCACTTCTGATGAGGATGCAGTGGGGTCATGAGGAGAGGATTAGCCTCTATCTGATTGATTCTCCTGCGTATCCTGTGGTGTTAGGACTTCCCTGGTTAACCCTTCATCACCCCACGATTTCATGGCAACAGAGGGCTCTCAAGGGATGGTCCGGTCAGTGTTCAGGGAGGTGTGTAGGAGTTTCCTTGGGGGCAACTACGGTGGAAAGTCCAAACCAGGTTTCCCCTATGCACATTCCTGCCGAGTATGCCGATTTGGCTATCGCCTTCAGTAAAAAGAGGGCGACTAAATTACCACCCCATCGTCCGGGGGATTGCGTGATAAATCTCCAGGTAGGAGCTGCACTTCCCCGGAGTCACGTGTATCCTTTGTCTCAGGAGGAGAGGGCAGCTATGGAGACATATGTCACTGAATCTCTGAGACAGGGATACATTCGGCCATCCACTTCACCTGTCTCCTCAAGTTTCTTTTCTGTGAAGAAGAAGGATGGTGGTTTACGCCCGTGCATTGATTACCGTGGCTTAAATCAGATTACCATCAAGTACAGCTTGACTGATCTTCCTCCCTCCAGAGGGAACACAACCATCCTGGTCGTTGTGGATCGGTTGTCTAAGTCCTGTCGCCTGATTCCTCAGCCCAGACACCCTACAGCCCTAGAAACTGCAGAGGCCTTATTTACACGTCTTCCGGCACTACGGGGTGCCTGAGGATATAGTGTCTGATCGGGGTCCCCAATTCACCTCAAGGGTTTGGAGGGCGTTCATGGAACGGTTGGGGATCTCGGTTAGCCTTACCTCAGGTTTTCACCCCGAGAGAAACGGGCAGGTGGAGAGAATCAACCAGGAGGTGGGTAGGTTTCTGCGGTCGTATTGCCAGGACCGGCGAGGGGAGTGGTCGGTTTTCCTACCCTGGGCAGAGAAGGCAATCAACTCCAACCGCCACTCCTCAACTGACCTCACTCCTTTCCAGTGTGTGTTAGGTTATCACCGTGGCATCAGAGCCAGATCGAGGTACCTGCGGTGGACAAGTGGGTTCGGCGCTCGCAGGAGACCTGGGACGCTGTCCATGAACGTCTGCAGCGGGCCATCAGGCGGCAGAAGGCGAGCGCCGACCGCTACCGCAGTGAAGCTCTCGACCCGAAACCTGCCCCTTCGCCTGCCCTGCCGGAAGTTGAGTAGGCGGTTTGTGGGCCCATTTAAAGTCCTGAGGAGATTGAATGAGGTATGTTATAGGTTACAGCTTCCTATTAATTATCGCATTAACCCCTCGTTCCATGTGTCTCTCCTCAGGCCGGTGGTAGCTGGCCCACTCCAGGAATCTGAGATACGGGAGGTTCCTCAGCCCCCAATAGACATCGAGGGGGCACCGGCGTACTCGGTCCGTTCCATCCTGGATTCGAGGCGTCGGATGGGGGGCCTGCAGTATCTCGTGGAGTGGGAGGGGTACGGTCCAGAGGAGCGATGCTGGGTTCCTAGGAGGGGTATCCTCGATCCCTCCTTGTTGAGAGTTTCATCAAAATCATCCGACTCGCCCCGCGCCGCGTCCTCCTGGCCGTCCCCGAGGCCGGTGTCAACGCACGGCTGGAGCCGCGCGTCGGGGGGGTACTGTCACGGATTCTGCCGAGACTGCCCTTCCTTCTGGTTCGGGCAGGCTACGGCGTTCGTCGTCACCGGAATTCTAGCTGATGCCGATCTATGTTTTATGTTTCTATGTTCACCTGATTGTTGTCTAGTGTTGCGCACCTGTTTCCCATTATAGTATTATGTAATTCCCTATTTAACCTGTTCGCCCCCACTGTGTGTTGTGCGTGTTTGTTGCTTGTACGAGTGTCATGTTGTGAGCGGGTTTGCTCCTCCCTGTGTTTGGAGGTTTTGCTTGTATCATTACTATTTAGTAAAGTGGATTATCATTTCATTCTGTGTACTGCGCTTGACTCTGGCCTACCGCATTCCACAGACATTCGTGACACCACCCTTTGCCTTGATGACAGATTTGCACACTCTTGGCATTCTCTCAATCAGCATCATGAGGTAGTCACCTGGAATGTATTTCAATTAACAGGTGTGCCTTCTTAAAAGTTAATTTGTGGAATTTCTTTCCTCCTTATTGTGTTTGAGCCAATCAGTTGTGTTGTGACAAGGTAGGGGTGGTATACGGAAGATAGCCCTATTTGGTAAAAGACCAAGTCCATATTATGGCATGAACAGCTCAAATAAGCGAAGAGAATTGACAGTCCATCATTACTTTAATTTATTAATACAATTTTTATTTAACCTTTATTTAACCAGGTAATCCAGTTGAGAACAAGTTGCAGCGGAGGGTGCAGAGCTGGTGGCCGGGGTAGTGGTAGCCAGGTGGAAAGCATGGCCAGCCGTAGCAAAATGCTTGTTGAAATTCTCGATTATTGTAGATTTATCTGTGGTGACAGTGTTTCCTAGCCTCAGTGCAGTGGGCAGTTGGGAGGAGGTGCTCTTATTTTCCATGGATTTTACAGTGTCCCAAAACTTTTTGGAGTTAGTGCTACAGGATGCACATTTTTGTTTGAAAAAGCTAGCCTTTACATTCCTAACTGATTGTGTATATTGGTTCCTGACATCCCTAAAAAGTTGCATATCACGGGGGCTGTTCGATGCTAATGCAGTATGCCACAGGATGTTTTTGTGCTGGTCAAGGGCAGTCAAGTCTGTTCTTAGTTTGAATGGGGCATGCTTATTTAAGATTGAAAGGAAAGCACTTTTAAAGAACAACCAGGCATCCTCTACTGACGGAATGAGGTCAATATCCATCCAGAATACCCGGGCCAGGTCAATTAGAAAGGCCTGCTCGCTAAAGTGTTTTAGGGAGCGTTTGACAGTGATGAGGGGTGGTCGTTTGACCGCGGACCCATTTCGGACGCAGGCAATAAGGCAGTGATCGCTGAGATCCTGGTTGAAGACAGCGGAGGTGTATTTAGAGGGTAAATTAGTCAGGATGATATCTATGAGGGTGCCCATGTTTACAGATTTAGGGTTGATAATTTGTGTGAGATTGAGGGCATCTAGTTTAGATTGTAGGTTGGCCGGGGTGTTAAGCATATCCCAGTTTAGGTCACCAAGCAGTACGAACTCTGAGGATAGATGGGGGGCGATCAGTTCACATATGGTGTCCAGGGCACAGCTCGGGCTGAGGGGGGTCTGTAGCAAGCGGCAACAGTGAGAGATTTATTTCTGGAAAGGTGGATTTTTAGAATTAGAAGCTCAAACTGTTTGGGCACAGACCTGGATAGTACGATAGAGCTCTGCAGGCTATCTCTACAGTAGATTGCAACCCCACCCCCTTTGGCAGTTCTATCGAGACGGAAAATGTTGTAGTTGGGGATGGACATTTCTAAATTTTTGGTGGCCTTCCTAAGCCAGGATTCAGACACTGCTAGAACATCAGGGTTGGCGGAGTGTGCTAACGCAGTGAATAACTCAAACTTAGGGAGGAGGCTTCGGATGTTAATGTGCAAGAAGCCAAGGCTTTTACGGTTACAGAAGTCAACAAATGATAACGCCTGGGGAGTAGGAGTGATACTGGGGGCTACAGGGCCTGGGTTAACCTCTACATCACCAGAGGAACAGAGGAGGAGTAGAATAAGGATATGGCTAAAGGCTTTAAGTACTGGTCTTCTAGTGCGTTGGGTACAGAGAAAAAAAGGGCAGATTTCTGTGCGTTGTAGAATAGATTCAGGGCATTATGTACAGACAAGGATATGGAAGGATATGAGTACAGTGGAGGTAAACCTAAGCGTTGGGTAATGATGAAAGAGATAGCATCACTGGAGGCACCGATTGAGTCGGTCTCCGCGTGTATGGGGGGTGGGACAAAGGCGCTATCTAAGGCAGGTTGAGCTGGGCTGGGGGATCTACAGTGAAATAGTACAATAAGAAATAACCGAAACAGCAATAAACAAGGCATATTGACATGGGAGAGAGGCATAAAGCAATCACAGGCGTTATAAGACATGAAGGTCAGTCAATACGGAAAATGTCAAGAACTTTGAAACTTTCTTCAAGTGCAGTTGTAAAAACCATCAAGCGCTATGATGAAACTGACTGACATGAGGACCGCCAGAGGAAAGGAAGACCCAGAGTTACCTCTGCTGCAGAGGATAAGTTCATTAGAGTTACCAGCCTCAGAAATTGCAGCCCAAATAAATGCTTCACGGAGTTCAAGTAACAGACACAGCTCAACATCAACTGTTTAGAGGAGACTGCGTGAATCAGGCCTTCATGGTTGAATTGCTGCAAAGAAACCACTACTAAAGGACACCAATAATAAGAAGAGACTTGCTTGGGCCAAGAAACACGAGCAATGGACATTAGACCGGTGGAAATCTGTCCTTTGGTCTGATAAGTCCAAATTTGAGATTTTTGGTTCCAACCGCCATGTCTTTGTGAGACGCAGAGTAGGTGAATGGATGATCTCCGCATGTGTGGTTCCCACCGTGAAGCATGGAGGAGGAGGTGTGATGGTGTTGGGGTGCTTTGCTGGTGACACTGTCAGTGATTTATTTAGAATTCAAGGTACACTTAACCAGCATGGCTACCACAGCATTCTGCAACGATACGCCATCCCATCTGGTTTGCGCTTAGTGGGACTATCATTTATTTTTCAACAGGACAATGATCCAACTCACCTCCAGGCTGTGTAAAGGCTATTTGACCAAGAAGGAGAGTGATGGAGTGCTGCAGCAGATGACCTGGCCTCCACAATCACCCGATCTCAACCCAATTGAGATGGTTTGGGATGAGTTGGACTGCAGAGTGAAGGAAAAGCAGCCAACAAGTGCTCAGTATATGTGGGAACTCATTCAAGACTGTTGGAAAAGCATTCCAGGTGAAGCTGGTTGAGAGAATACCAAGAGTGTGCAAAGCTGTCATCAAGGCAAAGGGTGGCTACTTTGAAGAATCTCAAATATAAAATACATTTTGATTTGTTTAACACTTTTTTGGTTACTACATGATTCCATATGTGTTTTTTCATATTTTTGATGTCTTCACTATTATTCTACAATGTAGAAAATAGTAAAAATAAAGAAAAACCCTTGAAATGAGTAGGTGTGCCCAAACTTTTGACTGGTACTGTATATTGGAGTGGAGCTGAGAGGATATTGACTATACACTTTGACCACCATTCTTGACCACCAACCCCCTGAACTGCACCCTCACTGCAACATACCCTGTTTTTGTTTTCACAGATCAGTCCCCCTGGAGTTTTCAGTGCCACTAAATTGGTGTGTCTTTAGGGACCATGCAGGTACATTTGCTGCATGTGCTGGCTAGTAGGCCCATTTGCAATAATCTCCTTTTTACAGTTTAGAGGCTAATTATGTAACATTACACCTGCCTCCCTGAGCCTTGGTTTTGGCATGGCTCAGAACGAGTAGATATTTTTCTCTCCTGATATGGTGGTTAGAGTTTCTTAATGAGATTACCCTAAAGCCAAGATTGGCTTTGTGTCGTCCCTGGTATATGGCGAGATACTGGATCAACAGAATCAAAGCAAAGAGTGGGGGAATCAATGGAAGATGCAGGCGGCCGGCCTCGCTTCGGTCCCCCCAACTCCCCTCCTGCGTGTGACTTGGACAGGATCCGTCCCTATCACACATGACATTGTGTGCAAGCTTTGCATAGGAAATATCTTTGTCTCGATGTCATGTTTGCTTGCTGCAGTGTTTTCATGCTTTTCTTTTCTTTTACCGTCCAGTTTATATTTATTGTCCGATCAAACTTCCTCAACAATCATTTTGCTGCCGAAAACACTAAATAAAAAGACATTCTACTCATTGTCTGGCATAAACATATTTAATTGTGGTTAGGGTATACCGTATATTACTCTCATTTCTGTCTGGTTTAGTCATAATACATGGTATTGTACCACAACTTTTAAGACAAAGTATGAATTCTATTACTAGGGTGGTAGAACAGCCATAATGTACAAGACAGAGTCATTTAAAACACAGACCTACACACCCACAGCAACCCATCTACAACTAAAAGCTTTTCTTCTACTCATTTATTTGGATTCAATTTTTAATTTATAAAAATGCATTTCAACCCAGACAAAGGAGTGAAAGCCGTCAACTGAACTAGGGTAGAATCACACACACCCACACAAACAACTTGAATGTAAAATTCCCAGACTGAGAGTGAATTCTCACTGAACATAGCAAGAACTAACATATACATATTTGTGCCCCCTTGCTCATGATATGATGTTGATTAAGAGAGTAAAGGTTAGGGTTAGGGAAGGGGCAAGGATTAGTAGTATGGACTGTGTCTATGGTTACCATAACAGCCAGGCTAGTGGGACTAGTAATAACAACAGAAGTAATCATAATCACAGACTAATTGATTGAACCCTGTGGCTTCCTTGCAAGAGGGATATTTTGTAAAGCTCAATGCCTGTAGAAATGTAGGCATCTTTCATTGTTATACAGTATGTAAGGATATTATGCACCTTGAAAACATTTAGATTATGTCAAAATTATATGTTGAGATTCAAGAGTGAAAACCACCTTTCTTCTATGGGAAATCTTCATTTTAAAACAGTCTTCCGTAATCTTTTATATGTTTTACAAACGATCTGGACAACTATTACATATTTGTCTGTCATTCTGTATGAAACATTCTGGGTTTCTCTATAACAGATTGAATCATTTCATTGTAGTTGTGGTGAATGTACAAAGGACCCCAGAAGCCCGTGGGTTATATGCTGCTTCTACAAAGAGGTATTTGCACTGCGTCAGCGGAGTATCCTGTCATGGAGAGAAAATCCCGTTTGAAGTATGGCCCCCGTCTTTCACACTGACGATAATGCTGCTGGCTTTATCGTGTCCTCCGTGAAAAGCCCATGTCTTCCCCTTTTGTCCGACTCCCTCTCCCCCACTCCTGTGCACCCCCTGGCTTTCCTCTTTTGTGTCACTCTCTGTCACATTGCCCATAGTTCACTGTGAGGAGAAGGAGTCCAAATCTTGAAGCATGCTGGGAAATGTAGTTGGAATATGGATAGAGAATTCTAAGCTTCATTCTAAGCTTAATTCTTAGGACTACAGTAGACTGAGATCAGCAGGTGCAGATTGATGATGTATGTATGTTCAGTATTGGGTGAAAAATGGAAGACTGATAGAATGACATGTATGGTGTAAAATGAGTTAAAATATATATTTTATATATATTCATTTATATATATTTCATGTTTAGTACAAAAAAAGTCATTGAGATGAATGGTAAATACAAATGTGTCATGATTATACTCATGGTTTTATGACAAGGAAATTAAAATATATGGTAAATACTTAGCATTTTAAATAAGATACATTATTATTATTCATTTTCCTCTCGCTCCTCCTAAATCCACAGCTTAAATGCAAATGCACTCCAGTCTCTTCCATCCACGGCTTTGTTGGCCTCTCAGAAATCTTAAGCTGGCATCTTAAATAGGGGCCTCTCATGGCATATGCATGTGCAGTATCTTATCTGGAGAATATCAAAAACATTCTCTAGCACATCAAATATTTAAACAGGCCATACAAACAAGAGACAGGGGAGAATGCTGGAAACACGCCTTTGAGGGCTTCCTTTGTGAAAACAATAAATGTGCTACCAGACCCTCAATATTTTCATATTCAATGACTGTATGATCCATATGATCCCAACATAAAGAGGGTCTGCGAACCCTCGCTCTTAAACTGTAGCAGGCATATATTACCAGGCTTAGAGCTTGGCAAGCCTCGTATCCCAAAATAGATTTCAACAATACTCTACGAGGATGCATTAAATAAATCTCAGCTCGGCTAATCCGCGGAGCAGTTCACATTTTCGAGAGAGACTCCGGTAGGACAAAAGCAGCCGCTCTGCTCGCCGTGCCTTCATTGGGGACAGACACACATAAAGAGAGATATTTAGAGAGCGAGAAGGGGGTTGGGGGAGGGAGAGGGAGAGAGAGGGAGAGAGAGCGAGAGAGAGAGAGAGAGAGAGAGATTCTCTAATATGACAGAGAATTCTCCCTAAAAATCATAATTGTGTGCTACTCCTGCATTGCAAAGCAGATTTGATATCACCGCATATCTTTTTTATTTTCCTGGGAGTAAGTGCAATACTTTAATCTTGTGGCAAATATGGACACGAGGGCCAATTCAAAACATGTTGTAGATAAATGTTAATCACATTAGCATTTCCCAGACTTCTGTAAATCTCCATAAATAGCATACTGAGGTTGATCCCTCTTTTTTTTGCCCATTGAGAGAAAATTATAGTTGATGAATTGCTTTTGCCATGCATGCAGGCTAATGAAAGCTTTGCTCCTGGGCTTTCCTCAACAAAGGCTCATAATTTTTCCACTTTCCACTAAAATAAGAACCTGTTCCACTTTTAATTAATAGTTCTTCCGCTTTCCATTCAGGAGCAAAAGCATACTTTCAAATTGATTTTGTATAGGTGAGGCTTGGTTATTAATACTAAAGAAACAAGCCCATTGTGTTCAGGTGGGAGGTAGGTAATGTGATCCTGCAGGTTTACAAAGACTTTCTTCTGATGTGATCTGCCTCTGCACAATGAAGTCATAAAAGCTCAACCAGCATCAAACAAACACTGGCAGCTCAATACAATTCTTGACACCATTTTTTCAAAGGAAACTATTATATGACAAGTGGCATCTATATTCATCCATTTTCTGTCTAACACATGTATGTGTCCTTACACAATGTGCAACATGCCCATGATGGTAAGGTAGGAGAGAGAGGCTAGAAGAGTCACAATTATCTTTTTTCTTGAAAGGTTGGAAACCTTCATGCTGAGACATTGCAAAGACAGTGGCATTTTACTGATGCATGTAAAGTGTGCTGTATTAAGACAGTAAGGCTTGGATCAGATACTGTAAATAAGGACATTTGTAAGGTACTTCCCCACACTTCTCTGATCCGTTCATGATCAACTTGACGCTATCACGTGTATGGTGACAGCTGCTTTGCTTCATTCAGGATATATGATAAGGGTGGCAGGTAGCCTAGTGGTTAAAGTCGCGAGCCAGCAACCAGAGGGTTGCCAGTTTGAATCCTGGGTCCGACGGGAAGAATATGTCTGTTATCAAATCCTAGATGATGTTGTGCCCTTGAGCAAGGCACTCACCCCCACCCCCCACAACAGCTCACGGGCACCCAGTGTGGCAGCCCCCACACCTCTGCAAAACCTGTGTGTGTCTTTTGGAGGGGTTGGGTTAAAAGTGGAAGGCACATTTTGATTGGACCTTATGTGTCATTGACCAATAAAGTGATCTTGATCTTATTCACGTAAACATAATTCAAGTATACTGCAAACAGCTGTGTGTTATTAGAATGACTGTTACTAGACAATGGGCAGTCTATCCCTCTGCTGTTTTCAAAAAATATAGGTTGCTATCTTATTCCTGACCATGAAAACACAGGACTAGCAAATTATCCATTAGCATGCATAAGCTGTACATACATGCATGCACACAGCCATGCATAATTCTAAGGCACTTGACTTGAGTATGATAACCCAGACTGCTTTGTGTTTGATTGAGCAAACATCCCCTGTCTAGCCATATGTGTGGGAAGGGACAACCTACCTTATCCTTTGACACATCTAAATGAGCAGGTTTTTTGCTTTGGTTCTCTGACCATTTCCTTCTACTCTAGTGTTTAACCACTTAACAGATGCTTGTTACTATGTTTGTTTTCAGAATTACATTTGTGGTCTAAGGTGATAGTGACTGTTCAACAGAGGTCAACTCAGTTAAATGTACATATATGGTGATTCTTTAGATTACCTCTTTAGTTTGTTCCTCCAGAGTTAAATTTCGCCCTCGCCAAATCACTGCAGATGAAGTCATTAATCATGTTTTAATTGCTTTTAGGTCTCATATTTATTTATTTTAATTGTATGATCAATGCAAACAATTCCAAAGAGAATCAAGCCAATGAGGACTGATTAGACATGTGTGGCTCAGTTGGTAGAGCATGGACCACTAGGGTTGTGGGTTTGATTTGGGACCAGGATGAAAATGTATGCCCTCACTACTGCAAGTTGCTCTGGATAAAAGCGTCTGCTAAATGACTAAAATTGGATTTGTATTTATTTATCAATGCTGTTCTAAATCTACTCTGCTGTACCTAAGACTAAAGTGTTCAAGGTGGGTGACCATTTGGTATTTGTATTTTGAAGCTGTCAGAACGAATCGGCCCTGACACTGAACAGAGCCAGTGTAACAGAAGCGGTAGCTGCACATAAGCACGGTGGGTGATTTCATACCGATTAGCACAAATCATGGAGCACTTACCGTTATTGCCCTGTGAGTCTAACAACACTTTGACACCTCCTCTGGATCTGACCCTCCTGGGTTTATTTCCCCCCATAGCATTTAGATTTCATCATCAAACTTAAAAATCATTCATCTTGGATAGTTTTTCAATGCATTATTGTTTAAATATAGCCCAAAGCAGTGTATCTGGATTCTCTCTGAGGCCAGACTTCCCCTCCTGTTTGGAGAGGAGTGGGGGTTTATAGGGAGATTGGGGTTGGACAGGGACACCCTGGTGGCCCCCTCCTGCTGCCCCCTCATCTTGGGGCCTGTGCCGAAACTGCTCTGGCATGGAGCTGGAGCTGCAGTCTCCATGGTGACAAGCCACTTCAGCTCTATCAGCTTTGCCCAGTGCTACCGGGCTCTGATTCAGACTGATGCAAAACAAAAACATTATAAGATATAATATACAGTTTCACCATTCCTAAAAAACAACACCGTGGGTACATTTAGCTGCTGCCTTGTATTGTGGCTGAAGAATGATGCACTAAGTAGCTGATGTAATGGTGTAAAAGGCTAATGGAGGAGCCTTTAGTAGCGTTGTGCCCTAGTGTGGAGAGATAGAGAGAGGCAGTCCCAGTGGAGTGGATGTGGCTGCTGTGATAGTTCTGAACTCTCCCAGTGTTTGTGTGTCAGCCAGCAGCCTGGAGAAGGAGACTCGAGACATTCTCCACACCATCTTGCAGACGGAAAACGGCCCCTTCAATTAAAATGAGTTAATTTGAAAGCATAAGCTCGTTCTTAATTAAGAGGAGCTTAGACATCTCCTGAAATGAAATTCCTGAAATGACAGTAATGTTGACGATATATCCCTTTGTTCGTCTGGTGGTGCTCCTTCCCTCGTCGATTCTGGAATACAGTAGCCACAGCCCACAGTTAATGCAAAACCTAGATAAAACCTGCAAAGGGGATAACCTCAGCAATTTGTGTGAGTATATATTTGAGGGGAGAAGTTTCCATTTTAAAGAAGATTCACAGTGGACTCCCACCATGTCCTCCCTCTCACCACTCTCCCTGTCTGTCTGGCCCTCTGCATCCCTGGTGCCAGAGAGAGGAGGATGAGAGAGGAGGAGCGGGAGAGAGGGAACGAGATTGTGGCATTAAGTAAATAATTTGTATGATAATTCATTACAGCGCAGTCTTTTTCAACTTTAATTGGTCTAAATGAAGAGACATTTCACACCATTTAGATAAAAAAGGAAAAGGGAGGCCAGTGTAATGAAAAGGGGCCTGCCTATCGGACTTCAGAGGTTTGCACTAAATGAAAATGTAATTGCAGGCGGAATAGTACAAGAGGAGAGACCCGTGCTGGAGATCCGGGGGTATCTTCAGACAGCCGAGCAAAAGCTAATGACTGAGCAATTTGGAACATTTACTCACCCCAAAGACTCTCATTAAGTCAATCACAGGCTTAGCCGAGACCCATTCGCGGCGACGGAGCAGGCCCCGCATTTATTCCAGCATCAATCAGGAGGGGCCGGCTTCTTCTTCTTTCAGAAGCCCATAAAAAAACGCCCAAGTAATTTATTCGGGATCTTTGAGAGGATAATGGCCAATTATTTGTTTATAACACTGGTTAAATTTTCATTAGGCAGATTAATGGAATATCATGTACCGTCAACACTGGACTGAGGGGTGGTGTGTCAGAGATAAACGGCCAAACAGATGATGTCACTCTGTTAGTAAATTGGTTTTTCTGCATCCCCTTTCGCCACTGGAAAAATGTAAAGGTGGTCTAGGTGCTCAGAGGGGGGACCCTTCAGCAGAGGCTGAGATGGGGGAGAGCATTGGGGAGGGGGGTGAAATGGACAGAACAGGAAAATACTAGTAGGTCTTAAAGAGTTTGGTAAGACGTAAATACATCTCAAAGTATAAACAAATGTGTTATTATCTATTTGTAATATTATTATATCTGATTACAATCCTTTTTTTCATGCTGTTTATCTTAATTCAATACCGAAACGTTTAATTTGTATGATTCTGTGCTGTCTGCACAAATATTCATACTTATTCACGTCATTCCATCTCTTCTATTACCAATTTTATCAAGCACTGGAAGTCTGGTGAACAAATATACTGCATATCTCATACACCACCACAAGTTTGAAATTATAATTCAGGCAAGTTTTTTAACAGTTCTTTTTTAATGAATACATCAAAAAAACACTTTTTGTGGTGACTCTGGGTGATAGCATAATCTGGCATTATGCAGGCACCAGATACCTGTAAGTGACAGTTATGAGTAAAGTGGCTACTACAAGGTAAGCAGGTTGACGATTTGCTGACCCCTTATGTTGATAAAGATGATAAAAAGCAGTTTGAACCTTGAGCTGCCGTTTCTCAGACCTCCACTTGAAAGATGTCTGAGAATTATCATTTTGAGTGCTGCATATTTTGCCCTGAAATAGCCTCTTTCCTTTTGCCTTTTTCCAAAGGGAAGTTTTGGAATTCGAACTACAGTATGAAAAGAATGTGAATGTATTATTATTTCTAACTAATATTTGAAATATATAGTAATATGCTCAAATTGCTACCTTAGTTTTCTTCCCAATCAATAAATGTTTTTGAAATCCTAGAAGTGCAACCCCTGATGCAAATGAAGAAGGGTTTGTGTCAGTAACTCTTGAAGGGATAAGTAAGTGAGTAACAATATTGGATCTGCACCTATATGTAGAATCCTCATACTGTAGTTAATGACTTAAACACTTAAACAAAGCCAGGTTTGGTCAATAAATGAAGAGCTAAGTATGCAACACTTCATTTTGGTTTCTTTTTGACAGTTTCACTTGATCCCACATGCAAGACTAGAAGATGACAGCAGTTCTCTCTATCTAAAAAGCAATTGGAAAGAGTGAATTGAATTGAATGAAGACTGTTTATAAATCTATTTCAACATGTAAAGTCTGCTTGTAAAATGTGTATATTTCATACCAAACTAACCCTGTGATGACAAGCTTTTGTGCAGCTTTTCTTCCATTGCCACAATCTAGGCTATCGCTGTGGACAGACTTGTTACGAAATGTCCCAAATATTACCGCCATACTTACACATTCCTAAGTATTCATCCATCATTCACCTACTTAGGACCAGGCACTTTGAACGTTAATTAATTTTGACTTCTGGATCCCAATCTGCCAACTTTAGGGCACCCGAAGTGCCCACTAGCTCCTCTATCAAAACAATCGTCAGCTAAAGGAGGTTATCGTTGGGCCGAGGTATCTGTCACCCGGCCACCAGCAGCCAGCAGGACACAAGGGCCATTTAATTAGGCCTACTGCTCCTCTCTGGTGTGAAAGACTCTCAGGCCCCTTTGATTCCCCACCGCTCTCCCAGCAGGAAGTGGTTGGTGATAATTGACACAGGATTTCCTTGTTAACCAGCGGCAGACTCTGTGGATTAAAGTGACAGAGATCTCCAGAAGAAAGTGGGGAGCAGATAAGGTGGAGGGGAGACAGGAGGGGGTGCAGGGAAAGAAGAAATGGAGGGGGTAGCCGCTATTTACCTCTCTCGAGAAACCAGGAAGGAAATAGCAATAACAGAGCAGAGCGTGGTCCTGCCGCGAGACGTAGCTCCCACTTATCTTAGCCATTTCAGCTTGGCTGATCAAAGATTGGCTTCCCTTAAAATAACCTGGGCCCAAGGTTGACTACATGCTTCCACGCCATGTTTTTTTTTGGGCAAATTATCACTTTTTTCCAATCCCCCCTATATAGCTGGATAGCTGTTTGTGGAAGACTAGAGAGATAATCTCTTTTCATTTGTACAATTATACACTATCATGGAATGAAAGCACTTTTGCAAATGACGTAATTTCCCACTTTGTACGAACTGGATCATGAGCCTTGACAAAAGCTATTATCATACAGACAGGAGAGGTACCCAGCCGGCTGTAGGGCAAAGATGGAGGCTTTCAGAGTGCCTAATCCATTTTATTTATATCTAGATTCCTCTTCAACTTATCCAGCTACTACAGGGCTTACCAACAGACATTTTACAAGTGCTCATTGGTATGGTTTAGGGTTTAGCATAGGCCCTCCAGTGATCTAGTAAGGATAACAAATGGCTGTACTCTTTGGCTTTACTGGCTGGCCTTTCCTTAATTTGTTCCCATTACTTTACCCTGTATTTGAATTCAACATCCCATGATGTGTTCCTATTACAGTACCCTTTATTTGCAATATATAAGTTAAAATGAAAGATTTCAATGTTATGGTTTGTAGTTGGATTATCATGATTTATGACTGCCATTAGTATTCTGCTGCCGTTGTTATGATCCGTGAACTTCTAAATGGCTTATTGCAAGGTGGACAGCAGCTTTCCTGAAGCCAAAGGTCAAATATCACATTTCTAACTACAGCACTCAAGACACAGTTTCAGTCAAATGGATAGTTTTAATTTCAACAATCCTTTTCCTCCCAAGTTCCATAATTTCAGCATAGCAATATAATATGAGTGTTTTCTGTCCATGTTGAGTGGTGCAGCGTGGGAGTGTATGACAGATTTACTCACACACACGATGAGAAGCCCTCCACTCCGGAAACACCCAGTCCGCCCAGCCTGACCCAAACCCGGTGTAAAATGCTATCTGGTCACTTTCAACAGCATACTAATAACTGCCACTATGATGGCATGCGTTCAGCACACACGGCTGGGTTAAAACCAGGTCCATCATATAAATCAGAACAGGAATTCCACTCCCCCCATCCCAAAGACAGCGCATGCAGCTGTGGATATGCGAGAAGGGAAAAAAGAAGGTTTGAGTAGTTTATGAACATTATTAAAACTATTAACAGAATTGAAGTGTAGAATTGCACAGGAATAGCGGCTGTGTCACAAGCTGGGGTTTGGATCCTGGGAACTTTTTTTTTCTAGTTTCTGGCAGTGGCGGCTGGTAACGTTAAAGGTTGAGGAGGATGTGAGCAAGTGTGCACAAACACAAACTGCATTTATTAGTGGCAGTTGCAATGAGTCACTGCCAGAGAACAAACACCAGAAACAATTACAATTGATCCACCATCTCCTCAGTGAGCGGAACAGAATTTGTTTAGCTTTACAGCACAACTGATTAAGGGAAAAAGTCCTCAGCACCAGTGGCATCATTCGGCCTGTTTTTGGTCCATCCCGAACATTTTGATGGTCCCCAAAAAAATCTGTCTGATATGAGTTACCATAACCACACATCACTTGCGCTATGCAGTATGTTTTATGTTTTACTGACAAATTTGACAACCAAAAAACAATAGAATATACTGCGCTAGGCAGTAGCAGGCACTGCATGAAGCCCCTGGTGCCTGCTGTGATTGTCGAGATTTCACAACTCAGTGGAACGCTCACATCCTTTGACCCCTTCCCCACCCCTGCAGCACCGGTTGGATGTCAATGTCATCACACAGCACAACTCCTGTCACTCAGTCAGAGTCTGCAGCATAGCACATATTAAATATGTATATTCAGAACTTCTTCAGAAAGAGAGACAAAAAAAAGCGAGCAAGTTGAGCACGAGTATTGCAGCAGTGGATGAGGTGGAGAGGGCAGAACAGACAGAAAGTAAAAGTGCAGCAGCAGAGTTAGCCACTGGTTTTTGTATGGTTGGTGTTACTGTAGCTAACTAGCTAGTCTCCCTCAGCATAAGGGTTGGCTAATGCTAACAAGGTAGCGTTAGCGCTCAGCATCCTTAAGCTATTGGGTGTCAGTGAGAGTTATTTAACAGTATATTTAGTGAATGGGCAAGCTAAGGATGTTGATATAAGTCATGATATGATATATTTATATATATATACAGTGGGGAAAAAAAGTATTTAGTCAGCCACCAATTGTGCAAGTTCTCCCACTTAAAAAGATGAGAGAGGCCTATAATTTTCATCATAGGTACACGTCAACTATGACAGACAAATTGAGGAAAAAAAATCCAGAAAATCACATTGTAGGATTTTTAATGAATTTATTTGCAAATTATGGTGGAAAATAAGTATTTGGTCACCTAGAAACAAGCAAGATTTCTGGCTCTCACAGACCTGTAACTTCTTCTTTAAGAGGCTCCTCTGTCCTCCACTCGTTACCTGTATTAATGGCACCTGTTTGAACTTGTTATCAGTATAAAAGACACCTGTCCACAACCTCAAACAGTCACACTCCAAACTCCACTATGGCCAAGACCAAAGAGCTGTCAAAGGACACCAGAAACAAAATTGTAGACCTGCACCAGGCTGGGAAGACTGAATCTGCAATAGGTAAGCAGCTTGGTTTGAAGAAATCAACTGTGGGAGCAATTATTAGGAAATGGAAGACATACAAGACCACTGATAATCTCCCTCGATCTGGGGCTCCACGCAAGATCTCACCCTGTGGTGTCAAAATGATCACAAGAACGGTGAGCAAAAATCCCAGAACCACACGGGGGGACGTAGTGAATGACCTGCAGAGAGCTGGGACCAAAGTAACAAAGCCTACCATCAGTAACACACTACGCCGCCAGGGACTCAAGTCCTGCAGTGCAAGACGTGTCCCCCTGCTTAAGCCAGTACATGTCCAGGCCCGTCTGAAGTTTGCTAGAGTGCATTTGGATGATCCAGAAGAGGATTGGGAGAATGTCATATGGTCAGATGAAACCAAAATATAACTTTTTGGTAAAAACTCAACTCGTCGTGTTTGGAGGACAAAGAATGCTGAGTTGCATCCAAAGAACACCATACCTACTGTGAAGCATGGGGGTGGAAACATCATGCTTTGGGGCTGTTTTTCTGCAAAGGGACCAGGACGACTGATCCGTGTAAAGGAAAGAATGAATGGGGCCATGTATCGTGAGATTTTGAGTGAAAACCTCCTTCCATCAGCAAGGGCATTGAAGATGAAACGTGGCTGGGTCTTTCAGCATGACAATGATCCCAAACACACCGCCCGGGCAACGAAGGAGTGGCTTCGTAAGAAGCATTTCAAGGTCCTGGAGTGGCCTAGCCAGTCTCCAGATCTCAACCCCATAGAAAATCTTTGGAGGGAGTTGAAAGTCCGTGTTGCCCAGCGACAGCCCCAAAACATCACTGCTCTAGAGGAGATCTGCATGGAGGAATGGGCCAAAATACCAGCAACAGTGTGTGAAAACCTTGTGAAGACTTACAGAAAACGTTTGACCTGTGTCATTGCCAACAAAGGGTATATAACAAAGTATTGACAAAACTTTTGTTATTGACCAAATACTTATTTTCCACCATAATTTGCAAATAAATTCATAAAAATCCTACAGTGTGATTTTCTGGAATTTTTTTCTCATTTTGTCTGTCATAGTTGACGTGTACCTATGATGAAAATTACAGGCCTCTCTCATCTTTTTAAGTGGGAGAACTTGCACAATTGGTGGCTGACTAAATACTTTTTTTCCCCACTGTGTTATATATATATATATATATATATATATATATATATATATATATAATCCTGAATGCTGGTTGGTTAAAACCGCATTCCATAAGAACGTTGCCAGCCAGTATGGCAATAGAACATTTAGAACGAACGACTGGGTCGCATCCATAGATACAGAACAAAAAGACTGAACGACTGGGGTCATGTCTTGGCAACCAAACCGATAGAACGAACAACCAGCCAGCTTGGGTAGCAACCCTAGATTTGTGTTGGGACTGTATCTTGTGGAAGGATGAAATAGTATGAATAAATGAATCATAATAACATAATAATGAAAATATGTAAATCATTATTTGAATATGTTGGTAACCCATTGTATAAAAGTGATAATGCCCTCGAAGCCGGTGTTTGGAGGATATACTGACTTCGTATGTATTATTTTTATATATTGCAATTTATCAGGGGGTGCTGCAGCACTCTCAGCATCCCTCCTTCCCGCGGCTATGTGTGTATATGACAAATAAACTAACTTGAAGGGGGAGGGCAGCCAGAAAGAGAGGGGAAAAGATGGTCAGCTTTGTAGTTAGATTGTATGTGAACAAAACATTTAAAAAACAAAGGCCCTTAAGTTATCAAGTGTCCTCAAATGTTATGTAATCTAAGAATCTCACATTAGCTGGTAGAACTGACAAAATGAAATGAATCATAGAGGTCTTATAACATATTCCATTCTACAGGTAAATGTTTTGGCTCATGTCTCTTTATATTCATATAGCCTAGGCTATGTAGCTTCATATCTGTCATGTTTGGAGTTGTGTTGCTCTGTTATGCGGACACTTTTTTTTATTTTCTTTACAGTTGATTCGCTCTGGTTGTGTCAGTATACAGCAACTTTAAAACGAACTAATGACATGTTGCACCTCTACCTTACTACCTTGCAGATGAGCCGAGGAGGAGGACAGAACAGAACAGCAGGCCAGTGGAGCACTTACAACAGCAGCAGCCAGGGGAAATGGTAGGGAGGAGGATGATTTAGGTGACCCAGACACAGGCCCAAAACAAGTTAAGCTACCCCTAAAGAGACACACCAGACAAGACACGGAGACAGCAACAGAAGATTAGATGATGGCGAGACACACCAGACAAGACACAGAGACAGCAACAGAAGAATAGGATACGATGGAAAGAGCCACCAGAAGAACAGAACAGGCCATAACAGAAGAGGCTAGACAAAGGATAAAGTAACAAACAAGAACCTGAGACAGCAACAGACAAGACACAGACAGCAACCGACAAGACACAGACAGCAACAGACAAGACACAGACAGCAACCGACAAGACACAGGGAAAGTGACAGAAGAGGGCAGATGGAGAGAGAACAAAGTAGACTGTATCACTTCAAGCTGCTCAATAGATTCTAATTAATTGTATTTATTTGCACAGTGAAAACGTAAAAAGTGGTTTACAAAGAATTTGCAGGTGAGGTGAAAAAGCCTGTGAAATTACTATTAAAACAATAGTTTTACACTTTTTACAACCAGGACAGGGCGAAAGAGGAGGGTAGACAAGAGACAGCAACATAGAAGACTAAGAGACAGCAACAGAAGAGGGCAGACAAGAGAGACAGCATCAGACGACACAGAGAAAGCGATGGAGAGAGGCAAAGGAGGAGCGAGCACACAGCAGACTGTATCACTTAAAGCTGCTCTATGGACGTTAATGACTGCACAGTGTGTATGTGCATGTCTGTGAGAGAGAGCGAGGGTGTTTGGGTATTGTGGGCTTCTTTAATCAGTTTGGTTCATTGGACAGGTCAGAGTCTATGTTGGAAGTTGTTGAGCTGTAGATGTATGTGTTCCAGGGTAGAGAGTAGAGAGGTGAGTAATGGCTGCCGTTTTATGGACTCTTCACCAACCGTGCTATTTTGTGTGTTTTTTCGCATTGTTTTTAACTTATTTTGTACATACTGCTGCTGCCACCGTAAAGAACTTCTGGACATCAGAACAGCGATTACTTACCTTGAACTGGATGAATAATTTTTATTTTATGAGTCAGACGAGAGGGATTTGCTCCAGACACCCGACAGGGCCCTCATCCCCATCATTCGCAGTAGAAAGAAAAGGAGATATCGGGGTGATTGGTAAGGAGGCGGCGACGAGCGGCTAATCTGCCTTTGCCATCGATACTATTGGCCAATTTACAATCGCTTGATAATAAATGGACGAACTACATGCACAAATATCCTACCAACGGGACATTAAAAACTGTAATATCTTATGTTTCACTGAGTCGTGGCTGAACGATGACATGAACAACATACAGCTGGCGGGTAATACACTGTATCGGCAGGATAGAACAGCAGCCTCTGGTGAGACAAGGGGTGGCGGTCTATGTATATTTGTAAACAACAGCTGGTGCACGATATGTAAGGAAGTCTCAAGGTTTTGCTTGCCTGAGGTAAAGTATCTCTTGATAAGCTGTAGACCACACTATCTACCAAGATAGTTTTCATCTATATTTTTCATAGCTGTCTATTTACCACCACAAACCGATGCTGGCACAAAGACCACACTCAATGAACGTTATACGGCCATAAGCAAACAGGAAAACGCTCATCCTAAGGCAGCGCTCCTAGTGGCCGGGGACTTTAATGCAGGGAAACTTAAATCCGTTCTACCTCATTTCTACCAGCATGTTAAATGTGCAACCAGAGGGAAAAACACTCTAGACCACCTTTACTCCACACACAGATGCATACAAAGCTCTCCCTCGCCCTCCATTTGGAAAATCTGACCATAATGATATCCTCCTGATTCCTGCTTACAAGCTAAAACTAAAGCAGGAAGCACCAGTGACTCTGTCAATAAAAAAGTGGTCAGATGAAGCAGATGCTAAGCTACAGGACTGTTATGCTAGCACAGACTGGAATATGTTCCGGGATTCTTCCGATGGCATTGAGGAGTACACCACATCAGTCACTGGCTTCATCAATAAGTGCATCGATGACGTCGTCCCCACAGTGACCGTATGTACATACCCCAACCAGAAGCCATGGATTACAGGCAACATCCTCACTGAGCTAAAGGGTAGAGCTGCCGCTTTCAAGGAGTGGGACTCTAACCCGGAAGCTTATAAGAAATCCTGCTATGCCCTCCGACGAACTATCAAACAGGCAAAGCGTCAATATAGGACTAAGATCGAATCGTACTACACCGGCTCCGACGCTCGTCGGATGTGGCAGGGCTTGCAAACTATTACAGACTACAAAGGGAAGCACAGCTGCGAGCTGCCCAGTGACACGAGCCTACCAGACAAGCTAAATTACTTCTATGCTCGCTTTGAGGCAAGTAACACTGAAACATGCATGAGAGCATCAGCTGTTCCGGATGACTGTGTGATCACGCTCTCCGTAGCCGATGTGAGTAAGACATTTAAACAGGTCAACATTCACAGACGGATTACCAGGACGTGTACTCCGAGCATGCGCTGACCAACTGGCAAGTGTCTTCACTGACATCTTCAACCTCTTCCTGTCTGAGTCTGTAATACCAACATGTTTCAAGCAGACCACCATAGTCCCTGTGCCCAAGGACACTAAGGTAACCTGCCTAAATGACTACCGACCCGTAGCACTCACATCTGTAGCCATGAAGTGCTTTGAAAGGCTGGTAATGGCTCACATCAACACCATTATCCCAGAAACCCTAGACCCACACCAATTTGCATATCGCCCCAACAGATCCACAGATGATGCAATCTCTATTGCGCTCCACATTGCCCTTTCACACCTGGACAAAAGCAACACCTATGTGAGAATGCTATTCATTGACTACAGCTCAGCGTTCAACACCATAGTGCCCTGAAAGCTCATCACTAAACTAAGGACCCTGGGACTAAACACCTCCTTCTGCAACTGGATCCTGGACTTCCTGACGGGCTGCCCCCAGGTGGTAAGGGTAGGTAACAACACATCCGCCACACTGATCCTCAACATGTGGGCCCCTCAGGGGTGCGTGCTCAGTCCCCTCCTGTACTCCCTGTTCACTCATGACTGCATGGCCAGGCACGACTCCAACACCATCATTAAGTTTGCTGATGACACAACAGTGGTAGGCCTGATCACTGATCACTGACATCGACGAGACAGCCTATAGGGAGGAGGTCAGAGACCTGGCCGTGTGGTGTCAGGACAACAACCTCTCCCTCAACGTGATCAAGACAAAGGAGATGATTGTGGACTACAGGAAAAAGAAGAGGACCGAGCATGCCCCCATTCTCATCGACGGGGCTGTAGTGGAGCAGGTTGAGAGCTTCAAGTTCCTTGGTGTCCACATCACCAACAAACTAACATGGTCCAAGCACACCAAGACAGTCATGAAGAGGGCACGACAAAACCTATTCCCCCTAAGGAGACAGAAAAATTTGGCATGGGTCCTCAGATCCTCAAAAGGTTCTACAGTTGGACCATAGAGAGCATCCTGACTGGTTGCATCACTGCCTGGTATGGCAACTGCTCGGCCTCCGACTGCAAGGCACTACAGAGGGTAGTGCGTACGGCCCAGTACATCACTGGGGCCAAGCTTCCTGCCATCCAGGACCTCTATACCAGGCGGTGTCAAAGGAAGGCCCTAAACAACTTTTTAATTTTTTAATTTTTTGTTGGTATTCTTTCTTAAAACTGCATTGTTGGTGAAGGGCTTGTAAGTAAGCATTTCACTGTAAGGTCTACACCTGTTGTATTCGGCGCATGTGACAAATACAATTTGATTTGATTTGAGTTGAGTGTTCCAGAGTAGAGAGACCCACAGTAGCTACTGTAATTGAGTACTGGCAGTGTCTGCTGTAGCAGGTGGGAAGGAGCAAGTTACCTGAAAAATATATAATCTGTCATTGTTCTAATCTCGTAATGTTAATCTCAAAGTGCACCAAATTTATGCATTTAGCTCTTAAAATTCCTTCTTTTTTTTGCCGGAGGAGGATGCCCCCGGAACCCTCTACTGGTTTTGGGTTAAACGCCCCTGCTCATCATCTCAACAGATTTCTGTCATATCTAGTCTTCACATACACAAACTCCTTAACAAATATCTGTCTGGGAAGTAGTACATGTCTAAATCTAGAAAAAATATGTTCTACAGCCTGCACCTCCCAAAGTTCAAGGTGCAAAGTCCGAAGAGGAGTCAAATCACTTTTACAGTGTTTAAATGCAATATTACATGAACATGCACTGGAGAAACTTCGCATCACTGTCCACACCTTCTTATCTGTGTTCTTCCCTCATAGGTACTGTATCTTAACCATGCTGTAAGACTTCAATATGTGAGCATTAACACGCTTCAGGGTCCTTGATTTCTCCTCAGGAATCACTGTATGGCAAACCAGCGAGAGAGGCGAGACACAGGGCTGGAAGTTTGGTTTTCTCTCTGTCTAAAGTAAAGAGGACAGGCTGGGAAGCAATCACACAACCAACACATGCTCTGCTATCAAGAAAACACAGGAGTCTAGATAACAGTTTTGTCATGAACAAAATCATTGCTGGTTGATTTAATCACTTTAGATAAAATATTTTGCCATTTCCCCCCTCCCGATAGCTTTGGAGTGATAAACAACTTTAATTAGAATAATATATAGTTGCAATGATGGTCTCTCTTGTCAATTGTTGGCACTTCTTGGACACAGCTCTTTTGAAACAAGAAATATGCCTATAAATTCACAAATGAGCCATGAATGTTCAAGCGCTGCAGAGAGGGGTCATGGTGATCTGAGTATGTCAGTCCACTGTGAGTCACAACTCAGAGAACAGGAGAGGCATCAGTATAGAAAAAATGGAGTGCAAATGACTGGCATATCCACATTCTGCTTCTCAGAATATTGTATTCAGTGGGTCTCTGAGTCATTCGAAACATATATATTTTTTTACATTTTACATTGTAGTCATTTAGTGCTACTTGTAGAATGATGAATGAGGATCCAAATAAACAAATAGCAGATGCTCTTAGCCAGAGCAACTTACAGGATCATTGCTTTAAAGAGCATATCATTACTGCTGACCAAGCATTCATTGCTAAGTGAAATTAAGTGAAATTAACATCAATTTATAATGTAATAAAGAGCATTTAAGAGCAGTAACATATGTGATTCATAAAATGTTTACAAATATTACAGTTTAAACTATTTTCATTTTTGGGCAACAGATTGACATCTAAATTAAATATGCTTCCTTCTGTACACACCCAGGGAGAAAATTATCAAGAGAAAATGAATAAGCACATTTAATACAAGTATAAACTTAAACAAGTGACATTTGTTATTCGATTCACTGTCATTAAATTGTGAAATAAACAACCAAAACTAATTTTACGAAGGACTTCAAACGGCGGTCAAAACGGAGCAGGGTGCCGAGCAGAGCCGGCGGGTGAGTTTATTTCAGCAGCCGCCAGAATCAAATGATCAGAAGCTCATTTTCTTCTCCACCACTTCTCATCAAGAGAAGGGGGTCAATTTCTGGTCTTTGTGTAACGATACAGCCAGACGTTGTGGTCTAATCTAGTAACGTAAGTCTTAACCTCGTTATTAGTATACAAAAGCAGGCTGCTTTCCTGTGCTTTCCATACCCTTTGTGCCATTGGTTTATGTTTCGTTGAGATACAGGGGGAAAAGCCCAAGTCTCCTGCAGGGGTGGAGTATTAACTTATGAAACAGTCCCTCTGGGAGCTTTGGGGTTTAACAGAGGAGGCTGTCAATTTTCCTCAGGCTCCTTTTGATGTGTTTCTAATTCATATAGATATTGCGTTAACAAAAAACATACTCCATAGTGGCTGCCTATTGACACGGTAAGTGCCCCATGACGCATGTCATACCATATTCAGGACTACTATGAGTTAATGTTTATTTTTTAAGCAGATAGTGACATCAGTGTGAGTTCACAGTCATTTCATGATTGTATCGCTTTTCATAATAATCTACTTGTATAATGATGATTTAAATTGACATAAATCTGTATAAGGCTACTCGCATAAAACAAAATATGTGGAGGAAGGCTTTCTTGTCAGTACAGCTGTATGTAAAACATTTGGACATAATGAATCTGCTTCATTGAAAAATGAATTAATGATAACAGTAAGACACCCAATCAAGATTTATTGGCAATAGAAAACCAATTACAAATTCCCAAATATGTGCCTCCAGCCTCACTTCAGATAACTGCAAAGATAAGCAAACAAAATAGCTCAGGGTAGGAGAGAAGACAACTCCGACCTCAGGACTGCAGTCCAGGGAGAGAGAAGAGAATGGAGGGAGGAAGGGAGAAAAAGGAGGGAGGAAGGCATGACCTCCCTTACAAAAAAAAAACAATGTGAAAAAGCGTAAGAAAAAACGTGGTTTTCGAACACGTATGAACACTCATGTATGAAAAAATCACGTAAAAAAGTTTCACATGTACATTTTTCATCTGAACAAATCACATGAGTCAGACATGGTTTTCGAACACGTGAAGTTTTACATCAATTTTTCACGACTCAGAGATGTGGTTTCCCAATATTTCACATGTGCCATTCTAAATTTCACGTGTGCTTTTGTAACAGGTGGGATTAGAACCCAAGTGTCCCACAGGAAAAGTCAATGCCTTGACCATTAGACTAAGAAGGCCAACACAGGATTTCTCTTCCAATGTACTGTATATTAATGATACAGTTCTGTCACTCTCAGAATATTGACTGTTCAATTCAACATAGGGCTGTCAAACGTTCACAAATGTAATCAAGTTAATCGCAGGATTTCCTGTGATTAATCGCAAATTTGGAATTTTCTCAAATTGAGCTGTAATTTAAGATTTTTTATATAAAAAGCTTTACAAGAATATTGACATCTTGATTTTGTCCCAAGTAACGTGTGAAGTAAAGTAATTATGTATGTTGGATGTTTTCAGTGCATTTTGAAAGCTTTCAGACAAAGCAATTAATCACGATGAAATTTATTTTTGCACTAACATTACAAAAAGTTAAAGGCCCAGTGCAATCAGTGCAACCAGAAACGTGATTTTCCTTTATTTTTATAAGTATTTCCACACTATGGGATTGGAATAATACTATGAAATTGTGAAAATGATGATGCCCTTTTAATCTAAGAACTGTTTGAAAAGACAGTCTGAAATTTCAGCCTGTTTTGGTGGGATGGAGTTTTGGCCTGCCTGGTGACATCACCAGGTGGTAAATTAGTTAATAGACCAATAAGAAAGATAGTTCCAAACCTTTCTGCCAATAACAGATAGTTTTCAGTTTTCCCCTCCCCACTCAGACCATTCCCAAACAGTCCCAGAAAAATGATTGCTTGAAAAATGGCTATTTGCTAAGAAGCAATTTTTGTTTCTTTTTGACAATTTTAATTGAAAACAATCACAGTAATGTACTTAATTGTTAACCATAAATTATTTGATATTGAGATAAAAATGGCTGCATTGGACCTTTAACTGAAGTTAACTGATTCAAATCAAATCAAACTAAATGTTATTAGTCGCATACACATATTTAGCAGATGTTTTTCCGGATGTAGCGAAATGCTTGTGTTCCTAGCTCCAACACTGCAGTAGTATCTAACAATTCACAACAATTCACACCTTCTAAAAGTAAAACAATGGAATTAAGAAATATATAAATATTAGGATGAGCAATGTCGGAGTGGCATTGACTAGAATACAGTAGAATACAGTACAATACAGTATGGATATGAAATGAGTAAAACAGTATGTAAACATCATTAAAATGACCAGTGTTCCATTATTAAAGTGACCAGTGATTCCATGTCTATGCACATTTAAGTGATAATGCCAGAGAAGCCGGTGTTTGGAGGATATATTGGCACGGGTCTTGTTAGGCCCGATACTAAGTCTCTTTCTAGAAAAGTATCTGTTTACATTAATTCCAAAACCAAACACATTCACACATTTTCAAATACATTAAAATCCCTTTTAGGCCTGTATATTAAATGTAACAGAAACCAATAGACAGTTAACAATAACAGAAGTTAAAAATAGCTAGCTAGGATGAAATGGAAGGCTAGCTTTCGCCTATCACTAAGCTAGCTAGCGGTTAGCAATTAGCATGCAACCGTTAGATACACATTTCATAAAAAGTAACCTTCTAAAAAACATATAATTAGTGTGGTTCATATGTACACATGTAAATACACTCAATATGAGCCCTTGTTTGTAAAAAAAAATAATAATTTAAGAGCCAGAACATTACTTTCTAGTTTTTTTTTTAAAGGGCTCTCACTTTGGCCAAAGGATTAACCAAACAGCGGCCACTGATAGAGATTCAGGAAATCAGAACCACATGTTCAAAGGGCGGTGCACTGAGGTGCTTATTTGTTTTTGCTAAATTAATGGGGGCTAATTGATAACATCATTACATCACGGGAGGGGCACAGGGAAGGGCAGGAGGGAACAAAGAGAAATGTTGCCAATCAATCTGCTTGGAATACCACAGATGCCAGGCCCAGTCCGCCCTTCGATAAAGATCTGTCCTGCTAACCAAGAGCAGACCTGCCAGCCTAACATGTTTGTGATGCTCCTTCCAATCCGATTCTCCTCAAAGTAGGGTGTGATCCAAACTCCACTGCAATCTGACATCTTTTATATCACTAAATACTGTTCGGACAATGTTAAGAGTGCTTTGTTTTGCATGTTGAATAACTACATTTTAGTCATTTAGCAGACACTCTTATCCAGAGCGACTTACAGTTAGTGAGTGCATACATTTTTCATACTGGCCCCCCGTGGGAAACAAACCCACAACACTGGCGTTGCAAGCGCCATGCTCTACCAACTGAGCTACAGGGGACACTACTACACTACCAGTAAAAAGAGTTTGGACACATCTTCTCATTCAAGTGTTTTTCTTTATTTTTACAATTTTTTACATTGTAGAATAATAGTGAAGCCATCAAAACTATGAAATAACATATGAAATCATGTAGTAAACAAAAAAGTGTTAAACGGATCAAAATATATTTTATATTTGAGATTCTTCAAATAGCCACCCTTTGCCTTGATGACAGCTTTGCACACTCTTGGCATTCTCTCAACCAGCTTCACCTGGAATGCTTTTCCAACAGTCTTGAAGGAGTTCCCACATATGCTGAGCACTTGTTGGCTGCTTTTCCTTCACTCTGTGGTCCGACTCATCCCAAACCATCTCAATTTGGTTGAGGTCGGGGGATTGTGGAGGCCAGGTAATCTGATGCAGCACTCCATCACTCTCCTTCTTGGTAAAATAGCCCTTACACAGCCTGGAGGTGTGTTTTGGGTCATTGTCCTGTTGAAAAACAAATGATAGTCCCACTAAGCCCAAACCAGATGGGATGGCGCATCGCTGCAGAATGCTGTGGTAGCCATGCTGGTTAAGTATGCCTTGAATTATAAATAAATCACAGACAGTGTCACCATCAAAGCACCCCCACACCATAACACCTCCTCCTCCATGCTTTACAGTGGGAAAGTTTGTCATAATTTGTGGGTTTTCGTTTGTCCACCCGCCTCTTGAGGTTCTCAATGGGATTAAGGTCTGGGGAGCTTCCTGGCCATGGACCCAAAATGTCGATGTTTTGTTCCCCGAGCCACTTAGTTATCACTTTTGCCTTATGGCAAGGTGCTCCATCATGCTGGAAAAGGCATTGGTCGTCACCAAACTGTTCTTGGATGGTTGGGAGAAGTTGCTCTCAGAGGATGTGTTGGTACCCTTCTTTATTCATGGCTGTGTTCTTAGGCAAAATTGTGAGTGAGCCCACTCCCTTGGCTGAGAAGCAACCCCACACATGAATGGTCTCAGTATGCTTTACTGTTGGCATGACATAAGACTGATGGTAGCACTCACCTTGTCTTCTCCGGACAAGGTGTTTTCCGGATGCCCCAAACAATCAGAAAGGGGATTCATCAGAGAAAATGACTTTACCCCAGTCTTCAGCAGTCCAATCTCTGTACCTTTTGCAGAATATCAGTCTGTCCCTGATGTTTTCCTGGAGAGAAGTGGCTTCTTTGCTGCCCTTCTTGACACCAGGCCATCCTCCAAAAGTCTTCGCCTCACTGTGCGTGCAGATGCACTCACACCTGCCTGCTGCCATTCCTGAGCAAACTCTGCACTGGTGGTGCCCCGATCCCACAGCTGAATCAACTTTAGGAGACGGTCCTGGCGCTTGCTGGACTTTCTTGGGCGCCCTGATGCCTTCTTCACAATAATTGAACCTCTCTCCTTGAAGTTCTTGATGATCTGATAAATGGTTGATTTAGGTGCAATCTTACTAGCAGCAATATCCTTGCCTGTGAAGCCCTTTTTGTGCAAAGCAATGATGACGGCATGTGTTTCCTTGCAGGTAACCATGGTTAACAGAGGAAGAACAATGATTTCAAGCACCACCCTCCTTTTAAAGCTTCCAGTCTGTTATTCTAACTTAATCAGCATGACAGAGTGATCTCCAGCCTTGTCCTCGTCAACACTCTCACCTGTGTTAACGAGAGAATCACTGACATGATGGCAGCTGGTCCTTTTGTGGCAGGGCTGAAATGCAGTGGAAATGTTTTTTGGGGATTAAGTTCATTTTCATGGCAAAGAAGGACTTTGCAATTAATTGCAATTCATCTGATCACTCTTCATGACATTCTGGAGTATATGCAAATTGCCATCATCAAAACTGAGGCAGCAGACTTTGTGAAAATTAGTATTTGTGTCATTCTCAAAACGTTTGACCACGACTGTAGATTGGATGCTGCTCCTATAGCAGAACTACAGTGTAAAGCAAGTGCAGATGTGGGTGAGAGAGAATGGTGGCCAGTTTGCTGAAGGAGTGATTTAGATGACAGCTAGGGCTTTAGAAAAGGCAAACAAGTTCATTACACTTCTACATACTTCCCTATCACTCCCTGAGGACTTGTCAATGAAGACAGTGAAGAAATGAGCAGGCCCTGTCCTCTTCTCCAAAACCTATTAGTGGAGGCCCAGGGGTGAGAATGCCATTTACAATCCTCACCCCCACACCCTTGACCTCCTCTCGAAAGGGTTAGCCTTTGCTTTCGACTTCATTTAAAACATTTTTATTCCTTTGTGTTCCCCAAAGCACAACTTTTATGCTTCCTCTCTGACAGGCAGAGAATGAGGAATTGAAAATGGTTTGTGTGTGTGTGTGTGTGTGTGTGTGTGTGTGTGTGTGTGTGTGTGTGTGTGTGTGTGTGTGTGTGTGTGTGTGTGTGTGTGTGTGTGTGTGTGTGTGTGTGTGTGTGTGTGTGTGTGTGTGTGTGTGTGTGTCTGTGTGTGTGTGTGTGTGTGTGTGTGTGTGTGTGTGTTATTATAGTAAACTTAAACTGAATCTAAAACGAAAAAGTATCATGAAAAAACAATTTACTAAACTGAAATAAAATAATTAATAAACCCGTTTGAAAAACTACAACTATACTGAAACTATTATCTTTGACTCCAAAACTAACTCAAATAAATAAAAACCATCATGAATTATGTTAAGTTGTAGTTTTTTTTTTGTATTACTTTGGGCAAAAATCTAATGGGGTTTTCAAGCTTTTGGGGGGTTTTCAAATCAAATCAAAATCTTATCAAATCTAATTTTATTTGTCACATGCGCCGAATACAACAGTTGTACACCTTACTGTGAAATACGTACTTACGAGCCCTTCACCAACAATGCAGAATTTAAGAAAAGTAATTAAGAAAATATTTTCAAAAAATATAAAATAAAGTAAGGTTAGTACAGTGGGGAAAAAAAGTATTTAGTCAGCCACCAATTGTGCAAGTTCTCCCACTTAAAAAGATGAGAGAGGCCTGTAATTTTCATCATAGGTGCACGTCAACTATGACAGACAAAATGAGAAAAAGAAATCCAGAAAATCACATTGTAGGATCTTTTATGAATTTATTTGCAAATTATGGTGGAAAATAAGTATTTGGTCAATAACAAAAGTTTCTCAATACTTTGTTATATACCCTTTGTTGGCAATGACACAGGTCAAACGTTTTCTGTAATCTTCACAAGGTTTTCACACACTGTTGCTGGTATTTTGCCCCTTCCTCCATGCAGATCTCCTCTAGAGCAGTGATGTTTTGGGGCTGTAGCTGGGCAACACGGACTTTCAACTCCCTCCAAAGATTTTCTATGGGGTTGAGATCTGGAGACTGGCTAGGCCACTCCAGGACCTTGAAATGCTTCTTACGAAGCCACTCCTTCGTTGCCCGGGCGGTGTGTTTGGGATCATTGTCATGCTGAAAGACCCAGCCACGTTTCATCTTCAATGCCCTTGCTGATGGAAGGAGGTTTTCACTAAAAATCTCACGATACATGGCCCCATTCATTCTTTCCTTTACACGGATCAGTCGTCCTGGTCCCTTTGCAGAAAAACAGCCCCAAAGCATGATGTTTCCACGCCCATGCTTCACAGTAGGTATGGTGTTCTTTGGATGCAACTCAGCATTCTTTGTCCTCCAAACACGACGAGTTGAGTTTTTACCAAAAAGTTATATTTTGGTTTCATCTGACCATATGCCATTCTCCCAATCTTCTTCTGGATCATCCAAATGCACTCTAGCAAACTTCAGACGGGCCTGGACATGTACTGGCTTAAGCAGGGGGACACGTCTGGCACTGCTGGATTTGAGTCCCTGGCGGCGTAGTGTGTTACTGATGGTAGGCTTTGTTACTTTGGTCCCAGCTCTCTGCAGGTAATTCATAGGTCCCCCCTTGTGGTTCTGGGATTTTTGCTCACCGTTCTTGTGATCATTTTGACCCCATGGGGTGAGATCTTGCGTGGAGCCCCAGATCGAGGGAGATTATCAGTGGTCTTGTATGTCTTCCATTTCCTAATAATTGCTCCCACAGTTGATTTCTTCAAACCAAGCTGCTTACCTATTGCAGATTCAGTCTTCCCAGCCTGGTGCAGGTCTACAATTTTGTTTCTGGTGTCCTTTGACAGCTCTTTGGTCTTGGCCATAGTGGAGTTTGGAGTGTGACTGTTTGAGGTTGTGGACAGGTGTCTTTTATACTGATAACAAGTTCAAACAGGTGCCATTAATACAGGTAACGAGTGGAGGACAGAGGAGCCTCTTAAAGAAGAAGTTACAGGTCTGTGAGAGCCAGAAATCTTGCTTGTTTGTAGGTGACCAAATACTTATTTTCCACCATAATTTGCAAATAAATTCATAAAAAATCCTACAATGTGATTTTCTGGATATTTTTTTCTCAATTTGTCTGTCATAGTTGACGTGTACCTATGATGAAAATTACAGGCCTCTCTCATATTTTTAAGTGGGAGAACTTGCACAATTTGTGGCTGTCTAAATACTTTTTTTCCCCACTGTACCCCTGCACATTGCAAGCTATTGAATCTGTCAGGTAAATGCAGCCAGGAGATGTCGATGTTTCATAAAGACCTAGCTTGTGCATCACTATCACTAGCCATAACTAGCTAACTGGGAAAAACCCAGCTAGGTGGCTAACTAGATTCTTCTTAAATGCACTACTAAAGTTAAAAAGCATTGGATTGTTGTAAACATGGGCGAGAGAGTTTCCTTCCACCATATATTTTGCACCAGTCTCGACGCTATTCCTTTAACATCCAAGTCACATTGAAAACCAAGGCCATACAGCCATAGGATTCTAATTTGAACTATTGACCACAGCGGGGCCAACATGTACAACTGTACCGACGCTCTGTCTACACATTAATGATCACTGCGTGCAATACGGTTTTGGAAACCTCCGAAACTCTACTTTCTTATCACCCCAACATTATTTTACAAACACAAAATATATACTTACTGTGCGTCGTTATAACACAGATTCCCACAGAGGTTTTTTCTGTTGCACTTCCTGAGCTAATGGAAACTCGGGAGGGCACAATGCTGTGTTACACAAAAAACCTCTGTGGAAATCTGTGGTAAACAGTAATTGTATCTTTTTTATTTGTAGTTATTTTTGGATTATAATTAAGTTGAGTGTTCAAGGTTTCCAAAACCATATCGCCATCCCGGATCAATTATTTTTAGAGAGAGCGTTTGACACTTGACCAAATCACCTCAGCTAATCAAAAGGGACGTGGAATGACTCTGAGTCTTGAGAAGGGCTAACCTAACCTTTGACCTCACCAATCACCTTGTGTATTACTGCCTCCTAGTTGCAAGAATTGACAATCCAAATAGCCTCCCACGCATGCTTTCTGTCCCTAACACTAAAACTAAAACGAAGTAATATAAAAACAAAATATACATATTTTATACAATTATAGCTAAAATAAAACTAGCAAATTACGTCTGAAAACTAACTGAAACTAATCTGAATTCTAGATAGAAAATAAAAAAACGAATAGAAATAAAACTCATATAAAAACACAAAACTATAATAACCTTGGTGTGTGTGTGTGTGTGTGTGCGTGTGATGTTGGGGGGATTGGTTGGATGCTTGGTTGGATGGATGGCGAATGATTACAAATGTCTCAGTTCTAGCATAATTGGATCAAGCTGACTTAGGGCTTATTGAACAAGATGTTGCTTGTCTCAATGCAGATAGATTAACAATTAAATGTGTTTGGTAATTCAGCGGAATGTACCTCAAACAGAAAATAAGGCGCATTAACATGAATAAATAAATACAAATTCCACAAGGAATATCATTAGCAGTGAATTCCTTCTTATTGCCTCCCCTAAGACTTGGCAACACATTTCATAATTCAAAGAAGAGAAATATATCTAATAGTTATCTCTTCTACAATGTCTTCACTGTCAAAGTTTGTGTATTCGCATAGAGGTAATCAATTTCACAGTGACGGCTCTCTTTATTGGAAGCTAAACATCCTAATAAAATGTAGTGGGGTCACTAATATAAAATATGAACTGTAAACTATACTGCTTGCATTCATATCAGAATATAATTGATATGTTATTCAATATGAATGCACTGCCGATCAACTTACCACTGAATGATTGACTCGAAAAAATTATTACCATCTGTCTAACTATCTTGGTCTGTCTGTCTGACGGTCTCTAACCAAAAACAAATATCTTGGAAAGAACTGGGGTGCCTGCCAAGTTGATAAAACCAGTAGTCTTGACAGAGAAAATGAGCCAGCTCAGATACAAACAATACCAAGACATACTGTATACTGTATTGTAGGCTAGTGGCCAATCCTCAAAAAGGGCTTTCGTTTTTGAGATCCCCCTACCCGAGGTAGAACACAACACAACCATGTTTTTTGACATCTCTTATGTCTCCCATTTATTAAATGAATGGTTGTGTAAAAATATTTTACTGCGAAAGTGGTTAAAAAATAATAATGTATGCACTCACTAACTGTAAGTCGCTCTGAATAAGAGCGTCTGATAAATGACTAAAATGTAAATGTAAAATGTAAATTGATAGATATTGTGACACACCCCCTCAAAAAGTGCAGAATAATGCCTGGCTGGAGGGGGGATGGGCTGCATAAGCTCATGTAACCCAACATTACAAGCTCTGATATTGCTACAATTTGGAATACAAGTAGTCAGTTGTCTGCATCATGATATCTGCATCAGGATATCTTAATGCATCTTGGAAATATAGACCTGTAAACACAGAGATACAATAGGCGGAAATATCAATGAATAAATATTTACGATGAATGTAAGCTTTACTTTTTCGTATATCTGATTAATAGACAACTTTCCAAGTCAAATTTGCTCTTATTCAGTGCTGTATGGTCCTGCCTGACAAAAACACATACAGTTACACATGTTTTTTGGTTGTTGTGGCTATTGTAATCTAATCGGCTCTAAGGAAAACAAGTGGATTCAGACACTGAGAACTGACTTTTTTTTTCTGTCAAAGGTTCCTCTGTGGATTGTATTTGTTCAGCCCCTACTCTTACAACTACGTTAGGGGGCCCAACCTATATTTGACTTCATATCCAATATGGCGTCAAAAATCCAAAATGGCTGCCACAATACCTATAAATGGTGGTTTAATCACCTGTATACAGTATATTCGTTTTAAATGAGAGACATCTTTCAGATTTGTGTACTGTTATTATGACCTGTACTCAACACTATTTTTGTGCAATTCAGCTATGTTGGGAATCCGATATGCCAGACATAATTACACTCAAATACCTTTGTCTGGATATAGAAAATGCAGCAGACTGCTTGGCATGGCAACACTAAGTATTCCAAGTCACTGAATCCAACAGGACCTTCCGCTGGCTCGCTGGATTTGTGATGCACATTGGGATGTTCTGTTGCACTCTTATGCTGTTCAGGTAGAGCTGGCACCATCCTGGCTGTCTGCCCTGGAGTTTCTGTATATGTTGACTTGGTGACATGATGGTGTATGGGGATGATTCAACTACATATGATGACAAGCTCATAGGGCAGGTGTTCACCACATTGACCCAACACAACCTGACACTCATTGATAAGAAATGCCATCAACTTACTGGACCTTCACATATGATAGGAATTGCACCTCTCCAATGTCAATGCCATCCTGAATCTCCAAGCACTGTCCTCGATAACACCCACTACACCATCCACCATCAGTCCTCCCCTCTGGCAGTTACTACAGACAGAGACACCGTGGAACTGGACTGCCACATGTCAGTATGCCATTCAACAGTCAAAATGCCATCTGAAAAGTTCTGGAGTTCAAATGGACCTATTTTGTTACCGCCCATGTCTGGCCATCCCATGTGATACCTGAACTGGACTTGCATGTAAAGAATGAGCTCTCATGTTGGGGTGACTCATGCATTGGTCTGGGAAACTGTGCAGTAATCCCAACATCCCTTTAAGGACATATGCCATCTATGGCAAACAAGAGGCCCTTAGGATGGTCAAACTTAAACAAAGATGCTGCATGTCATCATGTATGGTGGATGGGGATTGACTGTGAGATAGTGGCCTTTGTGCACCAACCTTGACCAGCCCCAACTCCTCTGTAACCCCTTTACTGTCAATCAAAGCCTAGGGATCATCTTCAAATGTATATGTGTGTGGAGCTGTGCTACGTCCCTCATAACGCTTCTTAGTCTTAGTCATACTTTATGACCTACCCTCTCAGTAACCTCTAGTTAACTTGAGGTCTCCCTCACTGGTTCTGTCACTCTCTTTATCTTCTGCTGGGCCTGCCCCAGACCGCAATCCCAGCCAACCACCCACAGTTAATATTGTCCAAATGATCATCCTACCCGACTTCCAAAGGAAATTAAGGAATATGTAGGAGGTGACCTGTAGGACTTTTGACACATTCAACATTAAAATATCCACCCACAGGTCAATTAGGCGTTGGAAAGATCAAAGGGCAGGTCTGTTTGTGACAGCCCTTTCACAGACTCTGCTTTACAAACAGACAACTAACCATTCCACTACTGGAGTATCCCCAGCATCATTCAGGCTGAAATAACATTCCATTTAGTCAATGTGTTTTCTTGGCATGCAAGATGCATCTGCTGACTGCCTATACCGAACTGTAGAAGTGGAAACGGATCACCCCACAGACCCAATATCCCGCCAGTCATACAGGAAGGATACTGGCCTTGTCGCTGCAGCTTGCCCAGAATGACTAGTTAGCTGTGCAAGCTGGTCAGGCCACAAAACGACAACCACCACTGGCTACTTTTTCTCCTCACCATGTCAGGACACACTAATGTCCTGGTCACCTCAAAGACTGAATCAACCTTGCACATTTAGTTTCAGTGGCAAAAAGAGGGGGAAGTTTAGAGCTGTACATATACCCTACTAGAGTAGCTGACAGGTTGCTTCCCTGTAACTTTGTTACACTACTATGTGCTTGTGTCGTGAAAGGCTCGTTATTGTATTTTGTGGAATTACATTGTTGATATGCTGTAAGTGTGTGAATGAGATTTAAACGTGAACACACATTCAAAAGCGATATGGATACAGCTATTCAAGCACAACAGCGGCATGGCAGTGCCACTTACAGTCCTAGATACTGTATACCAAGAGCCTTATGAAACCCTAACACAATATAACACAATGCAAAATAAACAAGGGCAAATGATATGCAGACAAAGGTGTTTGAGTGTAATCATGTTGGCCATATTGGATTCAGAATTAAATGTATTTACACAAAAACAGTCTTTATGAACATGAGTGTTGTACACAATTCTGAAAAAATGCCTCTAATCTACAAAATTCATACTTACACCTGATTTAACCTCCATCAAATGTTATAATAACAATAATAATGAATCGTTCATTTAATTTGTAAAGTGCTTTTCTCAGACGCAAAGTGCAAAAAATAAATACAATAAAAATACTACTACTAATAATAAAAACGATCCAAAACACAGAACATAGAACACAGACAACAATCAAAGCTATGTACAGGTGTCACCAGATCCAAAGGACATGAGAACAGAATTAGCAGAGGTCCTTGAAAGATTTTCTGAACAGCACGGTCTTCAGCTGTGCCTTAAAGAAGGACAGAGACTCTGCAGCCCTAATAGAGTCTAGAAGTGCGTTCCACAGCCATGTCACCCATAGTTTTTAGTCTGCTGCGGGGCTGCTGAAAAGAGATGGACCTGGAGGAGTGAAGGGTGCGTGTGGGGCAGGAGGGTAGAATAAGGTCCGACAGGTACTTGGGTCCAGAGTTGTGGATAGTTTGGTAGATGCTTGAGCATAGGTAGACAGTGGAGGTCGAACAGCACTGGAGTAATGTGCTCGCGGGGGGGAGGTGCGGGTGACGACACGTGCAGCACAGTTCTGGACATATTGTAGCCTGTCTAGGCACTTGGCAGATATGCCAACAAAAAGGACGTTACAATAGTCCAGATGGGATGAAAGAAAGGCATGGATGGGTCGCTAAGCTGCATGTTGTGATATCATTGGTTGTAACCTGGCAATGTTCCATAGATGGAAACATTTGACTCTGGTCATACTGTTGATGTGGGCCTAAATTGAGAGCTGACTGTCAAATATCACACCCAGGTTGCGAACCTCACTGGAGGGGAGGACCTTGACACCATCAATATTGAGGCTGTAGCTACTGATGTTGTTTATGATGGTGTGAGTTCCAATCAGGATGACCTATGTCTTTTTGCAGTTTAACTGCAGGAAACTCAACTGCATCCATGCTTTGATGTCCTGTAGGCAGCTGACCAGGAGTGGCATTGGCAGTGTCAGTGTTTGTGGAGACATACAGCTGAGTGTCGTCAGCATAAAAGTGAAAGCCCAGTCCGTGTTTCCTCAAGATGTTTCCCAGTGGCAGAATGTAGATACAAAACAGTAGTGGCCCCAGGACCGAGCCTTGAGGGACCCCCTGTCAGACCACAACTGTGTCTGACCTACTAGGACCGATGGCTACAAACTGGTAGCGATCAGTGAGATAGGACCAGTCCAGGACAGTGTCTGACAGGCCCAAGAGCTTCTTCATGCGGTCCAGCAGGATGGCGTGGCTGACCAGTGTGAGGATGCTGGCAGCTCCAGAGTCAGCATTCATGAAGAGGTTATTGGTTACCCTTACCAGGGCAGTCTCGGTGCTGTGTCTAGCTCTGAAACCCGACTGGAAGGGCTCAAGTAGGTTGTGAGTGGCCAGATGGTTTGGGAGTTGGCTAGAAACAGCATGTTCGAGGAGCTTATTCAGGAAGGGCAGCTTTGAAATAGGCCTGTAGTTCTGGGTGTGTTCAGGGTCAGATCCAGGCTTTTTAAGGACTGGTGTGACTGCGGACAGTTTGAGCTGAGGATGGACACATCCAGTGATGAGGGACTTGTTGTTAATTTCTGTGAAGAAAGGCTCCAGAGCAGATAAGCAGGTCTTGACAAGGGACGTGGGGATAGGGTCAAGTGAGCAAGTGGTGTGCCTCATTGTCCTAACCAGCTTGGTTACATCCGCTACAGTGACTGTGGTGAAGGTGGAGAACCTTGACTCAGGGAGTGTAGGACTGGGTAGCTCAACCACCGGGGCTGGAAAGGATAGGATGGTGTTATTGATGGTTTCAATTTTGCTTTGGAAGAAGCACAGGTATTGATTGCACCATTCTGGGGAGGCTGAGGTAGCAGAATTGTTCACAGGTAGAAGGAGCTTGCTCACAGAAGAGAACAGCACCCGGGAGTTACCACTGCCGTTGCTGATCAGTTGGGAGTAGTAGGATGTCCGAGCTAAATTTAAGGCCTGTTTGTATTCTTGCTGATGTTGCTCATACATCTGCGCATGTACAGTTAGCCCAGTTTTCTTATACGGTCGTTCTAGACGACGGCCAGTTGCTTTGAGAGAGCGTAGCTCCTCAGTGTACCAGCTAAAAGATTTGGAGAAAGACACAATGCAGGTTTTCAAAGGAGCAACTTCATCCCGTATGGAGGCCAATGCAGTGTTGTATTGTATTGTATGAGTCAGTAACTGGCGGGTGGGAGATGGATTCAGTAAGCTGGCCAGTGTTTATTGTTTTCAGACTCCTAAACTGAATTGAGCGTTTCTTGGGTTGAGTGCGTAGAGGAATAGCTACAGTAGGGTGAAGGTGATGAGTTTATGGTCGGACAGCCGTGACACATTTCCTTCCAATTTGGCGAGATCCACGCCTGTGGACCAGGTCCAGTGTATGGCCTTTGTTGTGGGTGGAAAAGTCCTTGTGCTGTTGGAGTCCAAAGTTGTCCAGGGCATCAGCCAGGCCGGTAGAGAGACTGCAGTTAGGGGAGTCGACATGTGTGTTGAAATCACCAAGCACTAGTGTAGTGCTCAGGAGTGTTAGTAGCTCAGATGGTTCAGCAAGAAAGTCATAGTTGAGTTTAGGAGGCCGATAAATCAGCCCAGCCAGAACTCATTATGGCAGCTATATTGGATTTTGGAACCTCCCGCTTTGGGCTGTATGTGTCAATGTGTAGTTCATACATGAATAATCTATGAGCAGAATTACTGTCTTACCTCAATTAACCACGATATCCCTAGTTTGAAAGCGGCTGTTTTCTTGAAGCTGTGCCGCGCCATTTTCCCCTACATTTCCCCCCACATGTGCCAGCCCCCTAGCAAATGTGAGTTCTAGCCAATGAGCTTCAGCCCCTCGCATTTGAGTGACAGCTAGCAAGAGGCCTGCCCAGTGTTATCCAATGAGGTTGCAGGGCGGACCCAACGGCTCGGTGGACACAGCAGAGAGAGAGAGAGAGAGAGAGAGAGAGAGAGAGAGAGAGAGAGAGAGAGAGAGAGAGAGAGAGAGAGAGAGAGAGAGAGAGAGAGAGAGAGAGAGAGAGAGAGAGAGAAGAGGGGGGGGGGGGGGGAGAGAGAGAGAGAGAGAGAGAGAGAGAGAGAGAGAGAGAGAGAGAGAGAGAGAGAGAGAGAGAGAGAGAGAGAGAGAGAGAGAGAGAGCAATGACGTGGCGCACATATCTGCACGTGCTGTATGTGATGTAGTATGCAATTTCCGGGGACCACTTGTGGCTCGTGAACTAAAAAGTATACAAAAGTACCAGAGAATCTCTTTAATTACAAGAGTAGGGGCTAAAGATACAACCTTGGACCCAAAAAAGTATAATTCCGATGTCTGAGCAAACTTGTTTTCCTTAGAGCCGATAAAAAAAACACGTATAACTGTATGTATTTTTGTCAGGCAGGACCCTACAGAACTGAATGAGAGCAATGAATCACCTACCATAATGTAAAGGTTACATTCATCATAAACATTCATAGTTGACATTTCTATCTATTGTGTCTCCGTATTTACAAGTCTATATCTCCAAGACGCATTACAATATCCTAATGCAGTTGGTCTGTGTATGTAGGGCTGACAACTGACTACTTGTATTCAACGTTTTTGCAATATCAGAGCTTGCAATATTGGGTTACCTGAGCTTATGCGGCCCATCCCCCTTCAGCCAGGCATTATTCAGCACTTTTTGAGTTTAGGGGGTGTGTCACAATCAATAAAATAAAATAAAATAAAATAAAATAAAATTTTATTGGCCACATGCGCCGAATACAACAGGTGTAGACATTACAGTGAAATGCTTACTTACAGCCCTTAACCAACAATGCATTTATTTTTTTATAAAAAAAGTAAAATAAAACAACAACAAAAATGTGTTGAGAAAAAAAGAGCAGAAGTAAAATAAAATAACAGTAGGGAGGCTATATACACAGGAGGTACCGGTGCAAAGTCAATGTGTGGGGGCACCGGCTAGTTGAGGTAGTTGAGGTAATATGTACATGTGGGTAGAGTTAAAGTGACTATGCATAAATAGTTAACAGAGTAGCAGCAGCGTAAAAAGATGGGGTGGGGGTGGGGGTGGGGGGGCAGTTGAAATAGTTTGGGTAGCCATGATTAGCTGTTCAGGAGTCTTATGGCTTGGGGGTAGAAGCTGTTGAGAAGTCTTTTGGATCTAGACTTGGCACTCCGGTACCGCTTGCCGTTCGGTAGCAGAGAGAACAGTCTATGACTAGGGTGGCTGGAGTCTTTGACAATTTTGAGGGCCTTCCTCTAACCACTTTTGCAGTAAAATATTTTTACACAACCATCAATTTCCTAAATGGGAGAAATTAAGGATGTGACAAAACATGGTTGCGTTTTGTTCTACCTTGGGGAGGAGTACCTAAAAAAATGTGGGGTCATTGCCAGTAGCCAAATAAGTTTGATTTGTGTGTGAATAGCCAGAGTAATAGAAGTCAGCTGTCTCATTGAGGCTACCTGCACATAAAGAGCATTTTTTCTAATTAAAATCAACTGGCAAGCCATTAAACTAGTGCAGAGCCTCCCAAAATAACTTTCCATTGCACTGTCCCACCCACTGACCAAAGATAAGGCCTCTCTCTCCACCCAGCCTAGCCTGCAGTTAGCGTATTACCTTGACACAGGAAAACAATTTGTCAAAACCTTATTTTAAAGCACCATGAATGTCATCCAGTGTTGCCGCTCTTAATTGAAATGTAGTTGGCGAATGGAGGAAATATATGGGCACACATGGCTGGTTTTGGCTGAATGGTTTATGGTGATGGTAACCACACCTGTCCAATATTAGCATCCTCCCCACTGTATACTTTACATTCCACATGCCACTTTTACATTGATTTATCCAAATAGAGGTTAACGGGAGATAAAACTGCTGTTTTATGTTTTATCATATTGTGATTTTCCTATAGCTCTCACTAAATAAATAGACATCTCACAAATTATTTTGGAGCAAGGTCATTTCTAAGACAACTGTGAGCATTGCAATAATATCCCGATAATGATTTGCGGGCAGCCTCTCGAGGTTTGTCATCTGCAAATGATTCAAGTTCGAGGACTAAGCCATTTTATGTGGCTAAGATCTTCAGAGGAACATTTCTTCCAGAGAGGCTGGGTTGGAAATCCAACAGCTGTGCTATTGGAAATCATTTACTCGGTCTGTGCTCATCTTTAGTGACGTTCTCTGTCATTCCGATGGCTCAATTAAAGCTCTGTTAATCACCACCCTTGAATACTGCAATGGAAGATCATCAACCTGTGTAGCCTATACTCTCCCAATACAACATGGAAAACAGTTTCCCTTGATGTTCAGATCTGAGATAAGCTATTTCAAATGACCAGAAGATTAAGTGCAAAGTGCATTCTAGATTACGCAGAAGGAAACGATTCACACCTTCATCTGTGCACACATAAACACACGTGTCCGACTCTCTCTCCCTCTCTCTCTCTCTCTCTCTCTCTCTCTCTCTCTCTCTCTCTCTCTCTCTCTCTCTCTCTCTCTCTCTCTCTCTCTCTCTCTCTCTCTCTCTCTCTCGCTCTCTCTCTCTCTCTCTCTCTCTCTCTCTTTCTTATCTTCTCTCTCGTCACACACATAGAAAGTGAATATGAGAAAGGGGTCGGTCGCCCATCCCCCCTCTGTCAACCTTGCCACAACCCCAAACTCCTGAACTCACTTGTACATTTTAGGCCCCGATAATAAACCAACATCTGCAGAACTTACAAGTGCTTTACCAGAGTTAATTGAGTAAATTGAAGCAAGCTGCAGCGCAGTGGTGATCTATGATCCCCGGTTGAGGGCCCAGAAGGGAGACAACAGATTTACTGCGAGGACAGTGGGCGGCCTTTTGTTCAGGCCCTGGTTCATGGGAAGTTTGAGGTCAGCCGGGATTAAAATATCTCCAAGAACAAATGGTGTAATTTGAGTGTAATATAAGGAGCCCTGTGCCAGTTTCTACCAGGGATTCCAGGTGTGATTTATTAGATTTTAAGCCCCATGTCCCTTTTTCATCTCTCTCCACCCCGCCCCCCGTCCTCTTATTTAGGATTTATAGATAACAGGAATATTGGCCCTTATTAACGCACCCTTTAGTTCTGGATGACATAACCGAAAGAGAGGGAGTTGGGCAATATGAACACAAACAAATATCAAGAGAGGAAAGTTCAGGCAGCCTCCAATCTGGGTGACGGCGCTACTAGAGACTCCTCTAACTTTCACTTTAAGAGTCTCAGTGAGATTGCAGTGCTTCGCTCTTCTAAAACTACAAAGGAGAAGAAGTCATAACTAGGCACATTGGGGACTGGGGTTGGGGGATTGACCCCTTTGCAGAAGTTTCTCAGGAGGACTGAGCCAGCTGGCCAAGGTGGAGGTGGTCCTGTTGTGCGGTGATTACATTAAATTGAGCGTTCAGAGAAACCACTCAACCCACTGGGCAAAAACGGGTTAAATCAAAGTTGTTTCCACGTCATAAAAACAAAAAAAATCTATGTGATGACGTTGAATCAACTTTGAACTTAAATCCAATGTCATGGTGACATTTTTTGTTGATCTCACGTTGAATTCGCGTTAGTTGACAACTCAACCAAATGTAAATCAAAAATAAATGTTGAACTGACATCTGTGCCCAGTGGGAAGGACCCTGGTAAAATGTGAGTGTGGAGATGTGATTGACAATGATAGAGCAAAAAAGGCGTATGCGCGCTGAAAGAACCGGTGTGCGCAAATACTCCTCAAAATCCCCTCAACAATTTATTTGCTCTCCTCAGCCCACGGTTGGTATTTGTGTTTAGGATAGTCATTCATCCTTGCCTGTTTTACAGACTTATATCAGGAGTTTCATTGTGGCTAAATTATGTTACACACACCTTCTGTGCATTTTGTTTTACATCGGTTAAAAAATGTCTAATTCTTTGTATTTTTGTGTCTCTGCAAACACAAATAATCTTTATATTTCCTCTCTCTTGTCTAATATCATGAAGGAGCCTCCTTGACATCTGTAAATGCAGTGTGCATTGACATTTGCACCAGATGAACACCACTCATTAAGTGGTGATACATGAATAGCAATGGTTGATTCATCCAAAATGAATGCAGCTCCTCTCCCTTCAAGGGTTAATGGAACACACACATCTAACAGAGAAAAGGAAAGACAAGAGTGTCATCCAGTACAGAATAATCAAATTACATAATCACACACACACACACACACACACACACACACAAAACCCCATCTGTCTAATAAGGGCAGACACAAGCCTAAATTGCAACGTATGCTAACATCATCGAAGACGATTAAACAGTTATGTCAAATTTGGCTATATTCCCAGCTCGGTTTTACTTCCACATCTTTCGCATGTTTCTCATCATTTAATGTGAAGGCACAAAAGGATAATTATCTTGCACCAAATGAGAGGTAGTGTAGGCTGTGCCAATAAACTCCCCCATGCGTGGATGCTAAAGATAATTAACCATGTTGTATCAATGGGAAGCTAGCTACACCATCTCCTCAACCCTTTCACACTCTCACTGAACAACCAGCCTACCTCTGACTCTGTACACAGGGCCACACAAATGGGGAGAGAGAGAGAGAGAGAGAGAGAGAGAGAGAGAGAGAGAGAGAGAGAGAGAGAGAGAGAGAGAGAGAGAGAGAGAGAGAGAGAGAGAGAGAGAGGAGAGAGAGAGAGAGAGAGAGAGAGAGAGAGAGAGAGAGAGAGAGAGAGAGAGAGAGAGAGAGAGAGAGAGAGAGAGAGAGAGAGAGAGAGAGAGAGAGAGAGAGAGAGAGAGAGAGAGAGAGAGAGAGAGAGAGAGAGAGAGAGAGAGAGAAAGAAAGCTAGAGGTGGGTGGAGACAGGAGGAAGAAATAGCAGGCCAAACTCGTTTTCTGCTTGATGGGTTAGCTGCAGAGAATGCTCCTCCGCTAGGTAAATGATTAAGGGGGAGAAACCTTTGCTGCTTTGCCATTATGTACTTCAAAGATCTCCAAAGGCAGGTTAAATGAAAAGCAAATGTGTTGCCCTGCTGCTCAAATACCTCAAATTTTTTAGCAGGTGCAACCAATGAAGAGGTGGGCAGTGACAGCAGTGCTGTGGCTGCACCTTGCTTGGGAAAGCCTCCAGGACCCTCCTCCTCTTTAGATGGAGAGATAGTGAGGGAACCAGGGGAGGAAGATACTGACTGGTGTCCCGTGGCTTCCAAGTTTCTGTTCAACATTCTCACCACTCTGACGGACCTTTGGCTAGGGTGAAGCGAGGCAGCAAGTGTTCTACAGTAGCTTTTATGATCCAACCAGATCCAACTAGATTCAACCAGATTCAACCTTCTCTTTTAGAAACAGCCATCAATATTATTTTCATTTCATGAAGTAAAATTCCACGTATTGAAATCTCTACAAAATGTGCTTCTTTTTTTTAAACTTTAAAAGTTAAATGGATCTAAAAATGTTATTGTAATATCAATTAGGATGTAATATGAAATACATAAATAAAAAAATTAAAAAGGTCATACATTATATTAGCCTAGCAGTTCATCAACAGTTGACACTGTTTCTCAAGTCTAACACAAGTCCATTTTAATTTGCCTTTTCCATATCAGCATCATTCATTACATTATCACACTATTAATATTATCACACTATTAATGCTAATTACAGTTCTCCTGCTGATAAAGCTCAGTAATTACAGTCTCACAAAATCTCATCTCATCATAGATGTCGAAACAACACATTTGTATGCATCAGGTCAGAAGGGCACTTTCTTGCTCCAGAACGTTTACATTATCAGAGGTGGATTTCTGTCTCAGTCCTTCACATACAGTCCATACACATTAACTCTCATAGTAACCTGTGCACTGACATCTCCTTGCAAGGATGTTGAAGGACAAAAGTCTGACAAACACATATTTTCCTTGCAATGTATGCCGCCCCAGGTTAGAGTAAAGTTTACTCACTGCATCTATCTGCATATGATGATTAAGAGGAGGATGATGCTGCCGAGTATGCTCTTTGTTTAACTTCCCTTCCTCGTAGTCTATCTGCCATCCGACAGTACAGGTGTTGATAAATCCTCTCGACATTTCCCCCAGACATTCTTTTGCTCTTATTGACATTCTTACTGCCACCAAGCGAGCGCAGGGAAATGAAAGAGTTGCCCTGGTATTTTGGAAGCTCCTCAGTAGTCCAACTTACATGGGCTAGCTGCTGTGATGGCCTACATTATGGAGTTTATGGGCTGTGGGGTGTGTGTGTGTGTGGGGGGGGGGTGAGGGCTGCTCTCCCCTGCACGATGGGAGAGGAGTAAAATAGCTGCCCCTGTCTGGCTTCGCCACATGCCAATCTCGTCATTACCTCTTTACACGTTACAGTATGTCTGTCAGACACGATCCAGCATCACTAGATCTAATGTTTCCATTCAGTGTAATAACAGATTCTGCCCAAGCAATATTCATAATACTGCAGTGGGCTAAATCAGGGTCACACAGAGTGTTTCTTGGTAGTCTTAAACAAATCTACTTTGAAACAAAAGTATACACCTCACACACATGATTAAAAAAATAAGACACCTGTGCCATGTCAGATATAGAGTTGAAATGTATTACATTTTGAGTTTGCATCCCAATATTACACTTCATATACAGTACATCACAGAAGACTGAAATATAACAAAACCATTTGACATAGAAACATAAAAACATTCCACTAGATTTGGTCATTTGACTGCAGGAACTATACACCAATGAAAATAGATGCAAGACACTGAAGAATATATCAGAGGAAAAGCACATCAGTAACAAGATGGGATTGTAGTCACAATCTGGATGTCTTATTGCCTGAGGAGGAGATCAATCTGTGTCTTTGCCAAACCAGCATCCTCACGCACACAGACCCAATGCTACCCTACCATTGTGCCAATGATGACTGTACAGTTAACATTACTTTATTTGGTATGCTGCATAAGAGCTCATAGCTGTGGACATACAGTATTTGTGAATCCTCTCTGAAATCCCGCTATGTGTATGGGATGGATGGTTGTGTGTGTATGTGTGGGACTGGCACAGCAGTAATGAGCAGCAATGTGTGCTGCCATTGTGAATTTACTGTAACTGTGATATGCCTGACTGTGGTTGACTCCACACAGGAGCTGAAATTAATTTCATGGTGATGGTTCAGCAACAGATAAATCCTTCTGTTCATTACAAAATAAATAAATGAGGGGGAAAGAAAAAGATCTGTCAACACATATTTTATATAACACATTTTTTTCTGTCTCATTAAGATTTCAGAGCTGTGTTTTCTCCCCAAATTCAGATGGAACATTGTGCTCCAACTAATTAAAAAAGTTTGATTGTAATGGGTGCTTTGAACTTATGCGGAGTACTTAAATGTCCAATGCAGCCATTTTTATCTCAATATCAAATAATTTTGGGGTAACAATGAAGTACCTTACTGTGATTATTTACAATGAAAATTGTGAAAAATATATAAAAATAGCTTCTTAGCAAAGGAATTTCTCAAGTAAGAATTTTGCTAGGACTGTCTGGGAGTGGTCTGAGTGGAAAACTGAAAACTAGCTGTTATTGGCAGAGAGATTTGGAACTGTCTTTCTTATTGGTCTATTAACTAATTTACCGCCTGGTGCTGTCACCAGGCAGGCCAAAACTCCATCCCACTACAACAGGCAGACATTTCAGGCTGTCTTTTCAAACAGCTCTTACACTAAAAGAGAATAATCATAATTTTCACAATTTCACAGTATTATTCCAACCTTATAGTGTAGAAATACATATAATTTTCACTACACAAGGCCTTTAAGGCTATACTTTCTTGTTATTTATGTCTCTAGTTGGGAGCTACCTATTAGCATGTAATATAATGTACATGTACTGGGCTTCTGACAATGTGGATTTTAGTTTGACAATAAATTAATCACAAACGATGAACAGTGCCATCCCATGAGCATGTGTAAAATCTACATTTAAGTAGATTGTAAGGCACTGCTTCTAATGTTAAGATGTTTATGAAAATGCAACGGAAACCCAGATGATTTCTGTTTCACACTGCTGGAATCATGTTGGAAGGTTGACTTGTGAAGTTCTATTAGACTCCCTTCTCCCCAAGATTGCTAAACCCAGTGCAGTGTTCAGTCTGATAGTTCAAGACTATTTTGAGAGGGATCGATTATATTTCATTCCTGAGAAAATTGTGTGCAGTTGGAAAGAGTTGTAGCTTGGGGCTGAATATTATGCAAAGAGGCAGCAACCTGACCAACGTTTTTTTTTCTAGGGTCAGGTTAGGAGCTGATGGAGTAGTGTGAGGAATCTTGGCTTCTGCACTTATCTGGTGTGTGGAGCGTGGGGCACTTCCCTCCGTCTCTCCTCCATTTCTCCTCTATCTCTGGAACCAAACTTATCAAAATAATGTGGAATAAGATCATTTTTGGCTTGCGCCTGACAAACTGATATAAATTTCAATCTTTCTCTGACAGAAGTTTTAGTTTTGCCAAGAGTGCAAAAAAAGGCAAGGGGTGGGGGGTATACACTTTTTCTGAACAAAAGCAAAAATGTTGCCATGGGAAAAGTGTAGTTGGCTGGAAAGAGTGTGTTCTTGAACCACATCGTGTTCTAACAGACATGATTGTGACTTGAGTGACTTGAAATTCTTTACTAATTACATCTACTACTGCCAACATGTTGCCTTTACATTACTGGTCCACGAATCACCAACTGTACAATGTATTTAAATCACTATTATATATTGTTTACATAAGATCATTATTACCACCTGTCCTGAACTCTAGTTCACAGCATCGTGAGAATATTCAATGAATTGGATCCAGGCCCTCTCTAACATACAGATTCAAAGTGTTTGAGACTGGGTCTCCTCAGAGCTCGCATGAGCTTAGAATACCAGACCGAGCTAAACCTGCCGAGGTGGCAAACCCGTCTGGCTGGGATGCCAGTCCATGGTGTGTGCCATCTCCGGCCGGGTCCAGTTTGGCACCGGGCACAGTGAGGGGGAATCTTGCACCCTCATTACACCTCAGCCACTCTAATTACAACCTGCTCAAGAGCTGTTATTCTACACCTCACGGTGACAATGACAGTGCCTCCTGTTAGAGGCCTGGTCCTCTCGGCTTTGTGTACCGAGACGACCGGGGACGAAGTCCGTGGCGCAACACAACACTCCTGTAAATAAATGAAGGCACTCCTGTCTCCTGGAAAGGGGCCTCAGCAGGGAATGACTAAACACCCCAGGTAAAGACGGTGATCTGTTGAGGGCAGCCATGTTACATCGGTATGTATTAGTAGTGGTATTTGTAGTATTGTAGTAGTAGTAGTAGTAGTAGTAGTAGTAGCTGCTGTTGTTGCTGCTGCTGCTGCTGCTGCTGATGATGACGATGATGACAATGATGATAACGACGATGATGATGATGATGATGATGACGACGACGACGACGATGATGACGACGATGACGACGATGATGATGATGATGACGATGATGATGATGATGATGACGACGGCGACGACGATGATGATGATGATGATGATGATGACGACAACGATGATGATGACGACCACGACGATGATGACGACGACGATGACGACGACGACGATGATGATGATGATGATGATGATGATGATGATGATGATGATGATATGGTTCATTCTGTCAGAGGTCAGTTAAACCAGTGTCACTCTGTGTGACCCCTAAAGTGAGTCATACAACAGAGAAATCCATTTGCACAGCAGCAAGCAAGAAATATTCCCGTTAAACGTGTTCCATGGTGTCCTATCACACATTATTTGAGATCCTATGTTATGCTGACAAATCCTCTTGTGGCAGCAATCACCTAAGCGTCTTCCATGGAAGGGATGTACTTATTCCTCCACTTATTTCAGAATGTATTGTGTTCATCACTAATCCAAAGATGGGTTTTTTATGTAATACCCGCCATCTAATCATTCTTAGCATACCAGGGGCTTGTTAGACAAGATATAACAGAGTAATTGTTTTGTCAATTGATCGTGTAGAAAAACCTAGATAACTCCTGGAAAAGGAAACAAAATGCAATTAGAACAAGACAAATTCACTCATACACTACAAAATCTACGATAGATAATTCTATGATAAAGTCATAGATAATAAATGTCTAATTCAGGGAGTAGAATTTTCTAAAATCCATAAACAGCTCACATAAATTCTAATAAATAAATGTGTATTTAAGCATATTGTTAAATAAATAAAGTGCTTGAGAACTATAGCGTGAAGCAATAGCTTCCTCAGTCCTTGCTGAACCTAAACATATTACACAGTATAATGTTTTTATGGGAGACCACATTAGGCTGCTCAGCTCTTAAAAGGTTTATGACGACCATTTAGCATCACTAGAGCGAAGCTTAACATGGCCATGTCAAGATAACATGCAAGCATTGGTGTTGTTTTCATTGGCTGTCAGAATAGATTTTACAGTGGCTAGAGGGAAGAGGGGCATATGCGCTTAAGATGCTCCTGCAAGGGCTGTCACTGCCTGAAAGGGAGGATAAGGACAGCAGCCTCAAAAATAGAACAGGAAAAAGGAAAGAGGCTTCTTGTCCAAAAAGATGATGAGGAAGTGTACAAGACATAAGCTAACCCATAGAAATACAATTACTAGAACATGCATCCCCATTCAAGTCAATGTAGCCATGACAAATGGCTGTGGTCTACTGGCCTTTTACATTCTAGTCATTATATTTCTATGGAATAACTACAGGAGAGTAAGATATGGGCTGCATTCTATTCCAGAAAATGGTTCCTTCCCATTTGGCCCTGTTTACTTTCCTTTGCAGCTTTGATGAGAATGGATTGGGCCGAAACTAGGTGGAGCTATTGTTTACATCTACCCAGGTGTTTGACATTTGTGAAGGGGAGTGTACAAGAGCAGAAGGGGAGTGTACAAGAAGGGAAGGGACAATGTTTTGGAAAGTAATGCAGCCTAAGAGAGAGGAACTAGAGTAAATAGAGGGTGGGTGTGGGGGACTGTGTAAGAATAAGATGGTATGAGGAGCTAGTATGAGGTCTGTCCTACAGAGTTAGGCTTAGACTATGAGTTTAGGCTTGGATATAGCCTAAGAGTAAACATAAGGCATTTTCTCTGCAGTCTTATTATCTAATAAGTGGCCTTAAGTCCCCTGAAGATGACACCCAACAGAAAATAATATCTGGGGAGAATGTGTTGCAGTAATGCTGAGTTGAAATTTGTGGACTAAATTATCTCTTTGCCTCTATCTCCCCTATCATCCATGCATACATGATAAACGAGGGATGGGGTTTGGCAGAGATGAGTAATCTGGTTTCAGTGCGCTTCTCGCCTCTTTCGCTTTCATCCACTCCCCTCACCCCACCACACAATTGTCAGATGGCCTAGGCAGCTTAGTCAACCCTTCGCTATAGGCCAGGATATAATTGCTGTATTAATTGGTGTTGTCCAGGCTAGACAGAATATAAGAGATCCCACTGGGGCTAATAATTAATGTTTTTTCCCTCTCTTCCTCTCTCCTCTCCCGCTCCTTCTCTCCCTCTCCCCTCCTCCCTTTTTACCCTCCCCCTCTCCCTCTCTCCCTGTGTCTACTATAGTATCATTAAGAAAGGGCATCTTCCAAGAATCGAGTAGTTAGATGTCGGAGAGTCTCATTAGAGTATTTTTAGATAAGACATGGGCAACAAGAGTATTGCCTGTGCTCATTATGTTTATTTCGATTCTGTAATCTTGTGCTTTAGGAGAAAAAATGATACGTGGGTATCATGTTAGTCCTAGCAGTTCACAGTTGTCTATAGGGATGAGGCGGTCTGATAAGGCCTGCTGTAGAAGCCTGTACTAAATGAAATTATGCAGCCTTGATGGGAGCTCGACTCGACTGTGGTCTGGTCAGTTTCAAAGCACTAATGCCAAGGAAACCTGCTGTATGATACAGCCAACCTTACAACTTGAAGTCAGATCCTCATCCTTTAGTGGCCTCAGCTTTGGGTTCAATGCTGCTGTTTTTCAACAGTTTTCACATCAGGTCTAGCTACTGTATATAGGCATACTGTACAGTTCTGGTATTACAAATAGTAGGCTCATGACTAGATTGTCTGTTTATAGAGAGTGGTTTAGTAACCGCTGTCCTTGTTGGTGTGAAGCTTCTTAATTTGCTTAGGTAAGGATCCAGCTGGGTAAATCGGTAATGTGGAACTATATACTCTGTAGGATTGACTGCCAGGCAAACATTATGAAACACATAGAGGAGCTCAGAGCATTTCTATACAGCCATCTTTAGGAAAGGAATAATTACATACTGTGTTATGTCGTACCTTGTCTAAAAGCACAGTAACTGACTGCACAGTGTTAGTGATTACATTATATTATGCCCTCAAATAGCAAAATGGTAATAACAAGAGAGAGCAGGCATGGTTCTCATACTTTTTACTTGTATACCTACACTACCGGTCAAAAGATTTAGAACACCTACTGATTCAAGGATTTTTCTTTATTTTTTACTATTTTCTACATTGTAGAATAATAGTGAAGACATCAAAACTATGAAATAACACATATGGAATCATGTAGTAACCAAAAAAGTGTTGAACAAATCAAATATATTTTATATTTGAGATTCTTCAAATAGCCACCATTTGCCTTGATGACAGCTTTGCACACTCTTGGCATTCTCTCAACCAGCTTCATGAGGTAGTCACCTGGAATGCATTTCAATTAACAGGTGTGCCTTCTTAAAAGTTAATTTGTGGATTTTTTTTCCTTCTTAATGTGTTTGAGCCAATCAGTTGTGTTGTGACAAGGTAGGGGAGCTTACAGAAGATAGCCCTATTTCGTAAAAGACCAAGTCCATATTATGGCAAGAACAGCTCAAATAAGCAAAGAGAAACAACAGTCCATCATTCCTTAAAGCATGAAGGTCAGTCAATACGGAACATTTGAAGAACTTTGAAAGTTTCTTCAAGTGCAGTCGCAAAAACCATCAAGCGCTATGATGAAACTGACTTTCATGAGGACCGCCACAGGAATGGAAGACCCAGAGTTACCTCTGCTGCAGAGGATACGTTAATTAGAGTTACCAGCCACAGAAATTGCAGCCCAAATAAATGCTTCACAGAGTCCAAGTAACAGACACATCTCAACGTCAATTGTTCAGAGGAGACTATGTGAATCAGGCCTTCATGGTCGAATTGCTGCAAAGAAACCACTACTAAAGGACACCAATAATAAGAAGAGACTTGCTTGGCCAAGAAACATGAGCAATGGACATTAGACTGGTGGAAATGTTTCCTTTGGTCTGGAGTCCAAATTTGAGATTTTTGGTTCCAACCGCCGTGTCTTTGTGAGACGCGGTGTGGGTGAACGGATGATCTCCACATATATATTTCCCACTGTAAAGCATGGAGGAGGAGGTGTTATGGTGTTGGGGTGCTTTGCTAGTGACACTGTGGGTGATTTATTTAGAATTCAAGGCACACTTAACCAGCATGGCTACCACAGCATTCTGCAGCGATATGCCATCCCATCTGGTTTGGGATTAGTGGGACCATCATTTGTTTTTCAACAGGACAATGACCCAACACACCAACAGGCTGTGTAAGGGCTATTTTACCAACCAAGAAGGAGAGTGATGGAGTGCTGCATCAGATGACCTGGCCTCCACAATCACCCGACCTCAACCAAATTGAGATGGTTTGGGATGAGTCGGTCCGCAGAGTGAAGGAAAAGCAGTCAACAAGTGCTCAGCATATGTGGGAACTCCTTCAAGACTGTTGGAAAAGCATTCCAGGTGAAGCTGGTTGGGAGAATGCCAAGAGTGTGCAAAGCTGTCATCAAGGCAAAGGGTGGCTATTTGAAGAATCTCAAATATAACATATATTTTGATTTATTTAACACTTTTGTGGTTATTACATGATTCCATATGTGTTGTGTCGTAGTTTTGATGTCTTCACTATTATTCTACAATGTAGAAAATAGTAAAAATAAATAAAAAACCTTGAATGAGTGGATGTTCTAAAACTTTTGACTGGTAGTGTATATTACTCAAAACTGTCTGTCTCACGAATTGAAAGACCAAGTTGAGCTTATGTTGGAATTTCAACAAAACAAATATCTAAATATACAGCATGGAACACCTTTATTAGCTGAACATAGGATATGGAATTACCACTGGTTTGGGTTCACAACCACACTTTTTACAAGTGTTCCAGCCTAAAGCCAGCATTACCAATAGATCAACGTCCTTGCAGGGCAACCTGATTTATTGAAATGACTTTTGTCTGACACAAGGAAATGTAATACAAAGATAGGAGGATATGATTCAGCATACCTTCACTTGTTATGGGGCAGCGACTGTAGTTCCGAAACGGAAGACTTTACAATTAACAAGCTTCTTTACAAGTCATTTGAGGTTATATCTGGCATGTTAGAGAGACAGTCACCTAAATGTCTTCCCTGATGTCCTCTCCCATTTACTATACACGGTAATTGTACCCACAGCCATAATAAGACCGAATCCAAGCCCAGCCACAAACAACTCCACTGTAACAAGGTGCTGAGGGAATTGGCCCGAGGAACACAGGTAAGCGAAGGTCTTCTTTTGCAAACAGGCAGGGAATTAGGAGCTTGTTTACGCTTCACTTTGTTAACCATCTTGATGGGGTCATTTGGCCATCTGGTTTAATTACAGGTACTGACACACTCCCAAGCTAATGCTTAGGTGTCACCCATGCAGAGGTGCAAATTAGCTTCCACTTGAGAGGACCGGGGTTGTGCCACAATTCAAAATAATGGCATTGATCGCCCCCAAGCTATAGCACATTCAACTTAAGGGACCATGCTAATCAATTTCTAGAGTTTCTTCCTTTTTATTTTATGTTTGGTCATCCAGATACCCCCTATTCAGTTTTATTGCTTCATAAGCATGAACATAATACTATGGATAAGAATATAGTGTGACTTTTTAGGGCATGAATGATAGATGATTTGAGAAAGGGAATCATATTTCAGTGTAGAAAACTGTAGAAAATATGAAGAATATAAAAGATCAGACATAATGAACTTTGCATCCCTTCTAAGTGTCCACACCCTGTGAAAATCGATAGTAGTAGTAAGAAGGAAGTGACTCACTTGACTCCACTTTACATGTGTACACATGTACACAATGTAGGTCATTGTGGACCCCACTTGGTATTTCAGAGGCAAAAGTTTATGAAGCCCATACGGCAAAATGAAACAGCTGCATTCTCAACATACCTTGTTTTCCATCACACTGGCAGTTACCTTAATGGGGGCCTTGGATTGTAGTGAATGCTTGGTTTAATTTAAAATGGAGTTGTAACCTCACCTGCGTTCAGGTCTAAAATCATCCAGTCATTAGTGGATGAACAGACTGTCCTTTCTTCCAGCTCTTCTGTCATTCAGATAAACAAGCCTGAGTGCTGACATACGATCCCTTTAACACACACAACCTGTCCTAAAGGACAGAGGGGACCAATGGTAGTTAGGGAGGAGTCACATGGAGGCATCAGTGCCACATGCCAAATGCCACATTATACAGTATCTACACTCTAGACATAAATCTAACTTTTGAATCGATACAAAATGAATAAAAATATGAATATATTAGTAGATTGTATATGGTCTCACTTACCAACTTCAATTGAAATTGAAATGTGCCTTTCTACTTTGCACTATAAGGTACTGACCATGGTCCCACTTTAGATTAACAACAACTTTTAAGGCTTTATGGAGCCATCATAAACCCTTTAAAAGGCATTCATAGATCCTTCACAATTTATTTATATGGACATTTCCTGTTAAATAAAGGCCTAAGTACTAAGTAGGCCTTATAAAGGGTATATAAGGCTTTGATTTAAGAAAGCTGAACTGAAACTGAAATGAAAAAGATGTGCCTTTTCACATGGGTTCCTAAATAGTCTGTTATTATCCAAGCAGAACGGTGTCTTTCTGATCTTTTCCTGCAGGAGGCTGGTGTGCTGTCAACCGCCCAACCCAGGCAATAACTGTCATTAATTAGTCTGATAAATTACGTTCAAAACAATGACATGTTTAAATAGTCCAATTTAGCTCAAATCCTAAATGAGATATTACATCAAAAGCCAGCCATTTCTCCCATTTTCCCCATTTGAAAATGCATACTTCCTTCCTGAAAGCATTTTAAAGGTTACGATTTCCTCAGATGATAAAGCGGTACCTTTTAATGAAATTCTAATTAGTAATTTCATGGACTTTGTTACTTACCATATCTGATAAGTGCACATTTTCACAGCCCTGCTTTAATTAAGAACACTTACAGTACAGTTTCAAACAATTCCCCTTTCAAAGATCGAGCAAATGTGTTGGAAACCTACTTTGTAAACAATGAACGCTGCAATTTTGGAGTGTTAATGAAGTTTAATTTTACTTTCCTTTTTTTCGCTCCACATTTAGTTTGCTGTTCTTTTATGTTTTTTGCCATTGTGCATGAAAAAACACATCATTAATAGTCTTGTTCCTCATCATCAGAAGTAAATCAGTTCTATAAAGATGAGACTATATGTAGTCTTCTTTTAAATGTCACAAAGGAATAGTCTAATACACTTTTAATTCTTAGTCACCTGATTTCACCAGACCTTATGTCTGTCTACACTCAGAGTGTGGGATTTTATTCACTGTTCCCTTATGATATGATAGGTCCTTAGCTTTACATGTTTTTATGCACTGGTCTGTAGTAGATGGTTTGAAACTGTTGACCAGAGCTCCAAGAAAAACGTAATCTGATTTCACTTCCATTCAAAACATTTTGCACTCAAGATATAATTCTAGGTTCTTGAATTTGAACTTTGACCCTGAGTATGAACTGGAATGGAATTAGTATAAATGTTCATCAGGCCTCTATGTGGGAGTCTTTTCCTCACAATGTACTGCTTTTGACACAGACTTCACCCAGCAGCCCCAGAGTCGGCCCCAGAGAGGGCTCCTGTGGAACCTCTCAGATCCCTAACCACAGAAGTGTTTCCACGGTGGCAAACTGTTTCAGTCTGACTGACATCCCAGTGTTGGAGAACACATTTAACCATGCACAAAGCGTGACAGACCACCTCAACCCCTACCTCCTTGCCCCATCCCTCCTTTTTAAACATGGAGTCCACCTTGTCAAGTCACATGCCGGACCCGTAATTTGGACTAATAATTACCAGACATCACTACAATGAAACATCAGTGTCTGAACTTCTTTGGGCCAAACTGAATTTTAATACATTTGGAAAAGGTTGGCCGGAGGCAGGAACCCTGCACACTGGGAAAAGGAGTGCACATGTGGAAGCACTTTAGGAAGTGATAAATGATTTGAAATCCACAGCGTCCCCCAGAATGGAAATTAGGGCAAACAGGTGTTAAATGGGAACCACTGGTGCATTTTTAATCGGGAAAGAAAACGTCCCAGGTCTTTGGGGCCAGATGTTGGGGGGCTGGGGATCTGGATGGGCTGGGGCGTTGGTGAGTGTTCATGGCCTGAGGTGGGTGATGTGTGGAGGCCCTATGTGCATGACCTCTCCGCTGTGAAATAACAGATCACTTATGTCAGCTGTACTCCTATAGGTAAAGAGAGCCTTTCCTTTTGCCCGTCCGGTGACCACACTGCACCTCTGCTATTCCAAGACAAGACAGGCCTTTTCTGTGGAGCTTAGACTGTACAAATATCAAATCAAACCAATTTGTATTTGTCACATCCGCCAAATACAACAGATGTAGAACTTACAGTGAAATGCTTACTTACAAGCCCTTAACCAACAATGCAATTTAAAGAAAAATAAGTGTTAAGTAAAAAATAGATAGCAATTTTTTTTTAAACCAAATAAGTAAAGAGCAGCAGTGAAATAACAGAGGCTATGTACAGGGGGTACTGGTACAGATTCGTAGAGGTAATTGAGGTAATATGTACATGTAGGTAGAGTTAAAGTGACTATGCATAGACAATTAACAGAGAGTAGCAGCAGTGTAAAAGAGGGAGGGGGAACAATGCAAATAATCCGGGTAGCCATTTGATTAGTTGTTCAGGATTCTTATGGCTTGGGGGTAGAAGCTGTTAAGAAGCCTTTTGGACCTAGACTTGGTGCTCCGGTACCGCTTGCTGTGCGGTAGCAGAGAGAACAGTCTATGACTAGGGTGGCTGGAGTCTTTTACAATTTTTAGGGCCTTCCTCTGACACCGCCTGGTCCTGGATGGTAGGAAGCTTGGCCCTAGTGATGTACTTGGCCGTACGTACTACCCTCTGTAGTGCCTTGCGGTCAGAGGCCGAGCAGTTGCCATACCAGGCAGTGATGCAACCAATCAGGATGCTCTCGATGGTGCAACTGTAGAACTTTTTGAGGATCTGAGGACCCATGCCAAATCTTTTCAGTCTCCTGAGGGGGAATAGGCTTTGTCGTGCCCTCCTCACAAATGTCTTGGTGTGTTTGGACCATGATAGTTTGTTGATGACGTGGACACCAAGGAACTTGAAGCTCTCAACCTGCTCCACTACAGCCCCGTCGATGAGAATGGGGGCGTGCTCGGTCCCCTTTTTCCTGTAGTCCACGATCAGCTCCTTTGTCTTGATCACGTTGAGAGAGAGGTTGTTAAGCTGGCACCACACGGCCAGGTCTCTGACCTCCTCCCTATAGGCTGTCTCAACGTTGTCGGTGATCAGGCCTACCACTGTTGTGTCGTCGGCAAACTTAATGATGGTGTTGGAGTCGTGCCTGGCCATGCAGTCATCGGTGAAAAGGGACTACAGGAGGGGACTGAGCACGCACCCCTGAGGGGCCCCCATGTTGAGGATCAGCGTTTCAGATGTGTTGTTACCTACCCTTACCACCTGGGGGCGGCCCATCAGGAAGTCCAGGATTCAGTTGCAGAGGGAGGTGTTTAGTCCCAGGGTCCTTAGCTTAGTGATGAGCTTTGAGGGCACTATGGTGTTGAACGCTGAGCTGTAGTCAATGAATAGCATTCTCACATAGGTGTTGCTTTTGTCCAGGTGGGAAAGGGCAGTGTGGAGCGCAATAGAGATTGCATCATCTGTGGATCTGTTGGGGCGGTATGCAAATTGGAGTGGGTCTAGGGTTTCTGGGATAATGGTGTTGATGTGAGCCATGACCAGCCTTTCAAAGCACTTCATGGCTACAGACGTGAATGCTACGGGTCGGTAGTCATTTAGGCAGGTTACCTTAGTGTTCGTGGGCACAGGGACTATGGTGGTCTGCTTGAAACATGTTGGTATTACAGACTCAGTCAGGGACAGGTTGAAAATGTCAGTGAAGACACATGCCAGTTGGTCAGCGCATGCTCGGAGTACACGTCCTGGTAATCCGTCTGGCCCTGCAGCCTTGTGAATGTTGATCTGTTTAAAGGTCTTACTCACATCGGCTACGGAGAGCGTGATCACACAGTCGTCCGAAACAGCTGATGCTCTCATGCATACTTCAGTGTTACTTGCCTCGAAGCGAGCATAGAAGTAATTTAGCTCGTCTGGTAGGCTCGTGTCACTGGGCAGCTCATGGCTGTGCTTACCTTTGTAGTCTGTAGTAGTTTGCAAGCTCTGCCACATCCGACGAGCATCAGAGCCGGTGTAGTACGATTCAATCTTAGTCCTGTATTGACGCTTTGCCTGTTTGATGATTCGTTGGAGGGCAAAGCGGGATTTTGTGTAAGCGTCAGGGTTAGAGTCCCGCTCCTTGAAAGCGGCAGCTCTACCCTTTAGCTCAGTGAGGATGTTGCCTGTAATCCATGGCTTCTGGTTGGGGTATGTACGTACGGTCACTGTGGGGACGACGTCATCGATGCACTTATTGATGAAGCCAGTGACTGATGTGGTGTACTCCTCAATGACTTCGGCAGAATCCCGGAACATGTTCCAGTCTGTGCTAGCAAAACAGTCCTGTAGCTTAGCATCTGCGTCATCTGACCACTTCTTTATTGATCGAGTCACTGGTGCTTCCTGCTTTAGTTTTTGCTCGTAAGCAGGAATCAGGAGGATAGAGTTATGGTCAGATTTGTCAAATGGAGGGCGAGGGAGAGCTTTGTACGCGTCTCTGTGTGTGGAGTAAAGGCGGTCTTGAGTTTTTTTCCCTCTGGTTGCACATTTAACATGCTGGTAGAAATTAGGTAAAACAGAGGAGCACCGCCTCTGGATGAGCATTTTCCTGTTTGCTTATGGCCTTATACAGCTCATTGAGTGCGGTCTTAGTGCCAGCATAGGTTTGTGGTGGTAAATAGACAGCTATGAAAAACATAGATGCAAACTCTCTTGGTAAATAGTGTGGTCTACAAATGATCATGAGATACTCTACCTCAGGCGACTTCCTTAATATTAGATTTCGTGCACCAGCTGTTGTTTACAAATATACACAGGCCGCCACCCCCTGTCTTACCAGAGGCAACTGTTCTATCTTGCCGATTCAGCGTAAATCCCGCCAGCTGTATGTTATCCATGTCGTCGTTCAGCCACGACTCGGTGAAACAGAAGATATTACCGTTTTTAATGTCCCGTTGGTAGGATATCCGTGATCGTAGTTCGTCAATTTTGTTATCCAATGATTGTATGTTGGCTAATAGGACCCACTCGCCGTCAGATCGTTACAAGGCACCCCGACCTACATCCCTGATATCTCTTTCTCATGCGAATGACGGGGATGTGGGCCTTGTCGGGTGTCTGAAGAAATAAGTTACAAATAATGCGAAAAAACACACACAATAGTACAATTGGTTAGGAGCCTGTAAAACTGCAGCCATCTCCTCCGGCGCCATTCTCTGACCTTTATGCATTCTAATGATAATATTTGTAAAATAATTTATAGATATTATTCAAAATTGTGTTTAAGGGCTGAGGTAATATAATAACACCAAATGTCAGCTACAGAACGTTTCCAACACTTCTGCATATTGCACATTTTATTGGTCCATAACATGGATAAATGCCATAAATTGAGCCTTTATCCATTGGGGTCAGGAAATGGCCAAGAATAACATCCATCAGAAGTCTCTTTTTTTTCCCATCGGTACCCTTACAAAAAAATGCACATGAAAAAAACATGAAAAAAAATTGACACGTGTGAACAAAGCATGTGAAACATTTCATATGTACATAACAAAAATAAAAAAATCACGTGAAATTTTCACATGTACGTTTTTCACGACTCAGACACGTGGTTTCCCAGCATTTCACATATTATATTATACATTTCACAAATTGAGCTGTAATTTAAGATTTTTTATACCAAAAGCATTACAATATTTCCGTTTTTATTTTGGCAAAGTAATGGTTAGCAAAATCAGGTCAATTGATAAACACACTTTCTTTAACCTCAAAGTCAACTTGTTTAGACGTCGCATTGCTGTTTTTAACATGTTATAAAGTATAAATAAGGAGACACGGAGCGCTAGCTTCTCTGTTCTTTTCATTGGGCTTCTTCCAACGGTCACTGACCAATGTTTGAAGAAGAGAGGCGTGCGCCTGCAGCAGTAACACTCCTCCGAATGGATGGCTCAGAAATAAGAAATAATTATTTTTAAAACACTTGACTTATTATACTCAGGTAGGCTAAGTTACCTTTTTACAAAATGGCATTATGCAATTCCATATGTGGAAACATTGCTACTGCAACATGTTAACACCCCCTTTTCACATGTGAGGAGAATAACACTATTTCACCACCACATGGGAACTTTCAATTCCACATATGAAAGTGAGATTTTCACGTGCCGTTTTCTTACATGTGACACTGCTAATTTGATTTTCACATATGATTATTTTTCACATGGGAACTTGCAATTCCACATGTGGAAGTGAGATTTCCACAAGAAAGTAAAAAAAAAAAAAACTTACATTTCACATGTGCAACTGCAATTCACATGTGAAGTGAAACATGTTTTCTTCTCTCATGTGAAAAGGTTGTGTTAACATGTGAACTCAACATTTTATACATGTGAAAATATGGTTTCAGCCAGGAGTCAAACTTGACCATTACCTAAATGCCCATGATTGAATTCACTTAATTCTCTGTTAAGCTAAGGGAGCCATTTTGGATCTGAAGAGTCATTTACATTGTCAGAGATAATGAATTAATAAGATAAAGGCAAATGCAACCGGCTCTACTGAAAATAACTCCAATAAAAGTGGAAAGAAGAGGAAAATGGGATCGTGTCTCTAATTTTGGACAGCCTCAATCTGAGCACTGTCAGATTTGACAGTAGGCCAGCCTCCCCATAATTTCCACTGATTATTTGGTAGCATTACACCATCACCTCATTTTTAAGGACCCCCCCTCTCTCTCTCTTTCTCACATGCACACAAACACGTACACACACGTACACACACAAACACACACACACACTAGAACATACACTTTGCATGTCCTATACACAGCATAGTATACTAAGCACTCCGTTCTCTGTTTCTCTCTACCTCCCATTCCTTCCATCCTCTGTCAATCTCACTTTCACTATTGATTTCATGGAAAGTTTCTCAGATGCAGCTGGATTTTCCACTTGTTTTTACTTGAAACACTCTCGGGTTGTTTTGTCCCAGCTGTCTAAACAAGAGGAGAGGACATTAGGCACGTTTTGAGGCTGGAATTATGTTGATGCGTTCGATATTGCTTTGTCCTGAGAGGATCCCACATTATACCTCACTCTGTGGTACTAAGGTAGTTTATGTTACGCTTAAATTCTGTATGGAAATGGACAGCTGAGACTGTATGTTGCAATTCAAGTGAATTGACATCATACCTGTACAATGGCATGGTGCCCAGATGGAGCTTACTGTAATCCTATCTTTACTCCAACATAAGTGACCCCTCTTCTACCATAGCCACTTCATTGATAAACTGTTAAAATAGAAAGACTCAAAACACCATGATTGTGTAGTAACTCCATGATAAGTGGAGTCCCTAAGCTGAGGTGTAAATTAATGTAAACCCAATGTAAGTGTTATGATACACATAATGTATTTCAAAACAGAATTGAAGTACTCTGAAACACCCAAAGTGGTTCATCAATCAGAATGTTGGTGTTTTTAAGAGAGTGTTGTGAAAACCCTTTTTTGAGTTTCAGTGCATGTAAAAGGCAGCATCAAAACACACACAACAATAATTTGGCAGACCGTCTCTCTTACAAGCAAATGGTTTTAAATTGCAAATGGTTTATAGCATAAATATAGATTAATGATGATTTTCAGTATGTATTTTGATTACAGTTTTAAAGAAAACACTAGGAATTGAATACTTTTCCTAGGGTAGACTTTGGCACTAATTATAGGCTACAGTTGCCAGGCTCATTGTGAGATTATAAATAATGTTACAATCAAAATGTTTAGGGCTATGTAAGTTATAGCAGAGGTGACATGAGGTAACATGTGTAAAGTGGGCCTTCATCACTGGTATTCATGTGAGGAGATGCGAACCCAGGTCTTCTGCTTGTCAAAACACTGCCGTAGTCCACTCAGCCAGTCTTCAGGACTAAACTCTCGTGCTGAACCACGCAGACAAAATGTGAAATATTTTTTCATGTGCTTTATTTGAGCATAATACAGATGAGTTTATAAACAGCATATACGAGCAGGGAATATACAATAAGAGGAGGAAACTCCAGAAGAAGGGATCTAATTCTGCACTAGACAGGATTCGAAACACCATCATAGTGTTTAGGAGCTTTAGAGAGAGGAAACAACACCTAAGAGAAGGGATCCAATTCTGCACTACACAGGACTTGAAACACCATAATAGTGTTTTTAACCTTTTCCGGGTTAGTGCTCCCAGTCTCTGGCAAGGTGTTGCACAACTCTTGATTATGTGGTGTTACAACACACCATGTCATGTTTCAGAACACCTTAAATATGTCCCAATACCCTCACAACAATGTGTTAAAATACTCCAGCAAAGTTAAGGTTTAGTCTCCTTTAAGGTGGTGGCAGATCAGTTTCCACTAGTTTTAGTGTTACAAAGCACTTTTAACAGTGTAGGCTATAGACCAGCATTGTTTTGCCACAACGATATTGCTTTCTGGGAGTCTAATTGGCTGTTCCATTAATAACACGGACAAACTAATTTAGCAGAACCTGTCCTCTTTAAAGCTGCGGGAACAAAGAGGAGGAGGGTGGAAATCAATCTTCGCTTTGTGCCTGAGCCGCTGACCCGTTCGCGCTTTGAAGATTGTTGCTATAAAAAAGCAGCATCTGAGAAGTTATTTAACTGCAAACAGAGTCCTACCTTCCCCATTCCAGCTGCATAATCAGGCATAATAAGTGGCTGCAAAGGTCCACTTAATGTATTTCTAACACTGGAGACCTGCTAATCCTGTCAAGGGAATGAGATGGAGGTAGAAACGTGTTGGAAGCCCCGGCTGGGCATGCAGCTGAGTGTTTAACTCCATAACCATGCAGGCAAATGCTTTTTTGTGGCCATTGAGGAACAGTGGAAAGGACAACAACAGCAGCCCCTGCAGTAACAGCCTGTCTCAGTGGGCTGAAGCCTCATAAACCTGAGTCATTATCACTGTCTTTATGGGCCTTTAAATAGAAAGCCCTACACATCAGGTGTGTGTGTGTGGTTTTTTTAGGTGGACATCAGCCCCTTCCTTGTTCATGGATGGAGTATGTATGGCTGCAGACCACTGCATGTACTTTTTTGACAGTTGTTTTTGCGATAAATGTTTCATTGACATTTTCCATTAAGACACAACATAACATATCCTTTAACCCAGAAAGAGCATCACCCTTTTTGGGTTGGCTCTAACACAACTTTAAAGTTGGCTAGTGTATTTCGTATGCCTTGTGAAGTTGTCCAACACAACATTAGCACATCATGTTGTTTGTGGCTTGTCAGTATTGTTTAATGGCCATCTGCTCCAAATTCATGCTTTTTAAAGGAATATTTGGCCTTTCCAAATGGGCAAGAAAACATGTTGCATTACAGAATAGGCCTATCAAAATCACTCGTGATATATGAAGTGCAATTATGCTCTACAATTCAGGACAGATTGTATAGTATCCTGCTTTTGATCCAAATGAAATTATTGAAATGACAGCTTAGTATACCATCAAACATGCCCAATGAAAGATGAATAGCCTTTGAAATAATCACTTCTGAAACACAAAAGCAAGTGAAGCCAGAGAAAATACAAAAGGGAGGGAAAACAATCAAAGACTTCCTAAAACAACAACCACAACACTCATCAGATATCACATTCCCTCTACTGTATTTGCCAAGACACCTTTATGGAGGTCTTTAACCCTTAGAAACCTGAACCCAGTTTTCCTTGCATGAAAATGTGATTACGACCCCCCCAAGGAGACCCCAAATAATATATTTCAACAAAAAATAAAATGACAATTGACAGGATTTTGCTATACAAAAAATCTATGCAAATGTGTGGTTTGCATCACTTAATGCCCGACTTTCCGAACATTTCAAGTGACAATACTTCGACAAAATTGAATATCTTTCTTTGAAAATTTACATTTACTCTGGACATCTTATGAGCATTTTGCATGCATTGAATTTCAGAAACTCCCCTTTTTGCCAACGTATGACACCATTCGGAGGAGCAGAATTTCCGTGTTTACCATTGGTGATGTCCACCATTTTCAGCGCCAATCTCCGATAGTGTAACTACAAAGATCGGCCACCAGATGGTGCAAAAAGTGTTTATTAGGATCTCTTCTTGAAGATAGTGGTTTCCTTTTATGTATTAATCGTGTAAAGACACTTAAGCCAGGTGTTTAAAGACACTGTAATGTATATGTAACATCAGGCTTTAAAGGGTTAAAATTCAGCGGCTCATTAACAGCTCAAGCATATATTCTCATCTCCATAATGAGGTTTTCATTAAACAAGGGGCATCTATTGCCCTCACTAACAGCCTCATAAACAATTGACAAGAGATTTGTGATTTTTGACACCATTAAACAAATCAATATTGGGTTTTGCAGACGAGTACTCCGGCTGGCTCTCCCTAGTCTTTGCCAATCAGCCGTGCTGAATACTAATAAGGGAATTAACTGCCTCATATTCCGCATGTGTCCCATCAAACAGATCGTTATCATGGGGGAGCTGAACGTGTCATTTGCATGGAAGAAGACTCTGCTTTGTAGGTAAAGATTTCACAATATGTCACTCATTATGTACCCCGCACTTCTTCCTTTCTCCCCTTTTCCCCTTGTTTCCCCTCTCTCTCTTTTAGCCACCCTATTTCATACATATACACATGCGCACACACTCTCTCGCTCTTTCTGTCTCTCGCTCACATGCACACACGCGCACATGCATGCATGCACGTACGCACGTGCCCACTCACCCTCACAGCAACCACCGCACTACAACACATAGTGGTCCGACATTCAGCAACCACTACAGTGCTGCAGGTAGGACCTTTGAAGATGCAACTTAAGGCATCTACAGAGAATACGTAGACAGGGCCAATGGAGCATAGCACCATGTTACAATGTTGTTGTTTTTCACAAAAGAGGCGGCTCCTTGTAATATGCTCCGGCATTCAACGCAGTTTTCTTCTACCTGGAGATTGAGACACAACATATCATTCCTTCCGCTGCTGTGGGGGCAGTGTTGTCGCTTGGTTCCTTGATCTGATCTATAGGCTATATAGGCTATTCATCAAAGTAGCCTATTTTGTATTGATAACCAAATATAATCTCAATGAATGTTCAAACAATAAGCCAAACATTGTAGCTGTATAGAATCCCCCCAACATTTATTTTGTTTAGAATAATCATGGCTACCCGGACTATTTGCACTGCCCCCCACCCCATCTTTTTACGCTGCTGCTACTCTGTTAATTATTTATGCATAGTCACTTTAACTCTACCCACATGTACATATTACTTCAACTACCTCAACTAGCCGGGTGCCCCGCACATTGACTCTGCACCGGTACCCCCCTGTATATATAGCCTCCCTACTGTTATTTTATTTTACTTCTGCTCTTTTTTTCTCAACACTTTTTTGTTGTTTTATTCTACTTTTTTTATAAAAAATAAATGCACTGTTGGTTAAGGGCTGTAAGTAAGCATTTCACTGTAATGTCTGCACCTGTTGTATTCGGCGCATGTGGCCAATAAAATTGTATTTTATTTTATTTTATTTTATTATTCTAGGCTAAAACAGATAGCCATGTGCTTTCTTTTCTCCATGTCAAAAAGTATTACATTCTATTTTTAGCAAATATGTGAGCGAATATCAAATTAGGATAATGTTGTAGTTTACACTAGCAAGTATAAGAATATTTGCCAGGGCATTTTATTTAATTATAAATCTGATTATTTCACATGGAGATGTGGGAAGCTAAAAGGCTAGCTAGCTTGCAGTGTTAAGCCAACTTGCTAGCAAGGGAAGACAAGACAAGATACTATTTTGCTTTCACCACAACAAAGAAACCCAAGAATCCACCCAAAAAGGTATTTTGTTAAGAAGTAATAACTAGTGATTACAGGCTATTGTGAAATGGAAGAACCTACGGTAGCCAACTAGCTAGCCATGTGGGAAACTAAAAAGGCTAGCTAACTTGTTATGTTTTTAGCCAGGCTAAAGCCAGCTATACAGGCTGCCAGCTAGCTACTGGCTGGCCACTACTAGCAAGGGAAAGCGACTCTTCCTTGTTGTTTACTAAATTAAAATACAAAAATTTAAAACATTGCTATCGCCCCCTTATGAATGGGAATGGGACCGGCGTGGATATCATGTTACCAAAAGGTGTCCACTACTCCAATTATCCCACTCCTCCCACGTGCACACGCACGTAGATCAACGGAGAGGAGCTTGTAGTAACCTTTACAGTAATGTATTACCTTTCATGCCAGCGCTGTGTTCATGATTTTTCATGTATTTTTCCAGGCACCTTATTTTTCTAATCACGTCTGTATTTTCTTTGAAATATTTCTGCCTGTGTGTTGAGACAACCTCGCTTGGCATTCTGCTCCTTTTGATTGTTGCAGTAATCTCGTTTGATAAATATTGCTCTTAGGGTATTTAATGATGTTTGCTGTTCAAATCACAATAGTGAGCCTTCCAAGCCTGCCTTTTTTGTCAGGTATAATACCATTTAAAAGAATGTCAGATACTACAGAGACTGCCATGTTGTATGGGGTAAAAAGCCTAGTATGTGTAAAATACAGTCCCTAGCTGAGAGCTATAGGAGCCTGTGCCTCTTATTTTTCATGGTCCTTCGAGACGGATTTGAACCAGCGTCCTAAGGATGGCTATCAAAAACACAGGTTATTCCGGTCAAATTTTTCAGGATGTATCACAGTACAAATCCACAGATGTTTGGGTAAATTGGCAGTTTATTTTCATTGCTGATCAAATTATCACTGAGATATACAATAATATCTCAAATAAGAAATAGAAGTTTATATAATTATTAATAATATAAACATGTTCTCCCCAGATCATAAAAACATATATTTTCTCCAGGCTTAAGTTTCACCAGGTGAACCCCAGAATGCCAGAACATAATCTAATTTAATCTAATTTAGTCCCTCTCACTGATCAGCCCAGTGAAATGAGTGACAGGGGACGGCCTGTTGTCTTTGTGCTGTGTGTGTGGCCGCGGGGCGGCGAGTTAATGCAGGAGATTGACTCTTAATTGCGGTGGGGGAATGATCATCTTTTCTCATTAATGAGACGCAGCGAGAGCCTGGAGATTTTCTCATCACACACATACGTCTCCTCCACCAGTCAGGTTAAGTGCAGTTTAGATTATTGGCTGGAACTTCCAGAACATATAATTTCTCGTGCACTGCGTCTTAAATTGTTGAACTTGGGGAGACAAGGTGGGGGGTTAGAGAGTCAGGTAGGGGTTAAGGGGTGGACCTCTGAAGTGAAGCAGTCACATATGTGATATGAGGCCAGAAGGGGCTCAACCTATGGTCCATACATAGTGAAACCTCTTCATAGAGCCTAACAAGGCAGATGAAAAGGCCATTTATGATATCAGGTTTCAATTGCGTTTTGTCCATCCTCCAGATCAAAAGGCAATCTTAATTTGAGTGCTGCTCCAATAGAAAACGAGTCCTATCCTAATGAATACAGATGATGTGGGTGAAGTAGATAGAGAGAGAGGGAGAGAAGGAGTGGGGATGCAAATGGTATAGTGCAGGGCTGTCTGGAGGTGGGGGTTGACCTCTGTCTAAGGAAACGACCATTGCCTCCTCATGATGCATAACCGTGACGGATTAAGGAGCACAAAGCAGCAGACTTTTTTGGTGTAGCACTAAAATGTGCTCCTCTGGGGCTCATTGAAAAAGGATTGCCGATTAAGTAGTTGAAGTCTGCCAAAGACCAGTGTGCGTTTTTAGTGGGATGACGATGAAACTCTATCTTTCCTGCTTATGCAGGCAATTTTCCCTCTCTTTTTTCCCACTAACTGTACCATGATGTGTGTTCTCTTGTCGCACCTGGAGTGGAGGTTGCCAAACTCATTTCACCTCTTGGACCTCGGCTTGACTCAAAGCCTGACAACCAAAAGTGATAAGACTGAATTAAGCTGCTACTCTCCTGTGGGAATGTTATTATACCTCCAGAGAGAGGCATTGATTTCCCTATGAGAACAACAGGTAATGTTGTGTAAAATAACTCTGAGCCCTCCTAAATGGCAGGTAATACTGAGTGTATAAAGATAAAATTATGTTTATGGAAATAGAGAGGATTAAATACCATACCCTCGAAGGTCCATTTAAATATAAGAAATTGGGTCATATCACATTTTGAGCACCAAATAAAATCAAATCAAATGCACCATACTGTAATAACCATCCTGTCTACTATATTCCACTATGGAACCACAAACAACTGTGGAAATAAGTATATTTTTGTCATTTATTCAAAGTTGTATTTTCTGAAGTGTACTGTAAAAAATAATTTGGTCTGGAGACAATTTAGACAGTGATGACCAGCCCAGCTTAGTGTTTCTCTGATTGCACCTCAATTCCCTGCGATTTCAGCCTTGAAACTACAGTTCTCCCCGATATATGATCATATTACACTCATTTGTTTTCATTATTGCATCAAAGAGGAACTGGTCGTGAGGCGGCCATTTTCCTCTGCACCACAACGCATGCAGGCCCGAAGAACAAATGTGATTCTGAAGTCACTTCAGGGTTGCATAAACAATAAGGAATCTGCAGTTTAATAAAAGGTTACAATCACATTATTATGTCACAACCTAAAGAGAGAAACACTGATATTCTAGGAAATAAATTCCTCCTATTTCCCCCGGGTTGTGCCACACTGTGGAACTTTTATGAAATAAAAGACAAACCTCTAAATCCTGTCAGGTATAGAACAACGCAAATACAAACCCACTCAAAAATACTATTTACCTCCTCAGAATGACTACATGTGTTGGTAAAAGACGTTGAGGTTTTGTTTAACAGCTGTAAAAGGAGCGCAGCAGGGTATGTTAAGTAGTCTGTGCCGTGACTCAGAGGAGCTGGAGGGCGAGGGGTGAAGGGAGATTCTGGCTCCAGTGGACAGGTGGAGGTAAGCTGAGACCCGTACCACCCAAGGGGATGATGAACTTGAGACGTGTCCCTCACCGTCCTGTCGAGGTGGAGGTCAGCAGACTGCCTTCGCTGATCAGCCAAGCCACCCCAATCAGAGGCCAAGGCTACCCCTTTTTCACCAGATGAAATGGAACCAACCACAAGGCCAGGTCAGTCACAATTAGGACTCATAAAATATAATCAAAACCTCAAAAGCCGGGCTGCAGTAACTCGGGTGGTCAGAGGAAGAACAGAGAAGATCTTTGTACGGTGAGAAATATTACTCATGCGTTAAACAGACACATCTTGTTCCAATGATTGAGATGTGTCTCTCACTCTTTCCATCACAAGTGAACTCACCGTCTTCGCCAGCTGGAATACAATCCCCTCACATACAGTTGAAGTCGGAAGTTTACATACACTTAGGTAGGAGTCATTAAAACTCGTTTTTCAACCACTCCACAAATGTATTGTTAACAAACAATAGTTTTGGCAAGTTGGTTAGAACATCTACTTTATGCATGACACAAGTAATTTTTCCAACATTTGTTTACAGACAGATTATTTCACTTATATTTCACTGTATCACAATTCCAGTGGGTCAGAAGTTTACATACACTAAATTGACTGTGCCTTTAAACAGCTTGGAAAATTCCACAAAATGATGTCATGGCTTTAGAAGCTTCTGATAGGCTAATTGACATAATTTGAGTCAATTGGAGGTGTACCTGTGGATGTGTTTCAAGGCCTACCTTCAAACTCAGTGCCTCTTTGCTTGACATGATGGGAAAATCAAAAGAAATCAGCCAAATAATAATTGTAGACCTCCACAAGTCTGGTTCATCCTTGAGAGCAATTTCCAAACGCCTGAAGGTACCACGTTCATCTGTACAAACAATAGTACGCAAGTATAAACACCATGGGACCACGCAGCCGTCATACCGCTCAGGAAGGAGACGCGTTCTGTCTCCTAGAGATGAACGTACTTTGGTGCGAAAAGTGCAAATCAATCCCAGAACAACAGCAAAGGACCTTGTGAAGGTGCTGGAGGAAACAGGTACAAAAGTATCTATATCCACAGTAAAACAAGTCCTATATCGACATAACCTGAAAGGCCGCTCAGCAAGGAGGAAGCCACTGCTCCAAAACCGCCATAAAAAAGCCAGACTATGGCTTGCAACTGCACATGGGGACAAAGATCATACTTTTTGGAGAAATGTCATCTGGTCTGATGAAACAAAAATATAACTGTTTGGCCATAATGACCATCGTTATGTTTGGAGGAAAAAGGGGGATATTGCAAGCCGAAGAACATCCCAACCGTGAAGCACGGGGGTGGCAGCATCATGCTGTGGGGGTGCTTTGCTGCAGAAAGGTCTGGTGCACTTCACAAAATAGATGGCATCATGAGGAAGGAAAATTATGTGGATATATTGAAGAAACATCTCAAGACATCAGTCAGGAAGTTAAAGCTTGGTCGCAAATTGGTCTTCCAAATGGACAATGACCCCAAGCATACTTCCAAAGTTGTGGCAAAATGGCTTAAGGACAACAAAGTCAAGGTATTGGAGTGGCCATCACAAAGCCCTGACCTCAATCCTATATAAAATTTGTGGGCAGAACTGAAAAAGCGTGTGCGAGCAAGGAGGCCACAAACCTGACTCAGTTACACCAGCTCTGTCAGGAGGAATGGGCCAAAATTCACCCAACTTATTGTGGGAAGCTTGTGGAAGGCTACCCCAAACGTTTGACCCAAGTTAAACAATTTAAAGTCAATGCTACCAAATACTAATTGAGTGTATGTAAACTTCTGACCCACTGGGAATGTGATGAAAGCAATAAAAGCTGAAATAAATCATTCTCTATACTATTATTCTGACATTTCACATTCTTAAAATAAAGTGGTGATCCTAACTGACCTAAGACAGGGAATTTTGACAAGGATTAAATGTCAGGAATTGTGAAAAACTGAGTTTAAATGTATTTGGCTAAGGTGTATGTGAACTTCCAACTTCAACTGTACATACATTGGTGAAAGGGAAACAATGTATGCACTTCGAGTCTTCAATTTATCAATGTTATGATTGCATGAATCTACATTCACTAAGGCGTAAGGATATGAAGATAACAGTCTGAAATCACACAGGTTGTTTGTTTTTCCACGAGCATTTCTATCTTAGGTTATTGTTTGTTTTTTCGAAATCCGGTAATTAAGGCAGCCGCAAATGTGTATTTCTGTTGTCTGAGGCCTTAGGCCAGGATTAGCAGTATTTAGCATTGTAGAGTGTAAGAAGGAGAAAAATAGCATGTGGTCTCATAATCCACACAGTGAAATTGCAGACATTTTGTAAGCATGTGTTATGTACAGTAGGTCAAAAGTATTGATGTCATACAAACCTAATGGGCAGGGCAGTATGCTTTTGCTATATAAATGTGAATTCATTACCCATTTATAGAAGAATGTCAACATGAATATCAGACACACTAGTCATTTGCTGGCACATTTTTACCTAGAAACCAAGTTATAGGTATACATATTGGGCATTTTAACTGTGTAGCATACCTAGAGTCTGCCCCTCCCTTTAGTAGTAATGTCAGCTCTCATCACTGAGTCTAAGATTAGCTAGACTTTGGCCAACTAATGTAGACATTAACCATCTGAACCCAGCTAGCACATAACGTTCTGAGAATCATATGTTTCTTAGAGCTTGGTGAGAGCGTGGTTTTCCTGTGGTTATTTTACATACAACCTTCCCACAACTTTCTAGGAATGGTGCAGGATAGTTGCTTGGCTTTGGAACATTCTGAGGACATTTAAGGAACTTGACAAAGAAATGTTATTTTCTTGCATTACTTTAACAGAACGTTTCCTTAAAGTTCAAACATGGTTACATTTAATGAAAATGTTGATAATGTTCTAGGAACGATCTCCAACTGGTTTGATATTGGGAATGTTCTTAATTAGTTCAGAGAATACTAAGAAACAACATTCTTCTGTGGGAATTTCAGTACTTCAGCATAACGTTTCCTACAGGTTTCCTTCTGGTCCTATTTAAAGTAATGTTCTGTAATTTCTTCAGAGAAAGTTAAAACTTTTCATAAAAATCACAAGAAAACATTAGTAACGTTCAAAGAACGTTCTAAGAATATCAAGAAAACATTTGTAACGTTCAGAAAACGTTCTAAGAATGTTATTTAAAAACATATACATTCCATTCTCTGCATCAACAAAACTTTTTCTATCCTCTATCTTGCTAAAGGTGTTGAGGTGTGTTGGCCACTCCTGATCTTAATGAGTGCTTGTTTCCTTTGAAATGGGGTCTGTTTGAATAGACTAAAATGAACAGCTTTGTATGCATAACAAAAAGAACATTGCCTGCTAGCTCCATCTTGGTATTGCAGTGAACTAATTACATGGAAAGAGAACAGAAGATTATAGGTTTGAATCTCACTGATGCCATGTCACAATTGAAAATAAATGTGTTTCCATGATTAATTCCTTAGGAAATGTATTTCCATGTGTCCTATCTGTGCTCAGATATTTTTTTTAAAGTGAACCCGAAATAAGCTAGCAGTGTTATTAAAAGTCTTATTGGGCCTGTGTGGGCACAGTTGGTAGAGCATGGCACTTGCAACGCCAGGGTTGTTGGTTCGATTTCCACAGGGGACCAGTACGAATGAAAATGTATGCACTCACTACTGTAAGTCGCTCTGGACAAGAGCGTCTGCTAAATGACTAAAATGTTTTTAAAACATTCAATCAAAGTTTTAAGGGTCCTCAGAGCATTAATAAAACCTCCCAGGAAAACTGTCAAGGAACCAGAGTAAAACGTTCTCTAAACCTCCCTGCAACCTAAAAAATAAGTGTTCCCAGAACAGGCTAAATTTTAACTTCTGTTCTCAGAACGTTTAAAAACGTTACATTTTACAGGAAACGTATGGATTCTTTCCCACAACCAATGTGAAACCAAAAACATACGTTCCCACAACTTCCAAGGAACCAAATGTGCTAGCTGGTATATCACTTCTTCAACCTTTACAACAGAAAGACTGATTTAAGCTAAAAGGGATTGACAATTTCCTATTTTATGCAATCAAAGCCAACTCACATACAACTCAAACACGTAACTTTTACTCAACATAATAATGTTCTTCTTACACCTGGTTGGGTTGTCGGCTTGACACAAAAAGTGACGGATGATGCCAAAAGGTATTTGGAAACGCCTTGGGTTTTTGACACTCATTACGTTGGGATTACAAGGAGACGTCAAGCTTGAACATATTTCTCATTTCTAAAGTATACCTCGAACAAAGATTTACATTATAGGCCAGGAATCCTCAGGCACCCACCATGCCTTGTTTACCAAGAGCACTGCCCATGGGTGACATCTCAACTCCCAACGTTATTAAACCTGCCTATCATCTGTCAGGTCCCATCCTCAACTCAACAACAAACAAACCATGAGCTGTCAACGTGTGACCGACCTGCAACATGGACCTCTCATAAATTTACACACAATACACTAACATACACTTCAGAGGAAATGTGTAGTGTGCATAGACAATGCCTTTGAGCACTGATCAAGGGATAATTTTTATTTGAGCTGGTAATTAGGTTGATTAGCTTGTAATGGAATATATTGTATCACAGAGTGTCTTGTATATTGACTTATTTTCTATGTAGTGGGTCCTACAAATTAAACTCCTAGGCCAAAAAATAAACTCTCGGACGACAACATAGCAGATACTAGCAGATACAGAGAATGACAATGTATCCAGCCTGGTTCAGGTGGATATCAGTGCTCTTTAAAAACAGAGGCCCCTTGCCTCTTCTGAGTCTCAATCATCACTCAATCTACACCTAATGTGTCTTGCTTATGCAGTCAAACACTTAACTATGTTAGAGTGCATTGCTGTGACTTCATGTCAAAACAGGGCTGCTGAGGGTCTGTATGTGGTAGTGTTGTGAGATCTCTGTGACATCGCTGAGAGAGCGTCTGTGTCTTCGAGGCTGCTGCTCCCTTCAGAAGGTAGGATATTGGTGCAGATGTGTTGCCTTCTTTCCCCACATTGCCTGCAACTAACCACCACGTTTTACTTTCTTGTTTTTCTTTTTTCGCCCTTTTGAACTCAGGAAATGCCGCAAAGAGCAGGAATATCTGCCCAGGGGTCAGTGGTTCGACGATGGGGGGGGGGGGTCTTGCTCGGCGGGAGGTGGGGCACTGAGTCGCTCATCTGCCTGTAGTACTCCTGTAGTACTGAGATGGATGGGAGACGGAGGGAGGAGGAGTGTGGGAGTTTAGGTAGCGCTAGACCTTTGTATGCCCTGATGGTCACGTACAATCACAGGGAATCCATGTGTGAGCTGATAGAGCAGGTCAGCTGTGACCAGGAATGAACAGGAATTAATTATCTTAAGGAACAAGTGAGGGGGCTGACTGAGACCAGGCCTAATACAGCACCTATGTTTCAGACAGGGGTCTAATAGGAACATTTAGGACTTCCAATCTGTTATTAATGCAATTTACGATTCATGGTTGTTATGTTCATTTAGAATCTGGTATTGAAAGTAAACTCTAACTTCACATATTTTATCCTAGTGATTAAATAATGGACCTCTACTGTCTTCTGGTTGTAAGCATGTGTGAAACAATGTAATAATGCAAAACATATACAAAATCATACCATTTAAGTCAGCCTGATGGATTAGGGACCAAGGTATTAAAAAGGCTTTTATGATCCTTCATTGCATGATATAGTGTATCATCTCTGTCCATGTTTCCAAATAGTCAAATCAGGGAATGTGTGTAGAAAGCTGATGGGAAATATTTAAGAGACTAGTAGCTGTCACTTTCTATGGGTGGATATGTTTCGTAAATAAGCTTTGGACCATAACCAATGCATTGAAATGACTATTGTGCAAAATGACTTGCATATCACAGTTTCAGAAATTGGGACAATCACATTTGTTTTATTCCCCATTTATTCTAAATAGTTTCACTTATAAAAATGCATGAAACCTGGCCGTATCGTGAACCTGCTAAGGTATGAGAGAGAGTGTCTGAGGCAAAGTTTATTTCCCCTCATACATTCCTCCACCTTAGCACTGTCATAAGCTATTTTCTGCTCCACTGCAAATCCTAATTGATCGCTCTCAATCTTAGCTTTACATTACATGGGGAGATGACATCATTTGATACCGATATTTCGTGCCGCTCTTGCCGCCTAATGTTGTTTTGCCAGCTTGACAGCAAAACACTGTCTAGACAAAAGCATATGTACACAGAAACACAGAGTGGATAAATGTTTAGACAGTCATTATTTTAATTTAAAACATTATAAGGTTGACTTTCCTCTAGGAGAGAGTGCCAGTCATTGTTAAATTGCGCTTTGGCAAGTGTTCTGTGAATGCTTCTAGCGCTTTGCTCTTTCAAGCGTAATGCTCACATGCTTCAGGGGAGTAAGTCAAATGTGAAGAGACAATAGTGTAATTTGTGAGATAAGAAGAGATAAGGCCTTGCTGTCAATCCATTTGCACCCAGGACTGTAGCGGTGGATGCTGTATCTATCCTATCAATTGACTGTTGCACTTTTGGAGCTCAATGTCACCTTTTGCTTAATTGATGAAGCAGGGACATTTTTGACATATTCACCTGTGAATCAAAAAAATATTAGCAGTCATTGGAATAAAAGGGATAGTTTCGTCAAAATAAAGAGGTTGGTGTGTTGTGCAGAAAGGTACTGTGTGATGCAGACATACACATAACAGCCAGGTAGAATTTGTATTTATTTACCCTCATCATGGCAGCACTCCCTTTTAACAGCACAATTATAACACCAACATACATCAGTCACTATCATGTTTTATTGCTACTCATTTTTTTCAGGGTACAACAGCAGCATCCCAGCAGGCCCAGGTCCAGTTCTCTAACCCCTACTCCTTTCCTGCCTCCTCCTCCTTCTCCTCTCACAAGTTGTCCTCAGGCGCTTACTAATAAACAACAGGTCAGCACCTGTGATGGCAGGTGATTTATTTGACCCTAAACAGCCATGAAGAGAGCGCTGTAGAGGGAGGGACATAGAGCCAGCAGAGACACTAGCTAGCTGCAGCCCTGGAGGCCTGGAAGTCAACGCCTCCACTGTAAACCACTTACCGCTTACTTTGTTCTGCTTCTCATGTGACTGTTTTCTTTATTCCCTCAGCTAAAAGATGGCGGAATCATTGCCATTTATCCCCAAGAGGTCATAAAAAGCCCGGAGGATGATATAATCATGTCTATTGCGGGGGTGCGGTTGGCTGATGTCCCCAGTGTGTGACATCACTGAACCTGGGTCCGGCCCCCTGGAAGTCAGGGAACAGTGGGCCACCATGCAGCAGACCAATAGCTGAGGATTAAAGCATGTTACCCCTGCGTCTGTCCATTGGATTGAGCTGATCAGACAACGCACAGCGCAGGATGTTGTCCAAGGACCTAACAAGAGTAGAATTATTGAGTAACAGGAAATTAAAAAATTCCTGCAATGCCGATCAAAGCAATTCTGTCGCAATCTGGCCCCTCTCTGAACTCCAGCCATTGAGGTTTATTTTTTGCTGTTTTAATATGGGGACTGTTGGGGTCTCAGAAACTCCAGTACAGGCATGATGCTCTATCGTTGGTTTCCAGTCAGCAAATAGCTTTTTGTTATTAGATGTGTAGTTAATAGAGTGCTCAATCAATTTGATCTCTGTAGCTGTATTCTTTACTTTACTTTAATAAAGATGTATGTAACACTGTGTGGCACTGGATACATAAAACATCCAGTGAGAACTCAGCTAGTGCAGTGAGAGGAACAATTACTATTAGAGCAAGATTAGTAATAGTGTGGCCTAATGGTCTTGTTTAGGTAATTGTAAGGGCCATGGCAATGTAAGTACCTTTTGTATTAAAACAGGACCTTCCCTACAGCAGCATATTAATACATGTGAAGTCATGCAGAACTATCACCTTGGTGTTGGGATGTCAACCACCATCACATGAACAGCCCTACCAGTCCAGAGTTAAAAACATGAATAGTAACGTATTTATACAGTAAGTTACCAACCAATGTTATTTCAAAGTGAAAATAACATAGCCCAAAGAGACCACAGAGGGAGGAGTGGCTGTAAAATGTGTGGTGATCACCTGAATAAGTAAGGTAAGCAAACATTGATATGTCAAAGCAAGTCTGTTTCTGTCAAACTGTAAGCAGCTATAGATGAAGAGTGAAGGGAGGTATCAAACTGTGACCACACGGCCGCCAACCCGCCAGAACCTTGAGACTCAGCAACACAGACTTACACTAGCGTTAAACGAGCGTGTAAAATATTACCAAAGAGGAAAAATTACAGGTGCATTACTTTAATATTTCAACAGCATGTGGGAATGTTTAACATGGCATCGCTAATGTGGCCCCGCCTGGCTCTTCTCGATAACAGGACTGCTGGAGCAGGAGCGGGAGGTCACTGGGTGGCTGAGAACATTTATGCCCATTAGTCAAATACCATTCGCGGGTTTGTTAAAACTTCAACAAGGCTTAGAGCCATGCTGTTCTGTGGGGTTTGTGAATCGCTCCCTGTTCTATATAAGCTTCATTGTGTCACGGCTCTGGGGGCTGCACAGGTAATGAGGCAGAACTCAAAAACACATCTAGCCATGGATACTATCACCCTATATCAGACGTACTGAATACTGACTGAACACCAGTTCTGTTTCTGGGCTCCATCCACTTATACTGTATGTTTATGAATCAACCCAACTTTACTATTTCTGCATACTCAAAAATACCCAAGCTCTCAGAGGATATGTTGTGACCCTGTGGTTCTTTCAATGATTCACATATCAATGCTGGGTAAAAATAAATATAATTTATATAAAAAAATTGATACCACTGATGAACTACCCTTCACCTGCTGTAATTGACCCAAATAAGTTATCTAGGGGGTCCAAAGAAGTGATCTGGTCACACCCCTATGGATCATCCAAAAAAGTTATCTGATCGTCCAAAGATGTAATCTGGGACGCAACCCCTGATGCTCCAAAAACGTAAACAGGAAGTCCAATAAAGTTATCTGAGAGAGAGTCCAAGTAAGTTAACATTGGGTCCAAGGATGCAATTCCATCCTTGAAGGGGATCACATTTGCTTGGGATAAATATTGTGATCATGGCATATCCTCCAAAACCACCAAGCAACAATATCTTACCCATTCAAAACATCCAAGAAAAAGCTATTGTTATAATTATGACAAGCCAAGAGAGTTATATAAGTTCTAATTCAATGATTCTAGTAGTATTCAAATCAGACACCTGAGATAAGTAGAATAGGCATTACATACTGGATACTCACACAGAATTAACTGTAGTGCCCAACTTTCTTCTCAAATATTACACAGAGGTAACCTGCAAGCATTTTTCTCTCTTTCACTAACGTAGGGAGTTGATTGGAGTGTGTTTTTGTTTGAAGAGTGTAAACCTGCCAGTTCTGAGGCTCTTTCATTCCCCCTCCTCGCGCACATGAGGGATGGTTCAAAGGGTGACTCTCTGACATGATGTGTGATCACTCTATCCTTTATCTGCCTCCCCACATTAGCACGTAAATAAGGCTGCACTTTGGGTTCGTACGAGCTGCAGCGTGCTCAGTGTAAACAGGAGTTGCGCCGTTATCATTATTGGACAGATTTCTGACATTCTAACACTTCAGTTTCATTAACATTCAAATAGGGCTGTGTATTTGACACTGTTTATGTTTAGAGGATTTTTGGTATGCTAAGTTACCTAAGTAATGCACCTCAGTTGATATTACTATAATGAGTTTCCATTGGTGTGCTGCTCTCTATAAAAGTACAATTACACTGCAATCATTTACAAATAATACTCAATAAAAACTACAATAAACCAGTGCTCATTGCAGATCTCCCGAGATTCTGAAATGAGTGTGTTTTTTAGGTCGTATTACAGCTAATGATATTTCTAACAGGTCTGTTGCAGTAGCTTGTGTGCCCAGGCCTGCGGTGGGGTGACTGTGAGGTCCTGAAACTCCATTGTGATTCAAGCGGAGCTTATCACATGGGAGAGAACTGACAGCCTCTTAGAAGGTATTATATGTGCTCTCGCTCTCCTTCCTTCTGTCTGACAGGAGTCCTTGGGATGAAAGGGAAAAAAGCAGTGGAAAAAGAGACATCGTTTCCCTACAAGGAGAACTCTTTGTTTCTGTTCTCTTCATCCCAAGTCTCTCCAGGAATCCTCCTTTCCGCCATTCACCCACCTATCCGCAGATAAAAGATGGCTGAAGGGCGGGTATTTTCTCAATGGGGACAGCTTGTATCCAGTCTGCAGAAGGGGAGTTGCACAAAGCTCAAGAGTGAGAGGAGGTTGGAACCCAGCTCTCAGACCTCTTTGAATTCTCTCGCACTGTATAGGGATGTTGGCTAGAGAGGAATTTTCAAGGAGTCTAATCAGACAGTTAGCTGCAGACAGGTGCCTTGGCTGAGGCCTGATGAAAAGAAGAAATAAAATAATTCTGGATCGCTGCACTCATATGAAAACTGATTATGGAAGGGGATGATGATACCACAATGTCTATGAGTCCATTTCAATCCAGGACCCCCCTTTTATCCCTGCGTTGGTTTGTTCAGGGCTCTACTAATTAAGCCTGTGTTCTTTTGGGGGGTGGCGCTTGGTGATGTCCTGGTTCAGAGAATGCCAGACTTGGCAGCTGGCGTTCCTAAAGCGGGTGCTTGGCATTAAGACGAGGGAGGGGAGAGTCCATGCCAGTCCCTGGGGAGTGGGAGGTGTTAACTTCTAATGGCTTTCTCCGCCACAGCCCTGACATCTGCAGGGCTCCCAGAAAAGAGAGTGAGAGGTTTTTGAAAAATTAATGGAGCTGAATGCATCTCACAGCGAGGAGAGGGCTGGATTAATCAGCACATTAAGGGCTAGAAATAATTATGGGAGCTGACAAGGTGCAGAGGTGCCAGTGCCAGCTCCTTTCAGGAATGCATTTTAAAAAGCAGTTTAAAAAGCCTTCAGATGTTGGCATTATCTTGCGTGACCAAATTAGGGGCAAATGAGAAAAGTTTATCTGGCATTTTGGAGTATTGGAAGAGCTTAGGTTTTATAAATTATACAGTGTGTGTGTGTGTGTGTGTGTGTGTGTGTGTGTGTGTGTGTGTGTGTGTGTGTGTGTGTGTGTGTGTGTGTGTGTGTGTGTGTGTGTGTGTGTGTGTGTGTGTGTGTGCGTTTGTGTTTGTGTGTGTGTGTGTGTGTGTGTGTGTGTGTGTGTGTGTGTGTGTGTGTGTGTGTGTGTGTATAAATGTGTGGAGTGGGGGAGGGGATGTCGGCAAAGAGAATTGTGGATAAATCCTATTTTCCTGAAAGAAAATAACATAGGTTTCAGTAGATTAAAAGTGGGTGGTTTGTTTTTCTCTGAGGGACGGCATAAAACTTAAAGGAGGATTAATTCAAATGGGTGCTTGAAACTATCATACTATTTGTGCAAATGAAAAGTGGATGTCTTAACACCCAGAAAGAGCCAGACAGTAAACTGATTATAGTTGACCACCCATGAAAAGCATGAAGAGGGGAAAAAATAAATGATTTAATAAGCAGCATGTTTTTCTGCCTTTCAGGATTAATCTCCTATAATTTTTCCAACAAAGTTATTGGGCATGCGTTTTGCTTATCACTGACATTCCTCATTTGTGTGATGATAGCTGTTTCCATCTAAACAGAATCAAGGTGATGTACACCATGTCATTAATAAGACCTAGCGGTGTATCAAACTGCAAGGCATTGGCATTATTTCTATATTATTGGATCGCATCCTTAGATTAATTTATTTGTCACAGTGGTGAGCATTAGTTGAGAAACAGAGCTGTTACAATATATCTTAGTCCTCTTGGTCCCCTCTATAATCAGAGACCTGTGATATTTAGCCCTCTATTAGCAAAATCCAACACATTGTATATACACATTATCGATCAATGTTTTTCAGTGTTGTGGTATGAATCAGAAAATCAGTAGTATGATATTATTTTAATTGCATGAGACCTAAACAAACATATGCATCACAAATGGTGCACATACAAATGACTTTCATAAACCAGTTTCTTGCTGGATTGTTCTCAATGTTAGTGAACTATGAAGTATGATATGGCATGGATTGTTTGTTACAACTAAATTTCTCTCAAACTGATGAGAGAATGTATTTACGTTACTCATAGAGAGATATAAATACCTTTTCACCGCTATTATCAACAAAGCTATGAGAAATCAATGATCTAACACCCAATAAGTTTTGTCATTTTTGAATGAACTGAAGAAATACAACTTGTCCTGCATGCATTTAGAATATGCCTAAATTGATTACAGGTCATGATGTTTACATCTTTATAGCAATATGAAAACAATAGCTTTGAAGAGAGCCAGTGAAGGACGTCAAAAGGAAAACACTTGTGTGGAATGCCAAACGTTTGACTGGACGTTTGATCTTTAAAGGCCCTCGATCAGATATGTAACCTTGGATAGAGATCTCCATTATGGCTGTTATTCTCTTTAAACACAACTGCTTGCCAGGTAATGTCAGCGTGCCCAATGACCAATCTAGGCTACACAGTAACAGTGTAGCAGCACAAGAGTAAAACTTTGGCCGCTGTACGAACTCGAAAAGGAGCAATTCCGTGATTCAATATTTGTAAGATAATGTTGTCATACATAATTGCAGAAGGACTTGGTTTTACCTGTAATTCTGCACATTATTGTCCAAAGTTTAATTCCTCTTTCTCTTAACCTACCCACTGTTTATTTACGGATGTAATCACATTTCGGAAATGTGATTTAACTAGTTCTACAGTTGTTGTATTGGAAAAGGTAATACTGAAAAGGTTCCTAAATTGAAGAAATACATGGGAATGGAATTAGCTTAATTGCCTTGAAACGATAGAGACTCATCGGCTGCGTTTAGACAGGCAGCCCAATTCTGATCCTTTCCCCACTAATTGTTCAGATCTTTCACATCAGATCTTTTTCAGAGCTGATCTGATTGGTCAAAATACCAATTAGTAAAGAAAAATATCAGAATTGGGCAGCCATTTTATATGGTTTGGATTCTAGGAACTGACAATAAATTATAGGGTACTGCTAGCAAAATGTTTATCAACATTAGAAAACATAATTGATTTAGTGACATAGATTGTAGACAAGGATGAGTTCATATTGCATATGAGAGAAATGATATTCTTCTTTGAGAGGACCTAGATAAATGACCATTCAAAACGTATAGCAAGAGTAGAATAGAACGCAGAATAGCCTACTTTATCCAATGGAAGTACAGTACTCGTGTGTGAGGGAGAGAGTGTCTTGCGTGTGTGTCTTTTCTCGATCATAGCCTGTGGGTGTAATACTTAAGTTTTCACATTTGCAAAATCCGACAGGATATACATTTCCTTACATTTACCTGGAATTCAAATTTCCCCAAATCCATGTGTGCATGATTATATTTCTCAGACCTCTTCTTAGCCCTGCTGCTTGAGGGTCTTGTGTGGGTCAGAGCTGTATTCTACATTACAGACACTAACCTAGACTGATTCAGATTATTTTTGTGCATTACAATACTCATAGCAGTTATAAATACTGTTTAATATGTTCTTACCTGCAGCACTGATGGTAAGACTGTGAACATTGTTTTCCGAGACAGCTGGGGGAAAAAAGTGTTATGAAACTTTGTTAACTCATGAAACACTAAATCATTTAACCCAATTTCCCCTTCATCAAACAACACAATTTGTAATTGAACCAACTTCGCAAAGGGGGAGTTACAACATACATCCATTGCTACTCATTATGGCCTGCCATACCTACTATGAGACCTCTGTCTGGGGGATATAGGCTACCTACCTCAACCCCTCAGCTCTTTAGGCCTGGGGGACACTGAGTCAGGGTTTGGTGTTTAAACACACCTCTACCTCCTCTGTAAAGATGGCTAATCAGATAAGAGAAAAAAATGGCTATTATTTATAGACCCCTTAAGATATGCTTTTACTACCAACCACTCCCACCTCCTCCACTCACACGCACGCACACACACAACCACACAGCAGTCAGTAAGTTGGTTACTATTCTTGTATTACTCATTTTAGAAAGAGGAGAGTACATGGAGCTCAGTTTGACTTCCCCTCCGGGTCATGATCATTGTGATGACAACAGAACAGAAGAGAACAAATAGATCCAATTTACTATATTCAGCACCTGGTGTGTTAGTCGCCAGGCTTTTAATGAACTCTAAAGCTATAGCAGTGATCCTTACTATCCCTATTAAATTACAATTCTTCCCCTTATTACACATACTTAGTCATTAGGTGATTGCAGTAAGGGGAGTATTGAGCAGGGAAGAAATAGCAATCTGGATTCATTTTTTTTTTTGCAAGTCCACACAAATTATACTGTTTAATAGAGTCGACATGCACTGAATGAACACTCAGTATAACTGGTTACAGAGCAGTAATATGTAATATATTATAACCTCAAAATCCAATGAAGAGTAACTGTATCTGACTTGAGAGCAGGTTGAACTGTTCACTCACATAGTGATTCTTGCAACGATGCATTTCATTTTGTGTTTGACATGCGACAGATCATTTGAAAGGTTGCTTGGTTCCCAAAAGGGCAACAAAAAACAGTTCATAAGAATTTATTGGGCAATCAGTATAGGCTACTCAAAAGGATTGCAATATAAGTGACTATGTAGCACTGAGGTCAGGGGCCATAGGCTGGCACCTCTCTGCTGGCATCCATGGGTGGTTAGGGGTGCTGATGACAGGAGGGTGGTGAGGCCATTAACCAATCACAGTCTAATGAGGGAGAGCTGAGATAAAGGCCCGCTCCTGGTATTTTTAATGAGGTAACTGCGGTAACCAGGAGGCTCAGGGATACAGGCCGCGATGTCGACTCACAGCCTTTTAATGACACCCCTAATCCCTGCAGAGACGGCGCCACCGCCACACACAATTGGCTTCCCCTCCATGTGGCGAAATAACCCAACAACACCTTTTTGATCACACCCTGTGACGGCAGTTAGCAGTCCCGCGGCATTGGAAAATAGGACCTAATACACTTTTGAAAAATTACATGTGTGAATGACGTAAGAAGAGAGATCTCTGAAGTCTGAGGAGTGTTCTTCGGGTGGTAATTTGGTCAGTCTCTTCCAGATCATTCTTGTTACCATTGTCCTTCTTCACAAGGTTAAGAGCTGAAAACTTTGACTTGTTGTGGCAGGAGGTGTAAAAATGTCTCGCCATCAACTACAGCCACCTAGTGTGGTGAAGCCCTGTGTCATTAGTTCTTCACATGATTACTGAATTTTCTGAACAAAGATGATGTATTGGTAATGATCACAAAAAGAAGAACAAGCCATGGCAGCCAATACTATTTTTTAGACTATGTTTTCAGTGCATGTGGATCTACTGAACTCCAAGCGCTGAGGATGCTGAGCTTTTGTGGTAGTAATGCACTTATTTATTCATCCAATAGAAAGTGTTTAGTGTCATTCAAACTTAAACTATCCTTTATTCGCTTTAATACACAAGCTTGTGTGGTTTAAAAGCTCTCTTAATTAGCTTCAACCCAAAGCTAAGCTGGTCTGTATATTGAGTAGTTTGAAATAGGCTAGCTTCTTTGCAAATAGTGTTCAATTGAATTCTAAACTTTATTCAAAGATAATGTTTTACAAAACAGGTGGCAGACATTTTTTTTTGGCATAGTCATAGTGCATTCGGAAAGTATTCAGACCCCTTGACTTTTTCCACATTTTGTTACGTTACAGTCTTATTCTAAAATGGATTAAATTGTTTTTTCCCTCATCAATCTGCACACAATACCCTATAATGACAACACAAAAACAAAAAAACTGAAATATGACATTTACATATGTATTCAGACCCTTTACTCAGTACTTTGTTGAAGCACCTTTGGTAGTGATTACAGCTTCGAGTCTTCTTGGGTATGACGCTACAAGCTTGGCACACCTGTATTTGGGGAGGTTCTCCCATTCTTCTCTGCAGATTCTCTCAAGCTCTGTCAGGTTGGATGGGGAGCATCGCTGCACAGCTATTTTCAGTTCTCACCAGAGATGTTCGATCGGGTTCAAGTCCAGGTTCTAGCTGGGCCACTCAAGGACATTCAGAGACTTGTCCCGAAGCCACTCCTGCGTTGTCTTGGCTGTGTGCTTAGGGTCGTTGTCCTGTTGGAAAGTGAACCAGTCTGAGTGCTCTGGAGCAGGTTTTCATCCAGGATCACTCTGTACTTTGCTCTGTTCATCTTTCCCTCGATCCTGACTAGTCTCCCTGTCCCTGCCGCTGAAAAACATCCCCACAGCATGATGCTGCCACCACCATGCTTCACCGTAGGGATGGTGCCAAGTTTCCTCCAGATGTAACGCTTGGCATTCAGGCCAAAGAGTTCAATCTTGGTTTCATCAGACCAGAGAATCTTGTTTCTCATGATCTGTCCTTTAGGTGCCTTTTGGCAGAACTCCAAGCGGGCTGTCGTGTGCCTTTTACTGAGGAGTGGCTTCCATCTGGCCACTCTACCATAAAGGCCTGATTGGTGGAGTGCAGAGATGGTTGTCCTTCTGGAAGGTTCTTCTATCTCCACAGAGGAACTCTGGAGCTCTGTCAGAGTGACCATCGGGTTCTTGGTCACCTCCTTGACCAAGGCCCTCCTCCCCCGATTGCTCAGTTTGGCCGGGCAGCCAGCTCTAGGAAGAGTCTTGGTGGTTCCAAACGACTTCCATTTAAGAATGATGGAGGCCACTGTGTTCTTGGGGACCTTCAATGCTGCAGACATTTTTTGGTACCCTTCCTCAGATCTGTACCTCGACTCAATCCTGTCTCGAAGCTCTACGGACAATTCCTCAGACCTCATGGCTTGGTTTTTGCTCTGACATGCACTGTCAACTGTGGGGCCTTATATAGACAGGTGTGTGCCTTTCCAAATCATGTCCAATCAATTAAATTTACCACAGGTGGACTCCAATCAAGTTGTAGAAACATCTCAAGGATGATCAATGGAAACAGGATGCACCTGAGCTCAATTTCGAGTCTCATAGCAAAGGGTCTGAATACTTATGTAAGTAAGGTATTTCTGTTTTTGTTATTTTATACATTTGCAAAAATTTGTAAAAACCTGTTTTCACTTTGTTATTATGGGGTATTGTGTGTAAATTGATGAGGAATTTATTTCATTTAATCCATTTTAGAATAAGGCTGTAACGTAACAAAATGTGGAAAAAGTCAAGGGGTCTGAATACTTTCCGAATGCACTGTATGTGACATGACAGCTTTTGCCAAGTGGATTCTGTCCTGTATTTCTTCTCACATGTATCCTACAAGTGCCTCAAGCCTCATCTAACAATGCCAACATACATGTGTTTTAGCGCAATCATCAAAGACAATGATTCCCAAACCCCTTTTTTGTTTAAATATGGTGAACGCAATTCTCTTGTTTATATTCGAACAGTCACTAATTAGAATGAGTGGGAGAACTTGGATGGCTTGAATTCTTGATCCTCTCCCCAGACTCAAACTCAACAGGCCTTGGTGTGCAGGAGAACAGAAGAACATATGGAAAAGGATTTGCAAGTATAAATTCAAAAGCACGATAATCCAAAACCGCACATTCCATTCTTGAGTTTGGTGGTCTGAAGAAGAGAGTACTTGCCGCATCCCATTTGGCACCAACCGGTTCTGAGAAGCTATGCATTTAGCAGGGAATCTCAAAACAAATACATAAAGTCATAAAATGCGACACCTCAATATGCTTTAAATTATCTGTTTTAAATTAGCATAGTTCAGCTGAGATCTATAGACCTACACAAGAAGGACTCAAAGCGCAACGCTTTTCAAATTCAGTCAGCTTGCCTTTGTCTGGAACATATGCACATTTTCCTTGTCTGGATAATAATTTACAGATTTGTTCTCTCACAGAGCAGTTTCATACTAAGATAAGTAACTACTTTAGTCTTAGCAAGACATCGGGGCTATACAGAACACATTTTTGTTTCTGCACATGCCATTGTTTAGAAGTAGCTTCCTATACCTGAGATTCCACCATGTTCTATGGAAAGACCACTCTCTATTGGTGGTCAAGACTGATACCAAAGATAGCAAATGATTGAGAACAGACATATAGAAAGGGTTACACGTATTTCCACATTATGTGATTTTTTTGGGTAATTGTTTTCTTCAAGGTTCCAAGACAGCTCCACAAACTGCTTCCACACTATACAGACAAACAGACAAACACCTCTTTCTCTCTCCCCCTATCTCTCTCTCTCTCTCTCACACACACACACACACACACACACACACACACACACTCACACACACTTCTCCTTTCTCACCATCTTTCACTCTGAGCCCCTGATCCAGATGTGCTGTGCTCCCGGCGCAGTCTGAGCTGCCAGCTGAGGCGAGAGCGTTACCCTGGCGAGGAGAGACAAGGCGAGATGAAAGAGACACAGAGAGAAAGAGAGAGCGAGAGAGAGAGAGAGGACGGATCCTTTTCTCCCTGACGTCTTTATTGGGAATCCACACTAGGAGTTCGTCATGACGCTAGGAGATCCAGCCCATTGAGGCACTCGCTCCAGGAAGCTGACCCCAAAATGTGTTTATACCCTGTTTAACGTCAGATAGGGCCCCCTGCTCACTTACTGTGTCATTACTGACGTATGCCTCATGCTCGTCCCTCTTCTAAAAGTAGATGGAAAACGCAGTGAAAATCCCTCTGAGTTTATACAGCTTATAACTAACTGTAAATTACTCCTTATGATATTGTAGTGGTCAGTGGTAGAGTGTCAGTGGTAGAATGAGTGGGAGTTGAGTGTATTCATTGCAGGCCAACGTGTTTGTATCAGAGTGTTATATGATTCCAGGTACGAGGGGTTTTATTACTCGTGCCTTATCAGCCCAGTGTAAGCCCATGATGATGGAACTGAGGAGTTTTTTAGTGAAGAGGCAGTCCAAGGAGGGCAAACCTCTAAGGGTGGTTCCTCATACCTCTAAGGGTGGTTCCTCATACGTCTAAGGGTGGTTCCTCATATGTCTTTCCAAGAGTATTGTAGGGATTTTATGTATAGTCACTTATCTGAACGAAATAGAGGTCACAGTGAATCAAATGCTGTATATAGGGCAATGAGAAAGAAAATATGCTGAGTCTTGTATGCATTTGAGAATTGTGTTTTATAAAATGAATAAAGCTTTCAGAATTGAAATGTTTAATCCAACTCATTTTCAGATAAACAGTCAACATTGAAACTTGTTTTAAATGTGTGTTACAATTTGTTTTTGATAGTGTGGTGTTGTGCAAACTATTTTGAGCAAACTATTTGTTAAAAAGTAATAGGCAATTTTTGCATTCCTAACACAAAGACCATTTTTATTATATTCAAACAGAGATTGAACAAGTCAAGAGACAGGGCCGTGTTCACCCACTCATCACATTCTGAATCCCTGTAGTGCTTTATGCTGTGGCAATGAGAAGTGCATATGATGAACCGCCAATGAAAACAGAAATAGGATGAAGCTCTTGCTCTCTGTTGCCCCCATCACAAGTGGACCACTCACAGAAAGCCCTCTTTGAGTGAGTTGTAACTTTCGGCAGCCCCTCGCAGGTGTGGGTGATCTTTCATCCCCCCCCCCCCCTCTCTCTTTTCCTTCCTCCTCCACCTCAGCCTCCTATCTCTGGCCTACATCAAAAGCGAACGTGCCGCCCCAGGTTCAGATTAACTCCACTCTGACAGACCAAAGGCCTCCCCTCCTCCTGCCCCTTTCCACCTCAACTCACACATCTCCTACAACAGGGGAAATTAGGGCTAGTTTAGCAGATCTTACAGCACCACTAAACACCGCCCCAGATCACTGACTGATTGCCTGGCTGGCTCAATCCATTGTCCCCCTCCTACACTTATCTTTGCCTCTGGCCAAAAGCAGCTTCTCTAGGCCTGCTCCTGTCCTCTCCCATACTATCTCTCTCTCTCTTACTCTCTTACTCTCTCTCTCTCTCTCTCTCTCTCTCTCTCTCTCTCTCTCTCTCTCTCTCTCTCTCTCTCTCTCTCTCTCTCTCTCTCTCTTACTCTCTCTCTCTTTCGCTCTCTCTCTCTCCTTCTCCTTCTCTCTGTCTGTGTCTCTCACTAACACACACACTCCCCCTCTTTCTCCGCCCTCTCTCTCCAACTTGTCCAGAGAAAATATATAACACAGGTTATTGTTGAGTTAACAGGCTCTACAGGGTGAGTAGATAGCATCAGCTCAGAGACTTGCCATGACACAATGTTTGCTTTGTGGTCAGTTAATGTTTATTTTAATTGTGAATTAAAAGAGACCTCATGCTCTGTTTATGACAAACTGTTAGCTATTGGAACACTTCTTCATAGGTTAGTTTTTAGCTGTTACAAATTTACCAAGGCAGGTTTTGCTCTGTCCCCAAGTGGGCCTGATCCCCCATGATTTCAATATGTGCCTTTAAATATCCAAATTAATATCAATTTTGTTCATTTTGATATTCAGGGAGATCATTTGAAAGTGTGTTACTCTCAATTACTATAGGAAAGCTCATGAATGTTTAGTGTGGATTAATTGCTTAAGGAGAGAGTTCAATTTTAGAATTAAAACTCATCTCTTAAGACGTCTATTAAATTTAACGACGTTTCTAATTATTACTGTCGGGGCAATTATAGATGATCAACCTTTACCAAATGGTTTAAACTGCTTGGGTGAGACATATCATTTGTCTCTCTTGTCAGCTTCCTGTTTTGCTGAGCAACTCCCCTGACCTGGCAAGCCTTCTGCTCCCAAAAGCACTTTCCCTTTCCCCATTCTGAGTGAGGTTGGGAGGTGGGGGGCTAACTCAATCTGACCCATTGCTCAGGTCAGTGAGCTGCTCACTGGGTCTATCCAAACACAGAGGTTTGTTTTGCTAAAGCTGTGGAAAGAAGAAGTACCCTCTTAAATCAATGCTTTATTTACTGCACTGCACATGCAAGGTTGTTATGCATGAAACCACAGGAGGCAGGGGTTGGCACAACACTAGCCAGCTCCTGCAAGCATTCCTCTTGCCATGGAGGAAAAAGGGTAAAGTAGGCTAGGATACACAATCAGGGGCAAATCTATTGAATGGGTATATACAGTGTATTGATGTATATTCATTTCCATATAATTGTTTTATGTATACCATATCGCGTTTTACATTTGATATTTTAAATATATGGCTATGTGCCTCTGTACTTACAGTACATTAACAATAATTCAATGGCCCTGTACAAGTTCATTTATGCATTTGCGTGTATTTATTTAAATCCATAACCATTTCCATAGCTACAGTGGGAGGAGATTAGATGGCAAACTGCAGTGGGTTGTGAGTCCATTGTTGCCAGATTTTGAGTTGTTTCAGGTTTGACATGGGAGAGTGTGTCTCTGCTGTTCAGTTGTCATTCGATCTGAAGAGGAATGTAGAAATAACACAGATTTATTGTTCCTGTTTGAGTGAGTGTTTGTAATGGCAAGAAGATAAATTATTTCATTACCTGGAGGAGGCATTTAAACAGCTTTGAAGTAGTTGTGAGTCTTTCAGTGCACTAAATTGCCTTGTTACGTAAAGGCCAGATGCATTTCAGATTGCAAAGGTGAATTGTCATTTAGATTGAATTTTTATGGGTGCCCGAAGGTACTTCTCTGAAATGAACAAAGTCTGGAGACAGGTAGTTTGCGTCCACTGAGACAGTGTAATGTATTGCCATTTCACCAGACATTGGAAAGGAATTCAAATTGACTGTTTTCTCTTGTACCTCAAGCACATGTTTTGGGTATTTTACCTTCCAACCTGCACAAATGCCGTCAATTAAATGTTAACCTAAATAATGACATTAACAGTTGTATGAGGCTTCTGATGAACAACTGGTCACTGGTTAAAGGGCTCTTGTTGTGACAGTAAACAAAGACTCTAATTCTAGATAATGGTTTACTCTGTGCCTTGCTCAGGGAGATGCAATGGCCAGTCTCAGTTGCTTAATTATCATCCTAATTTGTATTAATGCTGGCTATCCTCTCAGGGATAATTATGTATCTAGTGTGTGGGAGAGCTTAATGAGGTTAAACCTAAGTCTTCAAACAAAATAAGGGTTCAGCAGCCTCACTACAGGGAAAAAAACGTCCACTCCAGTTTTGTTACTAATATTTTTTGTCTTATAGATGTTTATGGGGCTCTTAAAGTGGTGCGAGGCTTCTCCGCGAGTCCCTTTTGAACAGCGCACACAGGAGCACTAGATAACAGAAGGCCACACGTTAAGGGCAGAAGGCCACAGGGTTGTGCTGAGCCTCTTAAAGATGACACTTATTTTGCTAGTGGCGTTTCAGGGCTCTCGCTAGGTGCACTGGCCCTAAACGTGATAAAATCAAAGAATGCTCTTATCAGATCCATGTCGTCCGCCTTTATTCACTGTGTTATTGCTCCCCCTCCTCCAGTGACATTTCCAAGGAACACCGAGTACTTAGCTATGTGCAACAAAAGTCCAGGTATGGTGAGACTAATCCTGTTTGGTAGATGTTGATAACACTGATAAGGGCTCTTGCCTGGGTCTCGATATCTGGATTTTTCATGCCTTATCATAAAAATGCAACATCTCTCTCTCTTTCTCTATCCTCTTGTTTGTAAATGATACCAAACCTGTAACATACTACTCATTCATTTTCCCTTGTGACCGAACATAGTAGGCTACATGACTAAAGATCCTTCATTTAGTAATTAAACCCCACCCACCTGGGTGCTTGGTTGCTCGGCACCTAGGTTGTTTTTACTGAGGGTAAGGAAGGAAAACTATCTTATCTGTGACTGGGGGGATTTATTAGTGATAAAAAGACTATTGCTACCCATAGGCCACTGAGGGCTGATTTACAACTGCTAATATTTAGGATTCCTTGAGCCGTTCTTCAGCTTCTTTATCTCCAACCCTGCCTGCGGCGCTGAGGAGAGAGGGGTCACGGTGGACGATGAGGGATGGGCTCGGCAAACCCTCCACTCAAAGCAATTTGGCTGAGACTAATGTGTGAGGAAGCTGCTAGCCTCCACACAGCAACAGTGTAGGTCAGTTCAGAGCTGACAAGCACCTGCTTTTCTTAGCCAGCCCTGCGCACAACCTGTCTAGATCTATGCCTCTCTGTTTTGGAAGGAGATACTCCATCTTCTCCACACCAGTTTCCCTTGCAGAGTAGAAGACTACTAGAATAGGCGGAGACCAATGTTACAATACTCTTACCATGATGTGATATGCAGGTTAGCGTTTTTCAACATTGTTCTGGAGGCAGCTCTGCAGTGGTCACTAACTGGCACAGCCACAAAGTCATAAAATCGGGTTTTAAACCTGAACCTAACCTTAACCCAAACCTTTACCATGCTGCTAACCCTAATGCCCAACCCTTACCTTAAATTAAGACCAAAAAACACATTTTTGTTTTCATGAATCTTTACAATATAGACCATTTTGACTTTGCAGCTGGCCTATCTAACCGTAAATTGCTCAGTTCTGCCTCCAGGACAAGAGTCATGACAATAAACGTCAATCTACATGTGATATCAAGAATAGATGTGGGGTCATATGTACAATGGACTTCATACAACATTCAAAGCCTGCGCTCTACCCAGACTCACCCTAGCCAGCTCTACATCAGCACATTTCTCATTGGCCTGGTTCTTTACCTGCAAAACTGGTTTGAGAGTTTTTAGTGACAACATGACATTTTCCCCTGTCACAGTAGATTATAAGAGTAGCTAGACAGCAGGTGTGTGTATGTGTGCAAACATGCTTGTGAGTGTGTGTGTGTGTGTAAACATTTAGGTTTGTCCTCATCCAGGTCAATACTATGTTGGTAATGTTGATTATACACTGAACAAAAATATAAACACAACGTGGTCCTCTGTAGCTCAATTGGTAGAGCATGGCGCTTGTAACGCCAGGGTAGTGGGTTCGATCCCCGGGACCACCCATACATAAAAATGTATGCACACATGACTGTAAGTTGCTTTGGATAAAAGCGTCTGCTAAATGGCATATTATTATTATGTAAAGTGTTGGTCCTATGTTTCATGAGCTGAAATAAAAGATCCCAGAACATTTCCAGACGCACAAAAAACGTATTTCTCAAAAATGTTTACTTCCCTGTTAGTGAGCATTTCTCCTTTGCCAAGATAATCCATCCACCTGACAGGTGTGGCATATCAAGAAGCTGATTAAACAGCATGCTCTTTACACAGGTGCACCTTGTGCTGGGGACAATAAAAGGCCACTCTAAAATGTGCAGTTTTGTCACACAACACAATGCCACAGATGTCTCAAGTTTTGAGGGGGTGTGCAATTGGCATGCTGACTGCAGGAATGTTCCACCAGAGCTGTTGCCAGAGAATTTAATGTTCATTTCTCTACCATAAGCCGCCTCCAATGTCGTTTTAGATCATTTGGCAGTACGTCCAACCGGCCTCACAACCGTAGACCACGTGTAACCACGCCAGCCCAGGACCTCCACGGCTTCTTCACCTGCGGGATTGTCTGAGACCAGCCACCCGGACAACTGATGAAACTGTGGGTTTGCACAACCAAAGAATTTCTGCACAAACTGTCAGAAACCGTCTCAGGGAAGCTCATCTGCGTGCTCATCGTCCTCACCAGGGTCTTGACCTGACTGCAGTTCGGTGTCGTAACCGACTTCAGTGGGCAAATGCTCACCTTCGATGGCCACTGGCACGCTGCAGAAGTCTGCTCTTCACGGATGAATCAACAGCCTGATCAACTCTATGCGAAGGAGATGTGTCGCGCTGCATGTGCCAAATGGTGGTCACACCAGATACTGACTGGTTTTCTGATCCACGCCCCTACCTTTTTTTAAGGTATCTGTGACCAACATATGCATTCCCAGTCATATAAAATCCATAGATTTACTAGAATTTATTTCAATTGACTGATATCCTTATATGATCTGTAACTCAGTAAAATCTTTGAAATTGTTGTATGTTGCGTTTATATTATATTTTTGTTCAGTGTAGTGCCTGAACAAAGGTACCTAATCTTTTTGGGAGGGGAGCATGGTTGGAGGCGAAACAGGAAATGAAACGTCTTGGGCCTGTCTGTCCACGCTGATCCTCTAGCTGACCGTGAGGCAGGAGGGCTTCCATGAGCGCGCTCAGCTGTGAGGTCACGGGTTCAAAACCCAGTTGTTGTGCATTGCAGCAGGACACTTCCTAAACAGTGCAAATTATTTTGTGGAATGCGAAGGCGAACCCAGGATTAAAGAGGCCTGGCCTAGTAATAGGCCGTTTTTTCTACTGTATCTGTGAGAGACATCAATTTGGCCACCCTATGTAAATAGAGGTCATCTGTCCCCATCTATTTCCTGTGTGGTCATTTAGGCTGTTATATTAGTGTCCTCAAAGGTAATACAATTGGTTAGAGAAGTCCAGTAGAATCCTATAAGGCAGTCAACTTCCCTCATTACAGCCAAGCCATAAATGGCTTGAGCCATTTGTCCTGGTTTGAAATACAGTATACTGACAGAATCAAGGTTGACATAACATGCATATGTACAGTAGACACATATATGTATAACGTAATACAGTACAATAAAGAAGCTTAAGAAATTACTTTGAGCCATGTCTGCAATCAAATATTGTAATTTTGAAAACAATTATCAATGTAGGTCTTATGAGAAATATTATTTGATTTCCAAAATGAAGACTTAATGGAGAAAATATGTGAGAGAAAAAAAATACTGATAGTAAAATAAATGTGTGTTCCCTGGAACTCACCAGCCTTTCTTTTTGATGCCATTTCCATTGATTTTGTTTCTTTCACTCTTAGAGATGTCACTTTGTCAGAAAATGTATTCCACCTGCATATCACAGCTTTTAATAATAATCATTTTTCTGCCAGTGCAGAAACCTTATGGGGGGATAATCTGAGATAAATATGGTTAATTGAGGCCAGGTGAACTTTCTTTATCACCACCACAGTCAACCAATCTGAAGTAAATGTGATAATTAGCATAGAGCTGTCTTCCCTGTAAGAACACTGAGTTGCCTGTCTTTCTGCTGTTTGCAGGGTTCAACCCATAGTCTACCAATCTTATAATAGGATATCACAACACATGCATGTGTGAAACACCTTTTACATCACTCTTTATGATGAGTTTATATACAGTGGTTATCTCGGTAAGCATCTTCATTTTAATTCTGCACACACAGAAAGAAAAATGTCTGAAAAGTTCTGGATGATAATGCAGTTGCAGATGCTCAGAATTCAGTTGTTACACAATAGTGATATAAGAAGATCCAAATATTCCTATTTTATTACTACAGCATCCATATTAGGAAGTTGTCAACTGACATAACAACCTTTCTCAGATGCCAAAAAGTACTACTAATAAGATCAACGCTTTGATAAAACACAAGAAATTAGGCAAATGGAAAACTTGCCGAAACAGTATATATCTCCTTTCATTCAGAGAGTATTTACACTACAATACATTTTAAAAATACCGGCGTATACTCATATTACAGTACTGTAAAGCTGCAAATTTATCACGTCTTCCATCCCTGTAGGAAGCGTACGAGACTACCACTAGAATTACCTCCCTCCGAGCAGAAGTATGTAAACAGAATTGTCTCTTCAAGCCAAATGATTGTAGCCCTTTCCTGCAGTCAAATGACCTACTGGCCTCATGTGTAGAATGTTATTAATATTTTTCATAATTTCATAATTAATCAACATTAAACTAATTTAAACGCAGAAAATCCGTTATTTCTATGTCAAACGTTTTGTTTTATTTCAGTCTTCTGTGATGTATATAAATTGTAATATTGGGATGCAAACTCAACTATATCTGACATGGTACAAGTGTCTTCTTTTTTTAAACTCATAGCCATGTATGTGAGGTGTATACTTTTGTTTCAAAGTAGATTCGTTTAAGACTACCAAGAAACACTCTGTGTCACTCTGACTTAGCCCATTGCAGTAAAAGGCCAAACAAAAAATCTTAATGGCAAAGCATTGTTTTTGAAACAGCAGAAATGTATACACATTTTCCTTATATTTGAGAATTGTTTTATTACGTTTTTACATGAAATTACAGTACTAGCCTGTTACATTCTGAAATTGTCACAGTAGCGTAAAAACAAATCTCAGAATGCTAGTTATCTCAATGCAACATTTTCCGTCACAATTTGCTTTTTTGCTCATGCAATGATTTGCATGATATTGGTAAAATAAAGTCTGGTTTGTTCTAATGTAACTATTTGCTTTTATGTCGTGTTATGTAAACGCTATTACATTTACATTTAAGTCATTTAGCAGACGCTCTTATCCAGAGCGACTTACAAATTGCAATCTGGCTATGGTTCAGCTAACATTAGCCAATGTTAGCATTCCGCTAACTAGTAGGTAATAGGGCCTAATCTATGATGTGAGGAGGATGCAGAAATCATTTCGTTTAGCTTGATACCTAGCTCAAATATAAATGACAATGTATGAAAATGTTACCGTACTTTTATATTTGTATGAGAAGGACTACACTGGACAATGTGCAAATTGGAAACCGTATACCCTCAGGCAACATTTATTGTATCTGGGGACTTTAATAAAGGAAATCTGAGGAAAACTCTACCAAAATTCTAACAACACGTCTTCTGTGCAACACACGCATCACAGACTCTGGATCATTGCTACTCTCCCTTCCGGGACGGCTACAAGGCCCTCCCACGCCCTCACTTCGGCAAATCAGATCATGCCTCCATTCTGCTCCTCCCCACCTTTAGGCAGAATCTTAAGCAGGAAGCACCTATGGTAAGGACTGTTCAATGTTGGTCAGACCAATCAGAATGTATGCTTCAAGATTGTTTTGATCATGCTGACTGGGAAATGATCCGGGTTAACTCTGAGAATAGTATCGATGTATACACTGACTCAATGACTGGGTTCATCAGGAAGTGCATAGAGGATTTTGTTCCCACTTGTGATGATTAGAACTTATCCAAAACAAAAACCATGGATAGATGGCAGAATTCGAGCAAAACTGAAAGTGTACAAACAGACCAGTTATGCTCTCCGTAAGGCAATCAAAGAGGCAAAACAGTACATGGACAAAGTAGAGTCAAAATTCAACAGCTCAGACACGAGACGTATGTGGCAGAGACTCCAGACAATCATGTATTATAAAGGGAAAACCAGCCACATTGCGGACACCGATGCCTTGCTCCCAGACAAGCTAAACACCTTTGCCCGCTTTGAGGAAAACAAAATCGACCTGCTGACCCTGGCCCCCGTCTCTCACGAGGACTGTGTGCTTTCGTTCTCTGTGGCCAACGTGAGTAAGTCATTTAAACATGTTAACCCTTGCAAGGCTGCTGGCCCAGATGGCATTCCAAGCTGGGTCCTCAGAGCATGTGCAGACCAGCTGGCTGCAATGTTTACGGACATATTCAATCTCTCCATATCCCAGTCTGTTGTCCCCACTTGCTTCAAGATGTCCACCATTGTTCCTGTACCCAAGAAAGCGAAGGTACCTGAACTAAGTTAATATCGCCCCGTAGCACTCACTTTTGTCATCATGAAGTGCTTTGAGAGGTTAGTTAACGACCATATCACCTCCACCTTACCCAACACCCTAGACCCACTACAATTCACATACCGCTCCAACAGATCCACGGACGATGCTCTCGCCATTGCACTGCACACTGCCCTATCCCACCTGGACAAGATAAATACTTAAGTAAAAATGCTGTTCATCGACTCAGCCTCCAAGGAAGTGCCCTCCAAGCTCATCATTAAGCTCAGGGCCCTGGGTCTGAACCCCACCCTGTCCAACTGGGTCCTGGACTTCCTGACAGGCTGACCCCAAGTGGTGAAGGTATACAACAATTCCTCCGCCACGCTGATCCTCATCACGGGGGCCCCACACGGTTGTGTGCTCAGCTACTTCCTGTACTCCCTGGTCACCCATGACCGTGTGGCCACGCACGTCTCCAACACATCAAGATTGCTGATGACACAACAGTGGTAGGCCTGATTACCAACAACGACGAGACAGCCTACAGGGAGGAGGCGAGAGCCCTGGCGGAGTGGTGCCAGGAAAAGAACCTCCCTCTCAACATCAACAAGACCAACAGCGAGCTGATCGTGGACTACAGGAGACAGCAGAGAGAGCATGCCCCCATCCATATCGACAGAGCCGCATTGGAGAGAGTCAAAAGCTTCAAGTTCCTCTGCGTGCACATCACTGACGACCTGAAATGGTCCCTTCACACAGACATTGTGGTAAAGGAGGATGAAGAAATTTGGCTTGGTCACTAAGACCCTCACAAACTTCTAAAGATGCACCATTGAGAGCATCCTGTCGGGGCTGTATCACCGTCAATTGCACTGTCCACAGCCACAAGGCTCTCCAGAGGGTGGTGCGGTCAGCCCAATGCATCACCGGGGGCACACTGCCTGCCCTCCAGGACATCTACAGCACCCGGTGTCACAGGAAGTCCAAGAAGATCATCAATGACCTCAGCCACCCGAGCCACGGCCTGTTCACCCCGCTACCATCTAGAAGGCAGAGACAATACAGGTGCATCAAAGCTGGGAACGAGAGACTGATAAACAGCTTCTATCTCCAGGCCATCAGACTGTTAAACAGTCACCACTATCCGACCTCCACCCAGTACCCTGCCCTGAACCTTAGTCACTGTTACTAGCCCACTACTACTTGGTACTCTACCATGCACTTTTGAGACAGCTGCCCCATGTACAGTACATAGAGTAGCCTGTCAGTGATATTTCAACAGTATATCCCCTCACTTGCATAAAATCCAAGGCCATCTATAGATCAACAAACAATCAGGAGACTTAGCAGCATCTGAACTCCATATCAGTAACAACTTAACAGCATATTTGTTGTCATTCTAGTAACTATCTGTAGATATGCTTTGGGACAATCAAAATAAAGTGAAACACAAGATGAGCTTAGTTGACGTCTACAGACTAGCTACTTGACATTCAAATATATACTCAGTGGCCACTTTATTAGGGACGCCCATCTAGTACCGGGTCAGACCCCCCTTTGCCTCCAGAACAGCCTGAATTATTTGGGGAATGGATTCTACAAGGTGTCGGAAACGTTTGTTGCTCAATTGGTATCAAGGGACCTAATGTGTGCCAGGAAAACATTTACCATACCAGTACACCACCGCCACCAGCCTGTACCATGCAGAATGGGTCCATCAGCATGACTCTGCCATCAGCATGACGCAACAGGAACCAGGATTCATCTGACCTGGCAATTGTCCAGTGTTGGTGATCACGTGCCCACTGGAGCTGCTTCTTCTTGTTTTTAGCTGATAGGAGTGGAACATGGTGTGGTCAGCTGCAATAGCCCATCCGTGACAAGGATCGGCGAGTTTTACGTTCCGTGATGCTATTCTGCACACCACTGTAGTACTGCATGATATTTGTCTGTTTGTGGCCCGCCTGTTAGCTTGCACGATTCTTGCCATTCTCCTTCAATCTCTCATCAACAAGCTGTTTTCACCCACAGGACTGCCGCTGACTGGATGTTTTTTGTTTGTCGCACCATTCTCGATAAATCATAGACACTGTCGTGTGTGAAAAGCCCTGGATCCGGCGCGCCTGGCACCGACAATCATATCACGCTCAAAGTTGCTTAGGTCACTCATTTTGCTAATTCTAACGTTCAATCAAACAGTGCCTGAATGCCTCGATTCCTGTCTGCCTGCTTTATATAGCAAGCCACGGCCACGTGTCTGTAGGAGCGATACATTTTCGTGAACGGGGTGGTGTACCTAATAAACTGTCAGGTGAGTGTACCGTATATCAACTGATGAGCATGTTCAGTGCATTCACTAACACTCTAGCAACCCTCTACAGATATGCATTGGCACTATCTAAATAAAGTAAAAATCACATCCATATGCAACTGTTGTTGGGATGACTGAAATTACCTTTTGACACTGGAGCTCCTGGAGAAATAAATCAAGAGGGAAACAAACAATCACTACGCTTAAACTTGTCTTTCCTGTTGGTGATGAAGACATGCATCAGAGGCATAATGTTAAAATCAATCTTTTAATTTTAAAAAATCACAACATTGTCTATCAAAATGTTTGGCCTAATGGCTAAAGGCTGCCAGTGCAAGTCGGGCCGTTGCTCGAGGAGAGAGTGAGTGAGAGGGGGAGACATTGCAGCACCAAGGTAGTTTACACAGTTTTAGTGTACAGTGCAACACTACTGTAAATGTGCTCATGAAAAGTGTGTGAACCTCACCCTTTCCGGGGGCACATGTAAAGTAGTGCTGCATGGTATACTGACATTTCTGTATTATCACAATACCATCATTTGCACATGAGATGCTCACACACAAGGATACACGTTTTAGACAGAACACAGGGTGCAGTCACTGAAACCTGCTGCAACCTTGCAGAACCTGATAAAGAAGTGCTAGAAAACTCTAATGTTTAAAAGTTTGTCAAATTGTAGTATCACTATACTACCAAAGTTTCAGTATACCGTGCAACACTACTGTAAATGTGCCCTGAAAGTGTATGTGCCTCTGCCACACACTTTTCAGGGGCACGTGTACAGTGGTGTTGCACGGTATACCAAAACTTCAGTAGTATCATGATACCATCATTTTACAAAATGTTCAATATATTTTTTTTCACCGGTAGCATCGAATGTAACAAGGTACTGTTGTCCTGCAACAAGGAAAACATGTTTGTCCGCTTATCTTAGTTGGAAGGGAAGTAGCTCCCCCTTTCTCTTCATCTCTGTGACCTTTACTTGAATATCACCCACCATCTTTTCTGTGCATAATGTTACCAGATCTGTGAGTTGTTGAAAGGCAACACCTGTCTGTCTGCTATGAAGAGCTCAGCAATGGGACCGACTGCGGCCACCATGTTCCTGGACACACCCGCCTTTTGGAATGCAACAGTCATATTGTAGCTCTTCTTCATCAGGTTCGGCAGCCGCTGGTATCTGGTGACAATCTTTTTGATGTTGCCTGCTGAAGAAATAGAAAAGCAGAATAGAAGGCCAGTGTACATTTTCCATGTCATCACCACCACTGAAATGTTTCAAAATGTGCGACTGCTCCTCGCATGCAAAAACAATCCAGACGGCTCATCGTGTTTGGTGGATTATCCTGCACTCATGGCATGTTGAGTTGCTGAATGTGGGCGTATCGTCAGTGGGAGATTGTGCTAGAGACCTGAAGAATTTTGTTTTGTTGGTTTTCTATGTATCAAATAAAATACAAATCCTAATGCATATTTGTGGAGAATCCAAAAACCATGATACAATATCTGCAATTAAACAGACGCCCTCATTTGAAATAATTACACATACCTTGTTTTTCGTCATCTCGCCCAATTGCTGTTTCATAAATGCCTCCAGGTCTTCCACTCGAGCCTGGAGGATCTCTGCTTTATTCTTCCATTGAACCAATTCCTGGTCCAGCGGCTTATTGTTTTTCACTTGAGCTGCAACATGAAAGAACAAACACTGAACAAAAATATAAACGCAACATGTAAAGTGTTGGTCCCATGTTTCATGAGCTGAAATAAAAGATCCCAGAAATTTTCCATATGCACAAAAAGCTTATTTCTATCAGATTTTGTGCACAAATGTGTTTACATCTTAGTGAGCCTTTCTCCTTTGCCAAGATAATCCAGCCACCTGGCAGGTGTGGCATATCAAGAACAGCATGATCATTACACAGGTGCACCTTGTGCTGGGGACAATACAAGTCCACTCTAAAATGTGAAGTTTTGTCACACAACACAATGCCAGAGATGTTTCAGGTTTTGAGGGAGCGTGCAATTGGCATGCTGACTGCAGGAATGTCCACCAGAGCTGTTGCCAGAGAATTTAATGTTAATTTTTCTACCATAAGCCGCCTCCAACGTCATTTTAGAGAATTTGGCAGTAAGTACAACCGGCCTCACAACTGCAAACCACGTGTATGGGGTCATGTGTATATATATAAAAAAAGAAAGTATAAAAAATGTATGCACTCACTAACTGTAAGTCGCTCTGGATAAGAGCATCTGCTAAAATGACAAAAAAAATGTGGGCGAGCGGTTTGCTGATGTCAACGTTGTGAATAGAGTGCCCCGTGCTGGTGGTGGGGTTATGGTATGGGCAGGCATACGCTACGGACAACAAACACAATTGCATTTTCTAAATGGTAATTTGAATGCACAGAGATACTGTGATGAGATCACTGAGGCCCATTGTCGTGCCATTCATCCGCCGCCATCACCTCATGTTTCAGCATAATAATGCACGGCCCCATGTCGCAAGGATCTGTACACAATTCCTGGAAGCTGAAAATGTCCCAGTTCTTCCATGGCCTGCATACTCACCAGACATGTTTGGGATGCTCTGGATCGACGTGTACGACAGCGTGTTCCAGTTGCCGCCAATATCCAGAAACTTCACACAGCCATTGAAGATGAGTGGGACAACATTCCAAAGGCCACAATCAACAGTCTGATCAACTCTATGCGAACGAGATGTGTCGTGCTGCCTGAGGCAAATAGTGGTCACAGCAGATACTGACTGGTTTTCTGATCCACGCCCCTACCTTTCTTTTTAAGGTATCTTTGACCAACAGATGCATATCTGTATTCCCAGTCATGTGAAATCCATAGATTAGGGCCTAATGAATTTATTTAAATTAACTGATTTCCTTATATGAACTGTAACTCAGTCAAATCTTTGAAATTGTTGCATGTTGCGTTTATATTTTTGTTCAGTTTAGTTAGGGTAAAAATATAGAAAGGGAAAGTTCATCATGGCGGACACTATAGATTCAAGTGGCATATTTGTTCCTTATGGGGAGAGACATTAAATAACCACATTTTGTTAATGTTTTGTTTGTTTTTATGTTTTTTTATTTACTTTTTATTAACTGTAGTGCCACCGAAGGGGCAATGAGTGCCAAATTTGGTCATACTAACCTGCTAGCCATATCTATTACTAAAAAGAGAAGGTGTTTTACAATCTGAACTCTTGAAAATATATAAAGAATTCAGATAGGCTACCAACCATCCAAAATATACAATGTTTTAACAATGGTTTTTCTGAGAGATTGACCACAAGGGAGAAGAAAACAAGAAACCTCGCTAAAAACAGCAAAAGGGTTTCTGCCCCTTTGATACTAGGACCCCTAACAAGACAGGATCTATCCATGGGTATTGCTGGGTAGCTAGCTGAGATGCAGCCAGCTGCAGTCCCGCAGCATGGACTGTCATTAAAACTGGCCTGTCACTAAAAAAGGAAAGGAAGCTAGAAAAGGAGAAAAGGAAAGGGAGCTAGGAAAGGAGGAAAGGAAGCTCGGATAAGATAGGATATGAGCTATGGAAGGAAAGGAAGAAAGGGAGCTGGAAAAGGAAGCTAGGAAAGGAAAACTGGAGCTAGGAAAGGAAATAAGGAAAGGAAGCTAGGAGTGGAGGAAAGGTGAGGGAGATAGGAAATAAGGAAAGGGAGCTAGGAAAGGAGGAAAGGAAGTTCTGAAAGGATAAGAGGAAAGGAAAGGAGGAAAGGGAGCTAGGAAAGGAAAAGGAACAAGGACAGGAGGAGAGTAAAGGAGCTAGTAATGGAAATAAGGAAAGGGAGCTAGGAATGGGAAGGGCGATAGGAAAGGAGGTAGGAAAGGAAGCTAAGCAAGGAGGAAAGGAAAGTTCACATGTATGTGGTAGGGATTAACCACCGTCAGTAGCATTGGTTTTAGTAAGAGGCCAGTTTTTTTTTGTGACAGGCCAATTAAATTGACAGGCCATGCTGCGGGACTGCAGCTGGATTCTATAGAGCTAGGTAGCTAATACCTCTTGTCCAGGGCATCAATCAACTGTTCTGTCACTCGCGCAGCCCATTGACACCCTGGACCATTTACATTTACATTTTAGTCATTTAGCAGACGCTCTTATCCAGAGCGACTTACAGTTAGTGAGTGCATACATTTTCATACCTGCCCCCCGTGGGAAACTAACCCACAACCCTGGCGTTGCAAGCACCATGCTCTACCAACTGAGCTACAGGGGACCAAAGCTAGCCAGCTGACTAATTGCTCTTAGTATATTTATAAATACTTTAAGAAATTATACACGTTTTTCTGCTATAACAAGCTTGGCTAGCTAGCCATACAGTATGTGATCACTAATGTTAACTAACTAGTTAGCTACAACACTGACAAATGGTAGCTAAGTATAGCTAGATAGCTAGCTCCACCCTTAGCTAGCTCAGGTCAAACTTTTTCTGGCCAGGGACCCCTTTTGTGATAACAAATTAATCAGGGACCCTCTCATAATCAGAACACAACTCGAGAGAGAGATAAAAAAAAAAAGACACGTTTTACTATCACTTCGGCAGTGTTCACTTTAATAATGTTTACATATCTTGCATTACTCATCTCATATGTATACACTGTATTCTTTACTATTCTACTGTATCTTAGTCTATGTCGCTCTGACGTTGCTCGTCCATATATTTATTTATATATTCTTAATTCCATTGCTTTACTTAGATTTGTGTGTATTGGGTATATGTTGTGATATTGTTAGATATTACTTGTTAGATATTACTGCACTGTTGGAGCTAGAAGCACAAGCATTTCGCTACACCCACAATAACATCTGCTAAACACGTGTATGTGACCAATACATGTGATTTGATTTGATTTGCATGGCTGGATGAACCAAGTCTCCGGCCCTGCGAAATAACATTTTAAAAGCCCGTCTCTTGCCATTGGAGATACATGTTTTCAGTTTTCAAGCTAATTTCCTCAGATTCTACACATTTTGTCATGGGGCAGAGAGAGTTTTGTTGTTGTTGCAGATTTAAAGCTAAATTGTAGCTAGATTATTAATATGACGTTGTATTGTATTACACCCTCTAAACTCATTCCATGGATTCGTTTAGAGGGTGTTGTTTGTAATATTCCTAATTATTTCCGGTTTGGAAGTGCAGCGCTGTGCAACATCCACATAGATACGAACATCCACATATGCGTCACGCATGAAAGACACAGTAGCTAGCTGTGAAATCTGTCTGCAACGTTATGCAAGTTGGTCGAAGCCATGAAATTGGAGTATGCCAATTCTACTCAAATAGTGCGCCAATTCCATTCAAAACACTAGCCATTTTTCCAGCCTGGCCCTTTGCATGCATCAGATACAATGTATTGTTTGGTTAGAAAACTAATTTACATGATCTATGTCAAACAGAATAAAAATACATTTAAATTGAAAAATTGGCAGCAGAAGACACTACTATGTGTAATCACACTAAATGGTAGAAAGAGAAGCTTTATCCCCTCTGTTGAAGTAGGCCTATGTAGGCCTATGCTATAATTCCAATTTATTAAAACTGGGAATGGCTTCACATTTCTGACTTTTGAATATGGATACAGCAAAAATAGGACCTGGCAACCCTGTGTAGTTATGAATAGTGTAATAGAATGTTTGTTGTTTGATGATGTATTTCATAAACAAATTATTTGGTGCCGAACGCCATGCGGACAGTTGAGGAGGAGCGTGAGGACTGGGTAAATATTCGACCCTTCCCACTCCAGCCTGTTCCCGCAGATGCAATACATACAAAGGGAGGCTAGCCTCTGCATTTTTTATTTGGTTATATAGCAGAAAGTGAAGTGAAGCTGCAGCTAGACTTCCTTGCAGCCACAGTGCACCTTATCACAATCAGCCCCAGAATCCAGAGATGAGTACTGTGTTAAAAATAACAATGGGAAATGAGAGGTAAATGTGTGTAAAGAAAATTAAAAATAAATAGCTTTGTTTTTTCATTAGACAATAACACATGTTATAAATTATTTATTATAAACTGGGTGATTCAAGCCCTGAATACTGATTGGCTGACAGCCGTGTTATATCAGACTGTATACCACAGGTATGAATAAACATGTATTTTTACTGCTCTAATTACGTTGGTAACCAGTTTATAATAGCAATAAGGCACCTCGGGGGATTTGTGGTATATGGCCAATATACCATGGCTAAGGGCTGTATCCAGGCACTCCACGTTGCGTCTTGCGTAAGAACAGCCCTTAGCCATGGTATATTGGCCATATACCACACCCCTCAAGCCTTATTGCTTAATTATATGTCCTTAGAGTACCGCGACATGGACTGAAATAGGTGCCGGTACTCATTTTGGGTGCTGGTACTGTTTATATTTAGGTGCAGGAGCTCCACAATAGTTTTTAGCTAAGATTCTGTAAGAGGAACAGAAGATCAAGCAGTAGAACATTTGAGGTGCTGTTACTCAGCTCCGGTGAGTTCCTGCCCAAGTCAAGCACTGGTTGTAACTGACATACAGTTGAGATGCTGCTGATAGTCTTCTGATTGTTTGTTGGTCATCTATAGATGGGCTTGGCGTTTGTGCAAGTGAGGGGATATACTGTTAGAATATTACTGACAGGCTACAGATATGCTGTTGAAATGCTGATGATAGTCTACAGACGGTTTGTTGAGAATGTATATGAAAATGTATGCACTCACTAACTGTAAGTCGCTCTGGATAAGAGCGTCTGCTAAATGACTAAAATGTCAAATGTATATTTGGGCTACTGTGATATTAACGGTAAATGTGAACTTCCCAGCAAAAATGTTGTGTTACCAAGCGACCATCCAAAGGTAAGGCAAGGATGTAATGTAAATAGAAAAGTTGAAATTCTGGTGACCTGCGAAAGAAGACAGTGCAGCAACAATTCTAGTGAACAATTCATCTCTGCTTTTCAAGCTATGTTATATTGTACATCCAATCTGTTAAAGTGGCTCAAAACAAAAATACTTCATCATAGACACTTTAATGGCCTTTCTGGTGACATTTACGAGTATACATTCTAGTGTAAACTCTGAACAAGCAGCCTTTTTCCCAGAATGAACCGCCTAGAGCTGATGTCACTGCAGGTGAAAAATAACCCTCTTCTTCCTTTTTCTGGCCCCATGGAGAGGTCTGAAAGGGTGCTCTTCCTGGTCATACATACAGTCTCTGCTCTGATGAAATTGGACTACTAACACCCCCAAGAACCATATTCTAATTACCCATTCAGCCTGACGGAATCTCCTTAATTACAACCTTCATTAGCTTACAGGACTTTGTTTTTCTCCAGAAAAGGGAGGGGGGCAGGGGATGGGTTGAGCGGGTTGAGCCAAAGTGCAATGGAGGGGAATAAAAGGGTTGGTGTTTTAGCACCTTTTTTCCCACTGTGCAGTTCTTTTTTCTAAGGAAATGTTAAGACCTCATTCAGAGATCTAATTAGATTCATGGTGAGAATCAGACACATTTTAACTAGCCTCTGGAGTCCCCTAAAAGGACAGCAAGAGCCAGGGTAAGAGAGGCGCAGAGAATCAAACATAGCCACTGACTTTCATGTGTGAAGTGGTCTGATTTGCTCTGTCCTCACCTTCAAATACAAAACAACCTCAAGCACATAGACCCTATAGTCATTATATACCACTCCTATAAACTCAGAAACCTAGGGAGGCCTGTCAGAAAGCCTTGAATAAGAGCATTCCTTACTCAATTTAAATAAATAATCACACTTTCCTTTCCCTGATATGAAAAAACACAAATAAATCAAGTGTTCATATTAAACCTGTTTCTCGGTTAACTGATTTTAAAAACCACACATTTGAAAGATCCAAGCAGAAGACAGATATAGATTGCTGCTTGTCATTTTTAATAGGATTCCCATACATTATTTGATTATATCAGTTTTTAAGGTCTATCATTTGGGATAATGGCATAACGATCAGATGATAGGCACAGATATAACCTGTTAAAGTAGAATTACTTTCCACTTTCTGCTGGGAAATGTAACTTTCACAACCTTTCAAGACAACTGCTACAGCACTTTGGCACAGATAGCAATGAACAGATGCTCTCTATTTAAGCCATTGTCAACTAAGCTTCAAAGTCCTTGCTCTCAGACGTCATAAGAACAGTGCAGCAACAAAGAGTAATACTTTTAGTTATCTATTAAGTTTATATAAACCCTTGAAATTAGTTATGTTTGTTCATAATTAGAGGCTCCTCTCGGAAACTCCACTTGAGATCATTAGCCATGTCTGTGTCCCTCTCCTTCAGTGGCTAAGCCAAGTAATGCAAAATGGTGTTATTGTGACTGCAAGCCTATATTACATAATGAAAGTTTCGCCAGAATAATGTATCTATAATGTATTTTATTACTGCCGGATATGCGAGATGCGAGATGTGAATCAATCGTGAATAATGATGAGTGAGAAAGTTAGAAGCATAAATATCATACCCCCCCCCCAAAAGAAAAATGCTAACCTCCCCTGTTATTGTAATTGGTCTTCGGGGTATGATATTTGTGCGTCTGTAACTTTCTCACTCATCATTATTCACAATTCATCCAGGATTATCCATAATCATGGTAACATCCACATTAATGTAGAATTGTTTAGAAACATTATTTACAATAAAAGTGACTCCACAATGACACAATACATTATTTACCATTCATTTCTATTGGGCACAAAATAATCTGAAACAAAACAAACAGAAAATGCATCCAACAAGTTTGGAGAGTCACAAGCTTGATGTAATCATTGCGTGCTTGGAATATGGGACCAAATACTAAACATTTGACTACTTTAATACACAAATAAGTTAATTTTTCCCTAAACTTTTGGTTCCTTGAAATGGGGGGACTATGTACAAAAAGTGAAAATACCCTCATATTAAAGCTGACCATCTGCACTTTAACCTCATAGTTATTGCATCATTTCAGATCCAAAGTGCTGGAGTTCAGAGCCAACAACAAATTGTCACTGTCCCAATACTTTTGGAGCTCAATGTATATAGTAGAGGCACCCCTACTCATAAGAATCCTTACTCTATTGGCTCGTTCTGTGTCCTTGCTGAGCTACAAGGCAGATATTGGTCCCACTTGTGTTAGGAGCTGTGTTCTTCTCACAGTGATCTAGATTGGGAAGAGAGGGGTTTCCTGTGGCTGTTAACAAATACAAACTTAAAAAATGCAACATCATGATGATGTGGCAAGTGAAACTTTGGGCAGTGTTTATGCTGACATGTAAAACATTTTGGGACTGTATCAACAGTGGACTAATGAAAAAAATACCAAAATATCGTTTTTTATTGGATTTTTCCTTTAAGGTAGCAGAGTTCAAACTTCAGTGGATGCTAAATCCTGGATTTTAGTTGAGTGATCCTTTGGATATATATTCCAATTCAAGGTTATATTTCATAGAACATGTGTTCCACATATTATGGATAGTCTAATTAAGTGTAATTCCTAATCGTGCAGTGCGGCCATTAGCTTGAGGTAGATCACAGACAAACATGTTACCACAACTCTATTCAAGATATTATAAATACATGTGCATTCATTTGCCACAGACATGTGGGATGTCATTCTTGCAAAAAAATCCCAATGATCTGTCAAGGTATAAATATGATTTCCATTATCTTCCAAATTGATTTGATTGAGAGGCCAGAGATAGTGTTGGTGCTGTTTGCTGGTAATTATTACAGATTCCCCCAACCGATTGCTCAATTATACCTTCCCGCCACTGGAACTATTGAGAAATTGGACGTCGACAAATAAATCAGAATCAGAATAATCAACAATCATCTAGTCTTGATTTAATGGGATATTTTCCATGTGGGTTGTGTTATACTCAACACATATACTTGTGAATTTACTGTAGAGATGTAGTTTTATGAATACTCTCCATTGGATTACAGTAATCATACAGAACAGTGTCATGTACAGTGAGGGAAAAAAGTATTTGATCCCCTGCTGATTTTGTACGTTTGCCCACTGACAAAGAAATTATCTGTCTATAATTTTAATGGTAGGTTTATTTGAACAGTGAGAGACAGAATAACAACAAAAAAATCCAGAAAAACGCATGGCAAAAATGTTATAAATTGATTTGCATTTTAATGAGGGAAATAAGTATTTGACCCCCCTCTCAATCAGAAAGATTTCTGGCTCCCAGGTGTCTTTTATACAGGTAACGAGCTGAGATTAGGAGCACACTCTTAAAGGGAGTGCTCCTAATCTCAGTTTGTTACCTGTATAAAAGACACCTGTCCACAGAAGCAATCAATCAATCAGATTCCAAACTCTCCACCATGGCCAAGACCAAAGAGCTCTCCAAGGATGTCAGGGACAAGATTGTAGACCTACACAAGGCTGGAATGGGCTACAAGACCATCGCCAAGCAGCTTGGTGAGAAGGTGACAACAGTTGGTGCGATTATTCGTAAATGGAAGAAACACAAAATAACTGGCAATCTCCCTCGGCCTGGGGCTCCATGCAAGATCTCACCTCGTGGAGTTGCAATGATCATGAGAACGGTGAGGAATCAGCCCAGAACTACACGGGAGGATCTTGTCAATGATTTCAAGGCAGCTGGGACCATAGTCACCAAGAAAACAATTGGTAACACACTACGCCGTCAAGGACTGAAATCCTGCAGCGCCCGCAAGGTCCCCCTGCTCAAGAAAGCACATATACAGGCCCGTCTGAAGTTTGCCAATGAACATCTGAATGATTCAGTGGAGAACTGGGTGATAGTGTTGTGGTCAGATGAGACCAAAATCGAGCTCTTTGGCATCAACTCAACTCGCCGTGTTTGGAGGAGGAATGCTGCCTTTGACCCCAAGAACACCATCCCCACCGTCAAACATGGAGGTGGAAACATTATGCTTTGGGGGTGTTTTTCTGCTAAGGGGACAGGACAACTTCACCGCATCAAAGGGACGATGGACGGGGCCATGTACCGTCAAATCTTGGGTGAGAACCTCCTTCCCTCAGCCAGTGCATTGAAAATGGGTCGTGGATGGGTATTCCAGCATGACAATGACCCAAAACTCACGGCCAAGGCAACAAAGGAGTGGCTCAAGAAGAAGCACATTAAGGTCCTGGAGTGGCCTAGCCAGTCTCCAGACCTTAATCCCATAGAAAATCTGTGGAGGGAGCTGAAGGTTCGAGTTGCCAAAAGTCAGCCTCGAAACCTTAATAACTTGGAGAAGATCTGCAAAGAGGAGTGGGACAAAATCCCTCCTGAGATGTCTGCAAACCTGGTGGCCAACTACAAGAAACGTCTGACCTCTGTGATTGCCAACAAGGGTTTTGCCACCAAGTATTAAGTCATGTTTTTCAGAGGGGTCAAATACTTATTTCCCTCATTAAAATGCTAATCAATTTATAACATTTTTGACATGCGTTTTTCTGGATTTTTGTTGTTGTTATTCTGTCGCTCACTGTTCAAATAAACCTACCATTAAAATTATAGACTGATCATGTCTTTGTCAGTGGGCAAACATACAAAATCAGCAGGGGATCAAATACTTTTTTACCTCACTGTACTAACATTGGAAAACATTTCATTCTGCATGCCAGGAAAAAACCTGGGCCCATATTCACATAGTGTCTCAGAGTAGGAGTGATGATCTAGGATCCTGTCCCTCCTCTCCATGTTGTAATCTGATTCATCATGATCTAAAAGTCCAAACTGATCCTAGATCAGCACTCCTACTCTGAGACGCTTTGTGAATCTGCGCCCTGACCTTGTGTTGACCTGCTGCACCTTGCAGGAGACTGTCATCTGAGAGACCTCTGTCATTATAGCTGCTTCAATGCATCGTTCAACTGTCAAGACGTCTCGCTTATGAACACATAATAGTTTAACAGACAGATCACAGTCTGTTCTTGCTCTCCCGTCACGTATTAATGGACAATATGTGCAAGTCATTCACTAAACACAACCTTCAGGGGAGTGATGACATAACATTTCCATTGGTGACAATGACTGAGTTTCTACTATTTTTGTGATGTATAGAAATGTTATATTTGTTATAATATGAATGCTGTACATAATAGAATCTACAAAAACATACCCATATTTGGCATTTCAGAATGCACAGTAGAGCAGTAGACTGCACCTAAAATGTAATATGCATAGAATAATTAGGTCTACCTCTTAATAATGAATCATTTCTGAAATTACATTACTCCTGACCTTGGCAGCTGACAAGAAACAAGTTGTTTGTATTCATCCGAGTCAATCATTAAACTAATCAGTTATTCAACTAATACATGTATTAAGCAATTAGCATACCTAAAGCTTGATTATTATATGGCCCTCTTGTAGCTCAGTTGGTAGAGCATGGCGCTTGCAACGCCAGGGTTGTGGGTTTGATTCCCACGGGGGGCCAGTATGTAAAATGTATGCACTCACTAACTGTAAGTCGCTCTGGATAAGAGCGTCTGCTAAATGACTAAAATGTAAAACTATAAAAACAAAGTCAACCAAATACCTGCATTCGTAACGCTAAAATATTACACAAGTGGTTACATTGGGTACATATGGCATCCCAGGGCAGCCAGGCCACTCATCTCAATCACTTTGCCCTCTCATAGTTGCTCCAGAACACCAGAATTCTGATTGTTTCCACATCTGCACTGGGACGATTCTCTCATGCTGCACGGAATTGTGGTGGATGCATCCAGCCCTCCCAACATAGTATCCTCCAGCCAAAACCACTTACTCACTTGAATAGACCACTCTATCCAGATTTCCACCAGCCCACATCGGCAATAATGTGATGATCCCAACCATAGCCAGCCAACACCATCCAGCTTCACCAGGCAATGCCAACGCCTATCCAGCCATATCCCCAGAGCAACCAGGAAGCTCAGTCTAGCCCGTCTGGTTGAACCAGATCTTATTCCACACCAGTAAGGGAGAGACTTGTCTCTGCCCAAGCTACCACCCAAACCACTCAAAGAAGGAGACACTGCCAAACCTAAATTGTGTGCACAAAAGAAGAGTAACATTAAAAAATTCACCTACCACGCCCAGAGAGACTACATTTAAGCCATCAGATCTCTACCCAATGATCACAGTACGGGGAAACACTTCCAGTAGTGACATTGCCATTGGTAAGAGTAGGCCTACAGCCTCTGTGGGTTAAACCTATTGATTTAGTGTTATGTTACAAGGTATATTTTCCCCCCTTCGTTACCTATTGGGTCCTGATACAACAACAACAAGCAATTGTTAGATTTTTTTTATTGTGTGGCAGTCTATAGGCTACTGCAGAAGAGTGTCTGCTAATATGCCATATAAAACAAACCCAAAACATCTGAAAGACAGTCCACTGTCAGCAAACAGAAACATTTATTAGTCCTGATGTGAGAGGAATAAACTCCAGGTTGAGAGACGAAATAGTTCGGCTGCACATGTGATATATTTAGTGAAGCCATTGTTTGTTTTATTTAGAGAACGAATTGAGGATTTTCCAAACTGCAAGGCCCCTAAGGTATTTTATCAGGTGTACAGTCCGGCCATATGTTACACATTAGAGCTCTGAGGGGAATGTTGGTTGCCGATATATGCTGTAAAATGTTGTTGTATTTAGTACTTCAGAAGACAGGGGAATGATTTGTTCTCTGACAAAAGGGTTTGTGGACTATATGAGAATGTGAGAATATATTATTAGCCCTATAGGGTAGCATGATACATAAAAGGGAGCAAGGTAGGCTAAAGGGAGGCTGTTTAGTGAAACCTTTCAAATTCATCAACCTCAGTCAAATGTATTAGTTCCGAGGTCACTAGGCCTAATGCAAAAGTTTAAATAAATCTAAATGTTTGTTTTATAGCTGAGCCATTAGCCTACTAACATGACTTGGCTATGTTTATACACCCCCCCCCACACACACACACACACACCACCACTACCCTTTTGCCCTCAGAACAGCCTCAATTCATCAGGGCATGGACTCTACAAGTTGTCAAACGCGTTCCACAGGGATGCTTGACTCCAATGCTTCCCACACTTGTGTCAAGTTGGCTGGATGTCCTTTGGGCGGTGGACCATTCTTGATACACACGGGAAAGGTTTGAGCGTGAGAAACCCAGCAGCATTGCAGTTCTTGACACAAACCGGTGCGCCTGGCACCTACACCCCATTCAAAGGCACTTAAATCTTTTGTCTTGCACATTTACCCTCTGAATGGCACAATACACAATAAAAATACACAATCCATGTCTCAATTGTCTCAAGGCTTAAAAATCCTTCTTTAACCTATCTCCTCCCCTTTATCTACACTGATTGGTGGATTTAACAAGTGACATCAATAAGGGATTATAACTTTCACCTGGATTCACCTGGTTAGTCTATGTCATGGAAAGAGCAGGTGTCATTAATGTTTTGTTCACTCAGTATACTGTATAAAATGGGGGGACTTGTACAAAACGTGCTGTAAATTTTAAACAGTTCACCCGATATGGATGACAATACCCTCAAATTAAAGCTGACAGTCTGCACTGTAACCTCATGTATCAAATTCAAAGTGCTGGAGTACAGAGCTAAAACAACAACAAAAATGTTCACTGCCCCAATACTTTTGGAGCTCACAGTATTTCCACACTACGAGGCTGTAATAACACTGTGAAATTGAGAAAATTATGATAATGCCCTTTTAGTGTAAGAGCTGTTTAAAAAGACTGCCTGAAATTTCTGCCTGTTTTGGTGGGATGGGGTTTTGGCTTTCCATGGTGACATCACCATGCGGTAAATTAGTTAACAGACCAATAACAAAGATAGTTCCAAACCTCTCTACCAATAAAACCTATGTTTCAGTTTTCCCTTCCCCACTCAAACCTCTCCCAGACAATCCATGCAAAATTCTTGCTTGAGAAATTGCTCTTTGCTAAGAAGCTATTTTTGTTTATTTTTGACTGAAAACAATCACAGTAAGGTACTTAATTGTTACCCAGAAATGATTTGATATTGGGATAAAATTAAAAATGGCTGCATTTGACCTTTAAATTAAAACCTACTTACTTGGATGTAACTTAAGCATTACGATGATCGTACCAGATGCATCGTTATTTACGAGTAAAACTTTTTACGTGTTCCCCAAACTAGCACGTAGAGAGAACGTTCGCTAAATGCATCATTAGACCATGTGTCGATACTGATAGGATTGAAGGAAAAGCAGCGCTGCTCTCGGATCAGCTTTCTCCCTTCAAATCTTACCTTTAAACCCCCTTGAGTCGATTGACTCACCCTGCATCAATAAATTAACATAATTTAAAAAATCCCCATCAAAATCTGTCTGTTTAAGATAGAGATACTGTATCTGTTTTTTTGTATGGGCTACATCCACCTATGTCGGCCTTCCTCATCTGCGGTGGAAAGTGGCAGAGCTACAGCGTTGTTTGTCAGACCAGGAGACATCCCGAAAATCTATGGAACAATGAGCCTCTCACAAACATGGTGGAGTTCTTTGTTTTGCTCTATGACCCCCACAAGCCCCACGGGACTCGTCTGAAGTTGGTACCGCCGATGTGACATCTTCTGTCTGTAGCATCCAAACCGTTTGGGCTACACACTCATTTGAAAAGGGAGACTCTCACGAACACAATGATGTTCTCCGTGTTGTTCTACGACCCCCACAAATGTCATGGGACTCATCTGAAGGTAACCCGGTACCGGTTTTAAAATATTATGGAAGTATGGAAGTAGTTTGGTGCCCCAAAAAAAGGGGTTAAATATGTGTCCACATTTGTTTTATAGAATTCCTGAGCTTTCTTATATCTCCTAGATATAGGACGGACACTTAAAAATCGTATTCCTTATTTTTTATTTTTTGACTCTCTGTTTTGCCAGTTATTAATGTGTTATTCAATGTGTTTCTATGGGCTATAGCAGTAAAGGCAACATTTAATATTTTATCCCAAAAAATTCCAAATCAAATAGCTAAATGATCCATGGAATGACCATCTTAAAACAATTCCATATGTTAGCTTAGTAGACCGCTGGATTACCTGTAGATGTGCGAAGGTTTTTAAGGGCCATGTTGCTAACGAAGGCTACTAAAGATACATTGTAAAAAGGTTCTAACCTTAATGCTACGAAGAATCTGGGAAACGAGGCCCTGTAACGTTGTGTGGGTGACTGTAGGTTGTGTTAAATGCCTTTAAAACACTGCCCGCTGTGCTCCTGGTCAGCAAGGTGATTGCACTCTGCTAGTCAAGGTCAAGCAGATGCTGAAATTGTCCGCACGAGGCTTGTCACAGGCCTCTAGTCAAGGAGCTGTGTAGCCTCCCTAACATTCTGAAAACCATATGTTTCTTAGTGCTTGGTGAGAGCATGGCTGTCCTATGGTTATTCTTCATACAACCTTTCCACAACTTTCTGGGAATGGTGCAGGATAGTTGCTTGGCTTTGGAACATTCTCAGCACATACACTACATGACCAAAAGTATGTGGTCACCTGCTCGTCGACATCTCATTCTAAAATCAGAGGCATTAATATGGAGTTGGTCCCCCATTTGCTGCTATAACAGCCTTCACTCTTCTGGGAAGGCTTTCCACTAGATGTTGGAACAGTGCTGCGGGGACTTGCTTCCATTCAGCCACAAGAGCATTAGTGAGGTTGGGCACTGATGTTGGGCGATTAGGCCTGGCTCGCAGTCGCTGTTCCAACTCATCCCAAAGGTGTTCGATGAGGTTGAGGTCAGGGCTCTGTGCAGGCCAGTCAAGTTCTTCCACACCAATTTCGACAAACAATTTCTGTATGGACCTCGCTTTGTGCACGGGGGCATTGTCATGCTGAAACAGGAAAGGGCCTTCCCCAAATTGATGCCACAAACTCCAGAGAATGCGTTTCCACTGCCTCAGAGTCCAATGGCGGCGAACTTTACACCATTCCAGCAACACTTGGCATAGCGCATGGTGATCTTAGGCTTGTGTGCGGCTGCTCAGCCATGGAAACCCATTTCATGAAGCTCCCAAAGAACAGTTATTGTGCTGACGTTGCTTCCAGAGGCAGTTTGGAACTCGGTAGTGAGTGTTGCAACCAAGGTCAGGCGATTTGTACGCGCTACACGCTGCAGCACTCGGCGGTCCCGTCCTGTGAGCTTGTGTGGCCAACCACCTCACGGTTGAGCCGCTGTCGCTCCTAGAAGTTTCCAATTCACAATAACAGCACTTACAGTTGACCAGGGCAGCTCTAGCAGGGCAGAAATTTGAAGAACTGACTTGTTGGAAAGGTGGCACCCTATGACGGTGCCACGTTGAAAGTCACTGAGCTCTTCAGTAAGGCCATGTTTGCCAATGTTTGTCTATGGAGATTGTATGGCTGTATGCTCGATTTTATATACCTGTCAGCAACGGGTGTGGCTGAAATAGCCGAATCCACTAATTTGAAGGGGTGTCCACACACTTTGTATATATAGTGTATAAGGAATTTTTCTTGGTATTTAAATCAAATTCAACCATGGTTACATTAACCCCTTTTTTTGTTGGCACAAAACTACCTCCATACTTCCATTCATTTTTTAAGTCGGTAACGGGTTACCTTCAGACGAGTCCCGTGACACTTGTGGGGGTCATAGAGCAAAACGAAGAACACCATTGTGTTCGTGAGAATATTTGTTTGTAGGCCAACCGTATGCACACTACAGACGATTTTGTGAGAAGACCGATTTTCGGGATGTCTCATGGTCTGACAAACACTGCTGTAGTTCTGCCACCTTCCACCGCAGATGTGAAAGGCTGACATCCCTAGCTCAAATATATATCTCTAGCTTAAACTGACGGATTTTGATGGGGATTTTTTTATTATGTTACTTAGATTGATGCACGGTTGCGTCAATAGACTCTTATTAATTTCAGTTTTGTTATTGTTCTAGGAATGATCTCCAACTGGTTTGAAATTGGGAATGTTCTCAAATAGTTCAGAGAACGTTAAGAAACAACATTCTTCTGTGGGAATTTCAGTACTTCAGCATAAAGTTTCCTACAGGTTTCCTCATGGTTTTATTTAAAGTAATGTTCTCAAATTGTTCCAAGAACGTTAAGAAAACTTTCCATAAAAACCACAAGAAAACTTTAGTAACATTCAGAGAACATGAATATTATTTCAAAACATACATTGCGTTCTCAGCATCAACAAAACTCTCTCTATCCTCTAGCTTGTTAAGTGTGTTCAGGTGTGTTGGCCGTGCCCACTAAAGAGGGCACACTTGATCTTAATGATTGCTTGTTTCCTTTGAAATGGGGTCTGTTTGAATAGACTGAAATGAACAGCTTTGTATGCGTAGAAAACATGGCAAGCTAGCTCCATCCTAGTGGTGCAGTGGGCTAATTCCATGGTTCGAGAACAGAAGATTATAGGTTTGAATCTCACTGATGCTGAATCACAATAAAAAAGAAATGTTTGCATGATTAATCCCTAAGGAAACACATTTCCATTTGTGCTTGGAGTTTTTTCAAAGTTTACAGAAAACAAGCTAGCAGTGTTACTGAAACATTCAGTTTTAAGGAAGTTATTCAAAAACCTCAAAATAACCTATAATTTCCATTCTCAGACCGTTAATAAAACCTCCCAGGAAAACTTTCCAGGAACCAGAGTAAAACGTTCTCAGAACCTCCATGCAACCCCAAAAAAACGTTCCGGAAATGTATGGCTTCGTTCCCACAGCCAATGTAAAACCAAAAACATACGTTCCCACAACTTCCAAGGAGCCATATATGCTAGCTGGATGGCGAAAGAGATGTCTACAGGTTGAAAAAGTTGAATTGTTTCTGAGTCCAAGCTTGCCGAAACACTATATAAATGTTTACTTGTAAAATGGGCCATTTGTCTCTGCTGCACTCTAGACGTCTCTTGACCAAATAACGAACCCGGCTTTGACCTTGTGTGTAGGCTATGATTTTGCTGTGTCATTAATATTTAGGCCTACGGAGAATATATACATTTTTATAGTTGATTCCAATGGTGAGCTGATTTACACAACTGCCAGAGTAATTTATTTGAAGAGGTACGTGTTCCTAATGTCAAACATGGCTTTTTTGCAATGTGCAGACTTGTTTCATAGAATAATATTCAGATGTTTGTTCATTTAAAAATGTTTTATGTTGATAAAGCTCCCATCATTGCTCTGTGCTCCTGTGCTCGCTCTCTTTTTCTCTCTCTCACTCATTCTCTCTATCTCTCTCTCACTCTGTAGGTTATAACATCAAGAAGAGGAAAGGGGTGGGGACAGGGGATTCCTGAATACCCAAATTTGCCATTAGACATAATATGCCCATAAAACAGTAACAGTCAGGGACCCTACATTACATCATGATTCAAGTATTTGGCAACACTCACAAACAACTGGTGCGAACACAAGGAGCATCACAAGTCTAGACCTATTCTGTAATAAAAGGAATTTCTCAAAAATATGTTGGTAGTTAATAGCTTGCAATATACAATCTTAATAAATACTGCATGGAGAATATTTTAACAAAACTTTTTGAGCATCAATAACAACATAAGGGTCCGCACTGAATATTTCATGCAATCCATAACCATGTGTGCGCGCACCCATGCATATACACTGTAAAACCAAATGTTTAGGATCTGAACACATAACTAAACACTTTTCTATAACACTTTTTAAACGCCTCAAGGCATTTAGAATTTCAATGAAAACGCGTCACAGTGTTTAGATTGTAAACACCAGAACATGTTTATTCACTGTAACACTTTTTAAACACATGAACACGTGTATTCAGCACAAGGCATTTAGGTTTTAAACACTAAACAATGGGGGTGTTGTTTTAACACTGTAGGGTGTAAAGCTGTATTTGCATATTTCCCAGCATGCCTTTCGAGTGAATGTGAGAGATACCCACCCATGACTGTGTGTTAGTGACAGAGATATGGTTGTTTCATTCAACAACTTTCATTCCTGAAGGTTTCACCAAGTGACTACCTAAGTGACTGTGTTTCAGTAAAACCAAACCCTTTATGACCACATATTATACATTTCATAAGGTCTTTCATTATGGCCTAGTTATCCTCATCATTGTGGTCTGAAAATCCTGGCTCATGGGGCACATCAAACACGCAAGTCACAAAACCCTGGCTTGTGAAGTAATTAGTAGTGAAGTAATTAGTAGTTCCTATCAGAATCCAGCTAGAGGGAGAATATCCAATAATTTCAATATTTTATCACCCACAACCTGCAATCAGAATTACTGCTATGGTGAAGTACTTAACAAATAAGAATACCTAAACCCTCTAAACTGGAACAACCGTCTCAGTAACGGGTGCAATAAGTCCAACCCCTTACAGATTGGATTAGTTTAGAAAAATGTATTTATCTTTGTATAGTATAAGATCAATTAATCAATCAATGTGCATGAGGAAACATAGATATTCAAACAAACTATTCTAAAAAGCAAACTGCAACAAAGCATGATGGGAAATATGATAATGAGGCCCCTCCCACATCTTTTCACTTTGAGAGAGTTAAAGATGTACTATGCAAAAATCACTCCGCCATTTCCTGGTTGCTACAATTCTAATACTACGGCTAATATCAGTTTATGTGACAAAACAACCAAGTATAGTGTAGAGAATCATTGTACTATCTAAACCGCTGTGAAACATATTTTCCATAACCAAAAATATTGTATTTTCAGCTGTTTGAAGCTGGTGTACAAAACCGAAAGTAAAAGACCAAAAACTAAACGTAAGAACGGGAAGAGCACATACAGATCTACCGCTTCTTAGACTTGCTTTCAATGAGAATGATATATCTATAACTCAATTTCTATGTGAATTTGTTCAGGGGTCGCTCCAAAAAGTTACATATTGCAGCTTTAACGGAAATGAACTCAACACAGTCAAGTAACAACAACATGTGATTAAAAATATTTCTTAATTCAAATGTCCTGTCCAGTTGAGATGAAATGTACAGTGCATTCGGAAAGTATTCAGACCCCTTGACTTTTTCCACATTTTGTTACGTTACAGCCTTATTATAAAACTGATTCAATTATTTATTTTTCTCATCAATCTACACACAATACCCCATAATGACAAAGCGAAAACAGGTTTTTAGAAATGTATACAGAAACACCTTATTTACATAAGTATTTAGACCCTTTGCTATGAGACTCGAAATTGAGCTCAGGTGCATCCTGTTTCCATTGATCATCCTTGAGATGTTTCTACAACTTGATTGGAGTCCACCTGTGGTAAATTCAATTGATTGGACATGATTTGGAAAGGCACACACCTGTCTATATAAGATCCCACAGTTGACAGTGCATGTGAGAGCCAAAACCAAGCCATGAGGTCGAAGGAATTGTCCGTAGAGCCTGGGGAAGGTTACCAAAATATATCTGCAGCATTGAAAGTCCCCAAGAACACAGTGGTCTCCATCAATCTTAAATGGAAGAAGTTTGGAACCACCAAGACTCTTCCTAGAGCTGGTCGCCCGGCCAAACTGAACAATCGGGGGAGAAGGGCCTTGGTCAGGGAGGTGACCAAAAACCCGATGGTCACTCTGACAGAACTCCAGAGTTCCTCTGTGGAGATGGGAGAACCTTCCAGAAGGACAACCGTCTCTGCAGCACTCCACCAATCAGGCCTTTATGGTAGAGTGGCCAGACGGAAGCCACTCCTCAGTAAAAGGCCCATGACAGCCCGCTTGGAGGTTGCCAAATGGCACTTAAAGACTCTCAGACCATGAGAAACAAGATTCTCTGGTCTGATGAAACCAGGAGGAAACCTGGCACCATCTCTACGGTGAGGCATGGTGGTGGCAGCATCATGCTGTGGGGATGTTTTTCAGCGGCAGGGACTGTGAGACTAGTCAGGATCGAGGGAAAGATGAACGGAGCAAAGTACAGAGAGATCCTTGATGAAAACCTGCTCCAGAGTGCTCAGGACCTCAGACTGGGGCGAAGGTTTACCTTCCAACAGGACAACGACCCTAAGCAAACAGCCAAGACAACACAGGAGTGGCTTCTGGACAAGTCTCTGAATGTCCTTGCGTGGCCCAGCCAGAGCCCGGACTTGAACCCAATCTAACATTTCTGGAGAGACCTGAAAATAGCTGCGCAGCGACGCTCCCCATCCAACCTGACAGAGCTTGAGAGGATCTGCAGAGAAGAATGGGAGAAACTCCCCAAATACAGGTGTGCCAAGCTTGTAGCATCATACGCAAGAAGACTCGAGGCTGTAATCGCTGCCAAAGGTGAATCAACAAAGTACTGAGTAAAGGGTCTGAATACTTGTGTAAATTTTTTATTTTTTTTTACATTTGCAAACATTTCTACAAACCTGTTTTTGCTTTGTCATTATGGGGTATTGTGTGTAGATTGATGAGGGGGGGGGGGGGAAACAATTTAATCAATTTTAGAATAAGGCTGTAACGTAACAAAATGTGGAAAAAGTCAAGGGGTCTGAATACTTTCCGAATGCACTGTAGGTGAGGTGACAGACATTCCTAACACAGATCTGAATAAAAGGCATGTAAAGTCACATCAACTTCTAATGATGAAATGCACTTTAAACAGGACTATGGGAAAGTAAACACGAGTGTTTAAAATCTGAACACTTAGGAGATATAGGTGTTCTTCTAGTTGGAAACTGACTGGAAAAAGCTGACCATTATGTGTAATATTGCATTCTAAACGCCTGTGTTTAAGATGAGAACACTTCTTTGAAAATCCAAATGCTTATGTTTAAGTTTTAAACACTGACGTTTAGGTTATAAACATGTCACATGTTTCATGGTTTTACAGTGTAGGCTACAGGCTTGCACCCAAATAAAAGTAGGCCCTATTAAAACATTAGTGAAAAATAAGCTACAAAATCATGATAGGCTAATTTGGATGGGATGCTAAACTAAACCCCACAATATTTGCAGGTGAATGCTATCCTGAAGCTAAAATGTAACTGTAGCCAGTGATAGGTGTAAATGATTGGTAAAATAGGCACAATATCCCTCTGGGAAATAGGCAATTAAAGTAACCAGGACTATGTGTTGGGGGCGGCAGGTGGCTTAGTGGGTAAGAGCGTTGTGCCAGTAACCGAAAGGTCGCTGGTTCTAATCCCCGAGCCGACTAGGTGAAAAAATCTGTTGATGTGCCCTTAAGCAAGGCACTTAACCCTAATTGCTCCTGTAAGTCGCTCTGGATAAGAGCGTCTGCTAAATGACGTAAATGTAAATGTATTTCTTACTTCATCATAAGGCAGTTGAAGAAAGTGTTATACATTAAAATGTGAATATTACAAATAAGGTGTTACTATAAGGCTACAGAAACCGTGGCAGTATGAATAAACTATATAGGGCCTAATAGTAATCAATGGTAATCCGTGATAATGAAAATGGTTTACCTCGGCTGATTTTATGGCATATAGGTCATATGCAGCACTATCCAACATAAAAAGTAATAATCAAAAAATGATAGATTGTGTGTGTGCGTACGTTTCCTCAGTTATATCAACTACATAACAACATGAAACCTTTGACACATATATTTCAAAAATATTATTTTGAAAGGGCACTTAAAGTTGATTCAAAATCTCTGTTTTTGTAGTTATTTTTCCATGTTTCCAGTATAAGCGTCAAAACCACCCGATCAATATCATTTTAAAAAGTCAGTGAACTATGCAGCCCGCCAATCTGAATAACAATTTACTCTGCCTTACGCATGGAAAAATGAAAATTGTTGTGTTTGGAAAACATAATCATCTCAACGGGCCTATCTATGCACCATGCAAGCCTCCTCGTTAATAATAAAAGTAGAAACTGTATCCGAGAAACTAGAATGTTTAATTTATTATTATGTAAGCTATTTGGGGGGTGATTATATGGTAATTGCTCATTAGTCTTGTATATTTATCGCTGTACCTTATGTCAAGGCCAAGGGAATAGTGTAGGGTTCATTCTCTCGTTTCAAGGATCAATTTCAGAAGCAATTTGTGAAACAGGACAGATCAAGTTTGTCATGACGTCAGATTCTGACAATGCAACGGCAAGCTATAAATATCAGCTCAAAAACATTTTCTTCTCTGACACGACTTTATCCTACTATTTGAAATGAGAATGTGAAATGGCAGTCGCTGACACTGTGTAGACTGTGCTGTATACACTGTCAAAAGTAACTGCCTAACTCATTACAGAAATTAAGTAGTGGCTACGCAAACATCTCCAACGGTCAGTGTATACAGTGAAAAGTATATTTCTAAAATAGTATTAAGCAGTTTGTTGTGCTATGAGGTGTAATTGATCATGATGAACTGATATCAAAACCATCAGACAAATTGACGTTCAATAATGAGACAAACCAGTCCCACTATCAACAAGGTCATGTGTACCTACTAATCTTAGGGCTCTATTCAATCCGCATTGCGGAACCCTGTTTTACAGCGTGCTTGAAATTTAAAGGCAATGTTCCTGCTTTAGTGGAGACTGGGTTCATGGTAAATGTTGCATATGCCAATAGGAAATTACCTTTACATTTCTATCGCGGAATCTGTAACGCTTCAGATTTACAGATTGAATAGAGCCCTTAATAACAGAGGCTACTGCAGCATCCTGTAATGCTTACAGCTCTACCTCCAGTTACTGCAAGAGGAATAAGCACTGTGCACTGTGCTCAACAATGCCTGCTAAAATTACAAATGGTCAAATACATAAAACAATGTTAAACATGAAGACACGACCACTGACAATCAGCCTACTAATCAGAACTACTTAGGCCTACTATTTACACTTGGGGGGAAAAAATGGTCATGAAGCTTCATAATTTAAATAGGAGGGACCCTACATTTTTATGTTCACTACAACACATGTTAATGTTCAAGTAACTTCAATCATTATAGTTCAGAATACATCATGCAATTTACAACTTCAAAAGATATGGGTGGTGATGTCACTTTATTACTTTAAGTATTGAACACTGAAATACTTTGAGTTGGGTTACTCGAATGGTTCTAGGCAATGGGCTTCCTCAAAATAATTGAGTAAGCAGAACTAATGACTTTTTACAGTGTACCTAGTGTCAAGCAACGTGAATGAGAGGACAGAAGTTGGCATTACCTAGTTTCAAACAACGTGAATTAGGGCGGAAGTTGGCATGCAGCGCTATAGCCTAGGCCTAGCAGTGAATGCAAAAATGTCTTTAAAGTCGTCAAAAACAGGATCATAAATCACACATTTCACATATCAATAAGGCTAAACCATGCTTACAGTTGCTCATCTGTGCATAATGGTGATGAAAGGTAGCCTATATTTGTAAGTGCGAGTTATAAGTAGGCTATAGGGCCTGTGCTACTCCAACAAGAGCGGATTAGTCTCATTGCATGTTTTATATAGTGGGCTTTATCTAATGTGTGTTTGTTTTTGCAGATATACTTGTTTTCAGCATTTAGGCTATATCAGGGAAGTGCCGTTATTGATGTGTAATGGTCGCCATCCAAATACCATTCACATTAGCAACATCAGCGGACATAATTATACCTACTAATTGCAGATTAGGGGTTTTGGGTCACTGGGATCATTTGATAGGACGGTTTTTTAAATGGCGGATAATTATTTCACATCAGGTAAGTAGCCTAGACCTTTGGCTTACTCGCTATCCTTTCAGATGGTGTCAGAATCCATATTCCTCATCGAGTATTTAGCAGCCAGCAATGATCTGGCTATAGTAACTTAATAAGAAACCCAAGCCATGGGGCTTTGATGATTGATCGTTTCCCAGTCCTTATTAAGCGAGGCCAAAAAAAACTTTTGCCTCTGTACAGCCTAGCAGCGCAAGGTTAGATAAGCGGGTCACAAGGTCCCCAGCAGTCCCCATACACACAGCTTTATTGTTTGGGAAAGGAATCGATTGATACAGTATATGGGGTCTAGTATCTCATAATTTAACATTCACTGACTCAGAGCAAGTTTGAGTGGAGGAAACAGTAGGCCTACCGGAACCACTAAAGATTGACAATGCCAAACAACGTCTTCACCTGCCTTGTTCAAGAAGACAGGTGCGTTTTCCTGCGCACATTAGTATTGTATCCCTCGCGCTGCTGCTTTACTCTGTTACCTCAGTGAAAATGGTAAATTGTCAAAAAACAATATCTGTAAATCCTTGCGATTGTAGGCCTTATACAAATGAGAAGATCGTGGCTTTACGCACAGGCACAGTCATAGGTCTATGCACACATAATTATATGCAAAATATAGGCCTATCATAGTCTTTATCACAAAAAACACCGATTTATGTTGCAGAAAAATAAAAATAAACTAGTGTGCAGTGTTAATCCAATAGCCTATTTGACGAATATATCCACTATAAAATAAAATACATTTCAGCATGTCCCATAAAGGCCTGCAATGCAAGTTTGAATAGAAATGTCCTCCCCTAGCTCCAAATTAGCTCTGTGAATAGCCTGTATAGGCCTACTTGTGCAGAAGTGCTAATGTAGAGGCTATTCATGGGAACCCGTACATTTGAACAGATCCGGTTCATCATTATAACATTTATTTAATTTCGTTGTATACAATAATCTGCCATTAAATTCAAAATACTGGCTCGTTTAAATCAAAAGAGTGTACAATTAATAAAACGAGACCCAGTCATAATGAGGGGGCTATCCTGCCTATTGAGGCACCGCGGAGGGAGAAAGTGCGCCAAATTTGTTTGCAGCGGATCAAGGCTCACCGCCTTCACTTTCTTTATCTTAATTCCAACTTGAAAATATATAATTATCTAGTTTGAACAGGACTGCTATCAAATCCTTCTTTAGGCAGGGTAGGGGAAAGCTCGAGTGGATTGCGCGCTCTGGAGCCGCTCGGTGTTGCCCGAGATAGGAGTAATGAAGTTGTGGAGTCCGGAGATACAAAGGGCATTAACCTCATTAGCATGAAACCTTTTCTTCTAACTATTGTGGGACCCTTTCAGCCCTCTAATCCCCCTATTTCAAAGCTGGGTTTGTAATAAAGCTTTTAAGGTTTTTTCAAAGCTAATGGTATTCTCTGAAGATTTTTATTGCTGTTATAGTCCATGTGCCGATTAAAATTCCCCATCCATATATGGGGACTATAGTTTGTATGTAGGCCTATAGCCCCCCACACCACCCCCTCTGAAAAGCTCCTTTTCAAGATGTGAAACAATTATAGAAATAAACACTACACCTCACATCATACAATGTGCATGGTGGGACTTCACATGTTTAGGAGATACATAGTGTAAATATAATACAGTTTAATTTTGCAACATTTAAAACAATTTTATGTGCATTTTTCCCATGTGCATTGGACCACATTTTTTTTTATTGAATGGTTTTCCCACTGATCGGGTTCCCGCCTATAAATACCTGGGCACTTGGATTGGCAAGGATTTAATGTTTAAAAAAACATACTGATGAGCTAGTTGAAAAGCTTAGATTTAAAGATCTTGCCTCTCTCTAAACAGCAGGAAGCAGATTGTACAGTCAACTTTCCAGCGAGTTCTTGACTATGGTGACACCAGTTACCAGAATGCAGCAGCCACTGCTCTTAAACCTTTGGATGCTGTCTACCGTAGCGCCCTTCGCTTTATCACAGGGGACAGTTTTAATACTCATCACTGCATCCTGTATCAAAAGGTTGGCTGGTCCTCATTAAAGTCCTGTAGGTCACTTCAATATTCCCTTTTTGTTTACAAAGCAATACTACACAAGCTTCCGACTTACCTAACTTCGTTGTTGAAGTATAAAAACATGAGATACCAAACCCTTTCACAGAGTTGGTTAATTCTTGAGGTTCCTCGGGTCTCCACCGAATTAGGTAAATCCTTTCTTAGTTTTAATGCACCTCACTACTCAAACCATTTACAAAACTCATTACAATTGGATGTTCTGGTGCCGCTCTGGCAATTTAAAGTATTGAGGACAAGTAGCTGTGGAATGTAACAGTTTTTCTTAAATTGTGTTGTGCTGTATTTTTTTATTTAATTTTACATTGTATCGATGGCTGTTTTGTTTCTATATTGTATTTGATTGTGTTACTGTGATCAGGGCACCCTTGTGAATGAGACCTTGGTGTCAATGGGTCTTCCCTGAACAAATACAGAATAAAATGTTATGTTTGAGTCACTTATAAAGAAAGATGTTGGTCTATAAAGTTATTTGATGTAAAAAATAAAATAATAATAATAATAATATACTTTTCTTTTTGCCCGTACAAGCGTAATAGGCTACACATGAAATGGGGAAAGAGTATGCATGGGTTGATGCTGTTTTGTTTATGATCAATTTGTGGGAAGAGCGCGTGTAGGCATATCCTACTCGTGGCTGTCGGAGAGACAAGATTTTAAACAAAGATCTCATTTCGCTGCACATTGCAACCTTCCCTTATCGCTTCGTGAGGGGTAGTCAGATTGTACTAAATTATGTCCAACCAAGCCCCCTTGGATCCACGGATTAAGAGATTAAAGTGGACCACTGGGCAATGCATCCCCTTTCCCCCTCATATTACTCGCATGATAATTGCCTAAACTGATTTGCACTTTCACAAAAGCTCGTAGGACTCTTTGTAGCCTGAGCAGACCAGACGCTGCCCCTCTAAATAAAAACGGATTAATGCAGTCTATCAGACTGAGGAGCAAATGAACCACCGGAAAAACAACCATGCACTTGCCACAGAAAAATATTCTTGCATTTTCTCGTAATAGCATGATTTATGTTACTTTTAACAACCCACATTGTCTGGATTCCTTCTAAAATGAGTCATAGGCCTACCTCAAGTGTAGGCTAATTGTGAGACTGGTTTGACCAAAATCAAGATATACGAAGCGGGTGATTGGTGGCAGCCAATAGCCTATAAAAAGTGTGAAATAATACAGGCTTGAATTGAAGGGCGTAACAGGTCTCTTTATAAAATGTCAAGAAATGAAAGCTGATCTTAAATCAAACCCTACTTTTACTCCGCGCGCAACATATTGATAAAACTTTATTGACAAAATATTGACAATTACATACTTCTTGGAAGTATACTTTGTGTTAAAATTGTAGCAAACTTAACACAAACACAAAATTATTTACATTCTGGTAAAAGAGGGTTTAACAGAAACATTAACTTTTAGTATCTCTGTACATGGATACGCTCAGTGCTTGACGTTTTCTCGCCTCTACGGCAGTCAATTCTTGCATTAGTCCTTTGTGGCAACTCTCACCGGAGGGTCAAGTCCTGACAATATGCTCGGGACAGAATAACGGAGACATGGTAAAGCTTTAGGTTTAAGGAATGTCCTGGATACTTTCCCTTTAAGTACTTTATCTGTGGTTTGATAAACTTTTATAAAGTTTTCGAAATGCATTTTCTTTAAAAACACTATAACGCAGCACTGCTACTTCATACTGTTTTCACAATCACTTTAACACGATAATCATTAATTAAAAGACTGCACACTTTGTAAAAAGGAAGAAGCACAACATCTCTGAGATTGAAAATAGAGTTAAAACAAAGTTGTTTTTGAGAAAATTATCAAATTAAAACAACTACCAGAAAGTCTACCATGCAATTTAAGTTTTACAAAAACAGTTGTGGATTTTGGTATCTTGAGTGGAAACGTTCATATTTAGAAACTTTCAGAAGTGCAAATGTCCAATGTGAATTGGAGATTAATTTTTGGGTGGTTCGTGGGAGATTGTAGTGGTGGGTTGGTGCGTGGAAGGGGGTCAGGTAGTTGGACTGCGATACTGTCAATCACTTTTGCCTGGGCAATTTGATATGGTTTGACAGACCCATGGTAGTGACAGCAGTGCCAACAATCGGATCTCTCACCCTCAGCTGCCGATCTCCGAAGAATCGAAATGTGACATTGGCTTTACCCTCTCTCTGTCTCTCTGTACACAGCATCCTTAGCCATGTCATCCTTCACGGCACACGGATGTCCCAGGTTCAAACAATTTAGTATTTTAATCGTCTGAAGTTACATCAATTTCATCCGGGCTTCCCGATCCTTGTTTAGTTGCGAGTCTCCATCGGTTTATGTGATGGGTCCCCTTCTTCTTCTGTTGCGAATCTGAACCCTCCTCCTCCAACTTTTGCCGCTTGAACTTGGTTCTTCGGTTCTGAAACCACACTTTTACCTAAGGGAAATAAATAAAGGCCACAATAAATACCAAAATACTAAACAAAATCCATTCATGTGCGTAAAGTGAGAATTCAAATAGCAGAACTGCAAAAGAGATACAAGCATAGGCTACACTAGGAGTGCAAAGGCCTTACATTTTTGCATAGGCTCTCATAGATCGCCGTGTGAAAATCTGCCCAATGCTATAGGCCCAAAAGGTCTTACAAGTTAGGCTAGAAGTACGGTTATTTTAAGATGGGATATAGCCTTGGTCAAAAACTGCATGTAGTGCCTCCTCTATTTTTATATTACAAACATAAGCCAATTACCAGAAATGGACGTCCCCTTGGTCGAACAAAAAAAAACTGGTGCAAATAGGCTCATGAATATGCAACGCATTCTAAATAAGTTTAATTTAATTTCTAATAATTTCCCAAAAAATTTAAAAGCCACATTGCTTGTTAATTTTAAGCCTTTTGTAAATGCGTATCAATAGGCTAGTGGGCAATATTAATATATACAACCCATCCGTCTGACAGCTTGGCAAGTGAGGTGCATTTAATGTGCTTTCAGTCAGCTAATTGAAGTGGGTGATGGTTAATTTCTCCCTCATTCCCCTCTGAAAACCTCCGTTTAGAGAAGAGCCGGTGGTGACACTGGGACAAAAGACACCGACCGTTCCACAAGCTGACAGGCACAAATACGATCTTAAATGTGGCCAGGGAAATTCATTGAGTCCTGCTCATTCTTTTTAGCGTGCCATAGATCCTATGAAATGGTTAACTGGTTAAATAACCTCCATGTTGAATGGAAACCTTTTTCTCCCAAAACAAAGTAATTCAACCCAACGAGGTTGTACAATGATCATGGATTTGATCCAACTAAAAGCCTCAAGGCCGATGGTGGTGTATACATTTATTATTTTGTCTCTCTGAAACTGTGGGTTTACAGGTCAATCCAATAGTAGGCCTAACTTTGAAAAATGAATAAACTTGTGTTTTCATTTGTGTCGGTTTCCCCCTTTCATTTCAATTCTTAAACTAGAATAGCATTTAGGCCTGCATGTGAAATTCATAAATTTGACTTGCTATACGGATTAACCATAGCATGTGTGCAGTTTCCCCCAATAGACAACACACTGTCGTGTTTTCAAGAAATGTTTAATAATTCCCGTAATGTCACTTATAGGCAAGCATATGAATTCCCAATAAGTAATTAGCCTATTCAAAGAAAATGTAGCATATTCACAGATTCCGTATCCAACACCAAAACAAGTAGGCTATTGTTGTCCTATAGCCTAAAATAGGTAGGCCTACAGGCTATAAACACCCCTTGAAAAACACCCCACAAACCTGTGCGTCATGTCAGGTCTGATGCAACTTGACATGATCGTCTTTTAAATCCATTCCCTATTCAAAGTAGGCCTAATGCGGATTTAACGATAAACTTGTGAATATTCAATTCATTTTCTTACCTGAGTTTCTGTGAGGCTAAGGGTGTGCGCAAGCTGTTTTCGTTCGGCACCTACGACGTAATGGTTTTTTTCAAACGCGTGCTCAAGCCGCAGAAGTTGCGAAGGGGAAAAAGCTGTCCGAATTCTTTTGGGCTTTCTGGCCAGTGCATTGTGCAAAAGGAAGCTCTCCGGGCTTGTTTCGTTACCTGAAAACGACAATGGGAGGGATATTAATTATGACCACTCTTATGTTGCAAACTGAGGCTAAAGAGAAGATGATGCTATGCTCATATTTTGGCCATACCGCAGACTTGGGCCTTTAACTTTTAACTAAAGTCTACGGCAACACTCAATTGAACATTGAGACCAATTTAGTCACAAGCAACACCTTGACAATTTTTTGCAATAATTGTAACAATAGCAAATTGATACAGTTTATATTCTTCAAATGGCAACAACAGGGCTATGCAGTGGCTAAATTAAGTGCCGTTTTGATACAGTCTTTGGTAATGCTAAAAACACTAGGCCTACAAAAATAGCAACACAATGGTCTACAATCGCAAAGTGGCCTAGAAGCCTCTATAGGCTAACCTTTTTCGAACTTATATTTGTTACATTAGCCTACAGTCACTGGTACAATGTAAGTATATGGTGGAGAATAAAATAGGCTACATTAGCCTACAATTTTGTCATAATTATTATCAAGACCCTTACAATTAAAATAACTATTATTCGTTCCAAACGAAAACAGATCGTTCAGTTATTATACCATTTGCATGTCACTGTTTTCAGGAAAAGATTATGTGCATCCATCAGCAAAAAAAATAACGTTTTAAAATGGCAGTCCAATTTGGGGGCAGATAAATGAATAGTGCGATTTTTAAAAGTGCATTGTGTACAATTTCTTAAACAGCAGTTTGGGCTATAAAAGCATAGCTCACAAATACGACCCATAGCCTATTCCTTGGCACAGATGATTGCAATAAATTACACGGGCATCTATCAATGTAGTTAAGTTGATTTGCATTCAGGTTAAATATAAGAAGATTGAAGTGAAAATGAAGTAAATAACTAGGTCTAATTAAATCATTATTTTTCAACCATTTTGTTCAAAATAACAAGCCAATTAATTATATAGGCCTACACATTCCAGTTGTAAGGTTTTATGCTTCTTTTTGTTTCATTTAACTGTTTTAGATGCAAACTGACTTTTTAAAAGTACACTCTTTGCAATTCCTTTTTTAACAAAATGTAAAATTATAGGCTATAGGCTACCAGCAAAATAAATGTGAACCCGTGTCGCCACATTGAGAAATACTATGCCCTACATTAGGCTACTAAAAGTACGCTAGTCTATTCCAGTTGAACAGTGTTCTAATTATAACAGACAAAAACAGTTTCTAAAACTGTTCCAGGCATGGCGATAGCCCATATATTTCCAAAATTCGATAGCTCACTGATATTTAGCATTCGTTTCTTTATTCTCATAATTACATTTTATATTGGTCTACAGAAATGCTATGGAACATCCAAAAGGGCTAAACAGCATAAATACGTAATAAATGCGTTAGAGACTAATTTAACTTCAACCTACCTTGGAATCTGTGACCCAAGTACCTATATCTATGTATTAACCATGGGTAAAAAGTTGAGGGGTCCCTTTGCTGGCTGGCAAAAAGATGGTGCGGACTGTGTGAGGATGAAAGTGGGTGAGCCAAAGCATGTGGAGGTGGCACCGAATGAACTGGGACACCGGAGTTGTTCTGATGTGAGACCGCCTCAGCGAACACAAAGTCCGGATTAGAGTAGACGCCCCTGCCGCTGGAATGAAACCCGTTCAGAAATGGATTCATCTGGCTGGAGTTTGCATAGCTCAGAGCCGCTGGTCGTATGGGCTCCTCAGACCTAGACACTGGTAGAGGATTATCCTTCGCTACCAACGATTCTATAGTAAAACACCTCTTCGGTGTAGGTTGAAACATGGTTTGATAGTCAATATTCCCCAGCTTAGAGTTTAAGAGGTGCAGGCGTTCTTCGTAAAAATAGGTTACTACTCCACACCGAGAAAGTTTGTCAGCATAAATAACTTTGGAACGAAGAGTGCAGCAAGAATAGAAGCCACAGTAACAACAAATCAACAAATAGCCATAAAGGTGGTCAACTGCGCCAGACAATCCATGGATGTGATCGGTTCCTCACCAGTTGTGCAAGCGATTTGTTAGTTCATGAGCCTAATTAGCGCTGGAGTCACATAAACAGCTTCCTCTGAAGCCTGTAATGGCATGGTGATTGGTCGCTGCTACTCGCCTTAAGGTTGAGGGAAGAGTCTTTACGTGCGTCAATAGGAACAGACACGGAGAGGCGGACTCGAGCAAAACGGAACGGATTCGTTCAGAACCAGATCTTCAGAACATTTTTACATAGGCTACTCAGCTGAACCAGTAGAAAAGCTCAAGGTACTTACGTTTGCATTTATGTCTACCGATAAGGCCTGAGGACAGTTGGTCTTAAAGGGGCCTTTATGTTTATCAGTGTTGATTTTTATGTTGAAGTATAGGGCTAGGAGTCGGTTTAACATTCTTTGACATAAGTGTGATACGTTCTTAGTATAAAAGTATTTTACATTTAGGCCTACCTTATATTTAATGTATATTTTCCATTATTATGATAATTACAGAATACCCCATTACATACCCTGGCCTCCTCTCTCCGTGTTTTCATTTTCTCCGATCAGTTTGTGATTAGTTAGGGGTTGAAGGCTCCCCAATTTCTATTGGCCAGAATATTGAATCCACAGGATGTTCAGTGCAGTTGGTTTGTTGTATTGTTGTATTGACATATAAACGACCCATTCATTTAGGCCTTCCGAAATTACCCTACATACAACTTTTTGTGTAGGCTAATTCCTGCTCCATGCAAGTCAAGCATTCACTGATGAAAGGTTTATAATTTGTAATTTGAGGTTTACAAAGTGCATAGGAAGATATAGGCCTATACACACGCACGAGTTTAGAAATATATTTGGTATGCCTTTCATTTTATCATTAATTTAGCACAAATGTCTGTACCGTCATAATAAAACCACCCGTAATCTATAGCCTACTACCGCAATAGGCCTACATGTCTTAGTGATATCTTCATTATTTTGCTATTGCTGAATTCCATGAAAATGCGCATGAGGGTTTTCTTAATCCAATAAATGAGCTCTGTTGGGATAAGATAACTCTGTTTTTCTTTCATTTAACTGTAGGTTTTTACTCATTGTCATTATTATGATGCCCATCTTCGGGGATCTATGATTCAACCACAAGTAGGCTATAAGAAAATGCTATCGGGGTATGAGTCCAAATCTGCCCTTGGCTATGAGTCTCTGTAGTTTAACTTAATTTGCGATGTTCTGCTGTTTAGATCTACGAGGCCAATCCCTCCTGCATTACTACAAGCCCATGTCATTGATGGTACAATTATTATGAATGGACAACAAATCCATTAAAAAAAATATATGATTACGATTATTAATTAGGCCTATTCATATTATGACAAGGTTACACTTTTGTAAATTAAATCTAAGATTTACTTAAAAATATATAAGAAAGATATCGAAGGTTGACTTCAGTTGAACAAATTTTACATCGGGACACCTCTTGTAGGCTATATTGCCAAGTCGGGCTAATGATAGCATGTTAGCTAGCCATGACTTGTACCTGAAAACTGGGATGATGAAAACTTAACTGAAGTCAGCAAGCATTGTGTTATTTTAATCAATTATAACCCCAATAAGCGTTTGTGTTGCACATTGATCTTACAACATTGCACCATTGTAGGCCATTGTCTCCTTGCGTAGTAATTTGAAAACGTCCTGTGCATATGATTTACATTTGATCTGCTGTAGCCCTGATTTGATTTATTTAATTAATGCTCGCAGTCCACAAAACTGAATTTTGCAGAATGCACAGTTACATTTAGACAATACAAAAAAAAAACACAAGATATTGCATTCAATTAAAAAAGTCCCATATGTCTTTGAAAACGTCCTGTGCTTATGATTTACATTTTATCTGCTGTAGCCCTGATTTGATTTATTTAATTAATGCTCGCAGTCCACAATACTAAATTTTGCAGAATGCACAGTGGCATTTAGACAATATAAACAAATTAAAAAAAGATATTACATTGAATAAAAAAATGACAGTTTAAAAATTCACAAAAGTCTGATGGCAGTGGCTATTGTAGAATTGTCCAGCCTTTTTGTCCTTGCGTTGATTTTGGACAGTCGGTTCTGGTTTCAGAGGACTCTGCCAATACCGTCTCCCCTTCTCTGTGGTAGGAGATCATGTGGAGGGTGGTCAGGTTGGTGCATGGCAGTGACCAATCTTACTGCTGCTTGCTCTCTCCGTGACTGTAGTGGTGGAAGGGTCAGTGGGATGTCTCAGTTTTTTGTTATTATCTTGCTTGCCCTTTTCTGTACCCAGTGCAGCTTGCTGCTTCTTTGTGCAGCCCAACAGCAACACACTGTCTGTCATACTCCAGGCATCAGATAGCCTATATATCATATTGGCCTGCATTACTCAATGAGGAAACTGGCGTTTTGCAGTTACAGACTGATAAACAGTAGGCTAATGCATCTCCTACAGCACTAAGGCAGAATATTGGGGTTATTTAGTGATAATAAAATAACAAAAAATATTACTATTATTATTATTATTATTATCAGTTCATCAGGATTATTGTTACAGAAATGATAACATTAATAGCCTAATAATATCAATAGGCCACATGCCCTTATTTATGTATTAACGAATAAATGTAGGTCTACTCAGTTAGACCTACTTTAGTGAATTGATGCTGAGATGTAAATAAATCAAAACATTGTTAACAATATAGCTAGCAAGATCCCCTTATATTACACTGGTCTCATTCTTTGCATTGTTTATTATTGGAATCCATTCAATGAATCAGGGATGAAAGAGAGTTTCTCATGGGTGTAGGTTTAGTAGGCTAGCTGTTCAAAACTGCGTCACCTACTGGTAGCCTTGTCAATGCAAAGTATGTACTTATGCGGAAAATCGTTTGTTTATCATAGATTTTTTTTAGTTGCAGTTTTTTTCCCGTTGCATATCTGTTTGTATAGTCCTAGATTATTATGAAAAACTCACCTTTTATTTTTTTCAAGCATCCATGACGGATGGTTCGAAGCCATAGAGATAGATAGAGGACTCTAGTACCCAAAAGCTTGTTTTATAGCATGAGCAGCGCCATTGACTACTTTCGCCATTTTCAAGTAGTCAAGTGGGTGGGACTTCCTAAGCGTTAAGGAAGGATCACATAATTCCATCCGGGTCATCAAGGGGGGATCATCCAATGATTTATACTTGTGAGCAAACATTCCATAAGGACAGGTGGCAGTAAATCAAATAACATTTTATTAATCACATGCTTTGTGAACAATAGGAGTAGACTAACCGTGAAATGCTTATTTATGGGCCCTTCCCAGCAATGCAGAGAGAAAGAAAATAGAGAAATAATAGAAAAGTAAAACACGTCATAATAAAAGTAATAATAAATACACAATGAGTAATGATAACTTGGCTATATACAAGGATACCAGTACCGAGACGATGTGCATGTGCATGGGTATGAGGTAATTGAGGTAGATATGTACAAATAACTAGGAATGAAGTGACCTATAATAAACAGTAGCAGCAGCGTATGTGATGAGTCAATAAAAGTTAGTGCAAAAAGGGTCAATGCAGATAGTTAAATAGTTATCCAAATAGCTACCCGAGCTAACTATTTACAGTCTTATGGCTTGGGAGTTGAATCTGTTCAGGGTCCGGTTGGTTCCAGACTTGGTGCATCGGTACTGCTTGCTGTGCGGTAGCAGACAGAAAAGTCTATGACTTGGGTGGCTGGAGTCTTTGACTGTTTTTAGGGCCTTCCTCTGACACCGCCTGGTATAGAGGTCCTGGATGACAGGAAGCTTGGCCCCAGTGATGTACTGGGCTGTATGCACTACCCTCTGTAGAGCCTTGTGGTCGGTTGCCAAGCAGTTGCCATACCAGGCGGTGATGCAGCCAGTCAAGATGCTCTCAATGGTGCATGGTGTAGAACTTTTGGAGGATCTGAGGGCCCATGCCAAATATTTTCAGCCTCCTGAGGGAGAAGAGACATTGTCGTGCCCTCTTTACGACTGTGTTGGTGTGTTTGGACCATGATAGATCCTTAGTGATGTGGACACCGAGGAACTTAAAGCTCTCGACCCGCTCGACTACAGCCGTGTCGATGAGAAATCGCCAACCTTGGCTTTATACCTGTTCAAACAACACACTGCAGGAGGCAGTTTCTTTACCAACTCATAGAAGTAGTAGAATAAACAAATTGACTACTTAAAAATGGAGATGGCCTCAAAGGTGCTGCAGGTACTCTCACAGATGCCATTAATCGGACAGATACAAACAAGAGTCCTCTATCATTCTCTATGGTTTTGACCAATATTCAGCCATGGTGCGCTGCCGGCCTCCGGTGGACATCTTGTGAAAGTGTGGTGGAATTATTAGTAGGCTTTTCCATCCGTTATTAAAATATTGTAGCCTAACTATTCTTTGCTAACGCTTTAAATGTGTTAATTTCAGTTACAGGAAACAACAAGAAAGTGAGAAAAATTGAACTATGTCTTCGGAATTGTCTTCATCGAGAAACATATCCTGTCATCGCTTTGTATAGTGCTTTCAGAAAGTATTCACACCCTTTGACTTTTTCCACATTTTGTTGTGTTACAAAGTGGGATTCAAATTGATTTAATTGTCATTTATTTGTCAACATTCTGCACAAAATACTCTGTAATGTCAAAGTGGAAGAAAAATTCTAACATCTGTATAAAAAAAAAAATGAAGAAAAATAAAACACTAATATATCTTAATTAGATAAGTATTCAACCCACTGAGACAATACATGTTAGAATCACCTTTGGCAGCGATTACAGCTGTGACTCTTTCTAGGTAATTCTCTAAGAGCTTTCCACACCTGGATTGTGCAATATTTGCCCATTATTATTTTCAACATTCTTCAAGCTCTATCAAATTGGTTATTGAACATTGCTAGACAACCATTTTCAGGTCTTGCCATAGATTTTTAAGTAGATTTAAGTCAAAACTGTAACTCGGCCACTCAGAAACATTCATTGTCTTCTTGGTAAGCAACCCTAGTGTAGATTTGGCCTTGTGTTTTAGGTTATTGTCCTGCTGAAAGGTGAATTCATCTCTCAGTGTCTGGTGGAAAGCAGACTGAACCAGGTTTTCCTCTAGGATTTTGCCTGTGCTTAGCTCCATTCCGTTTCTTTTTTATCTGGAAAAACTCCCCAGTCCTTACCAATTACAAGCATACCCATAACATGATGCAGCCACCACTATGCTTGAAACTATGGAGAGTGGTACTCAGTAATGTGTTGTATTGGATTTACCCCAAACATAACACTTTGTATTCAGGACAAAAAGTTAATTGCTTTGCCACATTTTTTGCAGTATTACTTTAGTGCCTTGTTGCAAACAAGATGCATGTTTTGGAATATTCTGTACAAGATTACTTCTTTTCACTCTGTCAGTTAGGTTAGTATTGTGGAGTAACTACAATGTTGTTGATCCATCCTCAGTTTCTTCTATCACAGCCATTCAACTCTGTAACTGTTTTAAAGTCAACATTGGCCTCATGGTGAAATCCCTGAGTGGTTTAGTTCTTGGAAGGGTGCCTGCATCTTTGTAGTGACTGGGTGTATTGATACGCCTTCCGAAGTCTAATTAATAACTTCACCATGCGCAAAGGGATATTCAATATCTGCTTATTTAAAAAAAAGTATGTTTTACCCATCTACCAATAGGTGCCCTTCTTTGCGAAGCATTCGAAAACCTCCTTGGTCTTTTTGGTTGACTCTTTGTTTGAAATTCACTGCTTGGCTGAGGGACCTTACAGATTATTGTATGTGTGGGGTACAGAGACGAAATAGTCATTTAAAAAAATAATGTAAAAAATTACAATTGAATCCATTTTAAATTCAGGCTGTAACACAGAAAATGTGGAAAAAGTTAAGGGGTGTGAATATCTTCTGAAGGCACTGTACATTTCTGATATAAGCCCATTTAATTCCCATAATTATGTGTAAAGATGGAGAATTTCACATAGTAGGCCTAGGCTAGCCTTCAAACTATTCCCCTAAAATAATAAAGTTATCGATTGTTAAGTCACAACATAGGCTACGATGCATTGACATATCTAATATAGTAAGCTAATATAGTAATATAATATTTTTCCATGTTCATCAAATTGAAACGGATGAAAATAGCTGTTGAGGCAGAATAATTCCTACAAACTATTATAGATCCAATATTTTTGCATAATGACTATTGAAAAAATAACTACGCGTAAAATATTGTCGAATGATAAGCTGTGTAAAGTAGGACTAGTATGCCTATAGCCTATGAATTATACATTTTTCTACAGGCTACATGTAAAACTAATACGCTATATCATATCATTTGCACTCTGTTACACTTTCGCGAACTAATTCTGGCAACAACAACAAAACAAATTTTCATAATCATAGCCCTAATATTGTACATTTTAATCGGCCGTGGCTTACGAAACTGAAGGTGTAAGTCTATATGTGAGTGTGTGACTGTGTGTCGACATATCCCACCTGATTTTTCAGACTACCGTGTTAACCGACTCCTTTTAAATTGACATGAAAAACAGTTTCCCCAGTTCCCATAAAGTTAACATTCTTTTAAAAGAAAAAAACAACAACAGATGGGTACGCAACTGAATAATCTTTCTGCATTTGACAGCCCTTTGAATGCTGCAGCATATCTCAAACAATCTTGAAAACTACATTAGGCCTATATTTTATTAATTGTATTTGTAGCTTTTTCGTATTGTATTTATACCTCACCGAGGCCTTTCTGATATAGGCTATGTAGCTACTTTACATGGCTTTACTTCAAACACAACTGCATTTCAATACCTCAAGAGGAGAGGAAATAGTTTTAGCCCATTCCTTGCAGAGATCACTGCAAATAGCTTCCTTCCATGGTGGCAAAATAATATAACATATTTTGGTTATCCCTTTGGGGCATAATCTACACGCATTTCAGACTCATCATGGTTGGCCCACCAATAATATATCAAATAGGCCTAAGATCCAAAATCACACAAACATTTGCAATAAGGTCTATCGAACTAATGAGGGTGATTGTTGTGTTTTGGGTAGTTAAGTTAATAGGACACCTAAAGAAGGGGCAATGACTGGTTGCATGAAAATGTAAGATTCGAAGTGAAACCAACCGTAGGTTCTTTACACATGCTTATGGATAGAATCCAAAGGTCAAACGAGTAGGCCTACACTCAAGGGGGATGGGACTGGGAGATGATTGAACCGTTTGTTACATAGCCTATGCCTACATAATTGTATAGCCAGCCTAGGCTACATAAACCCACAAAGAGCTTTGTTACCTAATTTTTTACATTCTCAAGTAGAAACATGTATTTCCCCTACAGAGAATTAAAACTAACAGGGAACAACTTTTTAACAAATGAACTAAACTCTGGATTTAAGATTTCAGCTATTTCAATTGAGATATAAGATGAAATGCGATTCTCTAGCCTTCACTCCCCCTTATGGATTTAAAAGGAATGGACTGCTGTAAGAAATATGGTGGAAACTATGCACACACGAATCCAAGGGTGTAACCCTATCAGTCCCGAGATTCCAGCAAAAATCGGCGTTTCATTTATCTGTCTTAAAATTATCCAGCCCTTATATTTAGCCTCACAATTAAGTGTTTTACCATTTTAATTTCAAGACAACCAGGGCTACAAGTAGAACACAAAACAATTTGATAGTTGCATTCATGACTTTTATTGACAAACGTCAATAAAAGATTAAGGTCCGCCAAAGGAAAAGCCTGATCAAAATGAAGTTATATGAATGCTGTAAGTACATACATTATTTGCTCACTGGGAAATGAATATCCAACTAGTCAATGACAACTGTGTGGAGTTTGTGACAGCAACTATGTGAGCTTATTACAGTATTATAGACACTCTGTCCTGGGATTTCCTATGATCTATATAGAAGACCCGCTTACCTTCTAACTTCTGTAACTTGTGAGCGTCATAGAGCAAAACATGTCACGTGCAAGTTAGTGAGAGTCTCAGCTTTTCATAGATAGCTTTTAATAGTTTGTAGCTCGTAATAGTTTGTAGCTCGAACCATTCTGACTCTACAGAGGTTTTTGTATGAAAGACACGGCCCCGGGCCCTGCTCTCATCTCACAAACACTGCTCTAGCTCAGCCCCCATTACAGACAAATGGTTTATCTACGGATGCAGAAGAAATAGAGAAATCCAATTGTACAACCCAGACGTCTGTAGCTCAAACAATGCTGAAAAGGGGTTAGAAGTCTAAAACCTGCCAGCTTTATGGTGGGACTCATTGGGTTAAATGCACGAGGGTGCGTGAACGTGTACACTTGTGGGTGAAGGGTTGAGAATCAGAACGCATCCATTGCCTACGCCTTCATTTTGAAGGATATTAATGGGATTTAATAGAGCAACGGACTTACCATATAAAAAAAATTAAAGACCTGTTACCCCATTGATTTATAAACAAATGAAGCAACGCTTCAAATCATGTAGAAAGCACTCATGGAATGTCACTCCTTGAACATTACAGATATGGAAATCACCTGACAGTTGGGTCTCAAAATGACCCACACTTTGATGGTATGCACAGTACAGTGTGGCTTTAAAGCCACTATTGATGCAGCCAAGTAAAGACCCAAAAGTTATTAAAACGTGTGTCTTAGAAGGGAAATCATGAATCTTGCCCATCATTTAAAAAGGACCAAGTGTAAGAAAAGCTCTACAAAGCAGCTGCTAGCTATGCTCTAACCACACCTTCAGCCTTCACAGAGAAATAAACTGTTGCGCAAAGTACTTTATAAAGAAAGGCTTTATCTATAAACATGCAATATGGTTGAATGATTTAAGATAGAACCACACACTAGATATTGAGTGAGACCAATTATACTGAACAAAAATATAAACGCAACATCAACAATTTCAAAGATTTTACTGAGTTACAGTTCATATAAGGAAATCAGTCAAATGCAATACATTCATTAGGCTTTAAACTATGGCTTTCACATGCCTGGGCAGGGGTGAAGCCATGGGTGGGCCTGGGAGGGCCCACTTCGCAGCCAGGCTCACCCACTGGGGAGCCAGTCCCAGCCAATCAGAATTAGTTTTTACCCACAAAAAGGCTTTATTACAGACATACACCCCCCCTCCCCCCCGATCCCGCAGGTGCCCGCAGGTGAAGAAGACGGATGTGGAGGTCCTGTGCTGGCGTGGTTGCACGTGGTCTGTGGATGTGAGGCCGGTTGGACATCCTGCCAAATTCTCTAAAACAACGTTGGAAGCAGCTTATGGTAGAGAAATGAACATTAAATTCTCTGGCAACAGCTCTGGTGGTAATTCCTGCAGTCAGCATGCCAATTGTACGCTCCCTCAAAACATGAGACATCTGTGGCATTGTGTTGTGTGACAAAACTGCACATTTTAAAGTGGCCTTTTGTCCCCAGCACAAGATGCACCTGTGTAATGATCATGCTGTTTAATCAGCTTCTTGATATGCCACACCTGTCAGGTGGATGGATTATCTTTGCAAAGGAGAAATGCTCACTAACAGGGATATAAACAAATTTGTGCCAAAAAATTGAGAAATAAGCTTCTTGTGCATATGGAAAATGTCTGGGATTTTTTATTTCAGCTCATGAAACCAACACTTTACATGTTGTGTTTATATTTTGGTTCAGTGTAGTTACTCTAAGAATGCACATCAACATGGGAATCAACTTGTTTTTAGGTTAAGAAGCCACTTTAACAAAATACATATTCAATGGCAAGAGATAGTTGTTGATAAGATGACACATTTGATTTAACAATTAAACAGCTTTGCTATGCCAACGTTTTAATAAACTTATGCCAAGGTTAAACCACTAAGAGGCTGGTACATTAGCCAGTGGGGCTATTTTGAAGCAGATGCTTAGAGAGCGGGTGGACTCAGCGGCGGGCCACAGTGGTCCAGCCGTCATCGTCGGTCTCGTCGGTGGTCTTCTTGGCACGACCAGCGTTCTCTTTGTCTTTCTCGGAGCGCCAGGAGCTCTTCTCTCCGTCCTCTTCACGCTCGCCCTCTCTGGGTCTGGGGGGAGTCGGACGTTCCTCTTTACGCTCCTCACGCTTGTCGTCACCGGCACAGCGCCAAGAGCCTCCTCCTGTGTGCACAGAACCCCGTCTCGTTAGGGGATGGCATCTTAACTAAGTGTTGTTTAAAAAGACCTCCTCCAGATTGGAAATACTGCCACAGGACAGGGGTTACAGTAGACTCGATTTTCATGGTACGGCAATGAATGATAGAGTATTGCTGCATTAACAGGTTGATGCTTGATACCGGTTGACGCTTGCAATGAATACAGAGCAAGTGGGGACACCTGCTGGCTAAATGGTGTAAAATAAAAGCTTTTTGCAAAACTTTAAACGTGTCTGCAGAGGACTGAGCAGGCTCGTCTTACCTTCTTCAGGCTCTCTGCTGGGCGGGGGATGGTCGTCCCTGCGATCAGGTCGCTCTCGACGGATAGTAGGGCGGTCCTCGCGGTCAGGCTCTTCCTGACGAACAGAGTCTCTCCAGCTTTTCTTGGGCGCCTCATCAGCACCTGGCCTTCTCCAGGCACCACCACCTCCACCACCCTCCTCCCTGAAAACAGAGGTCCCCGAATTACTCCATAAAAAAAACCTACACATTTACATTTTAGTCATTTAGCAGACGCTCTTATCCAGAGCAACTTACAGTTAGTGAGTGCACACATTTTTGCAAACGCCATGCTCTACCAACTGAGCTACACCTCGCCATAACACACATGTATGACTACCTTATTTTCACAGTATCAGTAAACCATCCACCCGTTTAGGGCCACTCCTGATCATATGCTATATGAGCCTCCATATCACAGTAGTGCTGTTTGTAGTCCACCTACTGTGTGTCTGACCTGGGTGGGCGGCGCTCTGGGAAGCGGTCGCTCTCCTGTTTTTCCTCTCTCTCCTCCCTCTCGCCCTCTTCGCCCTCCTTGCGGCCGCCACCTTCGCGGGGTGGACCCCAGCTCTCCTCGCGGGCCTTTTCCCTCTCACGCCAGCCACCACCTGAAGCAGACACCAGAGCAACTGCCCATGATCCAGCACAACGTGTGAAAAGAACTGGTTCAATAAAGTTCAATAAATAATGAACAGAATAACAGGAGAACAAGTACAAGGGCTCTTTCAACGACAACACACTTACTACACAAGACAAACATGCAACCACATTAATTCAATAATCCATATTTGGAACAGATGAAACGAAAAACGCATCCATACCGGGTCGGACAGCGGGCTTCCATGGCTTGTCGTCAAGGGGCCCGCCCCTCTCGTCATCTCCTCCTCTCCTGGGGCCCCAGGTGTCATCATCAGCCCCGCGTCTGGAGCCCCTGGACTCATCCATGCCTCTGCGGGGGCCGTCATCAAAACCACGCCTGGGGCCATCATCAAAGCCTCTGCGGGGACCGCGGTCCTCATCCCCTCCCCTTCTGGGACCGCGGTCATCATCCCCAAAGGCTCTCCTTGGTGGACGGTCCTCGTCCATGCCTCTGCGCAGGGGGCGGTCGTCATCCCCGAAGCCCCTGCGTGGGGGTCCGCGGTCATCGGCTCCGCCACGGCGAGGGCCGTCTCCTCCTCTCCTGAAGGATGGCTCTCTGTCTCTGTCCTCGCCGCCCTCCTCGCGGCCCTCGGCTCTCCAGTCCCTAGAGAGAGCGAGCGGACAGCACCGTTATAGGACAGATAGGGACATGTCACTTTGACCAGTGAACACAAACATACCAAGTATTTTAAACCATGTAAAATACTTAAAATGTGCAATCTGAATGAAATCCCACTCACTTAGCTGGTACGGCGACACTATAGAGAATAATAAACAATATTTTGACCAGTGAACACAAAGTATTTTTAACCAGATGAAGTGCTTCAAAAATACAGTCTGAATGAAATCACACTCACTTATCAGGCACGGGGCGACGCCTCTCTGATTCAACCTCGGTACGCCTCCTCCATCCTCCTCCTCCCTCCTCCTTCTCAGCACCCCAGTCCTGGAGAGGAAAAGAGTGTCCAACACTGAGTGACGGGTTTCATTACCTTTACAACATATATACAAAATATAATACAAATATTTGCATAATTATGATCATTTTATCCTACTCAATAAACCTTTATCTAAGCTCATTTTTAAGTTAACAGGGTACTAAGTTGACAGGGAAAAGGACTACATTCATGTCGCATTTTACACCCAAAGTGTCAAGACACTTCACATTGTGAAGAGGAAAAACAGCTATATTTTACTTTCAGACGGGTGCCTGTGCTTGTCGCTCTCAGTTCGCCGGTGAAATAGAAGTGCATTTAATTTCATGTCGCTCTTTGAGCGATCAATGGAGGAGAATCATCACTGAGCGAACAAAACTTTTAAGCGACTTTGTGTCCATTAAAAGCGCTACATAAAACCCATTTATTAATATTATATATTGATCTTAACACTGCTTTAAAGCGAGTCACCTTTGACTCAACAGACAAAGTGAGGCTGTGTGAAACTGCTCTGGGAGGAGATGTTGGCCAGGATGTGTAGTAGGCTACCTTGGTTTCTCCTCTGGGTTTCTCCTCGGACCTAGCAGGGGCCCTCATCTCCTCCTCCCTGCGGCGCTCACGCTCCTCGATCTCCTGCTGCCGGGCGCGCTGCTTCCTCTCCTGCTCCTCCAATTTGGCAAGGCGCTCCTGGTACACCGCCTCCTCCGCCTCGCGTGCCTCCTGCTCGATGCGCTCACGCTCCTCGCGCTCTGCAACAACACATGGATAATACGTCGATTCAGAACACAGGACCACTGAAGACTATGGGGCAAGCGTCACATGGGACACCCAGATGAACAAGCGCCAACCAAAAACCACATTGGACCCAAAATCTAACCTACCCAAATCCGTGCGCATAACTCAAGTTTTTTCACACATCTTCAATTGACATCAATTCAACTATTCCACCAAGGCCTAAAATTAACACCTGCGGGTAGATTTTGGCATTGGCGGGTAAGATGTTTATTTCACCAGCCACGTTGGTGGCAGGTCAGGCCTCCACATTGCGAGCATTTCACTCGCATTTGTAAATAAAAATAGTAAAGTATGATCACATTTATAGTAAAAGAAATGCTGCAGTAGCTGTTTTCAAAGTATTTCCGCCATTTTGTTTCATAGCTGGAAAATTAATCACACAAAGTCAAAGAACTACGAATCCTATATAGCCTATTCCACCTCACGCTGCAACACTGCCTGGGCGGGGGCTGTGCGAACGTGAAGAGCTGAGTGAAAGATTCATTTTTAGAAGCGCTGCGCACAGGCATAAAAGTTGGTCTAATTTACTTGAATCAAAAGTCTACTGAAGTTAGACTTTGTCCTTGTGTTTATTGGTTATTTCCATTGTTTTGTTCACAAGCTAGGTTGTTTTTCTATATTTGAGTTTCAACTGCTAGGGAAGAAAAGACAACGCTTCTACTTTCTGTCATCTGTGATACTTTGGTTAAAAGCCAGGTCCCCCAATTTTTTTTGTTACAATATACCACATTACTTCTTACTAGTAATACGTTTATTGTGTTAGAAACATTACAAAACATGCTCATGTGTGTTTTGTTGCGCTGTAATTTTAGCGGAAAAATAATATTTTGGCTGGTAACAAATCTGGCTGGCTGGTAGACTTGTAAATCTACCTGCCAAAGTGGCTGGTGGACCAAAAAGTTACATTTTATGCCCTGTATTCCACCCTTTAAGAGAAACTCAGAGGACTAGATCTAAGTTAATTTGACATCCATACTATATATCTAGTCATCTCTGGGCCTGAGAGGTAACTATGAGGTACCTTTCTTGAGCTGCTCCTCGTGGATGCGTTGGGCCTCCTCCTCTTTATTGCGGTAGAAGGTGTTGCGGCGATCTTCCATACGGTGGATCTTCCTCTCCTCTAGACGCTTCTTCCTCTCCTCCACCAGGCGCTCCTGGAACTGTTTCAGTTTTTCCTTGGAAGGTAAGAAGAACAAAGACATTTTTGGCCAACTCTTTCAACTCATTACATTCTTACTGAGGCGTGTTCTTAATAAATGAAAAAGAACTCTGGCAAAATAACTCATGGTAGAACACCATTGACACTGGTAATAATTTGTTTGGTTACTCCTGCTTTCTTTGTAGCAATTGATAATAGCTCTTTAATGCCATTGCCAATGGGCTTCTAGAATCTGTGGTTTCATGCACGTTCAAATGGCGTTCACCTCGTAGATGAAGCTGCGAGCGTCGGTTATTTTGCCCACAAAGTTCTCCTTGTCCTCCATCATTCTGGACATCCTCTGTTTGTGCTCCAAGGCCTTCTCACGATCCACCTTCATGTTGCTGATCTACAACACAAAACACATGGACCATAATCATTGACCATTGTGTAACCATAATTGTTTTATTTATTATTACACAAAAAACATGGACCAGTCAGCCTGACAGTCTGCCATCACTAGAGCGCTCAGTTCATGCATCCTATCTATGATGGCTTTCAGGCTGACACCATTTAGTCGACTGGTCGATTGTTTGGTCGATAGGCTGTTGGTCGACCGAGATTTCTTTAGTCGAGCAGTAGCACAAATAAAAAGATCATGGTGTACAAGAACCCTGTCTGATTGGCTCCTGTCTGAGTGGACTGATCCATTGTGGAGACCGTGGGGATGGCACAGTCCATCAGTCTAAGACGTGCTACTGAAATTGTATATGGTTATATTACATAAGAACAATGGTGCAACACTAATACAAATAATATTATAACAAAATGCGCTCTCCCGCGTTGGATAGTGGTCACTGTCCGCGGTTCAGAAACACATCAGTGCGCTGTTGAAATGGCACCTTTTCCTAGACCATGTTGCTATGTGCATAATAGCAAAGTTAACCAGCATATTGGTGTTGAGAACAATGCGGCGGAGGCAGCAGCAGAATGAGGAGATGAGAAAACAGCCATTGCCTTATTGACTAAGAAAAGTGAGGAGAGGAAACCACAACTTAATTAGGTCTATAATCAATAGCCTAACTGTTAAATGTGCCTGGCTTTATAAATCATCAATATATCTACAGAAATAAGACAGATCCTGCTTCTGTTGCCTGTTTGTTTAATATCCTATTGATTCCGTGAACACCAAACCTCTCGCAACAACATTTCAAGTAAACAATTTCACAAATGTGGCTGTTTTTAATCTTTGCTGTAATAAAGGCTTTATACTTTTTTCCCTTAGTCTCTCTGGTATTATTTATAATTTATTTAGTGTAGTTTACACTGTTCCAAATTATCCTAAAAATAATATTTATAATAATAATAATAATAGCGCTCCTTTTTCTTCATCTACTTCTTATTGTTATTATGATCATAAGTGATGTCTATCATTAGTAGGCTTAGTATAGCAGCCTTGTATAACCACCATTGAGCTGCAGGCCTAAGAGTGCATCCTATTTAGTCTTAATACCGTAACTTACTTAAGCCTATATTTCAATACTTATATAGGCTACTGTATCAATCAATAAGTCATAAGTGGTTCATGTCATCACACAGCATAGGAGTCATTCATGATTTGAAATGCAATCAACCATTTGAGTTTTAAAATAAAAAATTAAGCAAGCTTTGAATAATTAGCTTAAACAATAAATAAACCGTTCCATTTCAGAAATTACATTAATGAATGCAACTGTTTTTAGTCTTTGCTGTAATAAAGGCTAAGCAAAAAAACGTTACAGACTCTCTAGATACGCTTATAATTTATTTAGTGTTGTTTACATTGTTCCAAACGGTCAGAAAATTATATTGTAATTTATACAGTGCCTGATTGGCACACGCAGCGCTTGCTCCTTACCTTATTTTTCTTGATCTCCAGTACTTTCCACAACTAGTCAAATTTATTCCACACATCTGACTTTCCCTTTACCTCCTGAGCAACCAGTAAACATTCCCCCATTTTGAGTTTGTCACGTCCTCTGCATCCATTTTGCTGTCACATGTGTTACAGTGTTCAGAGTTTGTTATAACCAATTTATTAATGTGGTTATGATATACTATAGGTCAGGCCCTATTTTGGCCTATTCAGGCAGGATTAGTTTTACATATGTAATTTTAGTCCCGTCCAAATCTGCCATGTCAGTAATTTTTACATGGCAGGAGAGTAACAATTCCAGCCAGAATAACCTACAGTTTTTTGTAGAACTCCAAGGTCCTCTGATAATACTAGTCCCGTGCGAATTGACATCCCTGTGTTTTGAGAGAAATGGCTGAGTTTGACGGCGGTTTGCACAAGAAATCAATAACTGATTCGATAAATTGAACTAAGTGCTGTGCATAAGCTATATATATGAATGGCCTACATGTAGCCCATCAACTTTCACAGTGAAATCTTTTGTTTATATGTTTTGTGCATATGAATTGAATATTGCCAAATGCATCAGTAAAAAATATTGAGCCTATGTAATGCAACCCTTTCTGTTAATAGATCGCAAAGCAGCATACAACTGACCTAAAAGTTTGGAAATTATAAATTAACTTTCTCATCCATAGCCTTAAAATCTCAAGTGCAATTGCACTGTTTAGCTCACATCTGAAGGCTGGGGGGCATTTAGGACGTACTGTGGATGGCTAAAATATCCTAATAATTATGATCACACTTCCTCAATTCAAATATTATGGCGACACTATACCAAAGATAGTTTGATATGGTTTAGAAACTTGGGAAGCAAGCTCGAGTTATCAGTGTGGCCCTATCTTCAAGCCTAGAATAAAAACCTCCAGGCTTTAGTCATAACTGTCAATTTATTTAAAAAATAATAATAATTACAGGGGGCAGTTTGGAAATAAATAATCCTGTTCTAATCGTCCTCTGGAATAACAGACATTCTGGAGTAATAATTACATAACCAACATTCTCTAGTAATACTAGTCCAATGCGAATAGGTCTTTGGTCACGTGCATGTGATTCATACATGTGTCACGTAAAGAGAGCAAGGGTTGAGGGAATAGGGAATTATTTTCCTAAACAAATGCGGGATTTCTGTAACAGAACTTTTCAGTTAGAAATGGCTGTAATTATGTTGCAGCTTCAGCAACACGGACAGCGTGATAAACACTGTTGATGTTCTGTGGTGGACGCTGCAGCAGGGAGGAGAACGAACAAGCGGGTGCTAGTCACACAGTCACTCGCTGTCTTTTTTAAATTTTATTTTTTTTAAACACAGCGCAGCAAGTCTGAGCCTGGCCCAGCACAATCAAATCAATTGCTGGTCGGACTCCCTCTAGTCATTTGTGTTTCTTAATTATTTAATCAAACAGTGTGATTAAAGCATCAGACAAGCTCAGTGAATATAGTTGATTTGATTAAAACACATAGGATGTGTCAATATATGGAAAAAATACACGTTTTAAGAACAGACGACTCTTGTTCGACCAAGATTGTTTTTTGTCTAGGATTTACAAAGGCATAGACACTGAAGAAATATATTGCCATACCCTCTCCTCCTCTTGGAGCTCCCATAACTCCATGTCTTTTACACGCTGCTCCTCATAGGCCTTCTTGATCAAGGGGATCTCCTCCAGACGTTTGGCCCGCTCAAAGTAGTCAATCTGCAAGGACCAGTCCACACATGAAACAATGTTGAGAGAGTCATTTTTCCCCTAGTAGAGGTCTTTACGTATCACCTGTTTGTGTAACAGGCAAGACAGAAAACATGGAATCGCCTAATTTGTTGAAAATTCAATGTCTTCACCTTTTTCTCCTGGTTCTTCAGGCGGTCCTGAAGTTCTCTCTTCTCCTTCTCCAGCTGCTCCACCTGCTTGGACATGATGAAGTCAGGGTCCAGGTCCTCAAGGTTCTGTGAAAGGGGTGGTTAAGAGTTAATTTCATCATTGTACATCCACACTTCTTTTCCAAAACCCATTCTAGATTGCATCTACATTCCAGGTTAACACTTACGGTACTGATACAGGTATGACCCATTGGGAAAAAACTTGTCTTAACATCATTGACATAGAATTAGAATACTAGAATGGTCATTAACCTTCTTATGATGGTATAAAGGTCAGCCATTTTGGTCAGGGAGTTGGGCAACGATGGTTTGCCAGAGCTGTGATAAGACAGTGTAAAATAATGCATTTTAAGAATGTACCTGCACTGTATGTTTGTTAGATAGCCAGCCAGTTTGAGAGGAACAATTCCATTAATTTGTCAAATTAACTGCCAATAAGCCAACATTCCATTCAAACAATGCTGTCAACCCTCAGCCATACACTGGCTGAAATCAGTCAGTTGATGATAGGACTTAGACGAATTGTAAATGCAACTAGTGCTGACATTGTATCATATATACAGAACAAAAATATTAAACGAAACATGTAAAGTGTTGGTCCCATGTTTCATGAGCTGAAATAAAAGATCCCCGAAATTTTCCATATGCACAAAAAGCTTATTTTGCTCAAAAATTGCACACCAATTTGTTTACACCTCTGTTAGTGAGCATTTCACCTTGCCAAGATAATCCATCCACCTGACAGGTGTGGCATATCAAGTGGCTGATTAAACAGCATGATCATTACACAGGTGCACCTTGTGCTGGGGTCAATAAAAGGCCACTCTAAAATGTGCAGTTTTGTCACACGACACAATCCCACAGATGTCTCAAGTTGAGGGAGCGTGCAATTGGCATGCTGACTGCAGGAATGTTCACCAAAGCTGTTACCAGAGAATGAAATGTTAATTTCTCTACCATAAGCCTCCTCCAACATTGTTTTAGATCATTTTGGCAGTACGTCCAACCGGCCTCACAACCGTAGACCACGTGTACGGCGTTGTGTGGGCATTCAGTTTGCTGATGTCAACCTTGTTAACAGAATGCCCCATGGTGGAGGTGGGGTTATGGTGAGGGCAAGAATAAGCTCCGGACAACAAACACAATTGCATTTTATTGATGGCAATTTGAATGCAAAGAGATACCGTGACGAGATCTTGAGGCCCATTGTCGTGCCATTCATCCGCTGCCATCACCTCATGTTTCAGCATGATAATGCACAGCCCCATGTCGCAAGGATCTGTACACAATTCCTGGATGCTGAAAATGTCCCAGTTCTTCCATGGCCTGCATACTCACCAGACGTTACCCATTGAGCATGTTTGGGATACTCTGGATCAACGTGTTCAAATCCCTGCCAATATCCAGCAACTACGCAAAGCCATTGAAGATCAGTGGGACAACATTCCACAGGCCACAATCAACAGCCTGATCAACTCTATGTGAAGATGTGTCGCTCTGCATGAGGAAAATAGTGGTAACACCAGATACTGATTGGTTTTCTGATCCACACCCCTACTTTTTTTTTTAAAGGTATCTGTGACCAACAGATGCATATAGTATGTGTATTCCCAGTTATGGGTGGCTGTGCTCATCAGCATGGATGCAGATTAGGGCCTCAGGAATTTATTTCAATTTACTGATTTCGTTATATGAACTGTAACTCCGTAAAATCTTTGAAATTGTTGCATGTTGCGTTTATATTTTTGTTCTGTATAATAGCACTCACAGCTTTCCAAGAAAACAAAATCTGAGACATTTATGGTCTGTTTACATATATTTTAGAGGCTATTTATACAGAAAATTCGTATAGAACCAGTATTGTACCTTCCTAATATTGAGTTGCACCCCCCCTTTTTTGCCCTCAGAACAGCCTCAATTAATCATGGCATGGACTCTACAACATGTCGAAAGCGTTCCACAGGGATGCTGGCCCATGTTGACTCCAATGATTCCCACAGCTGTGTCAAGTTGGCTGGATGTCCTTTGGGTGGTGGACCATTCTTGATACACACGGGAAACTGTTGAGGGTGAAAAACCCAGCAGCGTTGCAGTTCATGACACAAACCGGTGCGCCTGGCACCTACTACCATACCCCATTCAAAGAGACGTCAATCTTTTGTCTTGCCCATTCATCCTCTGAATGGCACACATACACAATCCATGTCTCAACTGTCTCAAGGCTTAAAAGTCCTTCTTTAACCTGTCTCCTCCCATCTACACTGATTTAAGTGGATTTAACAGGTGACATCAATAAGTTTCTCCAGGATCATAGAGTTCACCTGGATTCACCTGGTCAGTGTATGTCATGGAAAGAGCAGGTGTTCCTAATGTTTTGTACACTCAGTGTATTTATATGACAATATTTTAGGTTGACAATTCTATTACATAACATGCCTTACTTTTATTTAATGCCATTCATTCCAATTAGACTGGTTTGGATTTTTCCGACCAATATTGCTGCCATTATAATAATAATAATAATAATATGCCATTTAGCAGACGCTTTTATCCAAAGCGACTTACAGTCGTGTGTGCATACATTTTTGTGTATGGGTGGTCCCGGGGATCGAACCCACTACCTTGGCGTTACAAGCGCCGTGCTCTACCAGCTGAGCTACAGAGTATCACCCCATTCTGGAACTTTGAGGGATTATGACATAGCCCGTCTAGTAATTTAAAGATGCACTATGCAGAAATCGCTCCGCCATTTCCTAGTTGCTAAAATTCTAACAGTTAACCTAATTTCAGTTTTTGTGACAAAACAAGCAAGTATAGTGTAGAGAATCATTGTACCGTCTAAACCGCTGTGAAATATATTTTCCATAACCCAGAATATTATATTTTCAGCTGTTTGAAGCTGATGTACAAAACCGAAAGTAAAAGACGCAAAAACAAAACGTAATGGGAAGCATAGAAATAGAGCACAAAGAACAGATCTACCACTTCTTAGACTTGCTTTCAATGAGAATGACAGATCTATAATGCACATTTCTATGTGAATTTGGTCCGGTCAATCAAAAAGTTACATATTGCAGCTTTAATAGGATCTCTAAGGTTAATATGTTTGATGAGTGGCAGAATGTACAGCTTCGTTGAGTTTGTGTAGCTTACCTCTATATCGAAGTATTTGAAAGCCTTGGCTCCCAGCTCTGTCTTCTTGATCTGCTCCAGCCGCTCGCGCACCGTCTTCTTCTTGATCTGCTCGTGCTCCTGCATGATGCGCTCCTTCTCGCGCTCCTTGGCCTCCTGGCGCAGGCGCTCCTCTTCCGCTTTGCGCACCTTCTGCAGCTCCGCTTCGCGTTGTTCCAGCTCCTCCTTCTCCCGCTGGATGTTCAGGTTCTCCAGGCGCTCCTTGCGCTCCTCGATGGTCTGCCGGCGGGCCAGGATGCGCTGATGCTCCTTGCGGCCGTTCTTCAGGTAGGCGGTGATGGCCAGCTGGCTCTGCTCCTCGCGCTCTTGCTGGACATGGCAGACAAGAGGGTAGAAGAGTGAGAGATAGGGACAGGTTTGTTAGAGCGAGAATGAAAAGGAGTAACAGAGATTTTGCATGAATGCAGTATCAATGTGAATTGGTGGTGTGTTTGTATGTATATGCATGGAACAATACATACAGTATTGGCCCTAAATACCATAGAATAATTTATGGAATGTGCATCGGGGATGATAGATAAGAAAGCAAGTTTTGATATTTGATCAGGGAGGACAGCGACATCGTCGACTTGACGTTTTTAGGGCTAGCTGTCCATATCCAAATGCTATCTCGACGGGGGGCTGTGCTCACCAGCATGGATGCAGGCTTTATGACCTGGATCGCCTTGGCCAAGGATGACGACATGGCTCTCAGCTGGTTCCTGATCTGCGCAGAGGGCATGTTCTGCAGGAACGGTCCCACAGGAGAGTCCTCTTTGGTCGAGTAGTTCAGGTCTGAACCAAAGCTCAGGTTTCGAGTGGTGTGGTCAATTCGAACCTAGAACAGACATTTCCAAAATATTTTCACGTGTACCATTCTCAGCGGAGGCTGCTGAGGGGAGAACGGCTCATAATAATGGCCGGAACGGAGCAAATGGAATGGCATCAAACACCTGGAAGCCATGTGTATGATACAATTCCGCTCCAGTCATTACCACGAGCCCGTTCTCCCCAATTAAGGTGCCACCAACCTCCTGTGACCATTCTGTGTAATATAAACAGAAGTGTTCATATTTTAGTCCTGGAAATACTGACTGAATTCAAAGTGTATAGGTATGAAAACACAAAAATGTATTTAGTTGAAAAGTCCACTTTCTAGGATTTTGCACAGAGAATCTCATTGTTCCAGGCAAAATCCATGTCTAGTACTCTACCTGCAGATCACAGTGTCGGGAAGCATCCACAATGGAGCGCTCCAACTGGAAGGCATCCACAAATGGAACCAGGGAGGCCAGACGGTTGAACTCAATGCTCTGATAGATTTGAGCCACCTAATATCCCATTAAAATAAACAGTTTTCAGTGATTAGCTCATAGGACCACAATTTACATACAATACATGACATGAGTTACAAAGCATTTTGTTGCAATGACAACATGCATTACACACTATAGGAGGGATGGGCAACATCTTGAGGCTGCGTTTTTTTTGTTGTTGACCATTTTGTGCGTCAAAATCTATTTGTGGGCTGGAAAAAGGGCAGTTATTTTAAAATACATAAGTACATTATAACTTCTACATACTTTCTATAAGGTTTTAGACGTTCAAATGTAGCCTGGAGTTGTTTTTTAATCCCAATTTTTTTATTAACTAAATCTATTGTGGACGGCATTTAATCATCTCGCGGGCCTCCTGGTGCCCATCCCTGCACTATAGAGTTACAACAAGTACAACAGACATGGTTAATAATAAAGTTCTATTGTATTGTATTTGATTAGTTATTGTTTGACACATATTCGTGACATTTAACTACGAGTGAGATTAACAGACCATCAAAGTATAAGTAAGCAAACAATCCAAAATGAGCAATAAGTCACCTGCTGCAGCAGCCTAAGGATGGTGTTACTCTGCAGGTGGGGAACATACTGCTGGAGGTCTGCCTCCTTCTCAGACTGGTCTCTCACCCAGTTCAACACCTAAGCAGAAGAGGGGGGCAGGTCAATACCACAGATGAAGAAAACAAATGGTAAACAAATCAGCCATGTAACAAATAGCTGTCATTTTAGAGGAATTGTATGTATGCATTGTACATTGTGTATTGTTTTTGTACAGTTGCAAGTCAAATTGCCCAATGTTGCGACACTATAGCTTTTCTGAATCTGAATTCAAATGTTACCTTTGCTACTCTTCCGCTCAGCTTCAGTGGGTGGAAGTCCATCTCCAGCCAATTGTACAGCTCCTTCACTTCAGGTACAATGTACTGCAGCAGATTGAACCTCACCTAAAGGGAAACATAACATGCACTCAGTGAACAACCCCTGACAAAAGCAACAGCAGTTAGTTAAGGTGATGTAATAAACAAATGTATCTGTATGGGTTGTTCACAGGACTAAAACAAGTCTAGCATTAGAATGCAAACTCCTAACACTGTCTGACATATGAGACATTCTGTCACCAGCCTCTTATACCCAGCCTGCTCACAAACACAAATCCCTATGGTTATTTTTATAGTCTGTTCCATGTATGTGTGTGTGTATATACCATGTCATTGATGAGGCTCTGGCGGGTTGGTGGGGACTGCAGGCCCAGTAGTGTGGCCAGCCTGCGGTGTTTCTCCACGATGATGCCGTCCATGTCCAACAGGCGGGCGATGTCCGTGCGCTCCGGGGTGATGGGAATGGACAGGGTGGCCAGGAGGACCCTTGTGGACATCCTGAGGAAGAGAGAGAAAAGAGAGCCGCGAGCACCTGCCTGACCTGCAACCTCGGATCTGCCTATCAAACATTGGCTTGAGAATGGCCGTTCTAGTAATTATATATTTCTACGACTGGGATAGCATACCTCTGCATCTCCTCCTGGGTGAGGTTCTTGCGCATCTCCCTGGAGAGGTGGTAGAGGCGGTGGAGGGTGCAGGCGTGGAACAGGGCGTTCCCAGACTTCCAAAACACAGTGGACACCTTGTTGTAGTAGTTGGCCATAAGTTGAGGCTTGGGGGGCTTCTTGGAAAGGGCAAAGAGGCCATGGATGTCTTCCACAGCCTTGAAAGCTTCCTGTAAAAATCACAATTCTAATGTCACCATCCATAACACATAAAATCAATGTTCATAATAAAATGTAGATCAAAAAATTGCTTGTTGAAAAAAGAAAATATGGACAATAAAGTATTCTTCTTCTAGATGCAACAGTTACAATATTGCAAGCTAATCATATATGCAGTGATGGAACTCAAGGCTTTTGGGCACTGGCCAGCCGGGATAGTAGACTGGAATTGCTACTAGCCCGGCTAAGATGTTACTAGCCCAGTTTATATAGTCGTATATATGTGAGGTGAGCGCCCAGCAGATATAGACATACAGTGCTATGAAAAAGTATTTGCCCCCTTTCTAATTTTCTCTACTTTTGCATATTTGTGATACTGAATGTTATCAGATCTTCAACCAAAACCTAATATTAGATAAAGGGAACATAAGTGAACAAATAACACAACAATTACATATTTATTTCATAAACAAAGTTATGCAACACCCAATTCCCCTGTGTGAAAAAGTAATTGCCCCCTTACACTCAATAACTGGTTGTGCCACCTTTAGCTGCAATGACTCCAACCAAATGCTTCCTGTAGTTGTTGATCAGTCTCTCACGTCGCTGTGGAGGAATTTTGGCCCTGCAGAACTGCTTTAACTCAGTGACGTGTGGGTTTTCAAGCATTAACTGCTCGTTTCTACTCCTGCCACAACATCTCAATTGGGATTAGGTCTGGACTTTTGACTAGGCCATTCCAAAACTTTCAATTTGTTGCTTTTTAGCAATTTTCATGTAGACTTGATTGTGTGTTTTGGATCATTGTCTTGCTGCATAACCCAGCTGCGCTTCAGCTTCAGCTCATAGACAGATGGTCTGACATTCTCCTGTAGAATTCTCTGATACAGAGCAGAATTCATGGTTCCTTCTATAAAGGCAAGTCGTCCAGGTCCTGAGGCAGCAAAGCATCCCCAAAACCATCACCACCATGCTTGACCTTTGGTATGATGTTCTTACTGTGGAAATCAGAGTTTGGTTTTCGCCAGGCATTACTGGAACCATGTCGTCCAAAAAGTTATACTTTTGAATCATCTGTCCATAGAACGTCTTGATGATCATCCAGGTGCTTTTTGGCAAACTTGAGTCAACTTTTTGGACGAGATGGGTCCCATTATGCCTGGCGAAAACCTAACACTGCATTCCACAGTAAGAACATCATACCAAAGGTCAAGCATGGTGGTGGTGATGTGATGGTTTGGGGATGCTTTGCTGCCTCAGGACCTGGACGACTTGCCTTAATAGAAGGAACCATGAATTCTGCTCTGTATCAGAGAATTCTACAGGAGAATGTCAGACCATCTGTCTGTGAGCTGAAGCTGAACTGCAGCTGGGTCATGCAGCAAGACAATGATCCAAAACACACAATCAAGTCTACATGAAAAATTGCTAAAAAGCAACAAATTGGAAGTTTTGGAATGGCCTAGTCAAAGTCCAGACCTAATCCCAATTGAGATGTTGTGGCAGGACTTGAAACGTGCAGTTCATGCTTGAAAACCCACACGTCACTGAGTTAAAGCAGTTCTGCATGGAAGAGTGGGCCAAAATTCCTCCACAGCGACATGAGAGACTGATCAACAACTACAGGAAGCATTTGGTTGGAGTCATTGCAGCTAAAGGTGCCACAACCAGTTATTGAATGTAAGTGGGCAATTACTTTTTCACACAGGGGAATTGGGTGTTGCATAACTTTGTTTATGAAATAAATATGTCATTGTTGTGTTATTTTTTCACTTATGTTCCCTTTATCTAATATTAGGTTTTAGTTGAAGATCTGATAACATTCAGTATCACAAATATGCAAAAGTAGAAAGGGGGCAAATACTTTTTCATAGCACTGTATGTATTTGCTTTGAAATGGGAAACATATTGAGATCAAGTCAGAGTCAGGCATAAAAACATATTGGCAAACCTCTCGTTCCCAGAACATTTTACAAAGTTTAAATTAGGTTGTAACAACTATTTGTTTGTGTCAGTTTTTATTTGGTGTTGGGGTGGAAGGTACTTTGCAAAAAATATATTTTATTTTTTCTTTGTTGCTAGCTACCGACGACAACACTTCACACACAGCTGTCAAACGAAACAATTTTCCCTTGGCAACCAAACTAAGCTTGTGCGTATCCGTTTACCCGCCGCCTCGAAGGCAGAGGATCGAGGCTAGCGGTCTACTCGCATGTCAATCAATCAACTACACTGTAGCTAGCTACGTCAACATGAACACTCGCCAATGGCCAGCTAAGTAGCCCACAGCTAGCCAGCCCACCCCAGAGCAGTAATTAGATTTTTAAGGTGGAGTTGTTGATATAGAGCATTTTAATACATGTGCAAATCACAGCGGTTCATAAAACACCTTAAAATGCATTTCCCTCGCTCTCTGAAAATCTCACCCGCCTGATGGCTAGGCAGCTGCTTCCGTTCTGAAAAACACTCGCCCCAGGCGAGCAGGCAAGCTTCATTTCCATCCCTGCATCTATGACCTCATACCTGCCAGAGCTCCATGGCGATGGCACTGTCCAGCTGCACCAGCCGTGTCTCCAGGTGCATAGACTGGCTCTCAGGGTTGTTCAGGTTGATGGCCGTGCTCTGGTTGTGGTGGCGCTGGATCTGACCCAGATGCATGCGTAGATTGTCGCACAGCTTCCGGAACTCTGCCTTACGGGTGTACTGAAGGCAGAACTTGAAAGCTGTGGAGCACATCAGGATATGGTTAGGATGCGGAGCAATACATATTATTTTACATTTACATCAACGTTTACAACACTGGCAACTGTTGACTTTAGCTTGAATTATGAACCATAATTACACTTCATACTGTGATATGGTGACAGTGTGAGTAAACCTAACGTTAGGAAAAAAACTAAGTCACAGCATACTACACTTACCCATCTCAGACTAATATATATTTCTAATAACAAGATTGTTAGATAATGTCAAACCTAAACTCAGACCAGGCACGGATACGAAATGATTATGTTATTTTCAAATACAATCTTTCTGGAGATACTAATATTTTCCGACCCTCATGTACATCTTCAGGGTGGGAAATTAACACCCGCCAACATGTGGGTAGATTTAGGCATTGGCGGGTAAGAATGTCTATTTCACTAGCCACGTTGGCGGGTGGGCACACAGCATTTGGGAGGGGGAAAGAATCCATCCAAAGCCCAATTGTACAAGTTTAAAGGAGCAGCTGAACATTTCTGTCTCACCTAAATTACTCAAATATTTGGGGGTACATTGTGCTTGAATGAGCATGGAACACTCCAAAAACGCTTATTCATGAACTTTTAGTAATTCCTTATCATTAAAACATCCAAATAATTGCATTGTGCTCCTAAATGTATTTGTGTGCTCCTAAATAGAGAAATGTACTCATTGTAAAAAATGTCAGCGTTAGAGCCTTGAACTAATAATAATAATAAATAAGACTTATCACTCATTTGTGGCAGGGCAGGCACTGTTGATTTGTGATGTTCAGTTGTAGAACTGTTTGTCTGTTTTACTATTGTATCTAAATGATTGGTTAAAAGACTCCGGTCACAAAAATTAAATTGAGCAATATACCACATTATTTCTTACTAGTAATACATTTCTTGCTTTAGAAACATTACAAAGCATGCTCAACCGTTATTTGTTATTTTTGGTGTAATTAGGCGGGATTCTTTCTCTCACCTTGTTGGGCAATGTCATGGTAGAGGCGCTCCACCTTGGAGTTGTTCCGCAGCAGGTCCAGGCATTGGCGGTAGGATTCCCACAGAAATTTCACCCAAGGAGTGAGCAGCAGACGGTCTGTACGATCCTGGGTGTCTTCACCACTCACAGCACTTAGAAGTACACTAGGATCACACAGAAAGTCATACATCAATACTTGAGCTCACAGAACTACACCGTCAACATTGCGGGGTGGAAGGTAGCCTTGCGGGTAGGAGCGTTGGGCCAGTAACCGAAAAGTTGCTGGATCGAATCCCCGAGCTGTCGTTCTGCCCCTGAGCAAGGCAGTTAACCGACTGTTCCCCGGGCGCCGAAGATGTGGATGTCAATTAAGGCAGCCCTCCGCACCTCTCTGATTCAGAGGGGTTGGGTTAAAACGCGGAAGACACATTTCAGTTGAATGCATTCAGTTGTGCAACTGAATAGGTATCCCCCTTTCCCATCACTGTGCACACCACCACTTGAATGGTTTACAGCAGAGGTGAAGCACGACTGTTAGCATGGTTACCACTATTAAAGGTAGTAACAATAAGTGTGCGGATAGTCCAATATATCTGAATTATAGTATCAGCCCATCACAATAAATGTTTAATGGCCCCATTTAACTTCCTAGTTTAATTCAAGGTGAAATAAATACCTCTCAGGAGTCTGGATGTTATCAAGGTCCTCAATGTCCAGAACCATCTGCTGCGACTCCCCCTTGGCGGTCTCAGTCTTCTCCTCGGCCAGCTTCAGGTAGGCTCGAACCACATCCTCCAGGGATTTGATGTTCACCTACAACACGAAATAGAGGCTCATGCTTAAAGGCCCAGTGTATATTTAATATACACACAGGAGGAGGTGTTATGGTGTTTATGTGTGGGTGCTTTGCTTGTGACTGTCTGTGATTTATTTAGAATTCAAGGCACACTTAACCAGCATGGCTACCACAGCATTCTGCAGAATCTCACATTTATTTTGATTTGTTTAACACTTTTTTGGTTACTACATGATTCCATATGTGTTATTTCATAGTTTTGATGTCTTCACTATTATTCTACAATGTAGAAAAGAGTACAAATAAATAAAAAACCTTGAATGAGTAGGTGTGTCCAAACTTTTGACTGGTACTGTATATATAAAATGAGGTTGGAATAATACTGTGAAAATTATAATTCCCTTTTAGTGTAAGAGCTGTTTGAAAAGACCGCCTGAAATGTCTGCCTGTTTTGGTGGGGTGGAGTTTTGGCCTGACAGGTGGCATCACCAGGAGGTAAATTAGTTAGCAGACCAATAAAAAAAGAGCTACAAACCTCTCTGCCAATAACTGGTAGTTTTCACTTTTCCCCTCCGCACTCAGACCACTGCCTGACAGTCCTATCAAAATTATTGCTTGAGAAATTGCTCTTTGCTAAGAAGCTATTTGTTTCTTTTTGACCATTTTAATTGAAAACAATCACAGTAAGATACTTAATTGTTACGCAGAAATTATTTGACATTGAGATAAAAACGGCTGCATTGGACTTTTAACTACAGCAGGTGAGTGACTCAATAGTATCAATAGTATCCAACATTTAGGGTTATCAAAGAGTGTGCTTCTTCTGACCTGCTGGCAGATGTTCTTGTACTGGTAGAGACCCTCCTTTGCCAGGTGGCTCTTGCGCAGGTCGACGCAGAGCTCCAGGTACTTGACCATGATGGGCTCGTGGATCTTCTGCCATGTTCGATGCTTTTTGCTCTTGATGACATCGTACAAAACATCCAAAGCTGGCTGCTTTTTGCCAACCTCCAAGAACTCTGTACAAACACAGCAAATTACATGAAAATGGATGCAAACAGCATAATAGTTTTGATGGTGAATTAGTTGCTACTTGCTATAATATAACATTTATATTCATGGGACACCAAATGGATGAAAAATATCTGATAGTTGAAAGTAGAGCTATCAACCTAACCATTTAGATAGCTACTCCCTAGCCCTTGAAAACCTGTCTTATTATACATAGGGTTTTCAGCAGTTAGCTTCCTCCACGGTTGGCTGCATGCAAACTACAATTTCGACGCTGTGTTTTAAAGTTTAGAAACGTCAATAATCATTGATTGCAAAACGGCTTTTGAAACATATGCAGATATGCCCCTTATCTTTCATATCAGCGAGAATAAATGTTTTACACTTACTGTACCAGTTTTGTACAGATCTAAACGCTATGTGCCTCCAGTTGACGAACTACACTTCTTCCCCAGTTACGCATACACACGTGTTAGGACCGCACTAGATAGCTAATTGGCACTGGTGACCACCTATATCTTCCATCCGTCTTCCGTAAACAAGCGCTGTAACATGGAGATATGGCCGTGTGAGAACACTAAACAGCTGATTTATGCTTGATCCGACAATTCTGTATGGAGGGTGTGATGCGATTGCAGAGCCTCCGGAGGCCAAATCGAGCTTAGTAAGGCGACGCCGTGCGCCTCCCAAATGATTTAATAATGTGGAGGGCTCTGTATAGCTCCGCATTGACATGATTGGTTGACGGTAGGTGTGGGCGGGAGCTCCTGTATAAACACAAAAACTCACTTCCTTGACAACAGCTCTGCTCTGGGAAGCGCAAGAAGTAACCCTACAAAAAGGTGTGTGGTCATTTAACCTTTTGTTTTGAGGTTGGTGGTTGAAGGAGCGCGTCGGAATCCAGGAGAAAGAGAGCGCGCTTGTTTGAAATGGAAAAGATCATGATAAAGAAGAACATCAAGACGAAGCAGCTGATTTACAAGTGGGATGCGCTGTTGAGCGCTACATCCCGAGGGGTTCGTACTGATTGTACGGAGATTGTGACAGCCGATTAAATGGCGTTCCTTGACAAGGCAGGAACAAGATGTCAGGAGAAGTGCAGTATTATCATAAGGAGAGTTTTACTTGGAATATGGAGGAGGAATGGAGGGGAAAAGAGAGGCAGAGGAGGTCTAAGAGAGAGAGGGAGGAAGGGGGTGAGTTTGAGTCGGTTAAAAATGGCGGGAAAAAGGGAGATGGTTTGTTAAAGAAGAATGGTAAAAAGTATAAGCAGAGTGAGCTGAAGACAGGAGGAGAAATGGAAGTGAACGAGGGCGGAGGTGGTAGGTGTGGTGAACTTCTTGGAGCCCGAGGCTTGCACCGAAGTTCAGGATAAAGATGAGTCTGTGACAGTAGGAGTGAAGGTTTTGGAAAAAATGGACCCTTGCCTTATGGCTGATCCATTTGCGGTTTCAGGGTGGGTGTAAACAGAGTTGGGTGCTGTGGAATCGGTTAGGGTAACCAGAAGTGGTCTAGTGATAATTATTTGTGTTTCTGCTGGTCAGAGGGAGCAGGCGCTCCGTGTTTAATGAATAGGGGCAAGAGATGTGAATTGTTTTGATCTTAAGAAAAGGGCGCCATTGACAGGAGTGATTACTGGGATAGCGGTAAATGTGAAAGCTGACCAACTGAAGGGGAAGATTCCCGGGGTTTGTGATGCTCGTCGTTTGGTGCAACGCAAACAGGGTGGCATGAGTGGAGAAACAGAAGAGTCATTGTCTGTTCTTTTGAGTTATATGTATTTGCACGACAAAGGGATGTTAGGATATACAAGTTATCCTGTACAAGCATTTGTGCCAAATACATTACATTGTTACAGGTGTCAAGCTTATGGGCATGTGGCAGCAGTGTGTAGGAGGGCGGTTCCTAGGTGTGAGAAGTGTGCAGAAGGGCATGAGACTAAGGAATGTGTAGCATTGGGGAAAGTAGTGGTATGTGTTAATTGTAGGGGTGCCCATGGGGCTGGGGATCAGAAATGTCCCGTGCTAGAGAGGCAGGTTAGAGTAGTGCAGAAGTTGTCATATGCTGAGGCAGTGAAGAAAGTAGAGGAAGATGGGTCAAGGGGGAGGGATCCTGAGAGGAATGGTGAGAGTAGTAGATCTGTACCAGTACAGAGGGATAAACCAACAAGTGATATATGTTTCAGTAAGATTGGATTTTTGGCATTTATAGCAATGGTTATCAACTGTACTGCAGGGATGGAAAGTAAGTCGCAGAAAATAGAGGTTGTGGTGGCAGCTGCAGAGAGGTATTTGGGTGTGCAAGACTTGACATCAGAAGAGTTACAGGGTGTGTTAAGTGGCGGTGTCCCATCCTTTCAGGCTGTTGGCCTGAAGTAGGACTAAATAGTTTTAAATAGTGGAGTATGGTTATTATTATTGTTTTTTATGTTTAGATGGTAGAGTATTATAATTTTGTATTTTTTATTTTATTTTTTAAGCAAAGGGAGTTATACTCCAGTCTAGTAGGTGGCGGTAATGCAACATGGATGCCAACCACCGTTAAAACAAATCGAAGAAGAACCTTTTTTTAATTTATTTGTATTGTTTCTCGCTCATATTAAAGACACTTTCTTTATGTTTCCAAAACTGTACCGTATGCGATGCGTTTTAACGTTCAAAACGAGCGAAGGCGCTTTTAACAAAAGATCCCCGACCAGAACAAACTATCATCAGAGGCACTAAAGAGCAGTTAGCGTCTATGAATGGGGTAGCTCCTCCTCAAACCAACCATATTTTGACGAATTACCACTATTGGTACTACTAAGCGACAATATAACTGCAAGATGAGTGAGTACAGAGAATGTTAGCTGTGACAACTGACTCATTCATCCTAATTAACGGTGACTAACTAGCTAACTACCACATTTAGCTACTGCAATTGATAGACAATCTTAGTAGGGCCTTGTTTTGGTGATGCAATTTAGTTTGCTAGCTATATATCCAAGACAATTCTAAAAACATTAACCAGCAGAACTTGTTACCTTTCAGTTGATAGTTAACGTTACATGTGGCTAAACTGATTAGTTATGGACATCAAAGCGAGTTGGACAAGTTGCTCACTGTGCCACTAGTTAGCCACTTACTATCTTAGCTTGATGATGACGGGGTATTGTTAATACGTTAGCCCCTCTTCAGGGCTAGGATGTGCTGACGTTTAAATGCTACTGTAATCAGTGTCAGTGTGAGCAAAGATGGCAGGTACTTTTTGATGTCAGTGAGACAATCTGATAGTTAGTGTGATTTTCGATTTCAAGTGGCTAATCTTGCTGAATTGGCAGGGCCATGACACATTTAACGTCATTGGGTGGTGGAACCCTAACTAAGGCCTGGTGACACGGGTGGCCTGAACGAGTGTATACTTGAAACATGGCTTCCCCGCCATGCGTAGCTAGCTACGTTAACCATGGCAAACCAACAATGAATACCTAGCTAGCAAATTACCCTCTACGACTCACCATTTGCTCGTTTGAGAGCATTCTCCGGACGTTGGAAATATGCCGGCATTTTTATAGCTTGCTCGCGGAATGAAGAGAAGGTTGGTTTAGGTGAATTTTACTAATTTCACCGGTCCATCGGCGCGACGCATTCACCCACTCCAACAAGCTCCTGGGAAAGGAGTTAACCTCGTGAGCAGGGTTGCCAGGTGTAGCAAAACTGTATGTACCAACGACTACTCAAAACCCGCACAAAAGCCCTGAAAACTACTACTTTTTTTTCCCAACAGCAAGAGATGAGTTGACACATTTATAGAAGAAACTGTTTTTCCATAATGTTATCGAGCCAATTAACACGGAATATCGACATAACTTGTAACGCTAAATTCGGTTTTCATCAAAATAATAATAATTGCAAACCATGACATGTAATAAACTATTTTGAATATGTTGCAAGATAACATATATATAATTTGCACTTATTAAACTTGCCAGATAATTTTCCATCAATGGATGTCGATTTAACTCGTTTGACTGCTATGATTAAGCAATAACGCATGAGGGGGTATGGTATATGGCAAATATACCACATCTAAGGGCTGTTCTTAAGCGTGACCAACATGGAGTGCCTGGATATAGCTGTGGTATATTGGCCATATACCACAAAACCCAGGGTGCCATATTGCTATTATAAACTGATTACCAACATAAAAGTACTTTTTTGTCATACCCATGGTATGTGGTGTGATATACCATGTCTGTCAGCCAATCAGCATTCATGGCTGGAACCTGTTTATAATTGTATATAAATCCCTTTTGCCCATGTACATAACTATAGATAAATTAAACAGGAGAGTGTGAGTGATGAAAGTTGGACAGAGGATCTCGAAATCTTTGAGCAAGAAACACTTGGATGAACTTTAAAAAACGAATGTTAGGCTATTTTCTGGCAATTGTGCCTTTATTATTTATTAACACTACAAAAAGTTATAAATGGCTACAGACTAAAATCCGGGTTAATGGTTATAATTCAACTTTGCCATGGTTTGCTTAGATATATGCAGGTAGCCTATAGCCCCTGATAGGCCTACATCTTATTTCAGATAGTCTACAGTAGTCTAGGCAAAAGGTAGGCTAGATCTAAACTGAACGATTTAGCAGCTTGCTTAATTCAAATTAACAGACTAATCTGTTCAACATGAATAGTTTGGCCATTTCGAGGTAAGACGTGCGTGTGTTTCCCTATAGGCTGCTGGAATAGGCTACTGATGATTGGGTCATAATTTCAATCACTGAATTAAATACTAATCATATTTATATGAACTTAATATGCTTGTCAACAACAGCCAGTGTTTATTTTTTATTTATTTTTTAACCCGTAGCCTAATCTGACTGACTGATTTACCGTCAATCAAATACGTTCTAACAACTGATCGGCAATTGCGATAGCTTTGATAACTTCCAATTTAATTAACTAAACAGGCCCATTTAATAATTGCATAATAAAACAAGGCTACAACAACAATACACTGAAGTTATAGGCTATTTATTAAATCCGTTTGCCAGTTCCTAGTAGGCTACACAAGTGGCACAAATTGATTTGCAATGACTCCAGTGATAGTCATTTCAACATATTTATTGTATCAAATGGTAGCCTACAATGACATTTAAATCAATAGGCTACTTGATGGCCAACAGATGCAAATGTATCATTCTCCACATTTAATGTCAGTTTCATTGAAGACTTTTCCCAATAACAGAAGCACGCGAGGGAGTTACATAACATCTATTTAAAAGTTCCACTCCCGCATAATGACAAGTTAAATAGCCTACCTACAACTGGTATAAAGTTGTCAAGGCGTGCGCGTTTGCTGCTCTGTCTCCAGCCAATAGTGGACTATCGCATGCAGCGGTCTCTCTCAACACACACACACGCCACCTGCCCTCTCCACCACTCACTCAGCAACAGCCAGCCTCACTGCCTGATAGTCAGCAGCAACAGGTCACAATGGGAAGAATTTTTTTTTTCTATATATATTTTATATACATTTTCACCCGCAACATCGTTTTAAAAGTTGCCTAAATTCAGGATAAAACGAACATGGCAACCTTGCTCGTGAGCGGCCCACATCAGTGACGACATAAGTTCCCGTATGTACACGAAGAGCTTTTCATCGGTTTCTGTGTTTGATATTGTTTATGACTTTGTGGCTATTGGTGCGTTGATGACAACTGGGAGCTCGGAAAAATACGAGGTCAAATCATGACGTCAGTGATCTTCAGGTCTAGAAAGAGGTCCGAGTTCCCGAGTTGGAATTCCGAGTTGGATGATCGGTCAAAACTGTTTTTTCCAAGTTCCCAGTTGTCTTGAACAAACTGAAGTCGGATATTTCCGATTTCCCAGTTGTTTTGAACGCGGCATATAGACGCTAAGGACAACCGTTTCACTAAGGTCACGTGGGTCGTCCTTGGGTACCGATGATAAAATCAGCGCCAATAAGCGTCATTAACGGGTCCAAATCGCGCAAAAAGCTTCAAAATAAAAGTCCTTAGTTTACTTGAACACTCACAAATGGTAGTATATGTAGGCTGTATCAAGATGCCTTATTCTGTTTCATTGTTCCTACCCACCTCTTTTCATGCTAGTTTAGGAGGTATTAAGGCTTATTGTTGAGTGCTAGTGGTTATTTGTAAATCAAATCAAATCACATTTTATTTGCCACATGCGCCGAATACAACAGGTGTAGACATTACAGTGAAATGCTTACTTACAAGCCCTTAACCAACAATGCATTAAAACAATTAAAAACAATTAAAATAGAAAAAGTGTTGAGTAAAAAAATAAAAGCAAATAACTAAACAGCAGCAGTAAAGTAAAATAACAGTAGGGAGGCTATATACAGGGGGGTACCGGTGCAGAGTCAATGTGCGGGAGCACCGGCTAGTCGAGGTAATTGAGGTAATATGTACATGTGGGTAGAGTTAAAGTGACTATGCATAAATAATAAACAGAGTAGCAGCAGCATAAAAGAGGGGGATGGGGTGGGGGGGCAGTGCAAATAGTCCGGGTAGCCATGATTAGATGTTCAGAAGTCTTATGGCTTGGGGGTAGAAGCTGTTGAGAAGCCTTTTGGACCTAGACTTGGCGGCCCGTCAGGAAGTCCAGGATCCAGTTGCAGAGGGAGGTGTTTAGTCCCAGGATCCTTAGCTTAGTGATGAGCTTTGAGGGCACTATGGTGTTGAACACTGAGCTGTAGTCAATGAATAGCATTCTCACGTAGGTGTTCCTCTTGTCCAGGTGGGAAAGGGCAGTGTGGAGTGCAATAGAGATTGCATCATCTGTGGATCTGTTGGGGCGGTATGCAAATTGGAGTGGGTCTAGGGTTTCTGGGATAATGGTGTTGATGTGAGCCATGACCAGCCTTTCAAAGCACTTCATGGCTACAGACGTGAATGCTACGGGTCGGTAGTCATTTAGGCAGGTTACCTTAGTGTTCGTGGGCACAGGGACTATGGTGGTCTGCTTGAAACATGTTGGTATTACAGACTCAGTCAGGGACATGTTGAAAATGTCAGTGAAGACACTTGCCAGTTGGTCAGCACATGCTCGGAGTACACGTCCTGGTAATCCGTCTGGCCCTGCGGCCTTGTGAATGTTGCCAAGGTGGGTAAATTACATTTAAATAAAACATGCAATCAGTACATGTAATTATTTGAATAAGGGGACATCGAAATGTGTATTAAACACAATGCTTTTACAATGTTAAATATACATGAGTTGAAAACGAATGAATGATTGAAAGTTCAATATTGTTCATTTAAATTATATCTGTAATAATAGTTTAATTTTCATTCCACTCGATGGCACTGTCCTCCATCCTGCTCCTATCCAGGAAGGTCCTGCATCTTTGTCATTGCAGGTTTCCAGATGTGTCCTAAAGGGGAAATAACAATAGCTCAAGTGAGTTAGATTTTCATTTTACTCACATTTTAGTTTTTGTTAAATAAAATAAATAAATCCTAGGCCAAAAATAACATGAAACACTGAATCGATGAAGCATTTGTTCATAAGGCACAATTAATATTAAATTAATATGCCATTTAGTAGACGCTTTTATCCAAAGCGACTTACAGTCATGCGTGCATACATTTTTGTGTATGGGTGGTCCCGGGGATCGAACCCACTACCTTGGCGTTACAAGCGCCGTGCTCTACCAGCTGAGCTACAGAGGACCACAATCATGAAATAAACAGTGGGGATTAAGTCATTTGGTAAGGTTCAGTGCTATCCAGCATTCTTGGGACATCCCTAACCTAACCCTTATGTTAACCAACTTCAATGGGGGGTAGGGACGTCCCAAGGATCCCAGATAGCATGGACCATTTGGTAAGCATGGGCTCACCTTGGAAGTAGGTGACACTTTTAACCCTCAGTTCCAGGGTAGCGTCCTCCTCACATAAAAACACAGTCTGGGGTCTCTGCTGGAAGGCAGACACTGTCATGTGGTTCACCGCTTCCTCTATGGCCTTGTACAGGGCAAACACTGTGGCCCGTCCAAAGTTATCCCTGGACCGGGCCAATGTGAAAATGCTATCTTCAAAACATGTTTAAATCCTGTTCTGTTACGTGTTGACAGTAGTTAAAAACCACTAATACTTCCAGCAACAGTGTTGGTATTGTGTTGTTGTTGTTTTTTTACAGGGGACTATAATGGAAAGCATCATCATTAGGCTATAGTTAAAAAAAATAATAATACAGTAAATCGATCTTTGTTAATTTATCTTAATAATATATTGTTTGTATTTTCAAATGTTTAGTAACTTTAAACTATACGTTTTGTGATTTTAAAATCTGTAAAACGTCCTGTAACAGTCAAGTAACAGTTTTTCATGGGACTTTTATTTTGAATATTTGCCGTATGATCACATGACCTTAATGGCGCTAGGTTCACAATGCTTGTGTGTTTTGAAAGCATCAATGTTAGCTAATCATTTATACATTTTATAGATTCGCTAAATCCAGACGATAATAATCGCAGATCTGGGCCAGACACACGGTAACTGTACTTTCATCAATTTAGCGTGTCCTATACTGTAGCTAGCTAGTTGCCTAAGACTAACGTTATCAGCAAACTGTGCATGACTTCTCAAATCAAATGTTATCAGTCGAACTACTTGTAGCTAATCATTCATTGTGGCTAATTTGTTGATATCGGTATAACCGCTAACTTGCTAGAGCTAATGAACATGTTTTATCATAGCTTTTGCTCATCTTTCTTGCTCCTCCCATCTCCAAACAGTCAGGAACAGCTAGCTGTTCATGAGTCCCTAATTGTCAACTCCCGACAGTACGACAGAATTGTGATGGGATATGGCGGCACCAGAAACTCAGCTCATGTTAAGCGTTGGATTAATTGGTAAGAAAATAAATACCGTTCCCTTTTTCTAATTATTTTTACCCTGCTTTTTTGGTTGATGCATGCCAAGTTTGCTCCTGTTTGGCTTTAACCGGCATCACATGATATCAACAAAGATTTTTTATAACTAACCCAAGATAGTCCACAGCCTGTCGTTTCCAATGGGAGCAAATTAATCATAGAGGGCAAAACAAGGTGGGCAGAGCCAAGCCCGAGCTAGCGAGATTCTATTGGCGCGTTCTAGCATGTATTTGCATATTTCCGTTAGGGAACGCAATAACTAAATTCGCCCTTGCATTCCTTCTAAAGAACTACATTTTTAGAAACTTTGGCAAAGGGTAAAGTCTACAAAACGTGGTCCACCCTGTTCGTAACAGATTCTAATTTAGGAAACAGAAAGCTGTATTAAGATCAAATGTTTCACTGATGGAAAAATTTGCTAAATGTTAGCCAAAATCCATCTCACTCCATCTTCTCCCAATGCCGGCCACTGGGCTTCCTCTCATCACCATATTTGGTAGTGATAGGAAACGCCAACCAGATGCTTCACATTTATACAGTTGAAGTCGGAAGTTTACATACACTTAGGTTGGAGTCATTTAAAACTCTTTTTTTAACCACTCCACACATTTCTTGTTAAAAAACTATAGTTTTGGCAAGTCGGTTAGAACATCTACTTTGTGCATGACAGCTACTTTGTGCATAACATAAGTAATTTTTCCAACAATTGTTTACAGACAGATTATTTCACTTATAATTCACGGTATCACAATTCCAGTGGGTCAGAAGTTTACATACACTAAGTTGACTGTGCTTTTAAACAGCTTGGAAAATTCCAGAAAATGATGTCATCAATCAATCAATCAATTTTATTTTATATAGCCCTTCGTACATCAGCTAATATCTCGAAGTGCTGTACAGAAACCCAGCCTAAAACCCCAAACAGCTAGTAATGCAGGTGTAGAAGCACGGTGGCTAGGAAAAACTCCCTAGAAAGGCCAAAACCTAGGAAGAAACCTAGAGAGGAACCAGGCTATGAGGGGTGGCCAGTCCTCTTCTGGCTGTGCCGGGTGGAGATTATAACAGAACCATGCCAAGATGTTCAAAAATGTTCATAAGTGACAAGCATGGTCAAATAATAATCAGGAATAAATCTCAGTTGGCTTTTCATAGCCGATCATTAAGAGTTGAAAACAGCAGGTCTGGGACAGGTAGGGGTTCCATAACCGCAGGCAGAACAGTTGAAACTGGAATAGCAGCAAGGCCAGGCGGACTGGGGACAGCAAGGAGTCACCACGGCCGGTAGTCCCGACGTATGGTCCTAGGGCTCAGGTCTCTCAGTTGGCTTTTCATAGCCGATCATTAAGAGTTGAAAACAGCAGGTCTGGGACAGGTAGGGGTTTCGAATCGCAGGCAGAACAGTTGAAACTGGAATAGCAGCAAGGCCAGGCGGACTGGGGACAGCAAGGTGTCAGCATGCCCGGTAGTCCTGACGTATGGTCCTAGGGCTCAGGTTCTCAGAGAGAAAGAGAGAACGAGAGAATTAGAGAGAGCATACTTAAATTCACACAGGACACTGGATAAGACAGGAGAAGTACTCCAGGTATAACCAACTAACCCCAGCCCCCCGACACATAAACTACTGCAGCATAAATACTGGAGGCTGAGACAGGAGCGGTCCGGAGACACTGTGGCCCCATCCGAAGAAACCCCGGACAGGGCCAAACAGGAAGGATATAACCCCACCCACTCTGCCAAAGCACAGCCCCCGCACCACTAGAGGGATATCCTCAACCACCAACTTACAATCCTGAGACAAGGCCGAGTATAGCCCACAGAGGTCTCCACCACAGCACAAACCAAGGGGGGCGCCAACCCAGACAGGAAGATCACGTCAGTAACTCAACCCACTCAAGTGACGCACCCCTCCTAGGGACGGCATGAAAGAGCACCAGCAAGCCAGTGACTCAGCCCTGTAACAGGGTTAGAGGCAGAGAACCCCAGTGGAGAGAGGGGAACCGGCCTGGCAGAGACAGCAAGGGCTGTTCGTTGCTCCAGAGCCTTTCCGTTCACCTTCACACTCCTGGGCCAGACTACACTCAATCATATGACCTACTGAAGAGATAAGTCTTCAGTAAAGACTTAAAGGTTGAGACCGAGTCTGCGTCTCTCACATGGGTAGGCAGACTGTTCCATAAAAATGGAGATCTATAGGAGAAAGCCCTGCCTCCCGCTGTTTGCTTAGAAATTCTAGGGACAATTAGGAGGCCTGCGTCTTGTGACCGTAGCGTACGTATTGGTATGTACGGCAGGACCAACTCGGAAAGATAGGTAGGAGCAAGCCCATGTAACGCTTTATAGGTTAACAGTAAAACCTTGAAATCAGCCCTTGCCTTAACAGGAAGCCAGTGTAGGGAAGCTAGCACTGGAGTAATATGATCAAATTTCTTGGTTCTAGTCAGGATTCTAGCAGCCGTATTTAGCACTAACTGAAGTTTATTTAGTGCTTTATCCGGGTAGCCGGAAAGTAGAGCATTGCAGTAGTCTAACCTAGAAGTAACAAATGCATGGATTAATTTTTCTGCATCATTTTTGGACAGAAAATTTCTGATTTTTGCAATGTTACGTAGATGGAAAAAAGCTGTCCTTGAAACAGTCTTGATATGTTCGTCAAAAAGAGAGATCAGGGTCAAGAGTAACGCCGAGGTCCTTCACAGTTTTATTTGAGACGACTTTACAACCATCAAGATGAATTGTCAGATTTAACAGAAGATCTCTTTGTTTCTTGGGACCTAGAACAAGCATCTCTGTTTTGTCCGAGTTTAAAAGTAGAAAGTTTTCAGCCATCCACTTCCTTATGTCTGAAACACAGGCTTCTAGCGAGGGCAATTTTGGGGCTTCACCATGTTTCATTGAAATGTACAGCTGTGTGTCATCCGCATAGCAGTGAAAGTTAACATTATGTTTTCGAATAACATCCCCAAGAGGTAAAATATATAGTGAAAACAATAGTGGTCCTAAAACGGAACCTTGAGGAACACCGAAATGTACAGTTGATTTGTCGGAGGACAGACCATTCACAGAGACAAACTGATATCTTTCCGACAGGTAAGATCTAAACCAGGCCAGAACTTGTCCGTGTAGACCAATTTGGGTTTCCAGTCTCTCCAAAAGAATGTGGTCATGGCTTTAGAAGCTTCTGATAGGTTAATTTACATCATTTGAGTCAATTGGAGGTGTACCTGTGGATATATTTCAAGGCCTACCTTCAAACTCTGTGCCTCTTTGCTTGACATCATGGGAAAATCAAAAGAAATCAGCCAAGACCTCAGAAAACTAATTGTAGACCTCCACAAGTCTGGTTCATCCTTGGGAGCAATTTCCAAACGCCTGAAGGTACCATGTTCATTTGTACAAACAATAATACGCAAGTATAAACACCATGGGACCACGCAGCTGTCATACCGCTCAGGAAGGAGACGCGTTCTGTCTCCTAGAGATGAACATACTTTGGTGCGAAAAGTGCAAATCAATCCCAGAACAACAGCAAAGGACCTTGTGAAGATGCTGGAGGAAACAGGTACAAAAGTATCTATATCCACAGTAAAATTAGTCCTATATCGACATAACCTGAAAGGCCGCTCAGCAAGGAAGAAGCCACTGCTCCAAAACCGCCATAAAAAAGCCAGACTACGGTTTGCAACTGCACATGGGGACAAAGATCGTACTTTTTGTGAAGCACGGGGGTGGCAGCATCATGCTGTGGGGGTGCTTTGCTGCAGGAGGGACTGGTGCACTTCACAAAATAGATGGCATCATGAGGAATGGACAATGACCCCAAGCATACTTCCAAAGTTGTGGCAAAATGGCTTAAGGACAACAAAGTCAAGCTATTGGAGTGGCCATCACAAAGCCCTCACCTCAATCCTATAGAACATTTGTGGGCAGAACTGAAAAAGCGTGTGTGAGCAAGGAGGCCTACAAACCTGACTCAGTTACACCAGCTCTGTCAGGAGGAATGGGCCAAAATTCACCCAACTTATTATGGGAAGCTTGTGGAAGGCTACCCAAAACGTTTGACCCATGTTAAACAATTTAAAGGCAATGCTACCAAATACTAATTGAGTGTATGTACACTTCTGACCCACTGGGAATGTGATGAAAGAAATACAAGCTGAAATAAATCATTCGCTTTACTATTATTCTGACATTTAACATTCTTAATATAAAGTGGTGATCCTAACTGACCTAAGACAGATAATTTTTACTAGGATTAAATGTCAGGAATTGTGAAAAACTGAGTTAAAATGTATTTGGCTAAGGTGTATGTAAACTTCCGACTTCAACTGTACATCCAGGGAAATATGTCTCATTGTTCTATCTGTGATATCAATGTGATGAAGTATTTGACCATCTTTTGATTTTACTCCCTGTAAGCATGAGAACAGTTCAATTTCGTTAAAGATCTGGTAATATTGATAATAATGAGTTGTGATAGCAATACGACACAGGATTCTCATGTTCTTCCCCACACAGAGAAAGACATGAATGCGGACACCTTGTGGGTGTGGTGCTATCCCTCAGTCAGTGCTGAGTTTCGGGAGGTCCTGCTCAGTAAGTGCTGTCTCAGACAGGACAGCCATGGTTTGCACACTTTTGTGTTCGGCCAGTTCTGCCGTACCTGGTACTACATATCCACTGTAGAGGTGCAGGAACCCACCACCCTAAAGAAGGTACAGTTACTTTTGAAATTCTTCATTCATTGAAATAATTGTAACTTGTAGGTCTAATGAGAAGGTAAATTATATTGCTCGTATTTCTCTCCTTTTAGGTCACACATTTTTCAATAGTTGTCACAGCAAAGGACTTCAACCCTGAGAAGTATGCAGCATTCAGTCGAGTACTATGCAGGTACAGCATACTACACTAATGCATCCCCATGGCTAAATGTCTGCTTATTTAATACTTCCCCAAAATGTATTTCTTCATTCATTTCTTCATGTGTATTTTATCATTCAGGATGTACATTAAACATGGGAGCCCAGTGAAAATGATGGAGGGTTACATTGCAGTCCTCACCAAAGGCATCTGCCAGAGTGATGAGAATGGCTCCTTTCTCATCAAGGACTACGATGTCAGGAAGGCGTATTTAGCAGGCTCAGTGAAAGGTTACACATGTACAAATATACAACACTTATTACAGTATAAGGACATGATTGTTCATACAAGGTGCTTGACACTATCCAGTTTCCTTATTGGCATGCAAAGAAGCATGTCCATGAAGAAGCTGATCCCATTTGATTAACAGGATTAGGTAGACTATCTTGTGATTACGGTTTCAGATGTGGTGTCCCAGTTTGGGATGGAGACCATCATCCTGTACACAGCCCTTATGCTAAAGAAGAGGGTTGTGGTCCATCACCCTCGGGTTGAAGCACTGTTGGAGTTCACAAGGTGACTATGGCAATAGAGAAAATGCACCGAAGAAAATGCGGCTGAAGATGTAACATGCGTTTCCCAAAACACAACCACCGCGCAGAGATAGAGAGTTCGCTAAGTGATGGGATCGAAAGAAACACCGCTGCTCTCGGATCAGCGTTCTCCCTTTCAAATCTTACCTTAACATTAGAATTATTCCACAATACTGATGACAGATCAGCTCCTATGAGATATTATCACCTATCTCTACAAATATTGAGGCGGCTTATTCTAATGCTTATCCTATATGCACTAAATTAAGATTTGACACATCATTGCGCACATGTAGGCAACCCTCATGATGTATATTGAGGCAAAAATAACAGACAGTAGCGTACAAATAGCTAAATAAAACTCAATTGAATTAACAAGAAATGTATTTCAATATCATTGAAATATATAGTGCCTATACTGAATTTATCTTTTAGTACAGTCATCTCGGTTTTTATTTGAAGCATCTTATATCCTTCGCTTGTTTGTATCAGTTGCAAAGACATTGGCAACTTTGTATTTGTAGTCACAATCGGTCTGAAGTAATCAGCGGTTACAGAAAGACAGATAAACATCTTGACACGGAAGGGCAAAAAAGCATCAAATGACTCACTTAGCTGTTCTACTAGTGGTCTGATGCAGTCGTTAAATAACAAGCCTTTTCAAGTGCAACTTTAGTAACGGTGGTTTTGGTAAACAGCTCTGAGATTTAACAATGCTCCTACGAAGGTTCTAACGATGAACTTTTCCTTAAGATGCTTTTGGGAAACTGGGCCCAGACCTCTGACTGTTCATGGACTTCATTGTAGAAGTGGATTACAATTTATGTTTTTGAGAGAACATTATAATCATTATATCAAATGTATGATTTGATTGTATTTTTCCTTCCTAGAGCTCTTCCAGCTCTGACATGGCACCGGAAAGACTGGTCCATTCTGTACCCTTATGTCCACCTGACTGACAGTGAGCTAGAGAATCTCAGGACATGCACTGGTGAGGATGTCTGGTTCATTAGATCCACATTAAAGCAAACTGATTCAGACTTGGGTCGTGTTCATTAAACACCAAAGAGAAGAACATGGACTGTAACAGGGAGGGACTTCCTTAACCTGTCCAATAGAATACATTCCTTTTCTGTTGCAACATGTTTTAAATGTTTTCCTTTGCGTGTCCTAATGAACACAACCCAGATATTGAACGGATCCCCATTGTCTCCCAACAGTCAGTTCTACACACACACACACACAGACACACACACAGGAAGACTCATTCAATAATTGACTTGCAGTAAATGTATTTACTTGCCTGTTGTTTTGAAAATATGTTCCTCTAAGATTCTCAACCTAGAGTTCAGTGAGTACCCCCATCTGCACTGTCCCTGAAAAGCCTTATGGTGAAGAAATGAATATTTGATTCACCCATATGCTCACTGTCTCTGCAGGATATGTTGCAGGATTTGTTGATCCAGAAGTGAGCAACAGATCGGACTTGTTTGATGTGTATGTAAACCTCCCAGATAGTGAGATTACCGTATCCCAGAGTGCCAAAGGTGGGTGTCTCAATTCGAATCTCCTTCCTATTACTGTAAAAGACAGTCTGTTCAAAGTGAAGAATGCTCTGTATCTAAAAAATGTAACTGAAGGAAGAGAAACCTTGCTACCTAGTCCTCCCTCATTATCCCAATGCAAGCATCCACAATTTCTTAAACAATATGACATCTATCTATCTATCTACTGTATCTATCTATCTCTATACACCAAAGAGGCCATGGCTATGGGAAAGCTGCACAAAGACATTGGGCTCGTCATTGTCCAGTCTGCAGAGGATCCTGATAGAACAGATGGGCAGGTTATCAAGGTGAGAGTTGAAAGCACACATCCTTACCATTAATTATTCTGTGATCAGAGAAGGTGTGCGGTATGTATTTTCAAAGATTTTCAGTGTAAAAAACAAGATTTACAGTGTAAAAAACAAGATGTACAGTGTTTATACAGTAAAAAATTAAAAGTAATACATTGTGCTAAATACTTGGATACTTATAATAACAATCATTAAAAAAGCTGTCTGTTTGCTATGATGTTTTCAGGACATTTCCATAAAGACGAGGGAGATCCTTGCTAACTTGACGTCATTAGCCGAGGAATGTGAGAACTCTAAAATCACCCTCGAGACCTTAAAGCAGCATCACTTCCCGCCTGCTACGGAGAACTTCCTGTTCCACTTGGCAGCTGCTGAGCAGCTCCTCAAGATATGACCCTTGACCTCCTACATCGTGTAACATGCCATGTGGTGTGAGGACACTGAATATTAGCATGGGCATTCATCTATGTAATTATACATATAGTGGCATGTTAAGGAGAATGGGAAGAACTCGGGTATCACACACTATTGCATTCCTGACTCTTAACAATACTAACAAAGCCTACTTTTTACAATGTAACAGTCAAATGAGATATACAGACATTGTCTTGTTTTGACAATAATACAATAACAGCATTTACATGGCATTCCATAGTTCAGCAATTCAATAGTTTATTTTAAGACCGTTAACAGATTCATTTGAGTTCTCAAGAACCTTGATTTATCCTGTTAGATTTCAGAATTTAAAGAAACAGATCTAAGGCAAATATGAGAAATATGTATACTGAACAGAAATATACAATAAATGCAACAATTTCAAAGATTTTACTGAGTTACAGTTCATGTAAGGAAATCAGTCAATTGAAATAAATTCATTAAGCCTTAATCTATGGATGTCATATGACTGGGAATACAGATATGCATCTGTTGGTCAGAGATACCTTAAAAAAAGGGTAGGGGTGTGGATCAGAAAACCAGTCAGTATCTGTTGTGACCACCATTTGCAGCGCGACACATCTCCTTCGCATAGAGTTGATCAGGCTATTGATTGTGGCCTGTGGAATGTTGTCCCACTCCTCTTCAATGGCTGTGGAAGTTGTTGGTTAATGGCGGGAACTGGAACACGCTGTCGTACACGTCAATCCAGAGCATCCCATTCATGCTCAATGGGTGACATGTCTGGTGAGTATGGAGGCCATGGAAGAACTGGGACATTTTCAGCCTCCAGGAATTGTGTACAGATTCTTGCGACATGGGGCCGTGCATTATCATGCTGAAACATGAGGCGATGGCGGCGGATGAATGGCACGACAATGGTCCTCAGGATCTCGTCACTGTATCTCTGTGCATTCAAATTGCCATTGATAAAATGCAATTGTGTTCATTGTCCGCAGCTTATGCCTGCCTATACCATAACACCACCAGCACCATGGGGCACTCTGTTAACAAGGTTGACATCAGCAAACTGATCGCCCACATGACGCTATACACGAAATCTGCAGTTGTGAGGCCGTTTGGATGTACTACCAAATTCTCTAAAACATGCATGCTCCCTCAACTTGAGACATCTGTGGCATTGTGTTGTGTGACAAATCTGCACTTTTTAGAGTAGCCTTTTATTGTCCCCAGCATAAGGTGCACCTGTGTAATGTTCATGCTGTTTAATCAGCTTTTTGATATGCCACACCTGCCAGGTGGATGGATTATCTTGGTGTTGTGTAAATTACCACCAGCGACACCTGAAGTAAACATTAAATGCATCATTCTTGATTATCAAGCTGGAGAGGTTCCAACAAACTTAAAGCACCATAGTACACGTCAGTTGGGAGCTCTGCTGGGGCAGTCCCGTTAGTTCTTTTATATACTGCTTACACAGACAAGTTATATTTGCATGATTTACATTATTCATAATTCATCATTAACGTTTGGTTCCTGCATGTGACCTACCAATACCTCACGAGATTTCTTCTCTCCAAGCTGAGACCTTGAAACTGAGATTTCCCTTTTGGTTCCCAGAACAATGTTCTGGGCGTACTGCCAATTGGTCTGAGGAGGAGGTCACAGTCACCTGCATGAACCAAGATAGAGGGAGAGGAGATGCTGTGTACAATTCAATGCTATCTCTTCAGACAAAAAAAATTCCCCTCACATTGGCAAAGGAGAAATGCTCACTAACAGGGATTTTAGATAGATCTTTTGAGAAATAAGCTTTTTGTGTGTCTGGAACATTTCTGGGATCTTTTATTTCAGCTCTTGAAACATGGGACCAACACTTTGCATGTTGCATTTATATTTTTGTTCAATGTAGTTTCTTATTGTAAATGTAATTTTATCAGTTAACTTAATCCTTAAGAGTCTATTGACGCTCCCATGAGGCAATTTATTTAACATAAATAAATAAAGCAAAAACTTCCCATCAAAAGTGGCAGAGCTACAGTCCTATATGTCAGACCAGTCTTCTCACAAAAATGTATGTAGCGTCTATGGATGATTTTCTAGTACATATGTTGTAGAATGAAATGCCTATATACTTTAAATGCTTCTGGATTAAGAACCAAATAAAGGGTTAAAACAGAGCAGAGACATTTCTTTAGTGCAAACGCTGTGCTTCTGATAATGGATGATTCCCACTAAATCCCTGCAGCTGGTCTGGGTATGTCATTGAAATGTGATGTAGATAAAGCTTCTCGTTGTAGCTGTGTGGAGATTGGAGTAACAATGGAACTAGTGTTGTCACTTGTTTGTGCTTATGACCTGACACACATAGTCACATGCACATAGTCACAAGGAAAAACCATAGTGGCTTAAGGTCCATGGACGATGGCTGTTGGGACAGGCTTAAATGTATGTGGTTGAGAATGGGTGATGGACATGACATGACATGTTTTATAATGTGTTATGAAATGATAAGGGTAAAACAGAATGAACATGATTGATACTTTGTACTCCAGATGCATGCCTGGATAGTGAATATAGTCAATACAGAGTGTGATTGTTCTTTAACATACGTATGTATATAATTATTTGAGTCACGCCACCATTATAATGAGATAAGTGACAGAGGCCCCAATTAGAGAAGCGCACATAGCCCTTGTGAGTAAACAACATGTGACACCGAAGGATGTTAATCATGTACATAACTGTGTAGGTTGTATAAGCATGACTATGCTTTTGTGTCTGTATAAAAGCAGCGCACCGAATCAGGGAAAACAGATGTTCTGCAGATCATCTTGGCTTTCGTTGCTTCGTGTAATAAAAGTATATTTTCATTCTACAAAAACTCTGGAAGAACTTTTGATTTTTAACAAGTATAGTGATAATTATCCACGACACGTCTGAACGGTTTGGCCTACTAACTAATATAACCACTCTATGGCACAGGAGGCTGCTGAGGGGAGAACGGCACATAATAATGGTCGGAATGGCGCAAATGTAATGACATCAAACACCTGGAAACCATGTGTTTGATGTATTTGATACCATTCCACTGATTCCACTCCAGTCATTACCATGAGCCCGTTCTCCCCAATTATGGTGCCACCAATATCTATGCTCTATGGAATGATGACTCTCACGAACATGATGGTGTTCTCCGTTTTTCTCTATGACCTACAAATGTCACGGGACTTGTCTGAAGGTAACCCAGTTCTGGCAAAAAAAAATTATGGAAGTATGGAGGTAGTTTTGTCTCCCCCCCCAAAAAAATTTTTTTTGGGGGGGGGTTAAATATGTGTACAAAAAAATATATATATATTTCCTGAGCTTTCTTACATCTCCTAGATATAGCACAGACACTTCAACCTTATTCCTTATGATTATATATTTTTCGACTGTGTTTTGCCAATTCTGAATGTGTTATTCAATGCATTTCTACGGGCTGTAGTAGGAAAGGCTAAATTCTATATTTTATTTAATTTTTTGGGGATACAGTGGGGAAAAAAAGTATTTAGTCAGCCACCAACTGTGCAAGTTCTCCCACTTACAAAGATGAGAGAGGCCTGTAATTTTCATCATAGGTACACGTCAACTATGACAGACAAAATGAGATTTTTTTTCTCCAGAAAATCACATTGTAGGATTTTTAATGAATTTATTTGCAAATTATGGTGGAAAATAAGTATTTGGTCACCTACAAACAAGCAAGATTTCTGGCTCTCACAGACCTGTAACTTCTTCTTTAAGAGGCTCCTCTGTCCTCCACTCGTTACCTGTATTAATGGCACCTGTTTGAACTTGTTATCAGTATAAAATACACCTGTCCACAACCTCAAACAGTCACACTCCAAACTCCACTATGGCCAAGACCAAAGAGCTGTCAAAGGACACCAGAAACAAAATTGTAGACCTGCACCAGGCTGGGAAGACTGAATCTGCAATAGGTAAGCAGCTTGGTTTGAAGAAATCAACTGTGGGAGCAATTATTAGGAAATGGAAGACATACAAGACCACTGATAATCTCCCTCGATCTGGGTCTCCACGCAAGATCTCACCCCGTGGGGTCAAAATGATCACAAGAACGGTGAGCAAAAATCCCAGAACCACACGGGGGGACCTAGTGAATGACCTGCAGAGAGCTGGGACCAAAGTAACAAAGCCTACCATCAGTAACACACTACGCCGCCAGGGACTCAAATCCTGCAGTGCCAGACGTGTCCCCCTGCTTAAGCCAGTACATGTCCAGGCCCGTCTGAAGTTTGCTAGAGTGCATTTGGATGATCCAGAAGAGGATTGGGAGAATGTCATATGGTCAGATGAAACCAAAATATAACTTTTTGGTAAAAACTCAACTCGTCGTGTTTGGAGGACAAAGAATGCTGAGTTGCATCCAAAGAACACCATACCTACTGTGAAGCATGGGGGTGGAAACATCATGCTTTGGGGCTGTTTTTCTGCAAAGGGACCAGGACGACTGATCCGTGTAAAGGAAAGAATGAATGGGGCCATGTATCGTGAGATTTTGAGTGAAAACCTCCTTCCATCAGCAAGGGCATTGAAGATGAAACGTGGCTGGGTCTTTCAGCATGACAATGATCCCAAACACACCGCCCGGGCAACGAAGGAGTGGCTTCGTAAGAAGCATTTCAAGGTCCTGGAGTGGCCTAGCCAGTCTCCAGATCTCAACCCCATAGAAAATCTTTGGAGGGAGTTGAAAGTCTGTGTTGCCCAGCGACAGCCCCAAAATATCACTGCTCTAGAGGAGATCTGCATGGAGGAATGGGACAAAATACCAGCAACAGTGTGTGAAAACCTTGTGAAGACTTACAGAAAACGTTTGACCTGTGTCATTGCCAACAAAGGGTATATAAAAGTATTGAGAAACTTTTGTTATTGACCAAATACTTATTTTCCACCATAATTTGCAAATAAATTCATAAAAACATTCTACAATGTGATTTTCTGGATTTTTTTTTCTCATTTTGTCTGTCATAGTTGACGTGTACCTATGATGAAAATTTCAGGCCTCTCATCTTTTTAAGTGGGAGAACTTGCACAATTGGTGGCTGACTAAATACTTTTTTCCCTCACTGTATAAATATATATATATAACAAATGAAAATTAAAAATATACTCTAAAAATGAAACATTTTAGAAAAATATTTTTAAAAAATGTGTAAAGTGGTTGTCCCACTGGCTATCATAAGGTGAATGCACCAATTTGTAAGTCGCTCTGGATAAGAGCGTCTGCTAAATGACGTAAATGTAATCTTACAGATCGGCCCCAAAGGTCTCTGCGTCTGGAAATGGAAGTCTCAGCCCACAGTGAAGCATGTGATGCTGTCAGGTGACTTTTTTTTGGCCGCAAACATTTTGCTGTCTGGGAATAATTACTCAAAAGTGTGGCTTCCTTTTAACAGGAACTTCTAAGTGTATTTGCAGTGTATTGTAAACCATCCAATCTCCTTTCTCTAAACCATTGAGGGAGGTGATGCACAACCTTATTTGTTCTGTTGTACTCAGATTGCAAGATCTGTGACCTTACTAATTGTCCTTGAAAGTACATTTGTTATATTTTATAACACAACGCATACTCTCAAATTATGTTGATTTATAGCTATATAAGACTGTATAAAAAAAAATAAGCAAAACGTTGGAGTGTCTACTCACTAAAAACTAAGAAGACATGTAGATACATTCCGGACCTCCAATGCAAGATTTTGAGGAAGCGGTTGTAATCTGGTGGCTGGATGCCAAGGAGAAGAACCCTAAGGCCTGAAGACCCTAGAAGACTTGGACTCCTACCCCCTATTCCTCCACCAACAACTGAGGAACTTGTGCAATCACAAGTGAGAAGAGGCCTAGGTATGTAGAAAACTGAAGGCAGGAATATCAGGTAGAATTGCATCAGACATCAGCATGAGTAATAACAAAGCCTGTAGGAGATGATATATATGCAGTCAATGAATAGTTGTCTTTTTATACTTTCACGGTATCGGTACACTAAACCTCCACATTCCTCATTCTTTCCCTCCCCCTAGAGTTGGGTGAACCTCGAGACCATGCAGGAGCTCCAGAAACAACCTCCAGCTCAGTAACCCTGTGAGTAACCCAGGTAACGACCCACATACATACAAACCGTTTTACATGCAGTACATTACATTTTACATTTACATTTTAGTCATTTAGCAGACGCTCTTATCCAGAGCGACTTACAGTTTGTGAGTGCATACATTTTCATACTGGCCCCCCGTGGGAAACCCACAACCCTGGTGTTGCAAACGCCATGCTCTACCAACTGAGCTACACGATGATATGACATGGTGTGACCAGTAAGAAGGTTTTTGATGTCCTGAAGATGCACCTGGCAGGTGTTTGTGTGTGGAGAATGCAAACTGAGGGAGAGGTTGTATTCTGTTCACAGCAAGTGACATGATGCCATACTGATGTGATGCCAATAAGTGTCTGGCAATGGACACTCTTTGGGCATAACACTATCATGCCAAATGCTTTGAGAATCCTAGCGCCCAGGGTGGAAGCCAGTGTACTGTGAATGGGGATCAGGGAAAGTGTCCCTGATTCTCCAAACACAGCAACTGGGGATGACAACTCAGTTTCCTGCACCAAGGGAACCATGCTGCCTCATCACAAACTGTGTGTAGGCAGAATGCCGGTACTCCCGGCGTCATCTCCAGGCTCTGCTGCATCAGCCACTGCCAACACGTCAACCCTATACCGCCTGTGCAAACTTAAATATCTGTTGTCTAAGCAGTAATGGGGCGGCAGGTAGTTCAGTGGTTAAGAGCGTAGTGCCAGTAACCGAAAGGTCGCTGGTTCTAATCCCCGAGCCGACTAGGTGAAAAATCTGTCGATGTGCCCTTGAGCAAGGCACTTAACCCTAATTGCTCCTGTAAGTCGCTCTGGATAAGAGCATCTGCTAAATGACTAAAATGTCAAATGTAAATGTAATGGGTGAAATGTGGCAGCACGCTTACACAGAGGTCTGGTTCCTGACCGCAACACTTCCTCTCTCGGTCTGTAGGCATCTCCCTGCAGTTGCCACAGGTGCACCTGGTACATGTGCAGGTGGTGGCTCACCATTGCACTGCCGGTAAAACTCTAGGACATCAAAAACCAACCCTGGCTCTCACTGAAACATCAGCCTCACCACCTCCCTGTTGTCTGCATCATCCAGATCCCTGATGAGGTATTCCTGAACTAACAGATGCACACATAGCCTATTATCAGTAAGGCAGAATGTGATATTTCTCAACACACCCAACAAAATATATTTCTCATATGTATGGTCAAGGTCTACGATCCATTCAAAGCCAATTCAAACACTACTTTCTATTGCAAATTGATTAATCTAGATCTTGTTTCTATTGAAAGTAGTATGTATGGAGAAATACCAAAAACCTAAATGTATTCAGCCACCAATTATTCTGTTCATACATGAACTATTCAACTATTCAAGGAATAATACTTTATTTTTGTTAAATATATAGGCATTTTCAACATAATACAAACCTGTGAGGCAGCCATTCTATCACGTTGGAGAGCAAAAAGCCTCTCCTCATCCTCATTTCTGTATCTCTGCTGCCTGCCTCTACATGTCTGTCCTCTGCCCCTGGCTCTCCCTGAATGACGTTAGCTAGATGTCCTGCTATGTGAAATACTTTCTTACATCCATTGGCTATTACAAAACAATTTCACAAGGTTGAAACTATTGCAGCTAGCATTGTGTCAAACTAGCTTTGGTTTAGCAAACGTTAGCAAGGCTGGCAAAGTAACCGACAGAACACATCACGGAAACGTGACAAATTGCACAATGTTGCCATATGGTATTACAATACAAATAATTTTTGGAGTTTAACGTTTTATTTCACCTCATCACTCGACATTCTGTGTGTCCAGTGGTTAGCTAGTAAACTGCTGCTGTAGCTGTATGGAATGGCTGGCTAGCTATGCCTATGTAAACAAATCCACACGTTTTAGAATGAAAGGGAGAGAGCATGCAAAGGGGGAATGACTAGGCTTGTTGAGAAAGGGGGCGGGGGGGAGAGTTGTTTGAAAACTGTTGTTGTAATATGCCAAGCTTCCACGACGTGGGAGAAAAATAGGGATATCTCCTTTAAATGTTTAACAAATAAATAATGGAGTGCAATATGAATACAAGCAAACCAAATCACATGTGAAAAGCTGTACGAGGAAGAATATTTTTTGCTATACAAATTCTCATGGTTACAATTCATTTGCAGTGCTTTGTTTATTTACATCCACATACAAGTTGCAGTTATTACATTAAACTGAATATGAACATGGACTCTGTTCTTTATCAATTTGTAATTAAAGGGATTTTCCAGTACTTGTGTATCAGGCCCCACTGAGGAAGAAGGAAGGGGATGATCATCCTACTCAGTGAATTTAACAAATAAATAGTGAAATTAAAGTTATCATTTTCAGATAAAACTATACTAAATATATTCACATATCACCAAATAACTGATTAAAACACATTGTTTTCAATTAAGGTATACAGTAGCCTCAACAGCACTTTCTGGGGTAGCACCATGGTTTAGCCAGAGGACAGCTATTTAGAGCTCTTGCAGCATGAACTGACATGTTGTCCACCCAATCAAGGAGAATGAATCTAGCACTGAAAGCACAAGCTACAGCTAGCTAGCACTGTAGTACATGAAATGTGGTGAGTAGTTGACTCAAAGAGAGAAAAGGACAATAGTTAATGCAGCTAGCTAATTTAGCCTACTCAAACACCCGGCTCAAACAGAGAGGAATGCTATTTATGTTAGCTAGCTGGCTAAGGCTATCAAACACTGGTACTCTTCCAAGTCAAGGTAAGCTTTCGGTTGTATTAATTTGTTGCCACCGGGGCCCTCTGGTGTAGCGTGTTTACTAACGCGTTAGTTCTAGTAGACTATGACATTAGCTAATATGGTGACAACGGTGTAGGCTGTGTGTAGCGGTTATGGTATGGAAAGGTTTGGCTTGGAAAGGTTTTTTCAGCTGGTCACAGACAGCTGTTGTGTTGTGAACTGAAGTCCACAAGAGAAGGGAAAAGGTGAGAGGAGGAAGAGAGCGCGTAGATACGAGAAGGACTTATACAACGAGCAAAGTGACCATGCTGTTTGTATGTGGCTGCTATGAAAGTGAACTGTGTGTGCAGGTGATCAGGGGTATATTCATTCCGCTGATTCTGTTAACGTTTCTTAACTGGTAGCAAACAAAACGGGGATAAACCTACCTGAATTTGTCTAATAGAAACTCTCGATTGCAACTGTTTGGACTAATGATTACACCCTAGATCAGCTAGATGCAGGCAAGACTGTGCAAGGCGGTATTGAATGTGTCACTGTCTGTCACCTTGATTACTCCAATTTGTCTCTCGACCTGTGCACCTACGTTATAAACTTTCATTCGTAGGCTAGGTTATAGCAACCTATTGAGGTAAGACAGTAAATCTGCTTATAGATTATGCATGTATGAACTACACACTGACACATCCAGCCCAAAGCGAGAGGTTGAAAAAATACTTAGCAGTGGCCAAAGTTCTGGAGCATGTCTTTAATTATGACTGGATTCATCATCCCAGTGTATGAAGTAACAGGGCATATTCCATAAACTGCATCCTGTGGCCTTCGAAAGGTTGCTTCTCATGCTGCCCAGTCAATGAAGTCACCCGAATTTGGTGCTCCTGCTCCCACATTGAAGTCTGTAGTACTTGTTCGCCGGTGCCTCAGAGCCCCCTGTGATAGAATAGTTGACCACTTACTGCTGCAGTCTGTAATTATTTTTCCAAGTTTCCTTTTTTTGATCTGTAAAGCAGAAGAAACAATGTTGAGTTGCAGTCTGATTGGGTTTTGAGAAATGCACAGTAAATACAGTATTAATGTAATGTATCTAAGTCCTACCATTCCAAGCTGTGGATAGACACTGAAGGACACTGGGATCATCAGGCCCAGGACAAACGGTGCTGATGTGATGTATAGGAGCCACCAGCAGAGGCCTCCTTTGCAAAAACCTTGCTCTGAAATGACAGAAAAAGATGGGATCAATTTGTGCATAGTTTTAGGTAAATACATCTATTGTATTAGTTATATCATAGGCAATATTTACAAAGCTGTTTGACCAAGTATTTCTTTATAAACGGATTAGCTAATTTTATCATATCAAAACAATGTACAATATATCCATCAAGTAACAATGTAATCAAATAATTGAATAGGTCATAGTGGGAAATGCAGCCCCAGCACAAGACGGGTGACTTCCTTTTGCAAGAGGAACACAAGAAGATTAGGAAAAGCAGCCGTAGTGCCTAACAACGCAGCTCTGGAAAAAGCAGTCTCCTTCACAGCCTAACCAGGAAACATGTCAACAACCATTAACAAAGGTATATTAAAAGCCTGCTAATTCCTTTTTATTTTCCATCAGTAACTTTTTCCTCTCACCTTTGCTCCAGCTGCCTGGGAGATTCCAACAGAATTCCCATTGGAATCAAACACCTGGATTCCATTCTCGGACTCCTCACTAACAATAACCAAGGAGGCTATGGGATAATAGACCAGGGAGGCTATGGGATAAAGCAGAGATCTGAGAGAAGGAACACCAGCCTATCCAAAAATGTGGATAATGGCTTCAGAAACAAACACCCTTTGATCAATAAATCAATCAAGTACTTTGTTCATAAGACACAATCAGTTAATGTTAGGACTCAAGAACTGGGGCACTGATTCTGAACAGAAATGATACCATTTTATCTAAAATTGCTATTTTTATCATTCTTTGTAACGGTACCCTGATGTCCCAGATCAGACTTACTTTATACAGTATTTCAAATCCTAAGCACTTACCTGAGAGGGGAATTGGTAATACGGACCTGAAAAACATCTGGACAGCTGGGCTGCTCATGCTAAGTTGCTGTATGACTATTTGAGGAATTGCCTGAAACACAAGTAAAGTCAAACCTAATGTCATCTTGATAATCAAACAGCCTCTGACAGCCACCATCTACTCCTCTGTTTGACAAGTAATTCATTAACCAAATACATTTCCCTCCCAGTAGTGATACTCACCCCTGCACATGTTGCATATGCAACTGATCTGCCTATCAACAGACCCTGCTTAAAATATGTCTTAATCCCCTGATTGAGAAAAGCAACTAATCATTTGTATTTCTATTAGTATTTATTATGGATCCCACATTTTTCATTCCAATACATTCATAACTGATTTCACAGCACACTAAGTGTGTGCCCTCAGGCCCCTACTCCACTACCACATACACTACCGTTCAAAAGTTTGGGGTCACCAGTCTCAACGTCAACAGTGAAGAGGCGACTCAGGGATGCTGACCTTCTATGCAGAGTTGCAAAGGAAAAGCCACATCTCAGACTGCCCATCTTAATATTGTATTTTTATTGGCCAGTCTGAGATATGGCTTTTTCTTTGCAACTTTGCCTAGAAGGTCAGCATCCCGGAGTCGCCTCTTCACTGTTGACGTTGAGACTGGTGTTTTGCGGGTACTATTTAATGAAGCTGCCAGTTGAAGTCCTGTGAGGCGTCTGTTTCTCAAACTAGACACTCTAATGTATTTGTCCTCTTGCTCAGTTGTGCACTGTGGCCTCCCACTCCTCTTTTTATTCTGGTTAGAGCCAGTTTGCGCTGTTCTGTGAAGGGAGTAGTACACAGCGTTGTACGAGATCTTCAGTTTCATGGCAATTTCTCACATGGAATAGCCTTCATTTCTCAGAACAAGAATAGACTGACGAGTTTCAGAAGAAAGATCTTTGTTTCTGGCCATTTTGAGCCTGTAATCGAACCCACAATTGCTGATGCTCCAGATACTCAACTAGTCTCAAGAAGGCCAGTTTTATTGCTTCTTTAATCAGCACAACAGTTTTCAGCTGTGCTAACATAATTGCAAAATGGTTTTTTAATGATCAATTAGCCTTTTAAAATTATAAACTTGGATTAGCAAACACAACGTGCCATTGGAACGCAGGACTGATGGTTGCTGATAATGGGCCTCTGTACGCCTATGTAGATATTCCATTAAAAATCAGCCATTTCCAGTTATAATAGCCATTTACAACATTAACAATGTCTACACTGTATTTCTGATCAATTTGATGTTATTTTAATGGACAAAAACATTGCTTTTCTTTCGAAAACAAGGACATTTCTAAGTGACCCCAAACTTCTGAAAGGTAGTGTATCTACAACACAAAAGCCATGTGTACGTGTGTGTGTATAGAGCGTATGTTATCATGTGTGTGTATGCATGTGTCTGTTCCTATGTTTGTGTTGCTTCACAGTTCCCTCTGTTCCATAAGGTGTATTTGTATCTGTTTTTAAAATCTGATTCTACTGCTTGCATCAGTTACCTGATGTGGAATAGAGTTCCATGTAGTGATGGCTCTATGTAGTACTGTGCACCTCCCATAGTCTGTTCTGGACTTGGGGACTGTGAAGAGACCTCTGGTGGCATGTCTTGTGGGGTATGCATGGGTGTCTGACATGTCAACACCTCTCACAAACACAAGCAGTGATGAAGTCAATCTCTCCTCCACTTTGAGCCAGGAGAGATTGACATGCATATTGTTAATGTTTGCTTTTTGTGTACATCCAAGGTCCAGCTGTGCTGCCCTGTTTTGAGCCAATTGCAATTTTCCTAAGTCCCTCTTTGTGGCACCTGACCACATGACTGAACAGTAGTCCAGGTGCGATAAAACTAGAGCCGGTAGGACCTGCCTTGTTGATAGTGCTGTTAAGAAGGTAGAGCAGCGCTTTATTATGGACAGACTTCTCCCCATCTTAGCTACTGTTGTATCAATATGTTTTGACCATGACAGTTTACAATCCAGGGTTACTCCAAGCAGTTTAGTCACCTCAACTTCCTCAATCTCCACATTATTTATTACAAGATTTAATTGAGATTTGGAGTTTAGTGAATGATTTGTTCAAAATACAATGCTTTTAGTTTTAGAAATATTTAGTACTAACTTATTCCTTGCCACCCACTCTGAAACTAACTGCAACTCATTAGTTGAAAAGATATGAAACTCATATAAAACACAGATAAAATGCAGAACACAGCAAGTGGGAAGACATAATAGGGTGGAAAGAAGGTCATTTCTTAAACTATTTACTTTGTCAGAAGAAGTATTTCTGTTTGCTTGATTGAATTCAGCGCTTTAACTCTGAAGCATCTAATTCTAATTTTGAACAGTATTGAGTACATGGTTACGTACAAGTCCCTTACCTGGCAGAATAGAGCCGGTTTGACTCCACTGTGTGGCAACAACCTGAAGGAAAATGAAAAGTCTGTTAATCAACCATTAATGTGTGGTGAATACGAGATTATATAAATTACAGTTTTATTTATCGCTTTGGTGCAATTTTCACAACTCTTGGTACAAAACTCAAAACAGATCATCAACAAGGCAGTTGTTTCAAAATTTTTAACACATTTTCAATTGACTAAGTACAACACACAAACTAACGCGTTAGTAAACCCGCTACACCAGCGGGCCCCGGTGGCAATAAATAAATAAAACTGAAAGCTTACCTTGACTTGGAAGAGTTCCAGTGTTTGGTAGCCTTAGCCTGCTAGCTAACATAAATAGCATTCCTCTCTGTTTGAGCCGGGTGTTTGAGTAGGCTAAATTAGCTAGCTGCATTAGCTAGCTAGCTAAGCAAGTGAAAGTGGAAAAATAATAAAATGAAATTTAGCTAGCTCCCTCTCTCTCTCTGCTGCTTCTCCTTAATATTTTTAGAAATTAATTTGTTCAAAACTGTTCAACTATTGTCCGTTTCTCTCTTTGAGTCAACTACTCCCCACATCTTGAAAATATGTATTTTCAGGATGTTGAAATCAGGCCAATTTTTTATTCTGAATGAAAGCTGAAAATAAGTCATTTATAGACGTCTATGTTTGGGCCAAATCATACTGGCCCTCCGTGGGAATCGAAACCACAACCCTGGCGTTGCAAACGCCATGCTCTACCAACTGAGCTACATCCCTCCCGGCCATTCCCTCCCCTACCCTGGACGACTTGTGCGCCGCCCCATGGGCTACGACAGAGCCTGGATTCGAACCAGGATCTCTAGTGGCACAGTTAGCACTGCAATGCAGGGCCTTAGACCACTGCGCCACTCGGGAGATGGTCCAAATAATGATGATCCATGCTTCTTTGAAAGTATATATAATAATTTATCAAGCCTACAAGCAATACAAGACTATATTATTATGGTGGGAGATTATAACACGGTTTTAAATACCTCAATGGACCCATAAAGTCTGAGTGGCGCAGTGGTCTAAGGCACTGCATCGCAGTGCTAACTGTGCCACTAGATCCTGGTTCGAATCCAGGCTCTGTCGCAGCTGGCCGCGACCGGGAGACTCATGGGGTCAGCGTCGTCCAGGGTAGGGGAGGGAATGGCCGGCAGGGATGTAGCTCAGTTGATAGAGCATGGCGTTTGCAACGCCAGGGTTGTGGGTTCGATTCCCACGGGGGGCCAGTATAAAAAAATATGTGTTCTCTAACTGTAAGTCGCTCTGGATAAGAGCGTCTGCTAAATGACTTAAATGTAATAAAGGAAATCACACCATAAACTATCACCCTTATGCATTTAAGGAAATCACGAATATCATGGATATATTGGAACTAGTGGATATATGGAGGCTTAAATATCCTGACCTAGTGAGATATACATGGCGGAGGCTCAATCAAGCTAGTCGTCTTGACTACTTTCTTATGTCATTCTCGTTGGCACCAAAAGTTTAAAAATTGTTGATAGGGGACAGAATGCGCACCATCAAATAATTGGCATATACATAACTCTTACAGAATTTCCACATGGGCGAGGATATTGGAAATTTAATCAAAGCCTATTGGATGACAACTTGTTTTTAACAAGGACAGAGGAATTTATAACTGACTTTTTCCTACATAACATACTGTAGGTAAAGCAGATCCCCTTATTGTACGGGACGCTTTTAAATGTGCCTTTAGAGGCCATGCAATTCAATACTCATCTTTAAAACAAAAGCAATTTGAGTCCAAATAATCCATATTAAGAAATGAAATAGAGGGACTAACAGTACCATAGAGGCACAGAAATGGAGGAACTTATTCAAGAAAGATCAAGTGTAATATATTATACAAACAAAGCAAACTTTTTTATTTCAATCTTCAACATATAAATGCTACCAAAAATATATTACTGAAACTTGTTGCAAATGACGGAGTCACCCATGATTCACCAAACTATTTTTTGAAAGAGGAAGCAAAGTAAATTAAGCATATGTTTTCATTTCAGTCTCCTCCATCTCCACTAACTGAAGTTAATTGTAAGGATTTTTTTCCTATTAATAATGTAAAATTAACAGCTGTACAGAAAGACTCATGTGAAGGCCAAATTACAAAGGAGGACCTTCTTGATGCATTTAAAGCCTTTAAGTCCGGGAAAACTCCAGGGTTGGATGGTTGAGGTATGCCAATCCTTTTTTTATGTACACTCCTATAAAAATGGTGGATTATCAGATACTCAACAAGAAGGTCTGATTTCATTATTACTGAAACAGGACCCAAGTGGTAAATGTGAAGATCCAGTCCATTAAAAAAATTGGAGGCCCTTACACTTCAGTGTTGTGATGCAACAATTCTAGCAAAATGCGTAGCGCTTAGAATTAAAAAGGTATTGTTGGATATTATTCATCCTAATCAGACAGGTTTTTTACTTGGACAATACATTGGAGATAATATAAGACAAGTACTGGAAACAATAGAACACTATGAAAAGTCTGGGAAACCAGGCCTGGTATTCATAGCTGACATTGAAAAGGCTTTTGATAAATTACGACTAGAATTCATATATACAGTGCATTAAGAAAGTATTCAGACCCCTTCACTTTTTCCACATTTTGTAACGTTACAGCCTTATTCTGAAATGGATTAAATTAATTTTCTTCTTCAGGAGTTTTTGCAAATGTATACAAATTTGACTGATACTCTATTTTAATATATTTTCCTTTATTATTTTCCCCTAACCCTACCATCCCTCCCCGAATTGGAGTAAACTAATAGACAACAACTCTTAGTCTTCTACTTCTAGCTTAAACATACTATATACCTTTTATGGACACAGTATATTTTACAATAGGACACACCCACTCATTCTAGGTTTTTCTTTATTTTTTAAAACTATTTTCTACATTGTAGAATAATAGTGAAGACATCAACTATGAAATAACACATATGGAATCATGTAGTAACCAAAAAAGTGTTAAATGTTCAAACAGCCACCCTTTGCCTTGATGACAGCTTTGCACACTATTGGCATTCTCTCAACTAGCTTCATGAGGTAGTCACCTGGAATGCATTTCAATTAACAGGTGTGCCTTGTTCAAAGTTAATTTGTGGAATTTCTTTCCTTCTTAATGCATTTGAACCAGTTGGGTTGTGACAAGGTAGGGTTGGTATACAGAAGATTGCCCTATTTGGTAAAAGACCAAGTCCATATTATGGCAAGAACAGCTCAAATAAGCAAAGAGAAACAACATTCAATCATTACTTTAAGACATGAAGGTCAGTCAATCCAGAAAATGTCATGAACTTTGAAAGTTTCTTCAAGTGCAGTCGCAAAAACCATCAAGCGCTATGATGAAACTGGCTCTCATGAGGACTGCCACAGGAAAGAAAGACCCAGAGTTACATCTGCTGCAGAGGATAAGTTCATTAGAGTTACCAGCCTTAGAAATCGGCAATTAACTGCACCTCAGAATGCAGCCCAAATAACAGACACATCTCAACATCAACTGTTCAGAGGAGACTGCGTGAATCAGGCCTTCATGGTCAAATTGCTGCAAAGAAACCACTACTAAAGGACACCAATAATAAGAAGAGACTTGCTTGGGCCAAGAAACACAAGCAACAGACATTAGACCGGTGGAAATCTGTCCTTTGGTCTGATGAGTCCAAATTTGAGATTTTTGGTTCCAACCGCCGTGTCTTTGTGAGACGCAGAGTAGGTGAATGGATTATCTCCACATGTGTGGTTCCCACCGTGATGCATGAATGAGGAGGTGTGATGGTGTGGGGGTGCTTTGTTGATTTATTTAGAATTCAAGGCACACTTCAACAGCATGGCTACCACAGCATTTTGCAGCGATACGCCATCCCATCTGGTTTTGATGTCTTCATTATTATTCTACAACGTAGAAAATAGTAAAAGTAAAGAAAAACCCTTGAATGAGTAGGTGTGTCCAAACATTTGACTGGTACTGTATAAATATTTACAAAAAATATATGGGGGATTGGAAATGATGCAGACAATTACATTGATGGAAGCCACAATCTATCTGCAATATTAAAGCTGATCTACCCCCTAAAAAAAGTATTCCTGGACAACAGTTGTGATTGTCCATTCCATATTGTCCATTTTACTTTGACCTATACTGTTTTTAGGATGTGTTGTTTGTTAACATGACAGCTCATTTTTTATATGATTGAGCACCATTTAGAAAGCTGCATGATGTAAAAAGTGTCCATCTCTTTACATTGTCATACATTTTATCTCCAGCCAGTAGGCTACAGAAAAGGCCACATACTCTTTCTACCATATCCTTCTACCATATCCACAGCGGGCCGGCTGTGAGCGTATCACCCTCTTTCAGGCCCTGTATGAGGCATGCAATGATTTCAATCCAGACCTAGGCCTATGTCATGCTTGGATTCACCAGGTGCATGAACAATGAGGACATTTACTGCGATTTTGAAGAGAACCTTTGGCCAAATGCTCAAGACAGGCTTGATGCAAACATGTTTTTTTATTAATTTCATTTGATTACATTGTGAAAGATGTCTTCAATGATCACACCTTTGATCACACATGGGATAGAAATGGTGGAAATGTGATGTTCAGTCACTTTTAATGGGTATTGCCTAATGCGAAAACAGTGTGCTGTACTGTAATTTACAGTACTGTAGCATTCTACATTCAAAGGGCAATTTAGGAACATGTATGTTGCATTTTTTGCTATTGGATTAACTGGTTGTTAAAATAACTACATTGTGAAGATATCATTATGTCGTGTGAACAGAAGACTACAGAAACAATCATAGATATTAAAACTTTGCAAGATTTCAAAATAGATGTTTAACTCAAGCCATTATGAATTATGTTAGGACTTTTCAATTCACTCTGAATGGATTTAGTACAGGTTGTAGATTTCGCTGGTTGTAGTATCTCACTTACAAGAGAAAGCATCCATGCTGCATCTCCAGCCTAGAGGAAACAGAACTTTATTTAAAATGTATAAAATGAAGACATTTGCCATGATGACAGGAAAACGGTAAAACGTACTGTACCTTTTCAAAAAATGTTGCATACCTTTTCATCATTCAGCTTTCTCTCCCCACTTTCAATGAGTGAGTGGGTATTTTCTATTTCAGCCTGAGAAATAAAGATATAACCTCATTTTAATATTTTTCACCTTTTTGAGCTACAAATCATGGTGCTTCAAATTCTCTGTGCAGCAAAAACGCATATTCAAAGAGATATAACCCCAAATGTGACTCATTGACAGTGTGGCCTCCTTAGCCTTAACTGTTTGTTACAGTCTACTCTACAGCCTTGGCAAAGTCGACCTTAATGGCACATGTTGTGTATTGGGGTTGTGCTGCAGAGCATCATGCGCACATTCTATATACACTGAACAAAAATATAAACGCAACATGTAAAGTGTTGGTCTCATGTTTCATGAGCTGAAATAAAAAATCCCAGAAACGTTCCATACGCACAAAAACCTTTTTTATTTTTTTTATTTGGTGCACACATTTGTTTACATCTATGTTAGTGAGCATTTCTCCTTTGCCAAGATAATCCATCCACTTGACAGGTGTGGCATATCAAGAAGCTGATTAAACAGAATGATCATTACACAGGTGCACCTTGTGCTGGGGACAATAAAAGGCCACTTAAAATGTGCAGTTTTGTCACACAACACAATGCCACAGATGTCTCAAGTTTTGAGGGAATGTGCAATTGGCATGCTGACTGCAGGAATGTCCACCAGAGCTGTTGCCAGAGAATTTAATGTTCCTTTCTCTATCATAAGCTGCCTCCAACATCGTTTTAGAGAATTTGGCAGTACGTCCAACCGGCCTCACAACCGCAGACCACGTGTAACCACGCCAGCCCAGGACCTCCACATCCGGCTTCTTCACCTGCGGGATCGTCTGAGGGGTGGTGGGGGGTTGCTGAGGAGTATTTCTGTCAGTAATAAAGCCCTTTTGTGGGTAAAAACTCATTCTGATTGGCTGGGCCTGGCTCCCCAGTGGGTGGGCCCGGCTGCCAAGTGGGTGGGCCTATGACCTCCAAGGCCCACCCATGGCTGCTCCCCTGCCCAGTCATGTGAAATCCATAGATTAAGGCTTAATGCATTTATTTAAATTGACTGATTTCCTTATATGAACAGTAACTCAGTAAAATCTTTGAAATAGTTGCATGTTGCGTTTCTATTTTTGTTCAGTATAAATGCTTGAACTGATTCCCATCTCCCGTCTCATCATTATTGAATTGTTTTAAAGACGTGGTTATGAAACGCACAAGACGTAACAAAAGATTGCCGAGGATTAAGTCTGACCCAACGGGAACTATTCTGTCAGGAAGAAGTCGATTTTTACAAGTTTAAAACTTATTTTCCATGGTACAGTCTAGGATAATGTTAGCACAGTGTATTGCTAGCAGAGGCAAGTGCATAGTCGAGCTAGCTAAGATAATTGGCATCGTCATGGACGGCAAAAAAGGATTTGAGACTGACGTCGGAGCGGGAAAACAATGTTTGGTGCTGTATTAAATAAACTATCAAAGCACTGATGTTCTAAATTAGAGACAGACTAGTATGTGGGATACGGAGTGAAGCTACACAAAAGCTACTATTGACTGAAAGTAATCTGACCTTGGCAAGTGCCATTGAAGTCAGTGTGTCCATGGAACTAGCTGCTAAAGAAGCTCAGCAGCTGGGTTCATCAGGATGAGTGCACAGAGTTGCAACTGGAAATCAGAGACAGGGAAATCAAGGCATATGCTTCTACTGTGCAAACCGGGACCTCAGGCATCTGCATGCTGGTGTAAGGACATGGATTGCAGAGCCTGTGGTAAAAAGGGACACATTGAACAAGCCTGCGAAAACAAAAAGAGCTTAGAGAAAACGACAAAGACTGAAAACAAGAAAGAGACATTACAATGAAAGAAAAAGAGACGTGTTCATGCTGTTGAGCAGGAGATCACTGAGGTGAGTGGCTCATCAGATGAGGAATTCACTCTGAATATACTGACTGTTGCTGTGGGGCTGCAAGGCTACTATGTCTCTCCCTTGCTAGAGGGGCAGCCGGTGCGTATGGAGATTGACACAGGGGCAGCTGTATCTCGTGTCAGAAACAGTCTAAAAAAAGCCACAAACACCTTCCACTTCACTAAAGACTTACCCAGGTGAATCTGTCACCGTGAAAGACATCATCGAGGTCACAGTTCAGTTAAACGGACAAACTGAAAAGCTGCCACTCTATGTCATGAAAGGAGTCTATCCATCACTACAGGGAGGTTCGTAGTTGGAGAAAATCATACTGAACACATGGAGACACAGGCCTACCCACCATCTTAAAGAAACATGGAGAAGTATTTAATGGAGAGCTGGGTAGCATGAACGTCATTACAGTTAAGTTTAGCATTAAGCCAGACAGCAAACCAAAGTTTCTGAAAGCACGACCCATACCTTATCCTATCAGACCAAAAGTCGAGGGTCAAGTGGGCGCTTTAGTCAAGAACAAAGTACTGGAGCCGGTCAGCGTGAGTGAATGGGCGACACCCATTGAACCAGAAGGATGGTGGAATCTTTAAAGTCACAGTTAACCCTGTGTTGTCCGCTGAGCAGTATCCGCTAACACAGATTGACAAACTTTTTGTGGTCTTAGCTGGGGGTCTGCAAAAGTTCAGCAAAATAGACCTCTGTCAAACCCACTTGCAGATGCACGTGGATGAAAAGTCAAAGGAGCTGCTGATTGTCGTGACACACAAGGGGCTCTTCAGGTACTGCCGTCTACCATATGGAAAAACAAGTGCACCAGTGCTATTCGAGGGCGATGGACCAGATCTTGAGTGGATTGCCAGGAGTACAATGCTACCTGGATGGCATCCTCGTAGGTGGAAAGGACAAACTGGACCATCTCCAGAACTTGGATGCGACCTTATAGAGATTGAAGGACTACGGGCTGCGAGTTCGTAAGGACAAATGTTCCAATCTTCGGACACGTCATCGGCACTATGGGCCTTCGCTACGCTCTGTCCAAAGTCAAGGCTATCTTAGACGCCCCAGCTCTTCAGAACGTGAGCAAACCATGTTCTTTCCTGGGGTTACTGAATTAGTACGGACTCTTTATCCCGAGGTGAGCAACGAAGCTGAAGCTACTGAAACAGTTGCTTTGTCAGGACAAAACATGGAAATTGACAGAACTATGTGAGGAAGCATTTGTGAAAACCAAGGAAACATTACTAAAATCTGAGGCATTGACACACTTCGACCCGTCATTGCCCATCCATATAAAATAAAATAAAATGTTATTGGTCACATACACGTGTTTAGCAGATGTTATTGCAGGTGTAGCGAAATGCTTGTGCTTCTAGCTCCAACAGTGCAGTAATATCTAACAATATCACAACATATACCCAATACACACAAATCTAAGTAAGGAATGAATTAAGAATATATACATATATGGACAAGCAATATCAGAGCGGCATGGACCAAGATACAGTAGAATAGTATAGAATACAGTATATACATATGAGATGAGTAGTGGTCCTCTGTAGCTCAGCTGGTAGAGCACGGCGCTTGTAACGCCAAGGTAGTGGGTTCGATCCCCGGGACCACCCATACACAAAAATGTATGCACGCATGACTGTAAGTCGCTTTGAATAAAAGCGTCTGCTAAATGGCATATTATTATTATTTATTATGAGTAGTGCAAGATATGTAAACATTATTAAAGTGACTAAGATACCGCAGAATAGTATAGAATACAGTATATACATATGAGATGAGTAATGCAAGATATGTAAACATTATTAAAGTGGCTAGTGTTCCATTTCTTAAAGTGGCCAGTGATTTCTAGTCTATGTCTATAGGCAGCAGCCTCTAATGTGCTAGTGAAGGCTATTTAACAGTCTGATGGCCTTGAGATAGAAGCTGTTTTTCAGCCTCTCGGTCCCAGCTTTGATGCACCTGTACTGACCTCGCCTTTTGGATGATAGCGGGGTGAACAGGTAGTGGCTCGGGTTGTTGATGTCCTTGATGATCTTTTTGTCCTTCCTGTGACATCGGATGCTGTAGGTGTCCTGGAGGGCGGGTAGTTTTCCCCCAGTAATGCGTTGTGCAGACCGCACCACCCTCTGGAGGGCCTTGCGGTTGCGGGCGGTGCAGTTGCCGTACCAGGCGGAAATTCAGCCCGACAGGATGCTCTCAATTGTGCATCTGTAAAGGTTTGTGAGGGTTTTAGGTGCCAGGTCAAATTTCTTTAGCCTCCTGAGGTTGAAGAGGCTCTGTTGCGCCTTCTTCACCACACTGTCTGTGTGGGTGGACCATTTCAGTTTGTCAGTGATGTGTACGCCAAGGAACTTGAAGCTTTCTACCTTCTCCACTGCGGTCCTGTCGATGTGGATAGGGGGGTGCACCCTCTGCTGTTTCCTGACGTCCACGATCATCTCCTTTGTTTTGATGACATTGAGTGAGTGGTTATTTTCCTGGCACCACACTCCCAGAGCCCTCACCTCCTCCCTGTAGGCTGTCTCCAACTAGCTTGTGATGCTAGACCATATGGTGTGGGAGTAGTCGTGTCCCATATCATGCCTTCCGGTGAAGAGAAGCCAACCACTTTCGCATCGAGGACATTGAACAAAGCAGAAAGTAACTATGCATAGATAGAATGAGAAGCCATAGGCATTATTTTTGGAGTGCGTAAGTTTCACCAGTATCTGTACGGGAAAAAGTTCACCCTTCTTACAGATCATCGTCCACTGACGACCATTTTTGGACTGCAAACTGAGAGTCCGTCACTTGCTGCAAGCAGAATGCAAGGGTGGGCTTTGTTGTTGTCAGCACACACCTACGATATCAAATAAAATAAAATCTAATTTTACCTGTCACATGCGCCGAATACAGCAGGTGTAGACCTTACCGTGAAATGTTTACTTGCAAGCCCTTAACCAACAATGCAGTTCAAGAAATAGAGTTAAGAAAATATTTACTAAATAAACTAAAGTATAAAATGAAAGAAAAAGTAATAAAATAACAATAACTAGGCTATATACAGGGGGTACCGGTACCGAGGTAATTTGTACATGTAGGTGACTATGCATAGACAATAAACAGCGAGTAGCAGCAGTGTAAAAATAAAGGGGTGGGGTGGGGGTGTCAATGAAGATAGTGAGGGTGGCCATTTCATTAATTGTTCAGCAGTCCGCTTGCCGTGCGGTAGCAGAGAGAACAGTCTATGACTTGGGTGACTGGAGTCTTTGACAATTTTTTGGGCCTTCCTCTGACACCGCCTCGTATTTGGTCCTGGATGTCAGGAAGCTTGGCCCCAGTGATGTACTGGGCTGTACGCACTACCCTCTGTAGCGCCTTACGGTCAGATGCCGAGCAGTTTCCATACCAGGCGGTGATGCAACCGGTCAGGATGCTCTCGATGGTGCAGCTGTAGAACTTTTTGAGGATCTGGGGACCCATGCCAAATCTTTTCAGTCTCCTGAGGGGGAAAAGGCTTTGTCGTGCCCTCTTCAAGACTGTCTTGGTGTGTTTGGACCATGATAGTTTGTTGGTGATGTGGACACCAAGGAACTTAAAACTCTCGACCTGCTCCACTACAGCCCTGTTGATGTTAATGGGGGCCTGTTCAGCCCTCCTTTTCCTGTAGTCCACGATCAGCTCCTTTGTCTTGCTCACACTGAGGGAGAGGTTGTTGTCCTGGCACCACACTGCCAGGTCTCTGACCTCCTCCCTATAGGCTGTCTCATCGTTGTCGGTGATCAGGCCTACCACAGTTGTGTCATCAGCAAACTTAATGACGGTGTTGGAGTCGTGCTTGGCCACGCAGTCGTGGGTGAACAGGGAGTACAGAAGGGGACTAAGCACGCACCCCTAAGATGTGTTGTTGCCTACCCTTACCACTTGGGGGTGGCCCGTCAGGAAGTCCAGGATCCAGTTGCGGAGGGAGGTGTTTAGTCCCAGGGTCCTTAGCTTAGTGATGAGCTTTGTGTGCACTATGGTGCTGAGCTGTAGTCAATGAACAACATTCTCACATAGGTGTTCCTTTTGTCCAGGTGGGAAAGGGCAGTGTGGAGTGCGATTGAGATTGCGTCATCTCTTGTTCTGTTGGGGCGGTATGCGAATTGGAGTGGGTCTAGGGTTTCTGGGATGATGGTGTTGATGTGAGCCACGACCAGCCTCTTGAAGCACTTCATGTCTACTGACGTGAGTGCTACGGGGCGGTAGTCATTTAGGCAGGTTACCTTTGCTTTCTTGGGCACAGGGACTATGGTGGTCTGCTTGAAACATGTAGGTATTACAGACTGGGTCAGGGAGAGTTTGAAAATGTCAGTGAAGACACTTGCCAGTACACGTCCAGGTAATCTGTCTGGTCCCGCAGCCTTGTGGATGTTGACCTGTTTAAAGGTCTTGCTCACATCGACTACGGAGAGCATGATCACACAGTCATCCGGAACAGCTGATGATCTCATGCATGCTTCAGTGTTGCTTGCCTCGAAGCGAGTACCGCAAGTCAGAACTAAACTGCAACGCAGATGGACTTTCCAGGTTACCACTACCTGTGGTCAAGCCAGAGTCACGCCAAGTGGACATCTTCTATTCAGACAAGTGGAAAACGCACCAGTCACTTTAACACAAGTGTGGAGAAAACGACCCGGTTTTATTATCATCAAAGAGCTCCTGAACTGAAACCTTACCCTTCCATGAGATTTTAGATGTCAGTACAGTCCGGTTGTCTGCTGTTGGCGAGGAGAGTTAGAATTCCACCTTCGCTGAGAAAACCAGCGTTGCAACAACTACACTCAGGTCATTGTAGAATGGTTCACATAAAGGAAATTGTACGAAGCTACTTCTGGTCGTCTGGATTGGTTGGAAGCGTTGAGGAGAAAGCGAAAACATGTTCTTCATGTCAGGAGGTTCGCAACGTACCTCAACTTGCACCTCTTCATCCGTGGGATTGGCCGGAGAAGGCGTGGCAACGCATACACATCGACATCGCAGATCCATTCGAAAACAGAATGTTTCTCGTGGTCATGGATGCTCATAGCAAGTGGCCAGAGGTTGCCATCATGAGGTCTACTACTGCTGAGAAGATCATCAAGAAGCTTGGAGAAATGTTTAGACTGTTCGGATCGCCAATCCAAATCATTAGCGACAATGGATCGCAGCTAGTGGCCCAAGAAATGGCTACGTTCCTAAAGGTGAATGGCGTACAACACATCAGGTCTGCACTGCATCATCCATCTACCAACGGGCTGGCAGAGAGGTTTGTACAGGCCATGAATCATGCCTTAAAAGTGTCTCAGGGTCAAGGGACACTGCACTAACACTAGAACAGCTGCCTGCTATCCTACAGGAACACTCCACCCCTGGGCGAAAAGGGTCAATATCAGGGGATATATTTATCTATATATTTCCGGATATCTGACATTTTATTAGATATAAGGAGTAGACATGCTCCAGATACGGATGTCCTTAATTTCATATACGGAGCTAGGATATTATCCGTAATGGAACAGTTTCTACATGCATCCAATCCAGACCTCAGAAATCTCCCTGCTACCGTATGAGTCCAGGGAGATATCTGGGGTGAGATACATTCAAGACATGCACCTGATGCACATGCACCGCACCCGCTTACGTATTTGTGAAATGTTTTACCTCCGGAAAGGGTATGTGTCAACATGCTGACATATCTAAGCCTTTATACTTAGGCATGAATGAATCCACATATCTTCAGAAATGTGTGATAGCTTTAGTCATTACCTGATCATTTATGTATCCATGTATATAAAAAAATCATAATTTCAATAGATATCCTTACATGATATGTAATATTTATCCTCGTATGTCTGATCGAAAATGAAGGTAACATATCTGAGCATACATTTTCACCATTGTCATATTTAATCCAAGTTGCTATTTCCAAAGCACATCTCTTCTATTTCTGTTTAAAAAATGCATCATAGCAAATCCAGAGCTCCAATCACAACACGTTTTCTGTGAAGATGCAAACGAACGCACCATTGGGTGCACACTGCCTGTCCTCCAGGACACCTACAACACCAGGTGTCGCAGGAAGGCCAAGAAGATGATCAGGGACCTCAGCCACCCGAGCCACGGCCTGTTCTCCCCGCTTCCATCACTCAGACGCGGGCAGTACAGGAGCATCATGGCGAAAACTGGAAGACAGGCCAATAGCTTCTACCCCCAGACCATCCCCCCTCCCCCCTGCTACTCCCCCTATGAACATTCTTCACTGCTGCCGTTGCTATTATGTATATAGTGCTATTTCTATTCATATTGTTGCTGTTTTTTATTACCATTTTCATTGTTTTATTTCACTTAGTCCTGCATATTGGAGGTCGGAGCCTAAGGTTTTCACTGTACCCTGCAATCACACCTACAACCCTGTACATGTGACTATTAAAAACACTCTGAATCTGAAAATGTAGGCCAATCTTTGCAAATAAATTATTTTATTTATTTAAAAGCAAATAAATGTTGCACACCCTCAATACCCCTGCCTGCCCTGTTTTTTATTGACTATGGATGCAATGGGTGCAGATAGATTGGGTCGTCATCGGCGGTCCCTCGCAGTCCAGACCCAACGTGGTGGTAGTGTTGGTGATCCACTCCAAACTGTGATCAACTCCAAACTGTCAGTGCATAAGTCATTAATCCAAATTGTGTCAATATTGCAAGAAAATATTGTAATTTCACATAATCATACCACAAGGTAGTTACTCTACCTGCTTCATTCACGACGAGAAAACTAACTGGAACAAGCTAGCTAGCTAGCCAAGTAATACAAAATACGCCTAAACATTTTAAAACGTTAGCTGGCACCTTGAGAAATGTTTTTCCCTGGAGGGAAGGCAATTTCATTATTTGTTAGCTTGCTAGGCTACCAGTTAGCTTTTACTGTACCCTACTGGCTAGCCCTACTGGCTGCTGTCCAAATTAGCTAATGTTCTTAATTCTAGTTACTAAGATAAATAAAACATCTCAAATTAGCTATTGATTTTAGCGTTAACTTCTTTGAGGTATATTCTGAACAGCTTCTCACTTCTTTGTTTCTCCAGTTCGACCACACATCGTTTACATACTCATTTGTGGCGTCCAAATAAAAAAATGACAGTTGTAACTCCATAGCAGAAAATATGTGATTATTGTTGCTGGGCTTCCAGTTATAGTGCTTTTAGCTTACGGTTTGTGCGCACCTGAATGCAGAGGGAAAACATTTTTTTATAGCTTTTTATAGCTATATAAGAATGATATGGACTTAATATTTGTCCAATTATTTTCAGCATATCAAAAAGCATCAAGATCCGGATGTGGACCTCAGCCAAGAGAAGCATATCTGGAATCAGTATAGCTTAATATATTGAATGTGCTGAGAAAACACAGATATGCAATGTATACAGTCAGTATTTGTCAACATGAAGAGAGAAAAACGGATGTCACATATCTCAGGATATTGAATGAGTCCATATCCGGCCATTGAAAATGTCCATGTGAGATATTCTGAGTAACCCTAAAATCATATACTTTATGTCTAAAAGACACATCTGGATTCAGAATTTGTCAGGATATGGTGCATATCCACAAAACTCTAAATATGCATTGGAAATTGTCCCTTTTCGCCAACTGCACATGCAACCACCAAACCTTCACCTGCATCGCTACTCATGAAGAGAGAGCTACGCACAAGCTTCGACCTACTCAAACCTTCGAACGCAAAGGAGAGCCAAGTCAAACGTTGTGAACTGAGAGCAAAGGACAGAGCTTTCAATCCTGGAGAAACTGTCTTAGCTAGGAACTACATCAATGGACCAAAGTGGGTTCTTGCTAGTCGTTGCTCAGACTGGTCATGTGTCCTACACTGTCCAGACTGCAGAGGACGTCATCTGGAAAAGGCACACAGATCAGTTACTGTTGAGTAAAGCCACACTGACAGAACCACCATCCATGAGTGGTGCAGAACTGTTACTGGGTAACACCCTGACCCAGCAGTTGTCACCTAGGGGCTCACAGTCACCTTCTCGGAGCACTGACTCAGCCGCAACCACACAAGTGTGTGACGACATTGTGACACAGGCTACTCACATGCCTACACCTAAATGTCTAAAGACATTGTTGTTGAGAGTCAGGTTGACTGCTGTTACCCTACGAGAGATAGGCGGGCACCTAGACGGTTGGACTTGTAGAACAGAATCTCCTGACAGTTAATGTAGGAGGGGAGGAGTTGTTGTGTAGTGGGGTTGTGCTGCAGAGCATCATGGGAGTTGTTAGTGTTGAGATGCAAACTTTCTATATAAATGGTTGAACTGATTCCCTTCTCCCGTCTCATCATTATTGAATTGTTATAAAGACGTGGTTATGAAACCCACGAGCAGTGGTGTAAAGTACTTAAGTAAAAATACTTGAAAGTACTACTTAAGTAGTTTTTTGGGGTATCGGTACTTTACTTTACTATTTCTATTTTTGACAACTTTTACTTTTACTTCACTACATTCCTAAAGAAAAGTATGTACTTTTTACTCCGTACATTTTCACTGACACCCAAAAGTACTTGTTACATTTGGAATACTTAGCAGGACAGGAACATTGCCCAATTCACACACTTATCAAGAGAACATCCCTGGTCATCCCTTCTGCCCCTGATCTGACAGACTCACTAAACACATGCTTTGTTTGTAAATTATGTGTGTGTGTTGGAGCATGCCCCTGGCTATCCGTAAATTTAAAAAACTAGAAAATGATGCCGTCTGGTTTGCTTAATATAAGGAATTTGACATTTTTTATACTTTTACTTTTGATACTTAAGTATATTTGAGCAATTACATTTACTTTTGATACTTAAGTATATTTAAAACCAAATACTTTTATTCAAGTAATATTTTACTGTGTGACTTTCACTTTTACTTGAGTAATTTTCTATTAAGGTATCTTTACTTTTACTCAAGTATGACGAATGGGTACTTTTTCCACCACTGCCCACGAGACATAACAGTCAGGTGAACTCCCACTGGTTCAAGTCCAGCTAACTGTTCCCTCCACAACCATTACAATCGAGTCACAATAGTAATGGTGTCTTTTTGTAGGCACTAACTCCACCATGGCTCGTTGGTCAAAGCCTATTGGAAAATGATGGGGTCTTTAGAGGGTTTCTGGATAAACGCAGAAAATAAGGTATTTGGTAAACAGGACCGATGAGCACCAACATGTGAATTTAGGAGCATGTCAAATTGGGTGTCAAATGAGTGTCTAAGAGTGGGTGTCTAAGAATCTATATATATATATATTTCTAATTAAGGTATAGATTTTCCCAACATTTTCCGTCCTATAAATTTGGAATAAGCAAAGGCTTAGATTTTTGGCCAAACAGCTGGAAAAGGGGTCTTGGAAAACATCTACCAGAAAAATTCATCAAAATGCAATAATGTTGAAGTAAAGACCCCTGCAAACTAATATCAACACTTACAGTGCATTCGGAAAGTGTTCAGACCCCTTGACTTTTACCACATTTTGTTACATTACAGCCTTATTCTAAAATTGATTAAATTGTTTTCGCCCCTCATCAATCTACACACAATACCCCATAATGACAAAGCAAAAACAGTTTTTTTGAAATTTTGCAAATGTATAAAAAATGTAAAACTGAAATATCACATTTACATAAGTATTCAGACCCTTTACTCAGTACTTTGTTGAAGCACCTTTGGCAGCGATTACAGCCTTGAGTCTTCTTGGGTATGACGCTACAAGCTTGGCACACTTGTATTTGGGGAATTCTCCCATTCTTCTCTGCAGATCCTCTCAAGCTCTGTCAGGTTGGATGGGGAGCGTCGCTTCACAGCTATTTTCAGGTCTCTCCAGAGATATTCGATCGGGTTCAAGTCCGGGCTCTGGCTGGGCCACTCAAGGACATTCAGAGACTTGTCCCGAAGCTCTCCTGCGTTGTCTTGGCTGTGTGCTTAGGGTTATTGTTCTGTTGGAAGTTGAACCTTCACCCCAGTCTGAGGTCCTGAGTGCTCTGGAGCAGGTTTTCATCAAGGATCTCTATACTTTGCTCCGTTACTCTTTCCCTCAATCCTGACTAGTTGCCCAGTCCCCGCCGATGAAACACATCCCCACAGCACGATGCTGCCACCACCATGTTTCACTGTAGGGATGGTGCCAGGTTTGCTCCAGATGTGACATTTGGCATTCAGGCCAAAGAGTTCAATCTTGGTTTCATCAGACCAGAGAATCTTGTTTCTCATGGTCTGAGAGTCCTTTAGGTGCCTTTTGGCAAACTCCAAGCGGGCTGTCATGTGCCTTTTACTGAGGAATGGCTTCCGTCTGGCCGCTCTACCATAAGAGCCTGATTGGTGGAGTGCTACAGAGATGGTTGTCCTTCTGGAAGGTTCTCCCATCTCCACAGTGGAACTCTGGAGCTCTGTCAGAGTGGCCATCCGGTTCTTGGTCACCTCCCTGACCAAGGCCCTTCTCCCCTGATTGCTCAGTTTGGCCGGGCGGCCAGCTCTAGGAAGAGTCTTGGTGGTTCCAAACTTCTTCCATTTAAGAATGATGGAGGCCACTGTGTTCTTGGGGACCTTCAATGATGCAGAAATGTTTTGGTACCCTTCCCCAGATCTGTGCCTCGACACAATCCTGTCTCGGAGCTCTTCGGACAATTCCTTCGACCTCATGGCTTGGTTTTTTCTCTGACATGCACTGTCAACTGTGGGACCTTTATATAGACAGGTGTGTGCCTTTCCAAATCATGTCCAATCAATTGAATTTACCACTGGTGGACTCCAATCAAGTTGTAGAAACATCTCAAGGATGGTCAATGGAAACAGGATGCACCTGAGCTCAATTTTGAGTCTCATAGCAAAGGGTCTGAATACTTATGTAAATAAGGTGTTTCTGTTCTGTTTCTAATACATTTGCAAAATAATCAAAAAACCTGTTTTCGCTTTTTCATTATAGGGTATTGTGTGTAGCTTGATGAGGATTTTTATTTATTTAATACATTTTAGAATAAGGCTGTAACGTAACAAAATGTGGAAAAAGTCAAGGGGTCTGAATACTTTCCGAATGCACTGTATATTTCGTTTAAGAAATGTTTCTGCCTTCTGAAAGTTTAAGAAACATTGCCTTATGCCTTGAATTCTGCTACCAAAAACCCACATATTTTCTAATTTCTCTCCCTCGTGAGGAGGGAGGATGATGACAGTTCATAGAAGTAACAAGTAAAGGTAGACCTATCAATTAGTTATAGTGTTTTTATTCTTATACATTTTGTTTCTGAATTATTAAGTGATTAAAACTTGAAACTTTGATACCAAATTGGTAACGGAATTTCCCAAATAATCTGTAATGGAATTTCTGCAATTGAATTGGCTACAATGGTAAATCATAGTAGTCACAAGCCACAGTTGGGTTCACAAGTTTGGACAGCACAGCACAATAGAGTACAGTAAAGAAGAGTAGAGTTCAGTACAGTAAACAGTAGAGCCGACTAGAGTTGAGTACTCTATAATGTCCTGTATTGTACTTTACTGTACTATATTCTACCGTACTGAATTCTACTGTACTGTAGTATACTCTACTTTACTGTTCTAAACTATACTTTACTGTACTGTACTATACTCTACTGTACTCTACTGAACTCTACTGTGCTGTGCTGTACTCTACTGTACGCTAATGAGCTCTACTGTGCTGTACTTTGATGTCCAAACTTGTGAAACATAGTCTATGATTGGTTCAGATTTGGTCCGGACCAACCAAATTTGGTCTTGTTTGCGGTAGAGCTCATTAAAATAATATCCAGTGTGTAGAATAATACCCAAATAGGCAAAGGAGGACATTGCATATTTCTACCTTTGTGTACCTATTTAGGATACATCACCCTGAAGACAATGACATTAATATCCATAATTATGCATTTCTGTGTAGTATAGATCAGGGTCCCATGATGAAATTCTGTTACGGCTGTTAGGTTCTGAACAAATAGTAATAACTCAAACGGACGACTAGAAAAAGCTCAAGCCAAGTTTATTCATCCCATTGGGTCATACAGCTGCAAAGACAAGGTATGATTACACAAGCACATATATTTATAAACTCCCACTAGGGATATATCTAGACAGCCAATACATCTCTGTTGCTAGGCAGGAACTTAATTGGTTCCTCTCACTGGTGTAGTCATGGCCCTGCCTGATGCTAGAACCTTCATGGGTGTGGAGGTGTATGTGTGTGAGATAGAACTGTAGTAGGAGGGTCGTTGGGTTGAGCCCCTCTGGCCCCCCTCCCAGAGGTTTCTTCTCACTTCATCTGTTGATTTGACCTCGAGCCGAATTCCTCGCTCCCCCCCTAATTCCGCAGCTGGCCTGCCTTATCAGAGACTAACTGTTACCCTTCGCCTCCCTCAGTAACTTTCCATACACATTCCTTGTTTACCCTTCATTGACACAGAACATAATTAGTTATCATACATGTAACGTAATCAATAAGTTCTTATATAGAGACAGGAATAAGTATATTTCAAGTTAGAACCCAACACAGAATTCCGTTATTGGGTGTAAATCCACTTTAATTACTGTAGTTCAATAACCAAAATATATTTTTTCAAAGTCAGTGTGTCATGCCAAAGCTGACCCCATTCTTTCTGCAGACATCGTTGAATCTTAATTCGGCAGATATTTAACATTGTTTTTGAAAAACGTGGACACAAAAAACTGAGGGAGATTTTACTGAAATTCTGTTAACAAACTTTGCATCTGCACAGTTCTTCCAGTAAATGTGTTTTTGTATAATGTTCACTGTAAATTGTTGAAAGTTCTCCTTGTGCATAAAACTGTATGGTTTGTTAAACTTTGAAAGCAATGGTTTTTGTTTGGCATACATTTTTTAATAGTATCAGCACAATATCGTTACCCTATATGTTTTGTTATAGATCATCTTAATCAGCTAACGTCACTTTTTGAGAATTTTGAAGCATTTACAGTGGGGAAAAAAAGTATTTAGTCAGCCACCAATTGTGCAAGTTCTCCCACTTAAAAAGATGAGAGAGGCCTGTAATTTTCATCATAGGTACAAGTCAACTAAGACAGACAAAATGAGAAAACAAAATCCAGACAATCACATTGTAGGATTTTTAATGAATTTATTTGCAAATTATGGTGGAAAATAAGTATTTGGTCAATAACAAAAAATTCTCAATACTTTGTTATATACCCTTTGTTGGCAATGACACAGGTCAAACGTTTTCTGTAAGTCTTCACAAGGTTTTCACACACTGTTGCTGGTATTTTGGCCCATTCCTCCATGCAGATCTCCTCTAGAGCAGTGATGTTTTGGGGCTGTCGCTGGGCAACACAGACTTTCAACTCCCTCCAAAGATTTTCTATGGGGTTGAGATCTGGAGACTGGCTAGGCCACTCCAGGACCTTGAAATGCTTCTTACGAAGCCACTCCTTCGTTGCCCGGGCGGTGTGTTTGGGATCATTGTCATGCTGAAAGACCCAGCCACGTTTCATCTTCAATGCCCTTGCTGATGGAAGGAGGTTTTCACTCAAAATCTCACGATACCTGGCCCCATTCATTCTTTCCTTTACACGGATCAGTCGTCCTGGTCCCTTTGCAGAAAAACAGCCCCAAAGCATGATGTTTCCACCCCCATGCTTCACAGTAGGTATGATGTTCTTTGGATGCAACTCAGCATTCTTTGTCCTCCAAACACGACGAGTTGAGTTTTTACCAAAAAGTTCTATTTTGGTTTCATCTGACCATATGACATTCTCCCAATCCTCTTCTGGATCATCCAAATGCACTCTAGCAAACTTCAGACGGGCCTGGACATGTACTGGCTTAAGCAGGGGGACACGTCTTGCACTGCAGGATTTGAGTCCCTGGCGGCGTAGTGTGTTACTGATGGTAGGCTTTGTTACTTTGGTCCCAGCTCCCATTCACTAGGTCCCCCCGTGTGGTTCTGGGATTTTTGCTCACCGTTCTTGTGATCATTTTGACCCCACGGGGTGAGATCTTGCGTGGAGCCCCAGATCGAGGGAGATTATCAGTGGTCTTGTATGTCTTCCATTTCCTAATAATTGCTCCCACAGTTGATTTATTCAAACCAAGCTGCTTACCTATTGCAGATTCAGTCTTCCCAGCCTGGTGCAGGTCTACAATTTTGTTTCTGGTGTCCTTTGACAGCTCTTTGGTCTTGGCCATAGTGTAGTTTGGAGTGTGACTGTTTGAGGTTGTGGACAGGTGTCTTTTATACTGATAACAAGTTCAAACAGGTGCCATTAATACAGGTAACGAGTGGAGGACAGAGGAGCCTCTTAAAGAAGAAGTTACAGGTCTGTGAGAGCCAGAAATCTTGCTTGTTTGTAGGTGACCAAATACTTATTTTCCACCATAATTTGCAAATAAATTCATTAAAAATCCTACAATGTGATTTTCTTGATTTTTTTTTCTCATTTTGTCTGTCATAGTTGACGTGTACCTATGATGAAAATTACAGGCCTCTCTCATCTTTTTAAGTGGGAGAACTTGCACAATTGGTGGCTGACTAAATACCTTTTTCCCCCACTGTATGTAATCAAAACAAGACCATAAAGGCTTCATAATTCATAAAGGTCATGTTAACTGACTGATATTATCTCAAAACAAAACGTATAAGATCTCCTAAGCCTTAATTTTCAGCGTTTATCCCCAAACCCCATTCTTTCCCCATGCATTTCCCCCATAGGAATGGCTGAACGAACCAGAGGTAACTCATTTCCGATTTAAGCTGGCGAGCTCTATAGATTACCACAGTATGAGTCATAATACCGATAAAACCTAGAGGTCGAACAGGGAAATGGTTCCAATCGTTTTTCCACCATTCAATTTTCCCATAAGGGATCAACATTTATCTCTAGCACAAGGTGACTTTTATCAATATATTAGTCTGTATTAACCCCCCAAAAATGTAATACTAATTAGCTGCTAATGTGGCTATCATAAAGAACTACAAATGCCATGATGATCTGGACGAGACTGCCGAATCGAGGCAAAGGTAAGAATATCTGGATTAACTATCTAATGTTAGCTAAATGTAGTACTTAATAAATAGGCTACATTTCTTTAAATGGACAATTCTGTGAACTGTCTTGTGCAAGTTTTAAATTGACACAATACCTACAGTGACGGAAAAAAGTATTTGATCCCCTGCTGATTTTGTACGTTTGCCCACTGACAAAGAAATGATCAGTCTATAATTTTAATGGTAGGTTTATTTGAACAGTGAGAGACAGAATAACAACAACAAAATCCAGAAAAAAACACATGTCAAAAATGTTATAAATTGATTTGCATTTTAATGAGGGAAATAAGTATTTGACCCCCTCTCAATCAGAAAGATTTCTGGCTCCCAGGTGTCTTTTATACAGGTAACGAGCTGAGATTAGGAGCACACTCTTAAAGGGAGTGCTCCTAATCTTAGCTTGTTACCTGCATAAAAGACACCTGTCCACAGAAGCAATCAATCAAAACTCTCCACCATGGCCAAGACCAAAGAGCTCTCCAAGGATGTCAGGGACAAGACTGTAGACCTACACAAGGCTGGAATGGGCTACAAGACCATCGCCAAGCAGCTTGGTGAGAAGGTGACAACAGTTGGTGTGATTATTCGCAAATGGAAGAAACACAAAAGAACTGTCAATCTCCCTCGGCCTGGGGCTCCATGCAAGATCTCACCTCGTGGAGTTGCAATGATCATGAGAACGGTGAGGAAACAGCCCAGAACTCTGGGGCGGCAGGTAGCTTAGTGGGTAAGAGCGTTGTGCCAGTAACCGAAAGGTCGCTGGTTCTAATCCCCGAGCCGACTAGGTGAAAAATCTGTCGATGTGCCCCTGAGCAAGGCACTTAACCCTAATTGCTCCTGTAAGTCGCTCTGGATAAGAGCGTCTGCTAAATGACTAAAAATGTTTTTAAAAAATACACGGGAGCATCTTGTCAATGATCTCAAGGTAGCTGGGCCAATAGTCACCAAGAAAACAATTGGTAACACACTACGCCGTGAAGGACTGAAATCCTGCAGTGCCCACAAGGTCCCCCTGCTCTAGAAAGCACATATACAGGCCCGTCTGAAGTTTGCCAATGAACATCTGAATGATTCAGAGGAGAACTGGGTGAAAGTGTTGTGGTCAGATAAGACCAAAATCGAGCTCTTTGGCATCAACTCAACTTGCCGTGTTTGGAGGAGGAGGAATGCTGCCTATAACCCCAACAACACCATCCCCACCGTCAAACATGGAGGTGGAAACATTATGCTTTGGGGGTGTTTTTCTGCTAAAGGGACAGGACAACTTCACCGCATCAAAGGGGCGATGGACGGGGCCATGTACTGTCAAATCTTGGGTGAGAACCTCCTTCCCTCTGCCAGGGCATTGAAAATGGGTCGTGGATGGGTATTCCAACATGACAATGACCTAAAACACACGGCAACAAAGGAGTGGCTCAAGAAGAAGCACATTAAGGTCCTGGAGTGGCCTAGCCAGTCTCCAGACCTTAATCCCATAGAAAATCTGTGGAGGGAGCTGAAGGTTCGAGTTGCCAAACGTCAGGCTCAAAACCTTAATGACTTGGAGAAGATCTGCAAAGAGGAGTGGGACAAAATCCCTCCTGAGATGTGTGCAAACCTGGTGGCCAACTACAAGAAACGTCTGACCTCTGTGATTGCCAACAAGGGTTTTGCCACCAAGTACTAAGTCATGTTTTGCAGAGGGGTCAAATACTTATTTCCCTCATTAAAATGCAAATCAATTTATAAAATTTTTGACATGCGTTTTTCTGGATTTTGTTGTTGTTATTCTGTCTCTCACTGTTCAAATAAATCTACCATTAAAATTATAGACTGATCATGTCTTTGTCAGTGGGCAAACGTACAAAATCAGCAGGGGATCGAATACTTTTTTCCCTCACTGTATTAGCAAAGGTCTCAGCTAGAGATGATGGGTAGGAGCTTGCAGGGATTTGTAGTTTTGCATGATGTCTACTTTGATTCTAATTAGCATTTTCGAATCTGAGAGTAAATAGAGCCAAATGTATTGATAAGTCACCTAGACCGATAGAGATTTACATGGTTATCAAAAAGTCATGCCAAGGTAAGCCTACACGAAACACCGCCCTTATTTTAAGTGTTTTCTAAAATCCCCTATGGGAAAAATGAATGGTGGAAAAACAATTGGAACCATTTCCCTGTTTGACCGCTAGGTGTTATGTTTTATCTTCACCACACCTACCCCCTCCGATACTTCACCCTCACTCACTTCCATTTCTCCTCCTGTCTTCGATCCGGGCGTACAGCTCACTCTGCTTACACTTTCTACCATTCTTCTCTAACAATATCCCTTTTTTCCACAATTTTTAACCGATTCAAGCTCACCCCCTTCCTCCCTTTCTCTCTTCGACCTCCTCTGCCTCTCTTTTCCCCTCCATTCCTCCTCTGTATTTCAAGTAAATGTCTCCTTATGCTAATACTGCACTTTTCCTGACATACAATACATCTCGTTCTTGCCCTCTCAAGGGACGCCATTTTCTTTCCCGTCAAACTGATTATCTTCCTCTGGGTCAAACCAAACCGTGATCCTGCCATGTGATCAATTCAGGAAGTAAATTGTAAATATAACTTGACCTAGACACATGCAATCCAAACCGAGTTCTTTCTATATTTCTTAACATAATGCAACAAAAATGGCAGCATATGTGACCTAGGCACCAATAATTCAGTGTGTCTTTGTGTGTGGTTGTTGCTTGCTTGTTCATATGGATGTTAACTAGGTGTCTTGGAAAAACGAGGGCATGGCAAATCTCCCATCAACACGGCTTGAATGAGCAATGAATGAATGCGCAACAGACATCATCCCTGTTGTATGCCACATGATGCATATTTTGAAATATTCTTTATCTGCAGTGTTGTTTCAATGCATGTGAAATTCTTTTTCAGATGTTCCTCAGTTGACCGCCGCTTGTTTAATATCCTTGACCCAAGTTCCTTGCTCAGCTCTGACGTGAGTACCCAGGAAATGTGACTGCTAATGAATGGAGTTGTATTTATTGTTTTTTGTAAGCCACATATACACTTGAAGTTGGAAGTTTACATACACTTAGGTTGGAGTCATTAAAACTCGTTTTTCAACTACTCCACAAATTGCTTGTTAACAAACTATAGTTTTGGCAAGTCGGTTAGGACATCTACTTTGTGCATGACACAACAAATTTTTCCAACAATTGTTTACAGACAGATTATTTCACTAATAATTCACTGTATCACAATTCCAGTGGGTCAGAAGTTTACATACACTATGTTGACTGTGCCTTTAAACAGCTTGGAAAATTCCAGAAAATGATGTCATGGCTTTAGAAGCTTCTGATAGGCTAATTGACATCATTTGAGTGAATTGGAGGTGTACCTGTGGATGTATTTCAAGGCCTACCTTCAAACTCAGTGCGTCTTTGCTTGACATCATGGGAAAATCAAAATAAATCAGCCAAGACATCAGAAAAAATATTGTAGACCTCCACAAGTCTGGTTCATCCTTGGGAGCAATTTCCAAACGCTTGAAGGTACCACGCTCATCTGTACAAACAATAGTACGCAAGTATAAACACAATGGGACCACGCAGCCGTCATACCGCTCAGGAAGGAGACGCGTTCTGTCTCCTAGAGATGAACGTACTTTGGTGCGAATAGTGCAAATCAATCCCAGAACAACAGCAAAGGACCTTGTGAAGATGCTGGAGGAAACAAAGTATCTATATCCACAGTAAAACTAGTCTTATATAGACGTAACCTGAAAGGCCACTGCTCCAAAACCGCCATAAAAAAGCCAGACTATGGTTTGCAACTGCACATGGGGACAAAGATCGTACTTTTGGGAGAAATGTCCTCTGGTCTGATGAAACAAAAATATAACTGTTTGGCCATAATAACCATCGTTATGTTTGGAGGAAAAACGGGGTTGCTTGCAAGCCGAAGAACACCATCCCAACCGTGAAGCATGGGGGTGGCAGCATCATGCTGTGGGGGTGCTTTGCTGCAGGAGGGACTGGTGCACTTCACAAAATAGATGGCATCATGAGGAAGGAAAATTATGTGGATATATTGAAGCAACATCTCAAGACATCAGTCAGGAAGATACATTTGCTAGGTCGCAAATGGGTCTTCCAAATGGACAATGACCCCAAGCATACTTCCAAAGTTGTGGCAAAATGGCTTAAGGACATCAAAGTCAAGGTATTGGAGTGGCCATCACAAAGCCCTGACCTCAATCCCATAGAAAATGTGTGGGCAAAACTGAAAAAGTGTGTGCGAGCAAGGTGGCCTACAAACCTGACTCAGTTACACCAGCTCTGTCAGGAGGAATGGGCCAAAATTCACCCAACTTATTGTGGGAAGCTTGTGGAAGGCTACCCGAAATGTTTGACCCAAGTTAAGCAATTTAAAGGCAATGCTACCAAATACTAATTGAGTGTATGTAAACTTCTGACACACTGGGAATGTGATGAAAGAAATAAAAGCTGAAATAAATCATTCTCTCTACTATTATTCTGACATTTCACATTCTTAAAATAAAGTGGTGATCCTAACTGACCTAAGACATGGAATATTTACTAGGATTAAATGTCAGGAATTGTTCAAAACTGAGTTTAAATGTATTTGGCTAAGGTGTATGTAAACTTCCGACTTAAGTTATCCCATACGAGCTTTGTGCCGAATACATTACGTTTTTAGAGGTGTCAAGCTGATGGGCATGTGGCAGAAGTGTGTAGGACGGATTCCTAGGTGTGAGAAGTGTGCAGAAGGGCATGAGACAAACGAATGTGTAGCATTGGGGAAAGTAGTGGTATTTGTTAATTGTATGGGTGCTCATGGGCTGGGGATCAGAAACGTCTGGTGTGGGAGAGGCAGGTTGAGGTTTCCAGGGTTAGAGTAGTGCAGAAGTTGTCGCATGCTGAGGAAGTGAAGAAAGTGTAGGAAGATGGGTCAATGGATCCTGAGAGTAGTTGTGTGAGTAATACATATGTACCAGTACAGAGGGATAGGCTAACAAGTGATATATGCTTCAGTAAGATTGGATTTTTTGCATTTTATAGCAATGGTACTGCAGGGATGGAATGTAAGTTGCAGAAAATTGAGGTTGTGGTGGCAGCTGCAGACGTATTTGGGTGTACGAGACTTGACGTTAGAAGAGTTACAGGGTGTGTTGAATGGTGGTGTCCTGTCCTTTCGGGCTGTTGGCCTGAGGTAGGACTAGATATATTTAAATAATGGAGTAGGATGGTGGGTTTTTAGTGAGTGTAGGGTTAGATGGTAGGGTATTTGTTGATTTCTTTTTTATAATATATATATTTTTTAAGCGAAGTACAAGGGAATTATACTCCAGTCTAGTAGGTGGAGGTAATGCAACATTTATTGGATGCCAACCGCCGTTAAACCTCATCGAAGAAGAATGGCAGGGTAGCCTGCGAGCTGAGCGCTGCGCAAATTGCCAAGCGTGATCAAGAAATGTGCAGATACTGGCGAACAAACCACAGTATACTATTTCTCTGAACTATGTTTTAAAAATATATATATTCAAAAAGGCCGTTTTACAAGGCATTCCAAATGTATTTTAACTAGCTACATAAGTTAAGCGTCATTACGCAGCCTACCTGCGCAAAACATTTGCTTGACGCCCCTAAAACAACGTCATAATTCAAAATGGCTGCCACCGTTGGGAGACTACTAAAGACCTCTGTAAGTTCATTTAGAAGTATATTTTTATGTTACAAAGTTACCAGTAGTAGTGGGCTGCATTGAAATGCAAACCGTATAATGGCAATTTATCATTTCATTGTAACTATATAAATTGGCAATGCGAAATGTAAGAAGAGTTGCAATGAGTCTCATCTGAGATCTTTTCAGGACAAATCCCTCTGCTCAAAGGCTTAGCAGCTAATGCCAAATTAAGTAAAAACTCTAAATATACAATCACTTGTTATACTAAGTGTCTAATGCTCTTCAGTGGCAATAATAACAATTGTCACGATGTGCAATTTATCTCTCCCTCTCTAACTTTACCCCCTCCCCATCAGTGTTAATTCTGGCACTCTTGGTCGATTTGACTAATATATAATTAAGTCTTAGGCACATTTTTGTCATTTGAATAATGATTTAGTCTAGTTATTTTCAAAATCACAAACAGTGGGCCATTTTAGTTAACTAAATGCCCTTTAATTTTAGTAACATTTTCAGATCACATTTGTATTCCCTCATTAACCTATAGTAAGCATACAGTGCCTTCAGAAAGTATTCACATCCCTTCACTTTTTCCACATTTTGTTGTGTTACAGCCTGAATTAAAAATGGATAAAATTCAGATTTGTTGTCACTGGCCTGTACACAAGGTGTCATTATTACAAATGAATAAAAAATGAAAAGCTGAACAAAAATATAAAACGCAAGATACAACAATTTCAAAGATTTTACTGAGTTGTCCGTAGCTTATGCCTGCCCATACAATAACCCAACCGCCACCATGGGGCACTGTTCACAACGTTGACATCAGCAAACCGCTCGCCCACACAACGCCATACACGTGGTCTGCGGTTGTGTGGCCGGTTGGATGTACTTCCAAATTCTCTAAAACAATGTTGGAGGCGGCTTATGCTAGAGAAATGAACGTTCAATTCTCTGGCAACATCTCTGGTGGACATTCCTGCAGTCAGCATGCCATTGCACACTCCTTCAAAACTTGAGACATCTGTGCCATTGTGTTGTGTGACAAAACTGCACATTTTAGAGTGGCCTTTCATTGTCCCCAGCACAAGGTGCACATGTGTAATGATCATGCAGTTTAATCAGCTTCTTGATGTGCCAAATCTGTCAGTTGGATGGATTATCTTGGCAAAGGAGAAATGCTCACTAACAGGGATATAAACCAATTTGTTCACAACATTTGAGAGAATAAGCTTTTTGTGCATATGGAAAGTTTCTGGGATCTTTTATTTCAGCTCATGAAACATGCGACCAACACTTTACATGTTGCGTTAATATTTTTAAGTGTAATTCAACTTTGGATGGTGTATCAATACACCCAGTCACTACAAGGATACAGGCTTCCTTCCTAACTCAGTTGCCGGAGAGGAAGGAAACCACTCAGGGATTTCACCACGAGGCCAATGGTGACTTTAAAACAGTTAGAGTTTAATGGCTGTGATAGGAGAAAACTGAGTATGGATCAACAACATTTTAGTTACTCCACAATACTAACCTAATTGACAGAGTGAAAAGAAGGAAGCATGTACAGAATAAAACTATTCCAAAACATGCATCCTGTTTGAAACAAGGCACTAAAGTAATACTGCAAAATAATTGGCAAAGCAATTAACTTTTTGTCCTGAATACAAAGTGGTATGTTTGGGGCAAATCCAGTACAACACATTATCAAATCAAATCAAATTCTATTTGTCACATGCGCCGAATACAACAGGTGTAGACCTTACCGTGAATTGCTTACTGACAAGCCCTTAAGCAACAATGCCATTTTAAGAAAGTAGAGTTAAGAAAATATTTACTAAATCAACTAAAGTAAAAAAATAAGTTACACAATAAAATAACAATAATGAGGCTATATACAGGGGGTACCGAGTCAATGTGTCAGCAGTCTTATGGCTTGGGGTAGACGCTGTTAAGGAGCCTTTTGGACCTAGACTTGGCACTCCGGTACCGCTTGCCGTGCAGTAGCAGAGAGAACAGTCTATGACTTGGGTGACTAGAGTCTTTGACGATTTTTTGGGCCTTCCTCTGACACCGCCTAGTATATAGGTCCTGGATGGCAGGAAGCTTGGCCCCAGTGATGTACTGGGCCGTACGCACTACCCACTGTAGCGCCTTACAGTCGGATGCCGAGCAGTTGCCATACCAGGCGGTGATGCAACCGGTCAGGATGCTCTCGATGGTGCAGCTGTAGAACCTTTTGAGGATCTGGGGACCCATGCCACATTTTTTCAGTCTCCTTAGGGGGAAAAGGCTTTGTCATACTCTCTTCACGACTTTCTTGGTGTGTTTGGACTATGATAGTTTGTTGGTGATGTGGACACCAAGGAACTTGAAACTTTCGACCCGCTCCACTACAGCCCCGTCGATGTGAATGGGGGCGTGTTCGGCCCTCCTTTTCCTGTGGTCCATGATAATCTCCTTTGTCTTGCTCACGTTGTTTATAATATTATAATATTAATTGTGCTTATCACTGAAAAACTACTGCCCAGTCTACTTAGTAGTCAGATTTTAGTCACAGAGATAATTTTGTCTCGATTTAGTCAACTGAAATGAAAAATAATTTTAGTTCAGTTATATTTGTTTCTGGGTCTATTTAGTCAGTCTTGAAAAATACATGTTTGACTGATATTTTGTTGATGAAATGAACACTGCTCCACATCAAGGTAAAAGTTGCATCTGGAGGACTGAAAGCAGCTTCGCCACATGGAACTTCAGTGAGCAAGCCCTCAAGAATTCTCACCTGTCCTGCACTGCAGAAAGCTTGTTTCTCTACCAGTAGGTATTGACTATATACCTTCAGGACAGGGAATGTGATATGAAGTTGACCAAAGTGAGAGATGGATGCACTTCTTGTAATGATGACGTAAATATAGAATCAACTTTATTCATTTAATATCTTTCTCCCAATAGGTACTGCTAGGTGGGCTCCAGCTGTCACTCAACATGCACCACATTTTAAAGCTACAGCTGTCCACAATGGCGAGTTTAAGGAGATGGGCCTAGATGACTTTAAGGGCAAATACCTGGTCCTTTTCTTCTACCCACTCGATTTGTGAGTACCGCTATTCCTCTGGAAAGACAAGAATGGATTGCTATGATTAGCCGCATGTGGTGTACACAGTGACATGTGACTTTATTCATCTTCAGAATTTAAGGAATTATTTAGTGGCCTATGCTCTTTGCACTATAGATACCTAAGCAAGAGATTGTGGATGTGACATTCTATATATATTTTAAAAACATTTTTTTGTCTTCTTACAGCACATTTGTTTGCCCGACAGAGATCATCTCGTTCAGTGACAAGGCCAGCGAGTTCCATGACATCAACTGTGAAGTGGTGGGCGTGTCAGTGGACTCTCACTTCACCCACCTGGCATGGATAAACACCCCACGCAAGGTACAGTGGGTGTACATAGACTTACCATTATTCTATATACACTACCGTTCAAAAGTTTGGGGTCACTTAGAAATGTCCTTGTTTTCCATGAAAACATACATGAAATGAGTTTGAATAGGAAATATAGCAAAATGAATAGGAAATGTAGTCATTGATGAGGTTAGAAATAAGGATTTTTAATTGAAATAATAATTGTGTCCTTCAAACTCCATTTGCCGCAATTACAGCCTTGCAGACCTTTGGCATTCGAGTTGTCAATTTGTTGAGGTAATCTGAAGATATTTCACCCCATGCTTCCTGAAGCACCTCCCACAAGTTGGATTGGCTTGATGGGCACTTCTTACGTACCATACGGTCAAGCTGCTCCCACAACAGCTCAATAGGGTTGAGATCCGGTGACTGTGCTGGCCACTCCATTATAGACAGAATACCAGCTGACTGCTTCTTCCCTAAATAGTTATTGCATAGTTTGGAGCTGTGCTTTGGGTCATTGTCTTGTTGTAGGAGGAAATTGGCTCCAATCAAGCGCCGTCTACAGGATAAGGCATTGTGTTGCAAAATGGAGTGATAGCCTTCCTTCTTCAAGATCCCTTTTACCCTGTACAAATCTCCCACTTTACCACCACCAAAGCACCCCCAGACCATCACATTGCCTCCACCATGCTTGACAGATGGCATCAAGCACTCCTCCAGCATCTTTTCATTTGGTCTGCGTCTCACAAATATTCTTCTTTGTGATCCGAACACCTCAAACTTCGATTCGTCTGTCCATAACACTTTTTTTTCCAATCTTCCTCTGTCCAGTGTCTGTGTTCTTTTGCCCATCTTAATCTTTTCTTTTTATTGGCCAGTCTGAGATATGGCTTTTTCTTTGCAACTCTGCCTAGAAGGTCAGCATCCCGGAGTCGCCTCTTCACTGTTGACGTTGAGACTGGTATTTTGCGGGTACTATTTAATGAAGCTGCCAGTTGAGGACCTGTGAGGCGTCTGTTTCTCAAACTAGACACTAATGTATTTGTCCTCTTGCTCAGTTGTGCACCGGGGCCTCCCACTCCTCTTTCTATTCTGGTTAGAGCCTTCATTTCTCAGAACAAGAATAGACTGACGAGTTTCAGAAGAAAGATCTCGAACACACAATTGCTGATGCTCCAGATACTCAACTAGTCTCAAGAAAGACAGTTTTATTGCTTCTTTAATCAGCACAACAGTTTTCAGCTGTGCTAACATAATTGCAAAAGGGTTTTCTAATGATCAATTAGCCTTTTAAAATTATAAACTTGGATTAGCAAACACAACGTGCCATTGGAACACAGGACTGATGGTTGCTGATAATGGGCCTCTGTACACCTATGTAGATATTCCATTAAAGATCAGCCGTTTCCAGCTACAATAACCATTTACAACATTAACAATGTCTACACTGTATTTCTGATCAATTTGATGTTATTTTAATGGACAAAAAATTTGCTTTTCTTTCGAAAACAAGGTCATTTCTAAGTGTCCCCAAACTTTTGAACGGTAGTGTACATACTGCTGCTAGTGAAAGTCTACACACCCCTTGCACAGTCTTCACATTTTTGCTGCCTTAAAATTCAATATAAAAAGGGAATACATAGATTTTTTTGTTCCTAATTAATGAAACATTTAAAAACATAAGATGTCTTCACACCGTAAAGTTAATACTTGGTGGAAGCGGCTTTGGCAGCCATTACAGATGTGAATAATTTTTAATAAGATTCTACCAACTTTGCACAACGCTTAGGGCAACATTTATCCATTGTTTTTGTCAAAATTGCTGAAGTTCAGTACATTTGATTGGGAATCATTAATATTCAAACCTTGTCTCTGACTTTCAAGCAAATTTAAGTCAGGTCTGAGACTGGACCATTCAGGAACACTCGACACCTCTTGTAAAGCCATTCTGGTGTGTCTTTGAACTTCAAGGTCCAATGCAGCTGTTTCTTTCTCAATATCAAGTCATTTCTGGGTAACAATTAAGTACCTTACTGTGATTGTTTTCAATTAAAATGATCAAAAATAACTTCTAAGCAAAGAGCAATTTCTCAAGCAAGAATTTTGCTAGGACTGTCTGGGAGTGGTCTGAGTGGGGAGGGGAAAACTGAAAAATAGCTGTTACTGGCAGAGAGATTTGGAACTCTCTTTCATATTGGTCTATTAACTAATTTACCGCCTGAGGCAGGCCAAAACTCTATCCCACCTAAACAGGCTGAAATTGTACCAATAGATCCTACTGCTCACCTACAAGGCCCTCCATGGCCTCGCTCCCTCATAACTTTCTGACCTCCACGCACACACTCCCACCTGCTGTTTCCGATCCTCTAACTCTGGACTACTCACCATCCCAAAAACAAGACTGCACCATGGGGGACTGGGCATTCAGCTCCATTGCCCTCAAACTCTGGAACTCTCTCCCCCCTGCCACCTGCAACTCTGACTCCATCACCACTTTCAAAACCAGCCTCAGAACCCACCTGTTCAGTCTGGCTTTCCCCTCAACATAGCTTGCCCCCTTACTCAGCAATAACTTAAGCTAAGTAGCTTGCGTTTCAATTTGAATTGTTTTATCCCTGTTTTAGTTTTTTACACTCTTTGCTGTACAGTGTCCTTGTTTTTTTTGAAAGGTGCTTTAAATCCCATGTAGGATTATTATTATTATAATACAGACAGTATTCCATAGAGACACAAACAGCACTTGTGTGGCTACATGCTAATCATTTGTAATGGCGTCTTGTTCTCAGGCTGGAGGTTTGGGTGAAATCCACATCCCCCTGCTGACAGACCTCAACAAACAGGTGTCTAGAGACTATGGTGTACTTCTGGAGGGCCCTGGCATTGCACTGAGGTACAGTAACTATGGGTGCGTCCCAAATGGCACCCTATTCCCAAGAACTCTTTGGCCTGCATTCGGAAAGTATTCAGATCCCTTCACTTTTTCCACATCTTGTTACGTTACAGCCTTATTCTAAAATTGATTAAATTGTTTTTTCTCCCTCATCAATCTACACACAATACCCCATAATGACAAAGCAAAAACAGGTTTTCAAAATTTTAGCACATGTATTCAGTGGCGGCTCCTGAAAAAATTCTCAGGAGGGGCAATTTTTCTGATGATTTAGGTGACCTACACACATTTTAAAAAAGATATGTCCAGCAACAACATGAAGACAGGGGCAGCATATAAGTCAATACCAGAAGCATTTATTGACTGATCTGGGGAGATGGATTCCAGTTTCTGTGACAGATTATAAATAATCTCTGATGCCTTTGTTATATTAGCTTTTGGTTGAATGTACTGTCGTAGTAAATATATAATGTTATAGCTTGGTCTGACTAAAATCTTGTGCATGACCCATTTTGTGTTGGGCGTTTGTTTTCAATCAATGCTGTTCCTATCCTATAACAATGGACAAAAGAGTCCTATCTTGTCAGCCTTGTCAGCAGGTGGCCAAGGAGTGGTGATCCTAGCTGACCTAAGACAGGACACTTTTACTTTACTCGCGTGCACGAACGAGTCCGTGCACGCGATTCCAGATATCTTTACCTCTGAATAAACTGCCTTTATTATACCATATCCACCCTGTCCAAAGTCTCTACTTGGTCTCAGTTCTCCAGTAAACTTGTGATTATCAACAGTACACAACGGTAACAAACAATTGGGGGAACTCACGGGGCAGATAGTAAGGTCGCAATGACACAGAAAGCAGTTCAATGTCGGGGTACAGAGTCGCTCTCTTACCAGGATCGCGGTCCGCTCTGACCAGGGTGAAGCCGGCCGGCTCCACTTCTCTGTCCGGGACTCTGTCATCCAGCCAAGTCTCCCAGCTGTATTGGGATTCCGCTGCCAGCAGCGTTTTCATTATTTAGTCCGTTCGTAGCGGGTATGTACACGATCAACAAGATCAGTCCAAAACCAACCACTGGAAATCCATGGTTGGCAGAATGTTTGTAAACTAAGTCTACAAATTAAAAACATAAAATAACGCCACACTGCAGGTCACAACAGAGACGCTGCTAGCCGCTATTGTCTTAGTTACGTTCATGGTTACGTCACGTATGACGAAAGCGCGTAAGTGCAAGCCCACAGACACCCATAGAGAATGTATTGAAAGCTTTGAAATTTGAAAAAATAGATTTTACATGACAGGCTATGAGAGACTTCTGGGCGATTTTCAACTTGACTGAAATCGCCCCAAAAACGGGCGGGGCCATTTGAAGCACGACTTTAGCCTGATTTGACATTTAGTGGCTGGCAGATCAGACGTGAACACTGATAACTACTGTTGCCGTGATATAATTGATTAGAAAAAAAATCCCTTCCTTTTCCCGTTTGGCAGTGCGTCGCCCATATCGCCCTATTGAACAGGCCGTCCCTGCATGTATTACATATAAAAAACGTAAATATTACATTTACATAAGTAGTCAAACCCTTTACTCAGTAATTTGTTGAAGCACCTTTGGCAGCGATTACAGCCTTGAGTCTTCTTGGGAATGACACTACAAGCTTGGCACACCTGTATTTGGGGAGTTTCTCCCATTCTTATCTGTAAATCCTCTCAAGCTCTGTCAGGTTGGATGGGGAGTGTCGCTGCACAGCTATTTTCAGGTCTTTCCAGAGATGTTCGATCGGGTTCAAGTCTGGGCCACTCAAGGACATTCAGACTTGACCCGAAGCCACTCCTGCGTTGTCTTGGCAGTGTGCTTAGGGTCGTTGTCCTTTTGGAAGTTGAACCTTCGCCCCAGTCTGATGTCCTGAGCGCTCTGGAGCAGGTTTTCATCAAGGATCACTCTGTACTTTTCTCCGTTCATCTTTCCCTCAATCCTGACTAGTTGCACAGTCCCTGCCGCTGAAAAACATCCCCACAGCATGATGCTGCCACCACCATGCTTCACCGTAGGGATGGTGCCAGGTTTCCTCCAGACGTTACGCTTGGCATTCAGGCCAAAGAGTTCAATCTTGGTTTCATCAGACCAGAGAATTTTGTTTCTCAGGGTCTGAGAGTCCTTTAAGTGCCTTTTGGCAAACTCCAAACAGGCTGTCATGTGCCTTTTACTGAGGAGTGTCTTCCGTCTGGCCACTCTACCATAAAGGCCTGATTGGTGGAGTGCTGCAGAGATGGTTGTCCTTCTGGAAGTTTCTCCCATCTCCACAGAGGAACTCTGGAGCTCTGTAAGAGTGACCATCGGGTTCTTGGTCACCTCCTTGACCAAGGCCCTTCTCCCCCGATTGCTCAGTTTGGCCGGGCGGCCAGCTCTAGGAAGAGTCTTGGTGGTTCCAAACTTCTTCCATGGAGGCCACTGTGTTCTTGGGGACCTTCAATGCTGCAGAAATGTTTTGGTACCCTTCCCCAGATCTGTGCCTCGACACAATCCTGTGTCTGAGCTCTACGGACAATTCCTTCAACCTCATGGCTTGGTTTTTGCTCTGACATGCACTGTCAACTGTGGGACCTTATATAGACAGGTGTGTGCCTTTCCAAATCATGTCCATTCAATTGAATTTACAACAGGTGGACTCCAATCAAGTTGTAGAAACATCTCAAGGATGATCAATGGAAACAGGATGCACCTGAGCTCAATTTCGAGTCTCAGCAAAGGGACTTATGTAAATAAGTTATGTCCATTTTTTTTTTTTTTTACATTTGCAAAAATGTCAAAAAAACGGTTTTCGCTTTGTCATTATGGGGTATTGTGTGTAGATTTGATGTTTTTGTTTTTTTATTTAATCAATTTTAGAATAAGGCTGTAATTTAATAAAATGTGGAAAAAGTCAAGGGGTCTGAATACTTTCCGAATGCACTGTAGTGTATAGGGAATAGGGTGCCATTAGTGATGTCTTCATGTTAAATACATACGTATTCAGACCATAAACTGCCTTAGGGAAATCAACATTGAATTTTAGACACTGTATATCATATGGATTTCTACCATGATATTGAGTAGTTGTCCATTGTCTGTTTGTCCATTAGGGGACTGTTTATCATTGATCCAAATGGGGTGGTGAAGCACATGAGCGTTAATGACCTGCCAGTGGGCCGCTGTGTGGACGAGACCCTGCGTCTGGTGAGGGCCTTCCAGTTTGTGGAGACTCACGGTGAAGTGTGCCCTGCTAGCTGGACCCCCGACTCTCCTACGGTGAGGCCACTCCCCTTCGCGCCCTCTTTCACTACCCTGCCAGGGCCTCAGACATCTGAAAAAAATACAAGCACTCTTGGTCTCTCATCAGTTCATTGTTTTTGGATGATCAGTTTGCTTATTATGGAACTGTTTCTTTTTCAGATCAAGCCAACTCCCGAAGGTTCAAAAGAGTACTTTGAGAAGGTCAACGACTAGAGGACTCGCACTTCACAGCTTAATATTCAATAAATTATACACCACTGAAAAATAACTGTATAGATATAGCAAATATTTTCCATTAGGTTTAGATTTAAAAAGGTGCATTTATTTGTGTTCAAAGTAATCAGATCAGAAATAAAGATTTGAAGTGGTCAGTTGTCTGAGTTGAAACATTTCATCCTGTTAGCTAGCTTCATGAACTTAATGTAATAAAGTTTTCCTTCCATCACATTGCAAGTATTGCGATTGCATTATTTTAAACACATGTAGGCTAAGGTTCTAAAATTGAAAAGAGCATGTAAATAAATATTGGCAGTTCTGACAGTATCAAAATAAGCAAAGGGGGGGGGGGGGAAACAGCCATCAAATCATAGTTTTATTCTATTCATTAAAAAGTGTGATACACAAAGATTGTATTTTCCCAAAACAGTGTTCACACAGAATGTTGCTTCTGGTCTTGGATAGTTGAAAAAAAGAAAGGACTCAGTTTAAAAAATGTATGACAATGTCAGACAACTTAACCTTCATTTACAAACCATGCCTGTATAACCCCTGTACATAAAGATGTTTATTTAGTTCATTTTTTACAGCAAGTTAATATGCAGGTTTAAAATGTCTTAGACGTATGGTACACAACGAGGTGCCATAAATCAACTTCAGTATTGGAAATGAGAAAGAAGGCATTGCCACTTCTCATACATTTAAGGTACATACTGTATTTACAGCAGCAAAAACAAATGCTTTTTAAACACATCTAGTTAAGTGTACATAAATGTCACTTTGTTTGTGAAAACTCGGCACAATTGCCTCATTTCGTCTGACATTCACAACGTTTCAGGTTATGAAAACCAAAGATAACGTGAGGGACGTGGCTGACCAAAGAATGGAGAGCCGTTTAAAGCTTTAAATAATACATCAAGCCAAATAAAGAGTAAGTTCTGTCATCTCACTCTTTGGCAAGCAGCCAGCACACGCTTCTTAGAATCTTTTGAGACTGCTACATGAGATGTCCACAACCAGGGAAAGTGAAAGAAATGTAGATAGATAATGAATGGCCAAACAAAACAGAATTTGATAAGCATATGGTTCGATGGAAACTTCATGCAATTTCAGGCAATAACAGCGCCACCCGCCCCAGCCCAAGCACCCAAAAAAACAAAAAGATATTTGTTTATAACCGAATGATTTGTTAAAAAAAACAAAAAAACACCCTGTAGTAAATCTGTACAACCAAAATACATTTGAGATCTACATCTAAAGTTACATTATTAAGGTTATATACACTTTTTTCCCCCTATCCATATATTATCTTTACAAGTAGACTTCATTCAAACCCAAACATTAAGAAAACATAAGACTAAACGGGTAACTGACTCGCATCAAACATCCATTTAAAACAATCTGTCATTTATCCTGTACTTCAAAACCTACCGTTGATCACACCTTCCTTTCCTGAATGTTTTCCCCCCCCATCTGTACAGCAAACTACAGTAGATCTAAAATATTTATCTTGGTTGGCTGATTTTAAAACTACTGTATTTGGAAATTAGATAGAACCACTCCCATATTTTGACTAACTCTGATAAGTTAGTATAACATCCAGTATATGTTGTGTCTAGTGTAGCTAGTAAAAATGAATGCGGAAGTCAGAATTCAATAATATAATGGCATTCTGAGTAACTCAGTAATACAAAATAGAATAAAGTCAGAGCAAGGACGCAAACCCAACTCTCCGATATTCTAATACAATAGAACAAAGGCTTTCAATATGGCCTCTTCACTGAAGAGAGCTAGACTATTCCATAATAAAGATCTTTATGTTCTCTGGTGGTGGGTGGGACTGGATTGGAAAGTGGAAGCCATATTACGTTTTGAATATCATCTGCTCCAGAATGTTGGTTGAATGCAATTGATAAAAACAGAACCAGTGTGAATGTTCTTTTTTCCGCAGTTTTGCTCTTGTACAATCTTTGTTTTGCAACATTGAAATTCATTCAGAAAATGGAAAACTACATTTGAAAAAAAAATGCCTTCTGTTGGGGAAAGCGTCAGCTGATCTGTGGATCCCTTGTTTCTTGCGTCTGTCCTAGTCAATTTTCACATTTGTGTAGATCTTCCTCACGAAGGCACTTGTTCCCACATACCCAACAGCTCCTACAAAATAAAGATATATTACAAAATTGTCATTGCATCAATAACCATGCATGTTTTGCACTCTGAGCTACATGTAAAGACTATTGCGTTTACGGAATAACAACCTCCAAAGCCTAAACTGTAATATCATAAGAATCCCAATACTTGGATCAAATCAGATGCTGTGAAAAGAGAAGTGGAACTCACCACACATAATTCCCAGAGAAGAACTAAACACTGCCATGTAGCCAAAGTAAAAGGACGTCTGGAACAGACCATACATCCTGAAACAGATGGGACAAAACAACTGTCAGTGGATGTAATATACAGGAAGACAATGCTGAAACATCTTCCATACACTATCTACAATAGGGATGGTCATTTGAAAAAAAATGTCTATGTTCGAGCACTTTCATGAAAATATTGGAGTACTCGCATGTTAGCGTGAAATGGGGCTGAAGGCAAGAAGTTTGCTGCATACCATCGGTTGTTCCAATTACACAACTGAAAACTTTAAAAAAGGTCCAAATGCAGCTGTTTTGATCTCAATATCAAATAATTTCTGGGTAACAAGTATTTTACGGTGATTGTTATCAATTCAAAATAGTCTGGGAGTGGTATCTGAGTGGGTAGGGGAAAACTAACTTATTAGCAGAGAGGTTTGGAACTCTTTCTTATTGGTCTATTAACTAATTTACCACCTGGTGTTATCACCAGGCAGGCCAAAACTCCATCCCATCACAACTGGCAGACATTTCAGGCGGTCTCAGCTCTTACACTAAATGGGCATTATCATCATTTTCACAATATTATTCCAACCTCAGATAGGTTAGCTGACAACGTCACGAAAACGATTCATACGCTTCAAATGGGGCAGAGAAGTCTGAGTTGTTGTGATTCTGGATGGCCAGATAACTACCAACAATGACAAGAAACTGCCATGTGGGGAATCGTAAGTGACTTGTTTCAGCTAGTTTCATCTAGTTCTTGATACCATGTCTTGTTTTGAGGTGTTTTGACTGATTTCATGTCAATGCTAATATGGCTAAAATTAGCTAGCTAGCTAACCAAACAACTGTAACGATGTATTTGAGACAAAATGTGCTCCTTGTGCAAATGTACTTATGTTTTCAATAAACATTTTCACTGCACCTGACATACTCCAAACAAACATCTTAAGAGTTCAATTCTGTCAGTGATTATAAATGTAACCTGCTAAACAGTTTCATTTGTACATTGAGTATTTGTATTTGTTTTTTTAGTAAACAAATACAAACCTTGAATTGAGTACTCACGCCCATCCCTAATCTATGACAGAATGCATTAGGGTTACACAGTCTTTTCTACAGTCAACAGATGATTTACTTCAGTTGTGTACAACATGTATTTTATATGAGAAAAATAGTATTGGAACTCACTTTGTTTTGAAGAAATAGTAGTAAAAGGAGTACATGTAAACATAAACTGCAGTGGATGCAGCAGAGAGAAAGCTTGTCCATTGCCTGAGAGGAGAAAAAAACATGGAGAACTTCAAATAAAACACCACAGATACCATAGCCAGCATGAGGATAGTGTGTTACAGTATCTTTAGTGTTCAGGATTTTCCTGAATTCAGCCGCGTTATAGTTCTTATACTTACACCTAAATCACACCAAGTGGTGTATAAGGCCCCCACACAAGGTCCCTCCATTTAATTAACGATTCAGGTAATCGTAGAGACAAGTAAATACATCGCTGGCTCTGTCTTCTACTCACCATCTGTAGTCCTCAGCATTGAGGAGGAAGTAAGTGCAGACAATGGTGACGCACACAGTGACAATGCAGAGGATAACCAGGACCAGCATCATGAACCCGTACACGTAGTAGATCTTGTAGGCCCAAAACGAAGTAAAGATGAAGTACCTGTAAAATAAGAAGCAAACAATGCATTTCCACTTCTAGCCATGAACAGGTTTTACATGGTGAATGATCGATCGGCTAAAAGTATACATACATGTAACTGCCAAGATAAAGGAAACACCAACATAAAGTGTCTTAATAGAGCGTTGGGTCACCAGAACAGCCTAAGCATAGACTCTACGAGTGTCTGGAACTCTATTGGATGGATGTGCCACCATTCTTACACGAATAATTCCACAATTTGGTGTTATGTTTATGGCGGTGGAAAATTCCTACTCAGGCGCCGGTCCAGAATCTCCCATAAGTGTTCAATTGGGTTGAGATCTGGTGACTGAGACAGCCATGACATATGTAGTCCCCTGTAGCTCAGTTGGTAGAGCAACGGCAGGGTTGTGGGTTCGTTTCCCACGGGGGGCCAGTATGAAAATGTATGCACTCACTAATTGTAAGTCGCTCTGGATAAGAGTGTCTGCTAAATGACTAAAATGTCCCCCCCCCCAAAAAAAATGGCAGGGATCACCAACTGGCGGCCCGCGGGTGATTTTATTTGGCCCCTGAAGTTCTTAGCAAAAACATTGTTGGACATAAGACTGTAAAAAAAAACAGCAAATCAGCTCCAAGTGATTTTAATTTAGGAAATCCGTTCCAAAGTATTCCCACGCATAATACAGATATATATGTGACCGTCTACAAATGTAAGCAAGGTGTGAAATAATGTTTTAGTCAAATATTATATCTGTGTGGCTGCTTGCAGTCAATTTGCAGTCTACAAATTATTTGAAATTATGTTCCAGCCCCCTGATCATCCGCTCAATAAATAAATTGTCCTGCAGCTCGATCTAGTTGATGATCCCTGGCATATGGTTTACATCACGTGTCAAACTCATTCCACGGAGGGCCGAGAGTCTGCAGGGTTTCGTTTTACTTGATTGATGAATTAAGGTCGATGATTAGTTAAGAACTCCCCTCACCTGGTTGTCTAGGTCTTAATTGAAAGGAAAAACCAGCAGACACTAGGTCCTCCATGTAATGAGTTTGACACCCCTGATTTACATTGTTTTCAGGCACATCAAATGATTCAGAGACCACTCGTGCCCTGTGGATGGGGGCATTGTCATCCTGGAAGAGACCACTCCCATCAGGGTAGAAATGAGTCACCATAGGTTGAATGTGATCACCCAGAACGGCTGTGTATTATTGACATTTACCTTGCCCTCTAAGGCAGGGTTTCCTAACCCTATCCTCGGGGCCCCCTCCCAGATGTTTCATATTTTTGTTTTAACCCTAAACTGGCACACCTGATTCAATTAGTCAACTAATCATCAAGCCTTTGACTATTTGAATCAGGCGTGCTAGTTTAAAGTTAAAACAATGGTGTGAAACGTCTGGGGGGGGGCGAGGAGAGGGTTGGGAAACCCTGCTCTAAGGGGTTGAATGGACCTAAACCATGCCAGGAAAATGCACCCCACAACATAACAGAGCTGCCAGAAGTATTCCCTTTATTTAGGTAGTTACCTGTATCTAGATTATAGTATAGTGTGGTTAAAGTGAGGCAGGACTTACATTTCGATGAAAATGGAACCAAATGGAAGGATTCCTCCCAGACAGACAATGACAGCTGGCTCCATGAACCTGTAAAATTTGATCATTTACAGTCAACTCACAATACTAACAGAGTGTCACCAATTGTTTACAATCAGAGCTATACAAGGAGCAAACATAGTCCATATCAGCACTTGGGCCTTAAAACAAACACTTGGGCCTCCAATAAATGTAAAAACAAATGTCACACATACAGTGAGGGAAAAAAGTATTTGATCCCCTACTGATTTTGTACGTTTGCCCACTGACAAAGAAATGATCAGTCTATAATTTTAATGGTAGGTTTATTTGAACAGTGAGAGACAGAATAACAACAACAAAATCCTGAAAAACGCATATAAAATTTTTTATAAATTGATTTGCATTTTAATGAGGGAAATAAGTATTTGACCCCCTCTCAATCAGAAAGATTTCTGGCTCCCAGGTGTCTTTTATACAGGTAATGAGCTGAGATTAGGAGCACTCCCTTTAAGAGTGTGCTCCTAATCTCAGCTCATTACCTGTATAAAAGACACCTGTCCACAGAGGCAATTAATCCATCAGATTCCAAACTCTCCACCATGGCCAAGACCAAAGAGCTCTCCAAGGATGTCAGGGACAAGATTGTAGACCTACACAAGGCTGGAATGGGCTACAAGACCATCGCCAAGCAGCTTGGTGAGAAGGTGACAACAGTTGGTGCGATTATTCGCAAATGGAAGAAACACAAAATAATTTCAATCTCCCTCGGCCTGGGGCTCCATGCAAGATCTCACCTCGTGGAGTTGCAATGATCATGAGAACGGTGAGGAATCAGCCCAGAACTACACGGGAGGATCTTGTCAATGATCTCAAGGCAGCTGGGACCATAGTCACCAGGAAAACAGTTGGTAACACACTACGCCGTGAAGGACTGAAATCCTGCAGCGCCCACAAGGTCCCCCTGCTCATTAAAGCACATATACAGGGCCGTCTGAAGCGTGCCAATGAACATCTGAATGATTCAGAGGAGAACTGGGTGAAAGTGTTGTGGTCAGATGAGAACAAAATGGAGCTCTTTGGCATCAACTCAACTCGCCGTGTTTGGAGGAGGAGGAATGCTACCTATGACCCCAAGAACACCATCTCCACGTCAAACATGGAGGTGGAAACATTATGCTTTGGAGGTGTTTTTCTGCTAAGGGGACAGGACAACTTCACTGCATCAAAGGGACGATGGACGGGGCCATGTACCGTCAAATCTTGGGTGAGAACCTCCTTCCCTCAGCCAGGGCATTGAAAATGGGTCGTGGATGGGTATTCCAGCATGACAATGACCCAAAACACATGGCCAAGGCAACAAAGGAGTGGCTCAAGAAGAAGCACATTAAGGTCCTGGAGTGGCCTAGCCAGTCTCCAGACCTTAATCCCATAGAAAATCTGTGGAGGGAGCTGAAGGTTCGAGTTGCCAAACGTCAGCCTCGAAACCTTAATGACTTGGAGAAGATCTGCAAAGAGGAGTGGGACAAAATCCCTCCTGAGATGTGTGAAAACCTGGTGGCCAACTACAAGAAACGTCTGACCTCTGTAATTGCCAACAAGGGTTTTGCCACCAAGTACTAAATCATGTTTTGCAGAGGGGTCAAATACTTATTTCCCTCATTAAAATGCAAATCAATTTATAACATTTTTGACATGCGTTTTTCTGGATTTTTTGTTGTTGTTATTCTGTCTCTCACTGTTCAAATAAACCTACCATTAAAATTATAGACTGATCATGTCTTTGTCAGTGGGCAAATGTACAAAATCAGCAGGGGATCAAATACTTTTCCCCCCTCACTGTAGATAGCTATTATTAAGTAATGCTGTACAAAAAAAAGTCATAGATACCATTTCTTCTCAGGGATTGGCCGTGGCACTGCATTGACACGACAGGGAAAGTTGGGCTGGCCAGAGAGGTTCCTTCCCAGAATGGTCCCCACAAGGTTGAGTGGCAGGATAACAAACAAACAAATACAGCAAACAGCCACCTGAAAACAAAATGCAATAGTAGAATCCATGAGAAAGGTTTCATAGTGAGAGAGCAGACAATATTTCAGAAAATACACTTTTTGGTTAATTTGATGTAAACACTAACAGGAAGACGGAATAAAATTGGCATGCCAATTTCTATGAGATAAAATGTGCTAGTTGTTTCGGCGGGTGTTGAGCGAGTGGCATCTACACTCACCATGGTGCCAAAGGGGATGGCTCGGGAGGCATGGTAGTACATGGCGATGAAGTTGATGAAGAAGGCTGTCCCGCACACCATGGCAGGGATCAGGAAGGCCCCGATAAACATCTGTTTAATCCATCGTCTGCCTATGTGATCAAGGATCATCAGTTATCATAAGGGTGCACATTATGGGTGAATTACAATAATCCACCATGTGTTACTTAAACATAATCACACTAACAATGTAGCCTAATTTGTCAATATCCATGTCAATATGTTTCAAACACACCAAGTATCACAAACAATGTTTTGACAACCCAAGCTCCATGTTCAGGTTAAGAAAATGTCATAGGTGACAATATTCTGTCTGCAAAACTGCCCCTGCAGAATGCATTAATAATAGAAGTGTGCTGTGTAGGAAGAGTTTCTATTTTTAAGAAAAACCCTTACATACCTCCTTGTTTTGCATACAAACTTCCGCCAAAATAGCCATTGACGGGAGAGGTGGCAGCATACACAAAGATGGCTGTGCTCAGCATGGATCCTCTCCTGTAGAGGCAAATGGGAAGCCGCAGTGTGCGTACACACACACGTTAGACAGCAGTGAAGAAACACACTATTAGGTGTCTGTCTGCAGGTGGTGCTCATCACTTACTCGGTGTACAGATCCTCAACCATGGCCACGATGATGACGATGAAGGAGACAGAGAAGATCTGGCATCCAGAGCCAATAAGGGAGGAGAAGATCATGGGGTGGCTGGACGGCCGGAACACGTCTCCATGGACCTGCTTCCACCCATACTCATCCCCCAGGTCCCTGTCCTGCAGCAGGGAGAAGCGGGAAAGGGCCAGGGGTACATTAAGACAAAGGACTAGCTAGTCAAAATCATACGAAGTACTGGAGCCTAAACTAATACAGCAAAATATTAAGCGCATGTTGTTCAATTTAAGTTTCTATCATTAATGCTACCAAGGCCATGGAACGTTACCATGTCATCCATTTCCTCCTCTTTGCTGTATCTAGCATAGTCTTTCCTTAGCGTTCTCATCAGGATCATGGACACCAGGCCAACCAAGAAGATAACCATCATGAAGGAGTTGAAGATGGAAAACCAGTGAATCTAAAGAAGAAAACGTTTCGTTACCACACCACAAGGAATATCGAAAATGCACACAAAGAACCCATCCCTAGATTCCTCTGCTGAGTATAGAACATGACATCCTTGAGAATTGTTCAAACAGGCTGATCACTTTTTCTGTATTTTGCAGTTCAGTGCAAAATTGCATTGCTTTTCTGATAAGAAGAGACTTACTCTGTGTTGGAAAAAAGATGGATCAAGATACTTGTCAAATCGGTCTTCAAACTTCACATCTGACTTCTTCCACTTTACCTGTGGTAAAAGAGATGTTTTACTCAATTGTTCCTTTGGCGAATGAGCCACGTATGGATGATGACGTAGGTGACTGCTAAATGACTAAAATGTAAATGTGACCTTACTTTATGTAAAACAATATAAAGCTCTGTGGGAAATTTCATCACATCTCCAAAATACATATTCAACCCTGTGTATATTAGAAAAATCCAGTCCCATTTCCCATCTCTAACACGAAATTGCAAATACTTACAGAGTACGACATTGCAATTCTTGTGTTGGGCACAAGCTTGACTTTGCCTTCACTTGTCAGGTTGACATCGACAATTCGGTTGCCATTGAAGCCAATCTCCAATTTCTTGTAAGTCCACAGATAATGATCCTCTCCATTTTCATCTGCCTCACCGACAATTCCTAGAATATAGAGAGATGTGTGGGATAAGTGCACTGCTACCAGAAATGTACTGGCAACTTGGCAAGTATGGTGTGGAATGCTGTAACCAGATCCAGGGCCAAAGTCTATATTTATTCAGACTCAGAATATGGAAGTATTCCGTATGGGTAAAAACTTGGGCCATTTGCCCCACCTCCTGTGCATACATGTTTGTGCATACGTACAGTGGTTTGCAAAAGTATTCAGACCCCTTGGATTTGTTCAATTTTTATTGCCTTACAAAGTGGGATTAAAATTGATTTCATTGTCATTTGTGTCAACAATCTAAACAAAATACTCTGTCAAAGTGGAAGAAAAAATATATATTTGTAATACATTTATAAGTAAAATAGTTGTTGCATAATTATTCAGCCCCTTTGTATAAGCAAGCCTAAATTAGTTAAAGAGTCAAACTTGGCTTAACAAATCACATGGTAACTTACATGGACTCACTGTGTGAAATAATAGGGGTTGACGTGATTTTTGAAAGACTAACCCTTCCTCTGTCCCCCATACATACATCTGTAAGGTCCCTCAGTCAAGTATTGAATTTCAAGCACTGATTCAACTACAAAGACCAGGGAGCTCTTCGAAAGCCTCATTAAGAACGGCAGTGATTGGTAGATGGGTAACAATAACAAAATCAGACATTGAAGATCTCTTTAAGCATGATCAAGTTAATAATTATGCTGTGGATTACGTATTAAACCACCCAGACACATCAAAGATGTGAACTGAACTGAGCTTCAGGAGAGAAATGAAACTGCTCAGGGATGTTACCATGAGGCCATTGGTGAACTTAAAACAGCTACAGAGTTCAATGGCTGTGATGGGAGAAAACAGAGGATGGATCAACAACATTGTAGTGACTCCACAATAATGATCTAAATGACAGATTGAAAAGAACAAAAATATAAAAAAATATTCCAAAACATGCATCTTCCACGCAACAAGGCACTAAAGTAATACTGCAAAAAAGAATACACCTTTTGGCCTAAATGCAAAGTATTATGTTTGGGGAAAATCCAACAACACATCACTGAGTAACTGCCTCCTTATTTTCAAGCATAGTGGTGGCTGCATCATGGTATGGGTATGAAGAGGGCATGACAATGCCTCTTGCCCCTCAGGAGGCAGAAAAGCTTGGCTTGGAATACAGATATGCATATGTTGGTCACAGATACCTGTGGGTGACATACAGTATGTCTGGTGAGTATGCTGGCCATGAAAGAACTGGGACATTTTCATCTTCCAGGAATTGTGTACAGATCATTGTGACATGGGGCCGTGCATTATCATGCTGAAACATGAGGTGATGGCAGCAAATTAATGGTACGACAATGGGCCTCAGGATCTCGTCACGGTATCTCTGTGCATTCAAATTGCCATTGATAAAATGTAATTGTGTTCGTTGTCCGTAGCTTATGCCTGCCCATACCATAACCCCACCGCCACCATGGGGCACTCTGTTCACGTCAGCCAACCGCTCGCCTACACAACACCATACACGTGGTCTGCGATTGTGAGGCTGGTTGGACGTACTGCCAAATTCTCTAAAATGACACTGGAGGTGGCTTATGGTAAAGAAATGAACATTCAATTCTCTGGCAACAGCTCTGGTGGACATTCATGCAGTCAGCATACCAATTGCACACTCCCTCAACATCTGTGGCATTGTGTTGTGTTACAAAACTGCACATTTTAGATTGGCCTTCTGTCCCCAGCACAAGTTGCACCTGTGTAATAATCAGCTTCTTGATATGCCACACCTGTCAGGTGGATGGATTATCTTTGCAAAGGAGAAATGCTCACTAACAGGGATGTAAACATATTTGTGCACAACATTTGAGCGAAATAAGCTTTCTGTGCATATGGAACATTTCTGGGATCTTTTATTTCAGCTCATGAAACCAACAATTTACATGCGGTGTCACAGCCGACCGTGACCGGGAGCCCCTTGGGGTGGCGCGCAATTGGCCCAGAGTCGTCCCGTTTCGGGGAGGGTTTGGAAGGGGGGATTTCCTTGGCTCTAGCGACTCAATGTGGCGGGCCAGGCGCCTGCAAGCTGACTTCGGTCGTCAGTTGGACGGTGTTTCCGCCGAGACATTGGTGCGGCTGGCTGGCTTCCAGGTTAAGCGAGCAGTGTGTTAAGAAGCAGCGCGGCTTGGTAGGTCATGTTGTTTCGGAGGACGCATGATTCTCGACCTTCGCCTCTCCTGAGTCTGTTGGGGAGTTGCAGCGATGAGACAAGATCGTAACTACCAATTGGATATCACAAAAACAGGGAGAAATGGGGGGTAAAAAATGTTTTTACACACCAATCTCAATAAACCATTTCTGTACGGGCCACTTTGTGCACGGGGGCATTGTCATGCTGAAACAGGAAAAGGCCTTCCCCAAACTGTCGCCACAAAGTTGGAAGCACAGAATGTCTAGAATGTCATTGTATGCTGTAGCATTAAGATATCCCTTCACTGGAACTAAGGGGCCTAGCCTGAGTCCACTATTCCTCCTCCACCAAACATTACATTTGGCACTATGCATTCGGGCAGGGAAGGTTGACGACATCCGATCCTCATTTATTAAGTCAAATGACACCGCTGGTCCTGCTCACACTGCCCTACCCTATGCTTTGACTTCTTTCTCCCCTCTCTCTCCAGATGAAATCTTGCGACTTGTGATGGCCGGCCGCCCAACAACCTGCCCGCTTGACCCTATCCCCTCCTCTCTTCTCCAGACCATTTCCAGAGACCTTCTCCCTTACCTCACCTCGCTCATCAACTCATCCTTGACCGCTGGCCATGTCCCTTCTGTCTTCAAGAGAGCGAGAGTTGCACCCCTCCTCAAAAAACCTACACTCGATCCCTCCGATGTCAACAACTACAGACCAGTATCCCTTCTTTCTTTTCTCTCCAAAACTCTTGAGCGTGCCGTCTCTAGCGAACTCTCCTGCTCTCTCTCTCAGAATGACCTTCTTGATCCAAACCAGTCAGGTTTCAAGACTGGTCATTCAACTGAGACTGCTCTTCTCTGTGTCACGGAGGCTCTCCGCACTGCTAAAGCTAACTCTCTCTCCTCTGCTCTTATCCTTCTAGACCTATCTGCTGCCTTTGATACTGTGAACCATCAGATCCTCCTCTCCACCCTCTCCGGCGCTGCTCACTCTTGGATTGCGTCCTAACTGACAGGTCGCTCCTACCAGGTGGCGTGGCGCAAATCTGTCTCCGCACCACGTGCTCTCACCACTGGTGTCCCCCAGGGCTCAGTTCTAGGCCCTCTCCTATTCTCTCTATACACCAAGTCACTTGGCTCTGTGATATCCTCACATGGTCTCTCCTATCATTGCTACGCAGACGACACACAATTCATTTTCTCCTTTCCCCCTTCTGATAACCAGGTGGCAAATCGCATCTCTGCATGTCTGGCAGACATATCAGTGTGGATGTCGGATCACCACCTCACGCTGAACCTCGGCAAGACGTAGCTCCATGATCTCGCCATCACGGTTGACAACTCCGTTGTGTCCTCCTCCCAGAGTGCAAAGAGCCTTGGCGTGACCCTGGATAACACCCTGTCGTTCTCTGCTAACATCAAAGCCGTGACCCAATCCTGCAGGTTCATGCTCTACAACATTCACAGAGTACGACCCTACCTTACACAGAAAGCGGCAGAGGTCATAATCCAGGCACTTGTCATCTCCCGTCTGGATTACTGCAACTCGCTGTTGGCTGGGCTCCCTGCCTGTGCCATTAAACCCCTACAACTTATCCAGAACGCCGCAGCCCGTCTGGTGTTCGACCTTCCCAAGTTCTCTCATGTCAACCCGCTCCTCCGCACACTCCACTGGCTTCCAGTTGAGGCTCGCATCTACTACAAGACCATGGAGCTTGCCTACGGAGCTGTGAGGGGAACGGCACCTCCTTACCTTCAGGCTCTGATCAGACCCTACACCCAAACGAGGGCACTACGTTCATCCACCTCTGGCCTGCTAGCTACCCTACCTCTACAGAAGCACAGTTCCTGCTCAGCTCAGTCAAAGCTATTTGCTGCTCTGGCACCCCAATGGTGGAACAAGCTCCCCCACGACGCCAGGACAGCGGAGTCACTGACCACCTTCCGAAGACACTTGAAACCCTACCTCTTTAAGGAATACCTGGAATAGTATAAAGTAATCCTTCTACCCCCCCCATAAAAAAAAGAAGAAAAAAAGTGGTTGTCCCACTTGCTATCATAAGTTGAATGCACCAATTTGTAAGTCGCTCTGGATAAGAGCGTCTGCTAAATGATGTAAATGTAAATGTAGCATTCTCCTGGCATCCGACAAACCCAGATTCATCTGTCGAACTGCTAATGGTGAAGCGTCATTCATCACTCCAGAGAACGCGTTTCCACTGCTCCAGAGTCCAATGACGGCGAGCTTTACACCAATCCAGCCGACACTTGGAATTGCGCATGGTGATCTTAGGCTTGTGTGCGGCTGCACGGCCGTGGAAACCCATTTCATGAAGCTCCCAACGAACAGTTCTTGCACTGACGTTGCTTCCAGAGGCAGTTTGGAACTCGGTAGTGAGTGTTGCAACCGAGGACAAACGGCGGTCCCGTTCTGTGAGCTTGTGTGGCCTTCCACTTCGCGGCTGAGCCGTTTCCACTTCACAATAACAGCACTTACAGTTGACCAGGGCAGCTCTACCAAGGCAGAAATTTGACAAACTGACTTTTTGGAAAAGTGGCATCCTATGATGGTGCCACATTGAAAGTCACTACTGCCAGTGTTTGTCTATGTAGATTGCATGGCTGTGTGTTCAATTTTATAAATCTGTCAGCAACGGGTGTGGCTGAAATAGCAGAATCCACTAATTTAAAGGGGTGTCCACATACACTATATATACAAATGTATCTATGCATGATTGTTTCCCTTTAAAAACAGGTCATAGACCATGATTGACGTCTTGGTTACCTGTACCCAGTTGAAAGCTCACAGGAAGGAACTTACCAAATATGTAGTTAGGCTGATTCACATTACAACTACAGGCCCAATGACAAGATATACTGTGAACCCAAATACAATTGGGTATTCAATGACTAAGTTCAGGAAAAATTGGGTTTGTAGGCACCATTCCATATAAAAGACCTCTATGTTTAAGACCTTCCTCATTACAGAACTGGGCCCTTCTCAACCTTAGTGAACTAGGCTTTTCCATAGATAACCTTTGTAATGGTCGAACCACTTTCTATACCAACCAGTGAGAGAGGTAATATATAAGCCAAGAAAAGTAGAACTTTCAGAATTAACATTTGGATGCTTTCTTTTCACCTGCCTCTGGAGCATGACTTTGAATCCCCATAACTAAATTACTGGACATGTCGCAACAGCGCTGTGTAGCAATATCACTCACCCCAGATGGGTAGATCATCAATGTACATTTGGTACCAATAGTGATTCTTAATGGCATAAACAAAGGCATCCCGTTTGGCTTTGTCCAGCTCGATTTCACAGTACGTTGTTTGCATGACTTCATCTGTGAGAACAAAACAACAACAAAAAGTGTTAGTATTAGTATGACATAACACACTACAAGAAGGAATGCAAGGCTGCTTTTGGATCTAACCTCATGCTAGGAAAGAATACAATTGACTACTCCAAATCACACAAAGCGGATCAAATAGTGACTAATAATATACATCTTTATTATTCCTGTCATTCCACAGAGTCCACATAAGTACAGCTGCCTGTGGGTGTAGCTTTTTGGATACCTTTGAACTTGATGTCTAGGCCACTAAACTCCAGCTCGACTCCCTGCAGAGCCTCTCCTAGCGTTTCATGGTAGTGGCTAATGGTCTTCTTGGTGCCCACACAGAAGGGCAGGGAGAAGTACTTGTACGTTTCTTGTCTGTTGTGGTAAGGCCCCACCGTATTCATCCATAAAACCACCTCCTCTTTATCTGTGTACTACAAAAGGGAAGAAACACATTACACATTTCAAACATGCTATACTTGATTTGCTTGTCGCCAGATGGCACCATTTGGTATTCTATTCAGCCAACATGGTAGTCTATTCTAAGCAGCCTCCATCCATAAAGATAATCAGATATCAGCTGTCTGTGACAAAAAAAACATTGATATTGAGTCATAAAGTTACTGTTTAATGACCCCATGTCAAAACCAATGCACACATGACATACAAGCATGAGTCAACAGCAACGAAATGCATACTTAACTGCATACAGGTCTTTTCAACCTGAGTGACAGCTCAAGCAAGTACAAGCACTGTCATTTGTCGTTTTCATCTTGACAGTTATGGGCAGAACACAATGTAGCTACAACAACGTGCTTTATCAATGCAAAAACTCTGCTGATCACATTTACACTGACAACATAGCATTGGTAACTAAGGATGTCTGCTTGCAGCTATCTGGTGGTGTAGTTAGTTACCTAGCTAGATGTTCATTCTTCACTGAGTGCGGATGCAAACTTAATAGCTAACGTTAGTGTGATAGCTGGCTACGCTACCAGATCAGGTTTAAGCATGATCAAACCACAAATCAAGACGTGCAAAATCATTTCATTTCCAATTGTACCATAAAACACGTTAGACGATTTGCTTTTGTCTTCACCATTGGATGTCCTACCTAGAACGACAGGCCTGAATAACCGGATCTGCAGTCTTCGCACTGACATACTAGCTAGTTGGCTAGGGCATATTCCTAGCAGATATATTTTGCGATACGTAGCTAACTAGCAAGTTAAGCAACTAAATAACCAAATGCTATAGATAACTGGTTATGCAAATTATTGCCCTCAATCAGTTATAGTTAGGCCTACTACTATGCACGGATGTCACTGGATGGCTAACTACTGTTAGTTAGCTTCTTTGCTAGCTAACGTTAGCTAACTAACGCTACGTGGTCCCCTAAGTTAACTTGTTCGCGAACGTTAGTTCTTGTATTAATTCTTTATCAACCTTTAAAAAGTGTTCAACCACAAATATGATATTAACTACATACATTATTCCTCTTATCTTAAATATAGACTAATCGGTTGTATAATGTAGCTAGCTAACGAGCCAGAACGTCCATTATTTTCACCGCCACACACAAGGCTTTCCATTTTCAATCGGCCTCAAATGATCTTACCGTGTGTTCGTGTTCATCTGCCTCGATCAGCATTAATAACTCGGCAAACGAAAGAAGAACCACAACTGCAATCTTCCACCTGGAAGACCCCATCCTTTTCTGGGGAAAGTTTACAGATTTGGGATGTTAGCTTTCTTAAGGCTATCCCACCTTCTTCCTGGTTGTATGACAGTGGCAGTTTTTTAGGATGCTCTTCATACGCATATGGCGTAAATTGCCTCACGAGCACACATCGCATTCGCAAGTGATTGATGCAAACATGTCACATGGCTTGTACTCGCCAATCAAAGTCGAAGACGATGACAAAACCGTTGAATAATGTAACTCCGGTTGTGGGCTTACACATTCCGCCACGTCATCCAACTGCGAGAACCAGAATTGCCTCACCTTTGTTGGCATGAAACCTGGGCCACTCAATAGTATGCAACTGCATCCCTTAATTCAGGAGCGTTCCTGCAGGTAGGCATTCATGAATCTGCAGGAACACCCTCCCCCTTCCTCTTTGAATGTGGGTCAAAAGGGAAATAACAGTATTATCTGAGTTTTTTCACTCCCGCCTGGTAGGTATGTTAACAGAACTGTGGGAAAACAGTGCCCGAAAGGTGGGGCGAAGGACACTGTATACCGGTCGCCCCCGCCTCCCGCTAGTACAGCAGGCGGGAGACAATGGCGAAACAGTGTGCTAACTAGCTAGCGGCACTGTGTGCTAGCTTGCTTGTTAGTTAGCACAGTAGGCGTGAGTGACACCTTTTGCTAGGTTTCTAGTTAACACACGGTGTCACCTCCGGCTTCCGCCTGCTGTGTACTGGAGTGCTCCTTGGGACTAGCTGGCTGAGCTAGCACAGTGTCCTTCACTCCAGTCTGCCGAACACCTACCCTCGCTGTCGTTAACAGAACTGCGGGGGGGAAAAAGTGGCCGACAGGCAGGGGCGAAGGACACTACCAGCACAGATAGAACAATGAGGTTGAGTTATAAAAATCTTTGCTACAGGTGTGTACTAGCTATATGTAGCTACTGTTGTCGGCCCCGCCTCTTCTTCTTCTGTGGGGTTTATCGGCAGTTGGCATCCAATGTTATGGTGCATTACCGCCATCTACTGTACTGGAGTCATAGCTTTAAAATGAACCAATATTAGTATAAAGAGGGGTTCCTGCAGATGCTGGAACGCCCCGAATCGCGGGCTGCAGTTGTACCCTTCTCGGCCCACTTCTCATGTATGACTATTGCGTTCTCATGCTAATTGGAACTAGAAAACACAGCAATTTTCGACTTGCTCATTAGTTGAACGCGGCAAGCGTATAACTACAACCAGTTAGCAAGTCGAACATTTCGGAGTTCCGACTAGCACTTGAATGCGGCATACACTGGTGATATCTAACTCATTTAACATATTTGTCATCATCATCATATCTGCTTGGAATGCTAGGTACATCTCATTACATCATGTGACAATCATAAAATATGTATCACTGTATCATTTTCCACTGTAGTGATTTGTCTCTTTTAGTCTTTATCTCAGACTTAGCCAGCCATGTAAAACATCCAACAAGTCCTTTTCAATCTATTTTATTTAACCTTTAATTAACCAGGCAAGTCAATTAAGAACAAATTCTTATTTACAATGTCGGCCCAGCAAGAGGCAAAATAATAACACGGCAGCAGCACAAACATTGTCAGGCACAGACAACAGCTCAAAGAAAAAAATGGTAAAGACAAAAACACAAAGCGAAGCAGCCACAAATGTCAGTAAGATTCAGTCTTTGAATGTAGAGATGGAGATTAAACTGTCCAGTTTGTGTTTTTTTTTGCAGCTCGTTCCAGTCACTAGCTGTAGCGAACTAAAAAGAGGAGCAACCCAGGGATGTGTGTGCTTTGGTGACCTTTAACAGAATGTGACTGGCAGAACAGTGTGTGTGCATAGAGTCAGTGCAAGAGAGTTAGTTCAAAAAAGGGTAAATGCAGGTAGTCCGGGTTGCCATTTGATTAGCTATTTAGCAGCCTTGTTTAGCAGTCTCATGGCTTAGGGGTAGAAGCTGTTCAGGGTCCTGTTGGTTCCAGACTTGGTGCACTGATACCGCTTTCTGTGCTGTAGCAGAGAGAACAGTCTATGGCTTGGGTGGCTGGTGTCTTTGACAATTCTTTGGGCCTTCCTCTGACACCGCCTGATAAAGAGGTCCTGGATGGCAGTGAGCACAGCCTCAATGATGTACTGGGCCGTACTCACCACCCTCTGTAGCGCCTTGCAGTCGGGTGCCTTGCAGTTGCCATACCAAGCGGTGATGTAGCCAGTCAAGATACTCTCAATGCTGCAACTGTGGAACTTTTTGAGGATCTGAGGGTCCATGCCAAATCTTTTCAGCCTCCTGAGGGGGAAGAGGTGCTGTCGTGCCCTCTTCACAACTGTGTGGGTGTGTGTGGATCATGTTAATTCCTTCATGATGTGGACACTGAGAAACTTGAAGTGCTCGACCCGCTCCAATACAGCCCCATCGATGTGGATGGGGGCGTGCTCGCCCCTCTGTTTCCTGTAGTCCACGATCAGCTCCTTTGTCTTGCTGACGTTAAGGGAGAGGTTTTTGTCCTGGCAGCACACTGCCAGGTCTCTCTGATCTCATCCCTATAGGCTGCCTCATCATCATCGGTGATCAGTCCTATCACTGTCGTGTTGTCAGCAAACTTGATGATATTGTTGAAGTCGTGCGTGGCGACGCAGTCGTGGGTGAACAGGGAGTACAGGAGGGGACTAAGCACACATCCCTGAGGGACCCCCGTTTTGATGGTCAGCGTGGCAGATGTGCCGTTGCCTACCCTTACCGTCTGCAGGCATCCCGTCAGGATGTCCAGGATCCAGTTGCAGAGGGAGTTGTTCAGTCCCAGGGTCTTGAGCTTGGTGATGAGCTTGGAGGGGACTATGGTGTTGAATACTGAGCTGTAGTCAATGAACAGTATTCTTACATAGGTATTCCTTTTGTCCAGGTGGGTGAGGGTAGTGTGGAGTGCAATAGAGATTGCATCATCTGTGGATCTATTGGGGAGATAATCAAATTGGAATGGGTCCAATATGTCTGGGATGATGGTGTTGATGTGAGCCATGAGCAGCCTTTCAAAGCATTTCATGGCTATAGATGTGAGTGCTACGGGGTGATAGTCATTTAGGCAGGTTACCTTGGTGTTCTTGAGCACAGGGACTATGTTGGTCTGCTTGAAACAAGTTGGTATTACAGATCGCGTCAGGGTTAGGTTGAAAATGTCAGTGAAGACACTTGCCAGCTGGTCAGCGCATGCTCTGAGTACGCGTCCTGGTATTCCGCCTGGCCCCGCAGCCTTGTAAATGTTAACCTGTGTATCCCTTTTTTGCAGTCAAATGACCGAATGGCCTCTTAGGTGGAATGTTATTTTTTATAATGTCATAATTAATACAATTACTTTTTTTACTCTGAAAAGCCGGTGTTTCTATGTCAAACGGTTTTCTTATATTTCAGTCTTCTGTGATGTATATAAAGTGTAATATAGGGATGCAAACTCAAAATTGAATACATTTCAACTCTAAATCTGACATGGTACAGGTCTTCTTTTTTTAAGCCCATAACCATGTGTGAGGTGTTTTTTTGTTTCAAAGTAGATGTGTTTAAGACTACCAAGAAACACTGTGTGACCCTGATTTAGCCAACTGCAGTAAAAGGTTAAAAGGTCTTACTCAAATCAGCTACAGAGAGTGAGATCACACAGTCATCCAGAACAGCTGGTGCTCTCATGCATGGTTCAGTGTTGCCTCGGAGCGAGCATAGAATACATTTAACTCGTCTGGTAGGCTTGCGTCACTGGGTAGCTCGTGGCTGGGTTTCCCTTTGTAATCCGTGATGGTTTGCAAGCCCTGACACATCCGTCGAGCTGCAGTAGGATTCGAGCTTAGTCCTGTATTGATGCTATGCCTGTTTGATGGCTCGTCGGAGGTCGTAGCATAATTTGTTATAGGCAGCCGGATTAGTGTCCTGCTCCTTGAAAGTGGCAGCTCTAGCCTTTAGCTCAGTGCTGATATTGCCTGTAATCCATGGTTTCTGGTTGGGGTATGTACGGTGACAGTGGGGATGACATCGTCGATGCAGTTATTTTCCAATCTGTGCTAGCGAAACAGTCCTGTAGCTTAGCATCCACACCACTTCTGTATTGAGCGCGTCACTGGTACTTCCGGTTTGAGTTTTTGCTTGTAAGCAGAAAGCAGGAGGATAGAGTTATGGTCTGATTTGCCAAAGGTAGGGTGAGGGAGGGCCTTGTATCCGTTTCTGTATGTGGAATAAAGGTGATCTAGAGTTTTGTCACCTCTAGTTGCACAGGTGACATGCTGGTAAAAATGAGGTAAAACTGATTTCAATTTCCCTGCATTAAAATCACCAGCCACGAGAAACACAGCTTCTGAATGTGCATCTTGTTTGCTTATAGCCCTATACAGCTCGTTGAGTGCGGTCTTAGTGCCAGCGTCGGTTTGTTGTGGTAAATAGACATGTACGAAAAATAAAGATGAAAACTCTCTTAGTAAATAGTATGGTCTGCAGCGTATCATCATATTCTCACTCAGGCAAGCAACAATTCAAGACGTCCTTAACATTAGAGATCACGCATCAGCTGTTTTTAGCAAAGAGACATACCCCTACTCCCTTCGTCTTACCCGAGTCTGCCCTCCGGTCTTGACAATGCATAGAAAAACCACAGAGATGTATATCCATGTCCTCTTTCAGCCACAACTCTGAGAAACATAGGATATTACAGTTTTTCAGGTCCTGTTGATAGGATAGTCTTGAACAGAGCTCATCCAGTTTGTTCTCCAGTGATTGCACGGTCTCCGCTGCTTCCTCTTGCGAGTCCCGGGGATTAGGGCCTGGTCTGGAGTAAGCAGAACGTCCAGAGCTGCCGACTCATTGAAGTAGAAATGTTAATCTAAATTGAGGTTAGTGAACGCTGTTCTGATGTCCAGAAGCTGTTTTCGGTCATAGGAATGATGGCGGATACATTATGTACAAAAAAAGGGGGGGCATTCTTCTTACCAAAAAACACCAATGGTAAATGAATATCACACCATCTTCCTACCAAACCACATGAGCTTTGTTTTGGAGGTGTTCAGAACAAGGTTAAGGGCAGAGAAAGCTTGCTGGACACTAATAAAGATTTGTTGTAGAGCGTTCAACACAAAATCCGGGTAGGGGCCATCTGAGTATAAGACTCTATAATCTGCATATAAGTGGATGAGCGAGCTTCCTACTACCTGAGCTATGTTGTTGATGTAAATTGAGAAGGCGTGGGGCCTAGGATCGAGCCTTGGGGTACTCCCTTGGTGACAGGCAGAGGCTGAGACAGCAGATGTTCTGACTTTACACATTGCACTATTTGAGAGAGGTAGTTAGCAAACTATGCCAAAGACCCCTCAGAGACACAAATACTCCTTATCCGACCCACAAGAAAGTAATGGTGTACCGTATCGAAAGCTTTGGCAAAGTCAATAAAGATAGCAGCACAACATTGCTTAGAGTCAAGGGCAGTGGTGACATCATTTAGGGCCTTTAAGGTGGCAGTGACACATCCATAACCTGAGCGGAAACCAGATTGTGTACCAGAGGGAATACTATAGACATCAAGAAAGCTAATCAGTTGATTATTTACATGTTTTTCCCAACACTTTTGATAAACAGGGCAAGATAGAAATTGGCCTATAACAGTTACGATCAGTTTGATCTCCCCTTTTAAATAAAGGATGTACCGTGGCTGCCTTTGAAGCACTGGGAACCTCCCCAGAGAGGAGAGACAGGTTAAAAAGGTGAGAGATAGGCTCAGCGATGATAGAGGCTGCAACCTTAAAGAACATAGGATCTAAACCATATGACCTAGATGTTTTTTTGTGTGTCACATTTATGGAGCTCCTTTAGCACCTCAGACTCTGTTGACCGCCTGCAGGGAGAAGCTGGGCATGGGAAAAAGAGGGAGGAGCATTAGGGCTAGTCGCATCAGAAGGGCTGGGAGATGAGGAAGTGTTGGACGGGCAATGAGGTGTGGCTGAGTGAAATAGAAATCCTGACTTAATGAAGTGGTGATTAAAGAGCTCAGCCATGTGCTCCTTGTCAGTTACAACCACATCATCAACATTAATGGACATGGGCAGCTGTGAGGAGGGGGGTTAATTCTCCAGGTCTCTCACCGTCTTCCAGAACTTCTTGGGGTCAGACCCACAGAGAGAGAACTGCTCCTTAAAGTTACTAACGTTGGCCTTCCAGATAGCCTGAGTGCGCTTATTTCTCATTTGCCCGAACAACAGCCAGTCAGCCTGAGTTTTTGTGTTCTGAGCCTTTCGCCAAAAGGTGTTCTTGAGGTGGTGTAATGCTGCCAGATCACGGTCAAACCAGGGCCTGAACCTGTTTTTAATACACATTTTCTTTATGGGGGTGTGCTTGTTAACAATACCACTGAAAGATTTTTTAAAAATTAGGTCTAAGCATCTTCGACAGAGGGGATCAAGCTGATTCTATACCAATTAACCTCCCGAGTGGCGCAGTGGTCTAAGGCACTGCAGTGCTAGCTGTGCCACTAGAGATCCTGGTTTGAATCCAGGCTCTGTCGTAGCCGGCCGCGACCGGGAGACCCATGGGGCGGCGCACAATTGGCCCAGCGTCGTCCAGGGTAGGGGAGGGAATGGCCGGCAGGGATGTAGCTCAGTTGGTAGAGCATGGCGTTTGCAACGCCAGGGTTGTGGGTTCGATTCCCACGGGGGGCCAGTATGAAAAAATATATATAATAATAATAATGTATGCACTCACTAACTGTAAGTCGCTCTGGATAAGAGCGTCTGCTAAATGACTAAAATGTAAATGTAATTTACAGAGGCCATAGTCATAGACTGTTCTCTCTGCTACCACATGGCAAGTGGTACCGGACCACCAGGTCTAGGTCCAAAAGGCTTCTTAACAGCTTCTACCCCCAAGCCATAAGACCCCTGAACAGCTAATCACTATTTTCATTGCCCCCAACCCCCTCACGCTGCTGCTACTACTCTATGTTTACCATCTATGCAGTCACTTTAACTATACCTACATGTACATATTACCTCAACTAACCGGTTCCCCCGCACGTTGACTCTGTACCAGTACCCCCTGTATATAGCCTCACTAATGTTATTTTACTGCTTAAATTTTTTACTTACCTATTGTTTACTTAACACTTGTTTTTCTTAAAACTGCATTGTTGGTTAAGAGCTTGTAAGTAAGCATTTCACTGTTGTATTCGGCGCATGTGACAAATAACATTTGATTTGAGGTCCTGAAGGAAGGCTTGCTCATTAAAGTTTTTCAGCAAGTGTCTGACAAATCAGGATAGGTCATTTAAAATGAGTCCCACCGTAACGCCGGCTCATTTTGGACTTCCAACCCCTTTTAAACATTGTTTGTTTGAGCTATAGACTTCTGAAATAGACTAATTGGATTAGTCTATTTCTTCTGCATCCGTAGATACCAACCATTAGTCTGTGATTAACGGGGCTGAGCTACAGTGTTGTTTGTGAGAGCTAAATCGTTTTTTTTTCTGCATAGAAATTTGTTAAGCTGGCCATCTAAGTGTAAATTTCTTAAAATAATACCATCTTTGAGAACTAACAAACAAATAAAAGCTAGACATTCTTGGAGAATCGAAAATTCCAAAAATCGTGCATTCAGAGTACATGCCCATTGATTTTGTTGTAATGTTTGAGCAGGGGAACACAGAATACATAGAATTGCAGGAAATTAGCTTTAAAACTGCAAAATTGTTTCTCAGCTCAATGCCAAACTGTGTAGAATTGCTGGTGGGAAGGCCTTGTCTGTGTAGGCAATAGTCAGTGTCTCGAATGTGGAAACAAACATTCCCACTGAGCACAGACGTCAGTTCAACATCTAGTTTTGATTTACATTTGGTTGTGTTGTCAACTAAAGTGAATTCAACCTGAAATCAACAAACAATTTCACCCAGTCATTGGATTTGGGTTAAAAAAATTAACAAAATTCCCTTACATGTATGACTTTTTGCAAATCTAAATCAGTTTTCCATGTTGATTCAACATCATCACATTGAATTTTTTGGTTGAAATGACATGGGAACAATGTTGATTCAACCAGTTTTTTCCCAGTGGGTAGTCTGTCCCACGGTCGGGTAAACGAGCAAGTTCATAGTCAACAAAGCGCGCATGAGTCATGGAGTAAGATTCATGAGCGTTGATCAGGTTTTATTTGTACTTGCAAACATGATTTTGGAATCTGGGGATAATACTAGCCAAAAATAAAAGTTTACAGCAGTAACCTTTCTGTAATCAACTCAAAGATTTCACCTAAGCTTGACACTTTAAACATTGATTAGTCATCATTCTTCACATTTATCATTCATAGAAAGGCAACATACTGACAGTCAACAAATTCATTGGTTCCATCTCAGAAGTTTTGTAATTTGCACATAGGCTATAGCTAGATAATAATGCATTGGACCTCTCAGCCCAGAGCTGGACCTCAGACTCTCTCCCTCCCCAGTCCTTTCGGCTAAGTAAGTGCTTTACATTCCTAACAATGTAACTTTTATCTGATATTAGGTCAATGATTGGACCATGTGATTGAGGTTTACCCTATTGATTTGCCATAAGGTAAAGAGACACATTTATGTGCAAACTGTGCATCTAGGATTTGCAGTCCTCTAGTTATGTTGAAACACTTGATGTCCAAAGGCTCTTCTGCATAGGTCACTGGATTAGGGGGCCAATGTATGTACAAATTCCCTGTAACGATATGGATGGAAATATTTTTACGATTCTTGTTAGAATAAAACAATTTAGAATCAGAATTGCAATTTTTGCCAAATAGAAATGGCAACTGAAGAGTTGACAAGATTTTCTAACCGGATGATGTCTGGCAGGCGAGGGTCTTTGTATAATCCATTGTGAAGGTACCCAAGGGCTCCGGCGAACGGTATCATCTTTACCTGATTCTCCGAGTTCTGTGCACTCTGTGCTATTTCATACAGCTTGATCGGAACACAAAGTATTAGGGGTGGAAACTTCCTTTACTGTAAATATCATGTTTCCAGGAACTCTTCTTGATATAGTCATTCAACCCATACAGATAATATCAAAAATGTTGCTTGGGATACTATGGACAGATCACAATCGAGAAATGATTGTTAGTTACAGTAAAAGTATCATTCCACACCTGCTGTGCCATGTGGATGGGCACTATGTGGTCATCCTCTGCATGAAGGATCAGAAGACGACTCCTCATCCTCTTCAAGCTGTGGAGAGATGGTGAAACATCACTTTTCATGAACAGTCAACCTCAATCTCTCAGAACGATTCTCAAACACATTTGGTTGCAGTGCATTCAGAAAGTATTCATACCCCTTGACCTATTCCACATTTTGTTGTGTTAAAGCCTGAATTCAACATTTCTCTCACCCATCTACACACAATACCCCATAATGAAGTGAAAACATGTTTTTAGAAATGTTAGCAAATGTATTTGAAAATTAAATACAGAAATATCTAATTTACATAAGTATTCACACCCCTGAGTCAATACATGTTAGAATAGTTTGTTTGTTTTTTTACTCCCTAGTCCTTGCCAATGACAAGTATACCCATAACATGATGAAGCCACCACCCATGCTTGAAAATATGAAGAGTGGTACTTAGTGATGTGTTGGATTTGCCCCAAACATAACGCTTTGTATTCAGGACATGAAGTTCATTTCTTTGCCACATTTTTTGCAGTTTTACTTTAGTGCCTCATTGCAAACAGGATGCATGTTTTGGAATATTTTTATTCTGTACAGGCTTCCTTCTTTTCACTCTGTCATTTAGGTTAGTATTGTGGAGTAACTCAAATGTTGTTGATCCATAGTCAGTTTTCTTCTATCACAGCCATTAAACTCTGTAACTGTTTTAAAGTCACCATTGGCATCATGGTGAAATCCCTGAGCGGTTTCCTTCCTCTCCGGCAACTGAGTTCGGAAGGACGCATGTATCTTTGTAGTGACTGGATGTATTGATACACCATCCAAAGTGTAATTAATAACTTCACCATGCTCAAAGGGATATTCAATGTCTGCTTTTTTTTTTCCCCATCTACCAATGGGTGCCCTTCTTTGCGAGAAATTGAAAAACCTCCCTGGTCTTTGTGGTTGAATCTGTGTTTGCAATTCACAGAGATGAGGTAGTCACATAAAAAATGACATTACACACTGTTATTGCACACACAGTCCATGGAACTTATTATGTGACTTGTTAAGCACATTTTTACTCCTGAACTTATTTAGGCTTGCCATAACAAAGGGTTGAATACTTATTGACTCAAGACATTTCAGCTTTTCATTTGTAATTAATTTGTAAAATATTGTAAAAACATTATTCCACTTTGACATTATGGGGTATTGTGTGTAGATCAGTGACATAAAATCTCAATTTAATCCATTTTAAATTCAGGCTGTAACACAACAAAATGTGGAAAAAGTCAAGGGGTGTGAATAATTTCTGAAGGCACTGTAGCAGTTATTTTGATTTGATACAGCATATTGCAAACCTTATAACCTCCGCATATTGCAAACCTTTTAACCTCAAAATAAAGGATGATAACTACACAGAAAAGTTGAATAAAGCAAAATAAATGTAAAAAATAAAATAATAATCTGAATCTAAATCGAGAAAATACGTACTTTTCATCATTAGGGAAGATGACATTGTTTTCTGCCATTGTGTCCAGGAAAAAGTACTCAAAACCTGGGAACGTCCAATAAAACTGAGGACACAAGGAAAATTAAACATGAAGACAAGTATAGTTTAGTACATGAATGAATACAAAATCATGGCATTTTAAGATGTACCGCATCTCCATGGAGAGGAGAGGATGTGAGTCTTACCCAGCCAAACGGATGATGGGCACCTTCCTGTCGAATGTTGGTGTATGCTCCCTCAATGATCACACCATCAACAACAATCCCTGATAAAAGCAAAAACTTAAGTATATCAAGTCAGCTTCCATGAACTGAGTCACACAAAAAACATTCATGAAATGTGTATTGTACTGTAACTAGAGGGTATAAAATATTAAAGTTGAATGGGTTCAATAAAGCCTACCTTGTTCCATTAGTTTGACTGCAGTATTAGTGGCCACTCTGTACACAGATGAGGGGTAAAATGGTGTTTACTGATCATGTCTCATACTCTGAGTCACTGTCAAAATGTTCTGTCATATCTAATCATTGATTGGAGTATTTCAAATCAATCATCACCATTAGTGGTGGTAGATAAGTAGTAGTAGTAGTAGTAGTAGTGGTGACATTCTCTAATAACTTAAACATCTCACAAATATATATATTGTGTATGAGGGGTGGATCAAGCAACAAATTAAACAAATAAGTGTTAATTAAAAATAAATGTTTTTGTCACATACACCAGATAGGTGCAGTGAAATGTGTTGTTTTTTTACAGGGTCAGCCATAGTAGTATGGCGCCCCTAGAGAAAATGAGGGTTAAGTGCCTTGCTCAAACAGTTAAATATAATACGATTTAAAATCATGAAAAGCCTACCAGTGGAATGAAATACATATCTATTTGGAATGTAAGGCAAAGGTAATACAGGTACAGGTCAAGTTAATCAAGGTACAAGTAATCAAATGTAATATTTTGTTTGCTTATTCAGTAACACACAATATTACCTTTGATTACCTTTACAGATGAAGGATCGTCATTTGAGCCAGTTTCCTACAGCAGGAAAATAACCATGCAATCCAGGAAATGTGAATTATTATGTGGATTATAATTAAATGGACATTTTCCTAGGGGTTGATACATTTTTCATTAAGTCAAATGAAGTCTGAAATATCAAAGTGGAAATTACGAACTTTAGAAGCCTTTTTAAAACTCAACATACACTACAAGTTTGCATTTCCTGCCGTGCAGGAAAATTCTCAGCACCAAGAGTGATCCTACATCTGTACCTTTGCCTTACACCCCAATTACATTACATGAGACGTGCATTTCATTTGACTGTTAGGCTTTTCATGATTCGAATCGTGGTCATATGATTTAACTGATATTTGTTTGATTTGAAAGCAGAACATTGTTCATTTAAGATACTGCAGTGTATAGTTTTATTTAAAGCTTGCTTGTTTCATTAGATTTTTTGTGACTTCCACCCCTCAATTGTGTGCAACTGTGCATCAGATCTGGGATAACTACAGTGCATTCGGAAAGTATTTAGACCCCTTGACTTTTTCCACATTTTGTTATGTTATAGCCTTACTTTGAAATTCAATTGTTTTTCCCCCCCTCATCAATCTACACACAATACCCCATAATGACCAAGCATTTTTGCAAATGTATTAAAAATTACAAACGGAACTATTACATTTACATAAGTATTCAGACCCTTTACTCAGTACTTTGTTGAAGCACCCTGAGCGCTCTGGAGCAGGTTTTCATCAAAGATCTCTCTGTACTTTACTCCGTTCATCTTTCCCTCGATCCTGACTAGTCTTCCAGTCCCTGCCGCTGAAAAACATCCCCACAGCATGATGCTGCCACCACCATGCTTCACCGTAGGGATGGTGCCTGGTTTACTCCAGATATGATGCTTGGCATTGGGCCAAAGAGTTCAATCTTGGTTTCATCAGACCAGAGAATCTTGTTTCTCATGGTCTGAGAGTCCTTAAGGTGCCTTTTGGCAAACTCCAAGCAGGCTGTCATGTGCCTTTTACTGTGGAATGGCTTCTGTCTGGCCACTCTACTATTTTTAATAATGACAAACCGGTTTTCGCTTTGTCATTATGGGGTATTCTGTGTAGATTGATGAAGAAAATGTTTTATTTAATCAATTTTAGAATACGGCTGTAACGTAACAAAAGGTGGAAAAAGGGAAGGGGTCTAAATACTTTCTGAATGCACTGTATAGTATATGCTTTGTAGAAAGTAACTATTTTGGGGGGAATAAATAGTTACTTTGGAGGTGACTACAACTATTTGAATACAAATCTCAGGAAGTGACTACTTTTCAGAAACTATTGGATTGGCTGCCTTTAACTAATGGCACGGTTGTATGAAACTGCATATAGAAATAGAATGAATCTCCTATACTATTCCAATCTGACAATCATTTTTGATCTACACAATACATTTCTATCTGAACATTCTGTAAATGTAAATTCTCCTGAACGTCCATTGCCTCGGGTGTACATAATCAAGTCAAACCAATTAACCAATTATATTTAGTACATATGTATAAATAAGTTGTGATGCTCAACTACTGTGTGGCTCTTTCAACGTGCCACTGAAAAGGTTTAAGCAGCAATTCATTTTATGATACCTGAAAATACTGAAGAGAAATTCAAAGGCATTTTTTGCAAACATTGCAAACAGCAAGTTGGATGCTTAGCAAAAATAACTTTGAACGTCTTTGTCCATCTGAGGGGAATGGTTCTTATTTCAAACACACACTATACCATCTTTAAAAAGGGATACTTTACTCTGAACTTTACTCAGAATACAAACTAACGTGATTTTCCACCTACCTTGGCTGTAGTTGATTCAAGAAGGCTGTTTTGGGATATTTTGTTTCCTTTCGACACTTACTAGAGCAACATTTTATTAACATGTTGTTACATAATACTTTAATTGCATTTTAATTGCATAGCAATGAGCTGAGAGTTTTTGTGTTCTACTGTACACAAGAGGAATAGTGACTGTTCCTTATTCCACTTAAGTAATAACGCCATTATTATGCAATTATAAAGCAATTTCCAAAGTCCTATGTAACAACAATGTTGCTATTGTAATAATCACAAAGGCACTAGTACTACACATGTATAATAACTTGATGTTAAGTGTTACTGTATTACTTTGTCTCACTCATTATGAAAATACTTTGTTAGTCATTTTGAAGCTGCAAAAGTGCTCTACTCTAATGTTGAGGTGATTGATTCCATGTCCCTCATGTATTTAATTCTAGGCTATAAGCTATATTAAGAGCACTCCAGACCATGTGCTAATGATGATATATTTAGACTAATTCAACTAACTGTTCTTCATCAAATACATATATTTTTTTCAAATACCTTCAAATATAAATGTGGTTTTCTGAGAGGTATTCAAAATACTTTCAAATATTATTTGGGTTTTTTAGACCTGTATTTGAATATCAAAGAAAATAGTTGCCTTTTAGTTGAAACTCTATATAAACTATATTAGACTACCTCAAGTATTTGAAAAGTTAGTATATTCAAATAAACTTCAAAATACAACTATTTTTTGCCCAGGTCTGCTGTGCATTGATATAAATAATCATTTCCACTCGCTTATCTCATCTCTACAAACTGAACCATCCACCTGAAGGCACACGTTTGGTCACTCACCCAGTGCCAAGGGAGTGTCCCCATAATACCACCAGACTGCTCCCACTGCGGGCTTTTACCCACTGGTACAAGTAGAGGGTGTCAGTGGTGAGACCAACTTCAGTGGGCTCTCCGGTGGAGTCCCCAAAACCTGTTAGAGTTTCTTATATCAATGTCTGTACATTATGCAAACATACTAGACTATGTATAGGCCTATCATATCATGTCTGTCTGCTGTAAACTTGATGCAGAGTTGTACACTGATTTGTATATGACCACAAGGGGGCAGTCACAGGCAACCCACAACAGAGGGTGAGGTAAGCTCTACTGCAGTATTAGGAAATGGGAGTTGGTTATCGGAGTCTCTTTACAGCAAGCAAGGTGAAATAACACTGTCTCACCACAAAATGTTGACTAATGCTAGGTTATCAAGGATATGTGTAATGATTATTATAATTTATTCAGACTAAATAAATAAAGCATATATGTTTCAACAGTCTAGTCAAATGTAAGTATAACCAACCTCTGTAGTCCAAAGCCAAAACATGGTAACCTATTGAACTCAGCACCTGTGGACACAAAGGCCAATCACCAATTTATCAATCACCAATGTAATTCTGCCATGTTGAAGTAACTTTTGATGTAGTCGACAGTCACTTACATTTATTACTCCCACACGGTGACTTGCTGCCCTGTTTGAAAGAATGTGTACTTTTAGATTCAAAGTGAGAACAGTGGCCATTTGCAATTTTATTGTACAGGAATCCATTGTTCTTGCTACCTTGTGCCTCCATTGCCATGAAGATAAATGATAATCGGAATTCCAGCTCCCAAAGAATCTTGGTACCATTCCAAATCCTTTCCCTGTGCCTCCTTCCACTGACTTTCAGGGACTGTGTGCCTTGAAGATATTGTACAGTGACAACACTTGTAAGTAACATTAGGAAGTGACAAGTGGAAGGGACGATGTATAGACTTTGATGTATAAAGTTCAATGCTGTCTTTATAAAGCTACACTGTCCAGTGGCAGTGAGTGTACTTCCGAAGTAAGGTAATTAGGCTAAATTACCATACTCACAAAGTAACCTGGAGAAAGCCTACTCACCATACACCCAATGAGATCCCTTGCTCAGATTGAAGGTACATGTTCACTGTGTGGTTAAGAGACAGGTCAGCTGGCTGGCTAAGGTTGACAAAGAATGGGACCCTGACTAAAAACAAGGAGAGAAACAGACTATAAGTTTTATGATTTGTTATTCCTGATTTGTCCAGTATTTTGGATAATTCTCATGATTAGCTTACACTCACCTCTGTGAGAATACACCAGGTGTTTTATGATGTCAGGGAACAGTCGCATCATGAAAGGCACAGAAACATAAATGACACATACGGCCAGGAGACCTCTTTTGAACCACCACAGCAAACGGGAGCTAGGTCTGAGAGAGAGAGAGAGAGAGAGAGAAAGCATCATCACTTCCCCAAATGCAAGACAAAAAGTATCAACATTGCAATGACAAAGGTCCATGCTGTGTCAGCGGATCTTACTGGATATTGGCATTGAAGCGCTTTTTAGGTCAATAACAGGGAGCAATAGTAATGGGGTCTTTTTGTAGGCGCTAATGGAGACTAACTCCGCAATGGCTCATTGGCCAAAGCCTACGGAGAAATAAATGGGCTTTTTGTAGGGTTTTTGGATGAACGCAGAAAATAAGGCCTGTGGCAAACACAGGCTTAGAAGATCTTATACGTTTTGTTCTATGAGATAGTTGAAAATTAACATCACTTTTTTGATTTTTGAAGCATTTGTCATCAAAATAAGCACAGAAAGGCTTCATAATTCATAAAGGTCATGTTAGCTGACTGATATTATCTGATAGAACAAAACTAATAAGATCTCATAAAAGGACTCTACACTGTCTACGCAAACAGCCGACGGAGTGTCGCAGTGTCATTTTAAGTCACAAAATGGGCTGCTCCTTGTACATACATGAGCTCCCCATGAAATTTGGAACGCAGCGTATAGTTACTTGCGCAGACTTGGGGGGCAGTATTGAGGTAGTTTTGCAACAGAAGTGTGTCTACATCACAACCCTTATGGTATTTATGAACACGGAAGCAATGGACATGCTCCTACTGCCACAGTACTTGCACGTTTGCTTTTATTTCGACTGTCGCTACACGCAATTACAGTGCATTCGGAAAGTATTCAGACACCTTTACTTTTTCCACTTTGTTACGTTACAGCCTTATTCTAAAATTGATTAAATTATTTTTCCCCCATCAATCTACACACTATACCCCATAATGACAAAGCAAAAACAGGTTTTTAGAAATGTTTGCTAATTTATGTATTTTTTAAAACTGAAATACCTTATTTACATAAGTATTCAGACCCTTTGCTATGAGAAATTGAGCTCAGGTGCATCCTGTTTCCATTGATCATCCTTGAGATGTTTCTACAACTTGATTGGAGTCCACCTGTGGTAAATTCAATTGATTGGACATGATTTGGAAAGGCACACACCGGTCTATATAAAAGGTCCCACAGTTGACAGTGCATGTCAGAACAAAAACCAAGCCATGAGGTCAAAGGAATTGTCAGTAGTGCTCCGAGACAGGATTGTGTCGAGGCACAGATCTAGGAAAGGGTACCAAAAAATGTCTGCAGCATTGAAGGTCCCCAAGAATACAGTGGCCTCCACCATTCTTAAATGGAAGAAGTTTGGAACCACCAAGACTCTTCCTAGACAAACTGAGCAATCAGGGGAGAAGGGCCTTGGTAAGGGAGGTGACCAAGAACCCGACGGTCACTCTGACAGAGCTCCAGAGTTCCTCTGTTGAGATTGGAGAAACTTCCAGAAGGACAACCATCTCTGCAGCACTCCACCAAAGATGAACAAAGCAAAGTACAGAGAGATCCTTGATTAAAACCTGCTCCAGAGCGCTCAGGACCTCAGACTGGGGTGAAGGTTCACCTTCCAACAGGACAACGACCCTAAGAACACAGCCAAGACACCGCAGGAGTGGCTTTGGGACAAGTCTCTGAATGTCCTTGAGTGGCCCAGCCAGAGGCCGGACTTGAACCCGATTGAACATCTCTGGAGCCCTGAAAATAGCTGTGCAGCGACGCTCCCCATCCAACCTGACAGAGCTTGAGACAATCTGCAGAGAAGAATGGGAGAAACTCCCGAAATAGAGGTGTGCCAAGCTTGTAGCGTCATACCCAAGAAGTCTCGAGGCTGGAATTGCTGCCAAAGGTGCTTCAACAAAGTACTGAGTAAAGGGTCTGAATACTTACAGTGAGGGAAAAAAGTATTTGATCCCCTGCTGATTTTGTACGTTTGCCTACTGACAAAGAAATGATCAGTCTATAATTGTAATGGTAGGTTTATTTGAACAGTAAGAGACAGAATAACAACAACAAAATCCAGAAAAATGCATGTAAGAAATGTTATAAATTGATTTGCATTTTAATTAGGGAAATAAGTATTTGACCCCCTCTCAATCAGAAAGATTTCTGGCTCCCAGGTGTCTTTTATACAGGTAACGAGCTGAGATTAGGAGCACACTGTTAAAGGGAGTGCTCTTAATCTCAGCTTGTTACCTGTATAAAAAAGACACCTGTCCACAGAAGCAATCAATCAATCAGATTCCAATCTCTCCACCATGGCCAAGACCAAGGAGCTCTCCAAGTATGTCAGGGACAAGATTGTAGACCTACACAGGGCTGGAATGGGCTACAAGACCATCGCCAAGCAGCTTGGTGAGAAGGTGACAACAGTTGGTGCGATTATTCGCAAATGGAAGAAACACAAAAGAACTGTCAATCTCCCTCGGCCTGGGGCTCCATGCAAGATCTCACCTCGTGGAGTTGCAATGATCATGAGAACGGTGAGGAATCAGCCCAGAACTACACGGGAGGATCTTGTCAATGATCTCAAGGCAGCTGGGACCATAGTCACCAAGAAAACAATTGGTAACACACTACGCCGTGAAGGACTGAAATCCGAAATCCTACAGCGCCCGCAAGGTCCCTCTGCTCAAGAAAGCACATATAAATGCCCGTCTGAAGTTTGCCAATGAACATTTGAATGATTCAGAGGAGAACTGGGTGAAAGTGTTGTGGTCAGATGAGACCAAAATGGAGCTCTTTGGCATCAACTCAACTCGCCGTGTTTGGAGGAGGAGGAATGGTGCCTATGACCCCAAGAACACCATCCCCACCGTCAAACATGGAGATGGAAACATTATGCTTTGTGGGTGTTTTTCTGCTAAGGGGACAGGACAACTTCACCGCATCAAAGGGACGATGGACGGGGCCATTTACCGTCAAATCTTGGGTGAGAACCTCCTTCCCTCAGCCAGGGCATTTGAAAATGGGTCGTGGATGGGTATTCCAGCATGACAATGACCCAAAACACACGGCCAAGGCAACAAAGGAGTGGCTCAAGAAGAAGCACATTAAGGTCCTGGAGTGGCCTAGCCAGTCTCCAGACCTTAATCCCATAGAAAATATGTGGAGGGAGCTTAAGGTTCGAGTTGCCAAACGTCAGCCTCGAAACCTTAATGACTTGGAGAAGATCTGCAAAGAGGAGTGGGACAAAATCCCTCCTGAGATGTGTGCAAACCAGGTGGCCAACTACAAGAAACGTCTGACCTCTGTGATTGGCAACAAGGGTTTTGCCACCAAGTACTAAGTCATGTTTTGCTGAGGGGTCAAATACTTATTTCCCTCATTAAAATGCAAATCAATTCATAAATTTCTTTACATGCGTTTTTCTGGATTTTGTTGTTGTTATTCTGTCTCTCACTGTTCAAATAAACCTACCATTAAAATTATAGACTGATCATGTCTTTGTCAGTGGGCAAACGTACAAAATCAGCAGGGGATCAAATACTTTTTTCCCTCACTGTATGTAAATGTGATATTTCAGTTGTTTTTTTTTCATATATATTTGCAAAAATTTCTAAAAAGCTGTTTTTGCTTTGTCATTATGGGGTATTGTGTGTAGATTGATAACATTAAAAAAAGCAATTTTAGAGTAAGGCTATAACGTAACAAAATGTGGAAAAAGTCAAGGGGTCTGTTTTGTCCGAGTTACTTTTAAACTCGGACAAAACAGAGATGCTTGTTCTAGGTCCCAAGAAACAAAGAGATCTTCTGTTAAATCTGACAATTCATCTAGATGGTTGTAAAGTCGTCTCAAATAAAACTGTGAAGGACCTCGGTGTTACTCTTGACCCTGATCTCTCTTTTGACGAACATATCAAGACTGTTTCAAGGACAGCTTTTTTCCATCTACGTAACATTGCAAAAATCAGAAATTTTCTGTCCAAAAATGATGCAGAAAAATTAATCCATGCATTTGTTACTTCTAGGTTAGACTACTGCAATGCTCTATTTTCCGGCTACCCGGATAAAGCACTAAATAAACTTCAGTTAGTGCTAAATACGGCTGCTAGAATCCTGACTAGAACCAAGAAATTTGATCATATTACTCCAGTGCTAGCTTCCCTACACTGGCTTCCTGTTAAGGCAAGGGCTGTTTTCAAGGTTTTACTGTTAACCTATAAAGCATTACATGGGCTTGCTCCTACCTATCTTTCCGAGTTGGTCCTGCCGTACATACCAATACGTACGCTACGGTCACAAGACGCAGGCCTCCTAATTGTCCCTAGAATTTCTAAGCAAACAGCGGGAGGCAGGGCTTTCTCCTATATATCTCCATTTTTATGGAACAGTCTGCCTACCCATGTGAGAGACGCAGACTCGGTCTCAACCTTTAAGTCTTTACTGAAGACTTATCTCTTCAGTAGGTCATATGATTGAGTGTAGTCTGGCCCAGGAGTGTGAAGGTGAACGGAAAGGCTGGAGCAACGAACAGCCCTTGCTGTCTCTGCCGGGCCGGTTCCCCTCTCCACTGGGGTTCTCTGCCTCTAACCCTGTTGCAGGGGCTGAGTCACTGGCTTGCTGGTGCTCTTTCATGCCGTCCCTGGGAGGGTGCGTCACTTGAGTGGGTTGAGTTACTGACGTGATCTTCCTGTCTGGGTTGGCGCCCCTTGGTTTGTGCTGTGGTGAGACCTCTGTGGGCTATACTCGGCCTTGTCTCAGGATTGTAAGTTGGTGGTTGGGGATATCCCTCTAGTGGTGCGGGGGCTGTGCTTTGGCGGAGTGGGTGGGGTTATATCCTTCCTGTTTGGCCCTGTCCGGGGTTTCTTCGGATGGGGCCACAGTGTCTCCGGACCGCTCCTGTCTCAGCCTCCAGTATTTATGCTGCAGTAGTTTATGTGTCGGGGGCTGGGGTTAGTTGGTTATACCTGGAGTACTTCTCCTGTCTTATCCAGTGTCCTGTGTGAATTTAAGTATGCTCTCTCTAATTCTCTCGTTCTCTCTTTCTCTCTGAGAACCTGAGCCCTAGGACCATACGTCAGGACTACCGGGCATGATGACACCTTGCTGTCCCCAGTCCGCCTGGCCTTGCTGCTATTCCAGTTTCAACTGTTCTGCCTGCGACTACGAAACCCCTACCTGTCCCAGACCTGCTGTTTTCAACTCTTTAATGATCGGCCATGAAAAGCCAACTGAGAGACCTGAGCCCTAGGACCATACGTCGGGACTACCGGCCGTGGTGACTCCTTGCTGTCCCCAGTCCGCCTGGCCTTGCTGCTATTCCAGTTTCAACTGTTCTGCCTGCGGTTATGGAACCCCTACCTGTCCCAGACCTGCTGTTTTCAACTCTTAATGATCGGCTATGAAAAGCCAACTGAGATTTATTCCTGATTATTATTTGACCATGCTTGTCACTTATGAACATTTTTGAACATCTTGGCATGGTTCTGTTATAATCTCCACCCGGCACAGCCAGAAGAGGACTGGCCACCCCTCATAGCCTGGTTCCTCTCTAGGTTTCTTCCTAGGCTTTCGCCTTTCTAGGGAGTTTTTCCTAGCCACCGTGCTTCTACACCTGCATTACTAGCTGTTTGGGGTTTTAGGCTGGGTTTCTGTACAGCACTTCGAGATATTAGCTGATGTAAGAAGGGCTATATAAAATAAAATTGATTGATTGAATACTTCCCGAATGCACTGTATGTCCCTCTCAGTTTTGAGCAGCGTCTGTCTGAGGAGGTGAGTATGTTTTGTGTGAGCATGTTTAACTCAAAGGAGCTCATGGAGATGTTAAGATTGCTTGCAATGTATTCGAATGTGTTCTCCATCTGCTTGTAGGTGTTGGAGGGGGGATGGCGTTGTGGACAGCCAAGAGACCGAGCAGAGGCCCGATGGCCCATCAACAGGTGGTTCATCATCTCCCCGATCTCAGCACCTCCCTGGCCCTTTTCACCAATGCTCAATGCACCTTCCAGACGCACCATCGCTCTCTGACCCAGCACTCCATCAACCTCCGCCCCATCTGCCCGACCCAGCTCCAGTGGCTGGAAGAGGAAGACCGATGAGAGTCCTTTGGAAGCTGAAATTATGCAGCAGGTGGCGGAAATAATGTAACGGCGACATAGTCCAGCAAGTGCCCTCATTGACACCATTGGACCATGGATGGCGCGTCTTCCTCCTGACAACCATATTGCATTTGTCAGGGACATGACGTTGAACTTTTGTAGTGTGCTAAAGACATTTGTACAGATGTTGGTGGTGAACATGTTTTTCTGTATTTTTTTCCCCTTCTTATTCACAAGTTATGTTGGTGGGTAATTTACTGGGGGTATTTTGCATGTTTGTTTTAGGTTTCTTTGCCATTGGCTTATTTTATAATTCATATGTTAAGGTGGTGAGTAATTTACTGGTTTGCCTTTGCACATGTCCCCTTTTGTGATATTTTGTTCATTGAAATAAATACATTTCTAGCAAAAGGTCTGCAAATCTCTGTCTGGTTATTTATACGTGGCAGAAAATATTGCTGTACTCTGAAGCAGTCACTCAGTAAGCTTGTAGTGCTTTGTACATGGGCTACGTAGGGGTCTGTTCTTATTGTCTACAGTTGGACAGCCATTCTTACCCATGTACCATAGCAGGAAGATCCTCATTTAAATGGTTAAAAGGCCACTACACCTAAGCCTGTGTTGACCTCAGACCCAGTGGCGACCCATTTCAGGGCAGGTGGGGCAGAGCCTGTTTTGAGCCCCACATGTTTGCCTGATTTGCATGTTATTTTGGCATTAATACATGTCACATTAGTTTGCAAACAATGTATTTACAAAATAATAATTGAGTTAGTAAAACTGCACCAAACATGGTGTCTTTTTTTGCTTTCTTGAGCAAGGCAGCTCCAAAATGTAGGTTTTTCAGCCTAGCTCAGTGCTTTCTGTGGTGGTGGGGCAGCCAGCGGAAAATACAGAGCGTAGGGGTTGGAAATGTTCTCTAGTCGCGCCGTGATTGGCCCAGTGTTCTGTCACTCATGGGGACACTACGTCAACGCAAAATCTACGGGGAGAGCTCGAAAATTCAAGCCCCTTGGCTGCTGCCATAGAGTTACACTAGAAGTGCCCATCCAAAAAAGCTTAAGGTCATTGGCCACAGATAAAATGACGTCAAATCACGTTATATCTACCGTAGCTTTGATTGGACTGACCATGTCAACATCATACTTTCAAAATCAACAATCTACTGACGAATCCTTTTCAATCCTTGTCATATGAAGAGAAGTTATGAAGAGAAATTATAGATAAAATGTATCGGTGCTCATCGGCCATTGGACATACACATTACACAACAAATTGGAAATTGCAAATTCAACAATGAGTGGTTTGGAAGGAATCAGTGGCTAACTGCAAGCATTGCAAAGCAATCACTAGCCTGTTATTCAGTGGAGTGGGAGTGTGGTCCAAGTCTGGGGTTAAGGGTCTCTTTTCCAAGCTTAAAAGGATAAACATTCAACATTGGCCATGCTGTCAATCCAGCATGACCTCTGCCGCGTTCAAAACAATTGGAAACTCTGAACTGGGAAATCTCAGACTTCAGTGAATTTTGAACGGTCATCCAACTCGGAATTCCAAGTTGGGAACTCTGGCCTCTTTCTAGAGCTCCGACCTGAAGATCACTGATGTCATGATTCAACCTTGTTTTTTCCCCCCAGAGTTCCCAGTTGTCTTGAAAGAACCATAAATCCAGAGAATGCCAGACTTTGATGACAAAGTTTGATGACAATTTGCCCACGAAGGACCGCCGTGCCACCTTCCTGTTCAAGTGAGCACTGCACAACAAGGGGAGTCCAAAAATGTCTTGTATGCTGCTGCATAAATGATGTAATATGCCAGGGAGATATGTATACTGTAGCTAAGAAAGTAATGCTAAGTGTATGTTGTGCAGTAAGCTGTTAGTAGCCCATGTGCCTCACCCTAATAATTTAGTCCCTTTCCCCATCATAACTTAGCCTACTGTTCTGACTTGGTGGCGCACATGTAGCCTATAGCCTGTTTTAGAGAAATGTAACCATTTAATATTGTAAGAGCTTTCATTGTCTGCTTATATGTCCCCTTTATTTATCCTACGGTTCTGACTTGGTGTACAGGGAGAATACTGTAAGAACGGCCCATGTTCTGAATTCTGTCGCTGTACATTTCAAAAGTGCTGAACAAATAGTTAATTGACTACATGCATCCTAGCTCGCTTATTAATGTATTAATCAAAATTACGGATTGTCTCTTATCCACTCGTCGTCCCCTTATGCCATAGTTTGTATATCTCAACTGTCAGTAGAAACCACATTTGTTTAAGCAAGTCAGCCATATCAGCTACGTTTTTCTAAAAGGCAGTAAATGAGGCTGAATGAACTGTTTCGCTGCCAGACATGGCTCAGCTGATAGCCAGGTGTAGCAGTGGTAACGTGTTGGGACAGCATTATGTAGCCCCTAACAGTTTGTGGGCACCGTTTGTCATCGTTATAGGTCAATTAACGTATTGTTTAGTGTTGTGTTGTGTCGTGTCGTGGCTTTGACGGCATGTCTCTAAAAAAAAACAATAGGTGAGTTTGCCCACCAAGATTTACATGCTAAAATCGCCACTGCTCAGACCTTATTTTCATTCGGCGTTTATCCCCCCAAAACATTAATTTCCCCCATAGGAATGGCTGAACGAACCTGAGGTTTCATTTCTGTTTTTTAGGACTACAAACTGGCGAGCTCCTAACAGGCCTATTTACTTACTAGACTATACTCTAGTCTAGAGAGCATAATTTACACAATTTTACCTCGGCTGCGCACTCGATGACACACCAGCTTCATCTTCGGCAGTCTTCTGCTTCTTGGAGTCACGGTCAGCAGTCCTCTTCCTCATCCTGAGACGTCTAGATTGACATCTAGGCTTTGTGACTAACTACTTTGTCTTTTGTCGCCTACCGTAAGTCTGTTTTTTTGTCTGATGCTGCGTTTGTAGCCAAGTGGAAAGTTAGCACCATAGAGTTAGATAGAGAACTCTAGATAATAAAACCCGTTGATTTTTCCCAGTCCTATGTGGTAAACAGAGGATCAAAGAGAGGCCATCTCCATTTCGAAGTAGTCTGTTTTCTTATTTTACTGCTTCTATGAGTTGGTAAACAAACTGAAAGGTTGAATACTGCCACCTAGAGTGGGTTATTTTAACAGGTAGAAAGCCAAGGATGGCGATTTACTGCCACCTACAGTTATGGAATATTTGCTAAGAAGTGTAATTCATTGGCTGATCGCTTCTGATGACCCCAATGGAATAATGGGATCCTTCCTTTACCCATAGGAAGTCCCACCCAGTTCACTACTTTAAAATGGTTTAAGCCCTCAATGGCAATGTCCATGTGAAAACATGTTTAATCTATCTAGAGCCCTCCAACTCTAAGGTGGTAAATTCCCACTTCCCAATTGGTTATGAATGCAGCATAACTCATAGGATCTATAATATGTGCAAAAAGATGGTGGATAAATGAAGACAGTTCACTCAGGCCGTTTACCATTAAGAAAAGTCAGTTCCTGTCTACTTAAGGGGGTGGCTCTCCCACAGACACCAATGCAATAGCAGCTGGGTCTGGTCTACTTAGTTCATTGACCTCCATTGTAACAGAAAAAATGAGGGTGTGGGATGTCTCCCTTCCTCTTCCATCTCTGATGTGGGTGAAAGAACAGTACTCCCACGTTGACGATAAGGAAATGAGGGAGGAGTAAAGCTGGTTTAAAGTGACCCAGAGTAACCTATGTACAAGCCATGCAAGAACACCTCGGGTCTACCTTATGAATTTATAAATTAGAAATGTGTGTGGCAATCATTGAAAGTAAGGAAAACAGTCTTTCTTAGAACACAATCCCAATGCACAAAGGCCGTTTACATACTTCAGTTTGTACACTAGATTGGGATGTAAAATAATTTTGTTAGAGGGATCTTTTCACATGGCACATATACAATTCAGTAGGCTACCTACAGTGTAAGCCTATGAATAAGGAATTTGATTTGGTATCTGTTTCCATGTTTTATGATCACAGTAAAGGAGCTACAGATGCACTGTGTTTCAATGTCCAATGGCCTATAATGTAGGGCGTAGGCCTACACTACTTCTATGTGATGTTTTGTATGTGCTTATATAGAATAAAATATAATAAAATCCACTAGAATATAATACTTTACCAATGTCTCGTGGATAGACTACGAGCATCTGACCAAATTGCTTAATTTCTATTATATGGTCATAAACCTGATCCAGAATATTTTTTTAGTCTTTAATAATACATTTCTAAAGTCAAGGGAAATTGACTCATTGAATTCGAGAGGAAAAGAATCGGATTGAAAAGAATAACAGAAAGTCAGAAAAAGGCTTTGCAGATACATTAGAACAAACAATTGCAGATACATTAGAACTCCATGACTAATGATCATGGGGAAGTCAGAAAACTATTTCTTGACCATCATTTTTAGGCACTTTGGCTCAAATCACCTTATTTGTGTGTGAAAGCGCATAACTTGCTAAATGTAATTTCTGGTAGCCAGGGGCTTTTTGTAATAAAGGCTACTCCCTTGCATGATGATGATGAGTATTTGAATAACAGGAGAAGGGATCCCCTAAGTTACAGCTCACAAATCCTACAAGGAAGGCAACATTATCATAACATTAAGATATGTTCATTATAATAATGTTATTTTAAGCACTATAATGTGTAATGTACAGTGCATTCGGAAAGTATTCAGACCCCTTGACTTTTTCCATATTTTACATTTACATTTACATTTTAGTCATTTAGCAGACGCTCTTATCCAGAGCGACTTACAGGAGCAATTAGGGTTAGGTGCCTTGCTCAAGGGCACATTTACGTCATTTAGCAGACGCTCTTATCCAGAGCGACTCACCAATTGGTGCGTTCACCCTATAGCCAGTGGGATAACCACTTTACAATTTTTGGGGGTAGAAGGATTACTTTATCCTATCCCAGGTATTCCTTAAAGAGGTGGGGTTTCAAATGCCTCCGGAAGGTGGTGAGTGACTCCGCTGTCCTGGCGTCGTGAGGGAGCTTGTTCCACCATTGGGGTGCCAGAGCAGCGAACAGTTTTGACTGGGCTGAGCGGGAACTATGCTTCCGCAGAGGAAGGGGAGCCAGCAGGCCAGAGGTGGATGAACGCAATGCCCTCGTTTGGGTGTAGGGACTGATCAGAGCCCGAAGGTACAGAGGTGCCGTTCCCCTCACTGCTCCACTGCTCCATAGGCAAGCACATTTTGTTACGTTACAGCCTTATTCTAAAATGGATTAAATAGTTTTTTTCCCCCTCATCAATCTAAACAGGATACCCCATAATAAAAAAACTAAAATAGTTTTTTTGACATCTTTGCTAATATAAAAAAAATTAAATGGGCTAGTCTCCCATCCCTGCCGCTGAAAAACATCCCCACAGCATGATGCTGCCACCACAATGCTTCAACGTAGGGATGGTGCCAGGCGTGACGCTTGGCATTCAGGCAGAGATGGTTGTCCTTCTGGAAGGTTCTCCCATCTCCACAGAGGAACTCTGAAACTCTGTCATTGACCATCTGGTTCTTGGTTAACTCCTGACCAAGGCCCTTCTCCCCCGATTGCTCAATCCTGTCTCGGAGCACTACGGAAAATTCCTTTGACCTCATGGCTTGGTTTTTGCTGTTTTAACTGTGGGACCTTACATAGACAGGTGTGTGCCTTTCCAAATCATGTCCAATAAATTGAATTTACCACAGGTGTTCTCCAATCAAGTTGTAGAAACATCAAGGATGATAAATGGAAACAGGATGCACCTGAACTCAATTTTGAGTCGCATAGCAAAGGGTCTGAATACTTATGTAATTAAGGTATTTCTGTTTCTTATTTTTAATACATTTGCAAACATTTCTAAAAATCTGTTTTTGCTTTGTCATTATGGGGTATTGTGTGTAGATCGATGAGGAATAACATTTATTTAATCCATTTTAGAATAAGGCTGTATGTAACGTAACAAAACGTGGAAAAAGGGAAGGGGTCTGAATACTTTCCGAATGCACTGTATATGTGTACAGATGTGTAAATGTAATGTACAGTATAATATGTATTCTGTAATATAATGCAATTTTCTATTAAGATAATAAAAATGTACTTCAATTGCATGTGCTGTTTACAATGTGTTGGGCTGTGCCTCAAGGTGAGAATTCTGACCTTTTTATTCATAAATCGGGAACCTAAAGTTTGTCATGCTACATGTATATTGTCTATGTATTCTATTTATTTACGTACCCTTTTTCTGAGACAGAAAGTAGGTGCCAAAGTATCCAAAAGATCTTGAGAAAACAGCAATCAGTCTATTTTCTAGTTAGAAATGAATTGAGAATAAATGCAAAGATGAATAATTAAAATAATTAATTTAAATGAATACATAATTCTCTCAAAAGTTGATGGTACCTGACACCACTCTCTCCACATGGCAAATATGCTAATTATTCAGATGTCAATGGCCTACAGGATGGAGATACATTTATATCAGAGCATATATTGTACTGTAAATAGTTTGTTCATCGTACGGTGGCTACCAGTATTTACCATGTCCTCTCAGTGTCTCATCAGACCTGTCAGGTAAAATGTTCACATTTCCAAAGGAGTCTGACTTTGATCATGTGAGGCTACTGACAAAAATGGAGAAAACGATTATTCTGTGACAGTATGTCTAAGGTAATCAATGTGATATTCAATACTTCCATATTTACATTATTGCATTTACATCATTTAGCAGACACTCTTATCCAGAGCGACTTACAAATTGGTGCATTCACCTTATAGCCAGTGGGATAACCACTTTACAAAGTTTTTTTTTTTTTTTTTTTTGGGGGGGTAAAAAGGATTACTTTATCCTATCCCAGGTATTCCTTAAAGAGGTGGGGTTTCAAATGTCTCCGGAAGGTGGTGAGTGACTCCGCTGTCCTGGCGTCGTGAGGGAGCTTGTTCCACCATTGGGGTGCCAGAGCAGCGATCAGTTTTGACTGGGCTGAGCGGGAACTGTGCTTCCGCAGAGGTAGGGGAGCCAGCAGGCCAGAGGTGGATGAACGCAATGCCCTCGTTTGGGTGTAGGGACTGATCAGAGCCTGAAGGTACGGAGGTGCCGTTCCCCTCACAGCTCCGTAGGCAAGCACCATGGTCTTGTAGCAGATGCCAGCTTCAACTGGAAGCCAGTGGAGTGTGCGGAGGATCGGGGTGACGTGAGAGAACTTGGGAAGGTTGAACACCAGACGGGCTGCGGCATTCTGGATGAGTTGTAGGGGTTTAATGGCACAGGCAGGGAGCCCAGCCAACAGCGAGTTGCAGTAATCCAGACGGGAGAAGACAAGTGCCTGGATTAGGACCTGTGCCGCTTCCTGTGTAAGGCAGGGTCGTACTCTCCGAATGTTGTAGAGCATGAACCTACAGGATCGGGTCACCGCCTTGATGTTAGCGGAGAACAACAGGGTGTTGTCCAGGGTCACGCCAAGGCTCTTCGCACTCTGGGAGGACACAACGGAGTTGTCAACCGTGATGGCGAGATCACGGTTGATGTGTTTGTATCTAGCATTAGAAAGCTTTGCAATGCATATTGGCAACAACTATGGTATGAGCAGCAGTCAAAAACCTTTGCAATCATTATTTGCTTCATCAGTGGTAGTGCTTGGTAAATAAGGTGTTAATAAAATGTATATTTTGCATTTAGTTAATTTCAGCCACAAAATGTAATTCCAAGGCCTAGCTAATGTTTGTATTATGAACTTCTTAAATGTATTTCACAGATATGTGGGAAATGCATTCACAGGGCTGCCAGGCAAGCAGAACATGTGGATGTCTCTGTGTGGTAGCTGGGACTCCGCCACCGGACTCAGGCAGGTTTGGATCAATGGGAAGCCAAGTGAAAGGAAGCTGGGATACACTGCGGGGAGTGTGGTGAATGGAAAACCCATCATAATCCTAGGTCAGGAGTAGGATGCTTATGGTGGACATTTCAATAAAAGGGCAAGCATTTATTGGTCACCTCACTGATATGCACATGTGGAATTATGCTCTGTATGTTCTTCACAAGTGACTTAAATTTCACCCCTTAACTGGAGGTCCCTCGAGTACACCATACATGGGTTTGTAGTTCTAGAAAACAATCAAACACCCTGCCAAGAATGAGCAGTGCCAACCAATCAGAGTTGTTGATAAATGTTGATTATGATCACACATCTAAATATGCATGTCTATTCACAAGTACTGTATTCTGCAAATCATTAAAACAATTTTTGAATCAAATCGAGAAACACATTATATTCTTTCCTAAAGTAATGTCCTCCAATGAATTTAATAAAATGACACTCTTTATAGTAAATTGTGTTGCTTGTATATTTGAGTGTAGAATCATTTTAAGACAAGTCCCCAGTCTTTCTAACTGGGTTCAGGAACTGAGGGGATGGCAACATGTTTGGGAACGGTGTGATTGCTGTTAAAGTTGGGACCCTGGTAAAGATAAAAACCATTATTTGGGAAGGCAAACACACTCAATTCATATCTAAAAAAGAATTTAACCAAATCAGTTATTCAAAGATAACAGAAACTGTATTTATTTGGTTTATTTACTAAACATTCAAATCATGTAAACTAAAAAGGTACAGTAATTGATTTACACTTTGGTCTATATGAGCTCTGTTATTACCTGGGTTGTCTTCCTACAATATGCAAAGACTTGAATTAAAATGGTACCCTAACAATGTTTGCTTAAAATAATTTTGAGTCCAGACAAATAAAAACACATCTGGAAATGGTAACCTCATCCTGACCATTGAGACATTACAGAAGCGCCAACAGATAGGGTTGCATTAGAGTCATCCAGTGATTTGTGGACAAGGTACACGCCAAAGGTCACCTAAAAAACAATCACAACACAACACATTTACAGCATACTCACTGAATGGGCAAAATGGCAGTGAGAACAACAGACAACAAGTCTAGAGATGTATCCAAAATGGGGTCCTTTGGGGATAAGGGATACTGTATATTGAATACTCTGCTGTGTGTTTTCTTTGTAGTTAATGTTCTTGTTTTTTATGTACTCTGGCTACCTTTGATCTAAGGTCAATGACACGGACCGTTGCAAATGAAGTCGACCCAGTAGTAAGTCAGATGATGTGTCATGGGGTAGGGACTATCTGAAAACTCAACACACACCAACCCTGGAATATATTGTCACACTTTGAAATTAAATGCAAACCCCCCCCCCCCCGTTGCAAATGAAGTCGACCCAGTAGTAAGTCAGATGACGTGTCATGGGGTATGGACTATCTGAAAACTCAACACACACCAACCCTGGAACATATTGTCACACTTTGAAATTAAATGCAAACTCCCCCCCCACTGACCTTCCCCTTGCGATAGGCAGAGAGAGACAGAAGAGGCTCCTTGGTCTTGGCTCCTGTGCTCTGATCAACCCCGATCATCTGGCATCTGCCACACCGACCTGCCACCTTCACGTCATATTACAAAGAGTTGTTACAGTTAAAGCTTTTCGTTACCATTTGAGTAATAAGTGTCACCATATATGAAAATCAATCTGCATCCTCACCTGGAAATGGGTGCTTCCAATAATCAAGTGTGACCAATCATCTTCCTCAAATGGCTCCAATCCAGAGATGACTAAATTGGCACGAAACCGACCAATAAGCTGCTGGATGTCAAGAGGCTGATGGTCATCAGAGGATTCCTGTCTGTCCCCATAGTGGTTAGATAAACCACAAGGAACACGAAGAAAGGATGGTTCCCATTAATCAATAATAATGGTTTACCTATGACGATCTTTGTACATGTAATTCACTAGGCCTACATACTGTGACATTTAGTATGTCACAAATTCCAAATGTCCTCCACCAGGAATGTGTGAGGCCCTTAGGCATAATAACATGTCATACTGTACCTGCTGGTGATGTGTCTCTGAAGCAAATCAACACTGGCATGGTTGATCATTAGGTACTGGGCTTCATTCACCAAGGAGAGGGCAGTGGATGAGACCTCTGGGGCAATGACAAAAAAGTCTAAATCATTATGAATTTAAGAGAGCAAAGAGATCCCATTGGGGTAAAGTAAATTCCAACATGCATGCATACAAAATAGATTTTTGCAGACAATAGGAATTACTGAAGAAACCATTATGATGGATACCCTAGTATGGTATCTGAACTTAAGTTTACCAAGGACATTTCCCTTTCACCTTTTTCATGGCTCTTTTTCATGTTGCGAATGAAATCAGGACTTTGCATTATCAGACGACAAGGCTGTCCAAGGAACTCTGAGAGCCATGATGCAGCTTCATCGCCACAATCCACAGTTTGCACCCTTGGGAAGGAGAGAATACAAGAACCATTACGACATTTCTGAATCAAGGTGATGGTAAATTATGCTTATTTTAAGTGATCTGTTATACCATCTGAAGTCAATGTGGCAGACTTGTGGTAGACCAATGATTATGGAAAAAATACATCAAAATAAATACTGTATTTCATTCCTGACACTGATCATACATGTCTTTCAATCCTACTCTATAGATTTTCTACAAAGACATAGCTAGTAGTTTAATATATATATATATATATATATATTTTACTCACCTGTCACCACACACCTTGCTTTGACACACCCTATGACTCTGGTGTGGCTCATTGTGGTTTTCCAAAGGGACAGAAATAGTGTCCATTCCTGAAAGAGAAGAGGAACTCTTCTCATATGACTGAAACATATGTGAGGGGTGCTGCTGAATAAAGATTCCTGGAATGTCACAAAAAAAAAGTATATATTTATAACGTCTGACCTGAGGCCTGCAGGAGCAGTGTGTTCGAGGGAAGGTAGATCTGTGGATGAATGAGGCATAAGCGTGGTTCTCTCTTTTGGTTCAGACACACTCCATTACCATTCACCACCATCCAGCCCCGGTCATGGAGCAGACCCACAGGGCCCACTGGCCAGTCAGTCACCTGCATAAACACACATCACAATTAAAACACAGAAGAAGTGAGAAGTCAATTGATACAGTAGACTGCTTGGCACACACATTGTAATTGGGCCTCCTGTAGCTCAGTTGGTAGATCATGGCGCTTGCAACGGCAGGGTTGTGGGTTCGATTCACACGGGGGGCCAGTATAAAAAATGTATGCACTCACTAACTTTAAGTCGCTCTGGATAAGAGCATCTGCTAAATGACTAAAATGTAAATGTAAATGTGTTTAGTTGATGAAATATTCATTCTTACCACTAATATCCAACAACAGGTAGATCTCTGTGACTTTTATCCAAACATAACATGGGTATTAGAGAACTATCATAATTTGGATTGTAGATTTAATGAGAGCAAAACAATATTGAAAGAGAAATGTGTTCAAACCTCAAACGCTGCACAGGATTTGATTGGATATATGTAGATGTTAGTCAGATACTGGGCCTTCCCATGGCTCTTTGCTTCCTTGGTGATGGCCACGCCTCCATATTCGTTCACAACTGGATCTGTAGAGGCTTGCTCTCTATTGTCTATGTGGTTAGGTTTCTCATTGGTAAGCATAGTAAGCAGACACTGACTGGAATCTTTAGACGAGGTGTTCGATTTCAGTCTGTCTAGTTTCTCTTGGTCCACTTTGACTGGTTTCTCCACAAAGCAGTCCACAACAAAGTTCAAGAAGTTTCGGCAGTCCTGGAAGGTTGACATGTAGCCGAAGGATACACGCACAGATCCTGTTGGACGGCCATCAACCAGGTCTATGTTGTCTCCACAGACATGACCCGCCTTGAAGAACACAGGAGAGGACATGACAACAGTATCTTAGGATGAATAATTATCTTTATCGTCTTTTATTGTCTTTTGCACAAACACACGTGCAATGACATCTCAAATTCACTACTTACCTGTAGGTTGCTCTTCACCTCTTGATTAGTGATACCAAGGAAGAGTTGACAGGCACCTGTGTTGCAGAAGCAACCTGTCCGCACATGGATATTGAAAAGACTAGCCAGCTTGTCCACCTGAGAAGAGAAAAAGGAAAATGGTTAGAAATTGTAATCAATCAGCAGGAATATGAGACAACATTTTTTATTGCATTCATAATACACAGGCTATGTTAATTATGAATTTACTTGGTAAATTCCCCTTTCACATTTTTCGGATGTTTGAAATTAATAAATGAAAACACTGTAGGGTGTAGTGAATAAAATAGGCTCATTTGAGTGAACCTGAGAGTATCCAATTATTTGTCCGTGACAGTCCATCAAGTTGAAGTTGAGGATGGCTCCCTGCGTGCTCGGGTTCTCAAACTCGCTGTCGGAGTATATCTGAGCCACTGGTTGTCCGTTGCCATGGCAAAGACTAGACAGCAACATGTAAGTATAGCGTGCTAAACCAAATGTATGCAGCTGGACCTTGTCCATGCCTCCTAAAGGTGAAAACAAGGAAACAAGGTTGCAATACAATAGTCTAAGGGTTTTATTGACTCAATTCAATCTCTGTAGCATATTGGTCCACTCCTTACTGATGTTCAAAAGATTTCTGTCAAATTGATGTAATGAACAACCACTCAACCAATTTAATTATACTTACTTTGATTCTTAATGTAATGACAGATGATATTGACACATTAGAATAGCAACTTCATTTTGTTTCATCTGTGCCTTTCAATTATTCATATGTACATACCTGTGAGCGTGTGGAGAGCATCAAAACTATGATTTAGAGCAATGATGTCCAGGAAAGAGATGGTGCCATCTTCAAACCTTAATAGAAAACAAACAACAAGGTTTATCCCCCAAAAAGTATCAAACAATACAATATTATCTCTCTAAGCCTGGCTGCATTCACATCCATACTAACATTTCATGGAATAGTTTACCGGTTAGCCATATTTGGGGCTGGCACATAATAGTTCTCCCCCGCTAGGTAGGCCGCTGCTGTCCCCCCACCAAAGTATGCCTTTCTTAGGAGGGCAGCTGTATCATTCCTGACCAGAAGAGCCCCTAAACCTGTGGGGAAGCCAAACATCTTATAGAAGGAGAGGGGAACAAAGTCCGCTGGGTGCTCCTGCAAATCCAGCGGAGAGCAGCTGGCAAAAGAGGCAGCATCCAGCAGGACGAACCACCGGCCCTGGCTGTCACAAGCTGGGTAGAGCTTCCTCGCCTGGATGCCCCTCACGTACCCCAGGGGGTACTTTCTGCCAGAGAAATTGCTCTGTGCTGGATAACAGAAGAGGTGTGGTGTCTGGCAACTGCTGCCTTCACTCTGGGCTACATCTTTGGCTCTGGCCTCTATCTCCTCGGGGGAGACAGGTAGAGGAACTACTCCTAGTGCTGAAGTAGCTCCTCTTACACCGACCACCGAGGTATGGTTATCAGTCAGATAGCAGAACTGACTGGCTGGCTCCGCAGCAGTGGGAGGCCTCCAGGGAAAGCTCTCAGCGATTAATTTGAGCGCTGCCGTACAGCCAGAGGTGAAAATCACTGAGTATTTGTCAGGAGTGGTGTTAAAATGCTGCAATATCCTGCAAGAAAATACATTTCTGTTCAGGACATATCCTCAATAGGATGGCATAAATAAGTGGTCACACAGTCACATTCATTCGGATGGAATAATGATGAGTATTTCTTTCTGTGAAAGGAGAGGCTTTAGCTACCTGTATCTGACATGCTCCACTGTGTCATGTGTCAGTCTGCTGCTGGGGTTATGGCTGTGAGGGTTGCCTAAAGACAAAAATATTAAAATAATTGAATAATATAGTAATCAGGATACAGGTGTATTCATATATATATATAAACAGAAAACACAAAGGCAAGTACGATGGATTATCAGCCTTTGAAAGGGTGTTAAAATAGAGGACCCGGAAGCCTATTTAGTTGGTGTGGAGCAGCAACAGTCTCAGAGTAGGAGGTCCAGGTGCAAAAATAGGAGGTATTTATTTACAGTGCAGGACGTGACGAAGAAGACTGGATACAAAGTTGAGTATTTACAAAGTGTATTAGGAAAAATAGTTGACAAAAATACTTTTTTTAACAAAAAGAATACTGAGATTAGAGGACTAAGGCATAACATCTTAACCACAGGGCAAAACGCCCATAAACTCACATCTGAGTTTGGCAGAGGTAAAGAGCGTAGGGCCTAGCGGTTAAGAGCGTAGGGCCAGTAATCGAAAGGTCGCTGGTTCGAACCTCCGAGATGACTAGGTGAAGAATCTGTCGATTACTGGCAAGGCACTTAACCGGAATTATTCCTGTAAATTGCTATGGATAACAGCATCTCCTTAAGGACTAAAATGTCACAGATCCTAAAAGGACCTGCCCTAGCTTGGCATACAACTTTAAACAGGTCAATTCTCAATAAACAGTGTTAATAATACGCTTAAATGGCAATACAATTGACATGCAATGGCCAGTACTTAACTCGTTAATGAAAACAAGGGTTCATTTACATAAACAGTCTAAAAATGTATGTAGCAATCCCAGATTGCCCCTTTAATAGAATTATGTCAATTTTTTACACTTTTAACTACTCAGCACATTATATCAGTTGTAGCTAATTATATTTGGTATGGGGAAAGACTCACCATATACATTCCTGGAGATATCCTGATAGAATTCTCTCACCAGTGACTCGGGATATAGCGTTGTTCCAGCATGATCCAGGTATGTAATGCCTGTCAAAAAGTTGGTTTTTGGAGTTTGAGAAATCTTGGTAATGAGTTTCTATGTGGATAATCCCTTATGTGCATCTAATAACAACACTTGCACCACTTAGTGGTAAGTAGACGTATTGCCATAATGACACAACATATACAGTAGGCCTGTGTTAAAATGTACAGCCCCGGTTTGCGTTGAATCAGCATAAATTGATTTACTAACTTTAAACAAGTTTGGCACTGTGACTGAAGCCCCACGCACAAAGTACTGTACCTTTAATCCTTGAGAACTCCCGTTCTATTACGTCTTTGAAGTCACTCTTATAACCGTAATGACTCCAAACCTCCTCGAAGCTCTCAATCGTGCACAGTTGATTAAAACTTAACGATTCCTTCTCCATAGCCTTTTGCAGCGGCATATTCGCGTCTACCTACCTACAGTGTAACTTTGAAGTTCTATCTACAACGTAACTTGCACAGGTCGAATGGCAGTATTGATAGCTAAGAGACAAACACTCACTGACAAAGTTCTAAGTCCACACTGCATCTCTGACGGAGAGTAACAGTCATTTGTATCGAAACGATTTACCTCGCATTCCTCAGTTCAACAGATCAAGATAAGAGGACTGATATAACTATAGATCTATCACTGAGATAGCAGGAAATGGAATACAACATCAACTACGTTTGGAAGTGGACTGAGTCTGTCAGTAGGGGGCAATAAGTGAGCAAAACATAATACTGGCTAATTCAAATGAAATATTGTTGCTATTATCAAGAATTTAGTGTGTTAACCAGAACAATTAAAATTCCTCTTCAGTCAAGATCAATGATACAAAGAATGATGGAAACATTTTTGGGAGTAGTTTAAATGAAATTATGGGCAGAAAGACAAATCCAACTCCATCTTTTATCGAATCACAAAACCATTTGATGTTGCCAATTATTTTAATGATTACTTCATTGGCAGTGTGCAAATTTAGGCAGGAAATGCCAACAATGAACAGTGAGCCATCATATTCATGCATACAAAAACAAATAATGAAAGAAAAGCATTGTAAGTTTGAATTTTGTAAAGTTAGTGTGGGAGAGGTGGAAAGATTATTATTATCGATCAACAATGACAAACCTCCTGGCATTGACAATTTAGATGGTAAGCCACTGAAGATAGTAGCTGACTCTATAGCCACTCCTATCTGTAATATCTTTAATCTGAGCCTAGAGGAAAGTGTTTGTCCTCAAGTATGAAGGGAAGCCAAAGTCATTCCACTACCCAAGAATGGTAAAGCAGTCTTTACTGGTTCTAAAAGCCGACCTATCAGCTTGCTGCCAGCTCTTAGCAAACTGTTGGAAAATAATTGTGTTTGACCAAATAAAATGCTATTTCTCTGTGAACAAATTAACAACAGACTTTCAGCATGATTATAGAGAAGGGCATTCAACATGTACTGCACTGACACAAATGTCAGATGATTGGTTGAAAGAAATTGATAATAAGAAGATTGTGGGAGCTGTACTGTTAGATGTCAGTGCAGCCTTTGATATTGTATGTGTTATGGCTTTTCAACCTCTGCCATGTCGTGGATTCAGAGCTATCTATCTAATAGAACCCAGAGGGTTTTCTTTAATGGAAGCTTCTCTAATGTTAAACATGGAAATTGTGGTGTATCACAGGCCAGCTCTCTTGGCCCTCTACTCTTTTCTATTTTTACCAATGACCTGCCACTGGCATTAAACAAAGCCTGTGTGTCCATGCATGCTGATGATTCAACCCTATACGTGCCAGCAACCACAGCTAGTGAAATCACTGCAACCCTAAACAAAGAGTTGCAGTCCGTTTTAGAATTGGCGGCCAGTAATAAACTGGCCCTGAACATCTCTAAAACTAACAGCATTTTATTTGGTACAAATCATTCCCTAAGTTCTAGACCTAAGCTGAATCTGGTAATGAATGGTGTGGCTGTTGAGCAAGTTGAGGAGACTAAATTACTTGGTGTTACCTTACATTGTAAACTGTCATGATTAAAACATATTGATTCAATGGTTGTAAAGATGGGGACAGGTCTGTCCGTGATAAAGGGATGCTCTGCTTTTTTGACACCACACTCCACAAAGCAAGCCCTGCAGGCTCTAGTTTTAGCTTATCTTGATTATTGTTCAGTCATATGGTCAAGTGCTTCAAAGAAGGACATTGTTAAGCAGCAGCTGGCAAAGAACAGAGCGGCACGTCTTGCTCTTCATTGTAATCACGGGGCTAATATCAATATGCATGCCAGTCTCTCTTGGCTAAGAGTTGAGGAAAGACTGACTGCATCGCTTCTTGTTTTTACAACATTAATATTGTTTGTATAGTCAACTTAAACACAGCGGTGACACACACACTTACCCCACCAGGCATTTTTTGTGTTTGTACTGACATGTATGTGTAACTGATAGATGCAAACACACACGCGCACTACATGTTAATGTTTTTAAATGGATGTATATTGTAAAGTATTTTGTCTGTAACGTCTTTTATGTCTGAGCCCAGTAAGACTAGCTGTTGCCATTGGCGTCGGCTAACGGGGATCCTAATAAAATAGAAAAATACAAGGAGTGAATTTAAATGCAAGTCAAGAATGTGCATAAACATAATAGAAAATAATAGGCAATTTGCAATTCTATTTATTGAAATCTCCATAAATTAAAAATGTTTGGTTATTCTGAATGGTCAGGGGTCTTTCACTAGGCAATGCTATCAAAATAGGTCATAACGGGATAAACGTGAAGAAGCTTATATCTGCCAGCTGAAATTGTTTTTGAGGGTCTTGAAGATGCAGGCTTCATTCTGTGTTGTCATACATTCATAACATAACTATTCATGGATCAATATGTCTTCACCATGCTGCCTCTTTAGCAGCTCCTTTGCACCTCCTTGCCTGCAGTTTCATTCACATATGATTACTAAAGAACTGACACACACACACACACAAACAGACACACACATTAATGTTGTTGTCATGTACATACACTGAAATGCAATACTGTTAATTGTCACTCATGTCACTAATGCATAAAATATTTTTAAAAAAATTATCACTTTGGTGCAATTTTCACATTTTCACACTAAGCAAAAAAATCAATAACACTTCACTATAGGTGTCCTTATGCATGCATTCATAAAGCTTTTATAACAGCTATATAACACATTATAACATTGGTCATAAGCTGTCATAAGTAGTTTTAAATAGTTGAGTCACGGCATGAGATGTTATATAACCGGATTTAATGGGTGTTCAAAATGACTCTTCATCCTGTTATCATATGCTCTAATGCCAACTGTGAATAACAACTGCTATTATACAGTCTGCATGGCAACTGATGTCATATGTTATTACATGCTACATAAGTCTACATACCAGATGTTACACCCCGCTCCTCCGCACACTCTACTGGCTTCCAGTTGAAGTTCGCATCTACTACAAAACCATGGTGCTTGCCTACGGAGCTGTGAGGGGAACGGCACCTCCTTACCTTCAGGCTCTGATCAGACCCTACACCCAAACGAGGGCACTTCGTTCATCCACCTCTGGCCTGCTAGCCCCCCTACCTCTACGGAAGCACATTTCCCGCTCAGCCCAGTCAAAACTATTCGCTGCTCTGGCACCCCAATGGTGGAACAAGCTCCCCCACGACGCCAGGACAGCGGAGTCACTGACCACCTTCCGGAGACATTTGAAACCCTACCTCTTTAAGGAATACCTGGAATAGTAAAAATGTAATCCTTCTACCACCCCCTCCACCACCCCCCCCATAAAAAAAATATACATATATATATATTGGGTGGTTGTCCCACTGGCTATCATAAGTTGAATGCACCAATTTGTAAGTCGCTCTGGATAAGAGCATCTGCTAAATGACGTAATTGTAAATGTAAATGTTATGTAATTTACCAACCTCTGTGTCACATTATTACATTTAATGGAAGGATGGGCATCATAACCATGTCATATGCCCTTATAGAATGTGCACAGACATCTTAAGTAAAGTGTTATAAAACAGTTATGAATGTGCTTATACCACAGGATGAGTTGAGAGTATCATAAAACTTTACCATTCAAAGGATCTCCAAGAATTATGGGCAAATGGGAATGCAGATGTACTTAGGATGTTTTTTATTTAAAAAAAGGACATGTAATAATAACGACAACTTGCCAAAAAAACACACAAAAATGTTGAAACGAAATGGAAGCAAATAGAATTATTGTCACGACTTCCGCCGAGGCTGCCTCCCCTCCTTGTTCGGGCAGGTTTCGGCGTTCGTCGTCACCGGCTTACTAGCTGCTGCCGATCCATTTATCATCACTCCACTTGTCTTGTCTAATTAATCACACATACCTGGTTCTTATCCCCAATTAGTTATTGTATAAGTGTTCCCTCTGCTTCCTTGTCTGTGTGGGTGATTGTTTGTAGTGAGCTGTGTGTAGCTCAGTTGAGCTACCCTTACCTTGTTGTTGCCAGGGTAGATATTTCCCCTGTGCCTGAGTTTTGTTGTCGCATGCTTGCACAACTGTTTATCGTATTACTCTCCTGCACCTGACTCCTTCTATCACACGCATCACAATTGTACAAAAAAAATCAACGTTGCTGGGGCACAACAGGATTTGTGACAGCTGTGGAAAAAGTTAGATGTGCAGGCTGCAATAACAATGACAGTTTATTTTTTAAAAAAAAAGGGTAGGTAGCTGAGTAGGTACGCCTGCTACGTTAGGTTACTGACTAGGTAACCAGTCCAAACAATGTGTTTTGTTTGACAGTATACTTCACAGTATTGCCACTAACTAGCCATTCACACCCGTAGTGGCACGACATGAGCACGAGCTGCCCCACTGTGCCCCCAACTATGCATAGCTAACTAGCAAGAGATAGGGGTGCTAGCTAACTTAGCTAATTGTCGCCAAACTTCGGACGCCCTCTAGCGATTGGAGGGCTAAATCACCTCGAGCTCCAAATTTAAATGGTCTGGAAAATAACAATAATGTCTATCTGCAGACTGTGGTTACTACATGCCGCACCCACTAGATGCTGCGCCCACTACACATCACTTACTACACATCACTTACTACATGCTGCGCCCACTGCCATTGAGGCTGCTAGCGCTGTCTCCGGCCCACACTCCAGCCCAGTAGGAGCACTGCTTTCCCACAGTTCTGTTAACGTTACGGTGAGGGAAATCGCTAGCTAGTGTCGCCAATCCAACGCTCACGTGGCACTACCAGGTAGTGATTACCCTTGCCATTATGTTAAAATAACTGCGGGAAAGCAGTGCTCGGCAGGCGGGGGTAAAGGACACTGTGTGCTGGTGTCCTAGCTAGCTAGCAGCCTCAATAGCAGTGGGCGCGGCATCTAGTAAATTATGCGTAGTGGGCGTGGCATGTAGTAAACACGGTCTGTAGATCAGTGGTGATTTTAGCATGTTAATCTTGGTAGGGCAAAAAATATATATAATGTTCGATGCATGCCAGCAAAACCACTACACAACACTAAACAATACATTAATTGTACTATAAGGGTGACAAACGGTGCCCACAAACTGTTAGGGCCTACATAAAGCTGTCCCAACAGCAGAGCTTTCTTTTCAGCGCCATGGAGTGAATGATTACCACTGCTACACCTGGCTATCAGCAGAGCGGATAAGAGACTATCCGTAATTTCGATTAAGACATTAATGAGCGAGCTAGGACGGACGTAGTCAATATAACTATTTGTTCAGCACTTTTGAAATGTACAGTGACAGAATTCAGAACATGGGCCGTTCTTACAGTATTCTCCCTGTACACCAAGTCAGAACCGTAGGATAAATAAAGGGGGCATATAAGCAGACAATGAAAGCTCTTACAATATTCAATGATTACATTTCTCTATAGGCTACATGTGCACCACGCGCTGACATACAACAAAAACCATACTCAATAGGTCATTCCAACAAATCACCTCTTGGCTGATTAAACATCTCATGCATCATTACTCCAGTTGCTTCTGTAATTCTCAGGAAATCTTTGGCCGTGCGTACCACAACATCTATGCGTGCAGACTTTTTCTTAAACTGATCACTCATATTCATCACACTACACATGAATGCCAAGAAGTCAACCCTGTTCACCACCAACTATTATTTTATGACCGCACACTGTGCTACTCCCTCACCTCCCCCTTCCATCGGAGGCCGCTGCACCAATTTACTCACAGGTTCTGTTCTGTGCTGCTTCAGCATATGTTACCTTGTTTGTGATCTTATATCTCGGTACCTCCGCTTCCTGCTTCTGTGCTATACATCCTCCAAACACAGCACTATGTTCCACCCCACACTTGCCATATTAATGTGGTCCCCAACACTTCGCACAACGTCTCTGCTCCTTACAGACGCTAGCTACATGTCCCATGCACTGACACTCAAAGCACCGACGCGCCGCTGGCACAAACTCCCTAACATAAAAGCTGATGAATCCTAGATGTACTCATCTCGGAAGATTCCCTTCAAACTCTTAACAGCACCGTAGTGCTTTCTACTCAACCCTCCCTTTTCGCACTGCTCATTTGCCTCGCCTCAACCACTTTCCCCCCCGGTCACCTCCCTCTTAAACACCTCCATCGACACCTCTATCGGTACTCCCGCAATCACCCCTCTCACTTTTGCCCTACTGCCAGGGATATGGCATTTCACCCTACCTCCATTTAGCGCCTCGATTTTCAATATCTTGTCCCTCGGAGCTATATTAACCGCAAATATCAATACCTTTCCCTACGCACCATGGATCTTTTACATGTCCTATATCTGACTTGAAGGACTTTGACAACGTTATTGGAAGTAACATGTTACTGGTTGGCTAAGAAAAGACCACCATTACTTTGCTCTCCTGTACCTAATCTCCCTGCCTGTTTGCTCTTCTAGATTCCCTGCTTCCATCTATGTCACCATCTGTGGTAAATCCCACCCTCATCCCCTTTTCTGAACGTTTTCCTTTTTTTCCCCGTACAGTCGTGTAGGTAGACTCATCACTGATGCTACTACCTTCATCCATCTCAGACTTACTCCCATCTGAGCTACCTGCCATGCCTACCTCAGTCTCAGTACAGCTGTGCAGATCCGCCAACCAAACGCACAACTGTGTTCACTTCTGAAACCGAATGTTATGATCGAACACACAAAAATACAATTTCAGTGTCCAAAGTCAAATTCTGCGCTTATCTGGTACGTCGTGATTCAAACCGGGTGCTCACCATCCAGCCACCTCCAACTTCGTGGGAGGCACTAATTGTCAACCAATCATTAGAGTGTTTATGTTTGACCCATTGATAGATTAATTATTAATGACTAATTATTACACCCTGAAACTGTGTATAATGTGTTAGAAATGTGTGAGTGTAGGACCAGTAAGCTACCATTGAGCTACTATTTAGCAATGTGAGTAAGAGTTAGACCAGACAACAATGGAGAACTGTCTAAACCAAGATAAAGGGGCCTCCCAATTTAGGGAGGATGCGATATCTGCACCTGGCCGAGCAAGGAGTGGGAAAAGATAAGAACAGTGATGGTCAGGAGAGCAGAGGAAAACATGAGCTGAGCCGAGGTGTGTGTGTGTTTACAAGATGTGTATAGTGGAAAAATACAGGCCGCCTAAGGGGGGCAGGATTTTAGTATGACTTATGTGTATAAAAGGATTGTACCACCATTTTGTTTCAGAATTCTCAATGAATAAATATCTCTGACTATGCAGACCGGGACTCTGGCCGTTACTTAAATCCCAAAAGACTTACAACCTTTTGGGAGACGCACAGAGACACTAAAATAGTTTTTTAAATAATTCACTTAACAGCTTGGTCCTTCTGAGCCAGATTCCAATACCTTGTTTCTGTCATTCCAGGTAACTCTGAAAACCGTCGACGGGCGAATGATACATTCTGTCACGGTTTCGGCCGAGGCTGCCTCTCTCCCTTGTTCGGGCAGGTTTCGGCGTTCGTCGTCTCCGGAATTCTAGCTGCCACCGCTGTATGTTTCATGTTCGTTTGCTTTTGTCTGTTTGTTTCCACACCTGTTTCTGTTTTGGCGTAATTAGTGTCCTATAAGTTTCTCGGTGTGTTTGTCTAGTGTTGTGTGTAATTATTTTCCGTCAGTTGTGTGTATTGCTCGGTTGAGCTTCTCTCCACTACGCTGGAGTATTTTCGCACCTGTTTGTGCGCAGTTACCATTGTCGCACCTGTTTGTGCGCTGTTACTTTTCGCCTTCGTGCGTATTTTTCGCCTTCGGGCAAAGTTGTCCTTTTGCCTTAGTTTGGGCAGTAATACAAGCCTTTGGAATATCGTTCTGAGTCCTGCGTTTGATTCCACCATTGCACCTACAGCACGCCCTGTGTCACGAGTTGCTAAGCCAGAACCCAGAAGCAGACCAGGACAAGGTAAGTTGAAACGAAGGTGAGTGTTTATTTACAAATTCAAGAGTGATGCTGAATAATCCAGGGAACAGAGCGGGCGGCGTTGATTAGTTGTTGGGGGTGCAGTGGTTGATCCCATCCTGGGTCGGCAGCCGCCGACCACCAGGCAGAGGTTGGATGAAGGTTCCGGACGGGTGACTGCAGATGGAACAAAACGGGGGTAAGTAAGCAACAAACCAACAAGGTGCAAAAACAACAAAACTAACGCTAGGCTCTAAGACTGATACTCTGGTAAACCTACTGTTCATGGCTAACGATCCGGCAGGGAATGGATGTTAGGCCAGAGCCTAAGAAGGGTGATGATCAGGACCAGGTGTGCAGATTGCTGATGGGATGCAGGTGCGGAAATCAAGAGAGCTCCCCGGAGCGTTCCCGAACCCTCGGGAAACTGGAGATCACGAACAGAAAAACTAGTCCACAGACAGGACCCGACTCAGACTGCCGGGATCGTTACAGTACCCCCCCTCCGACCGAACGCCACCGGGCGGACTCCCGGAGCGCCAGGATGGAGGCGGTAGAAGTCACGGATGAGGTCAGCATCTAGGATCTGTCGCCGCGGAATCCAACTCCTCTCTTCAGGACCATACCCCTCCCAGTCCACGAGATACTGGAAACCCCGGCCCCGCCGTCTGGAATCCATGATGCGTCGCACCGTGTAGGCGGGACCACCTCCGATCATCCGAGGAGGAGGAGGAGGAGGCGGAGGAGGCAACAGAGGACTGAGGAAAACAGGCTTGAGGCAGGAGACATGAAAGGTGGGATGGACTCTGAGCGTCCTCGGTAGTTTGAGTCGAACTGCCACTGGATTGATCACCTTCTCCACCACAAACGGACCAATGAACTTGGTAACAACTTCCTAGACTCAGTCCGTAACGGAAGATCCCGTGTGGCCAACCAGACCCTATCTCCGATGGTATAGGTGGGAGCGGGGATCCGGCGACGATTCGCCTGGAGCTGATACCGGTCCGAAACTCTAAGGAGTGCCTTTCTGGCCCGATGCCAGGTCCGGTGGCACCAGCGAATATGGGCCTGAACAGAAGGCACTGAGAGCTCCTTCTCCTGAGAAGGGAACAGGGGAGGTTGGTAGCCATACAGGCACTGGAAGGGAGACATCCCAGTGGCAGATGTAGGGAGAGTATTGTGGGCATACTCAACCCAAGGCAACTGAGAGACCCAGGAGGTGGGGTTGGAAGAGACCAGGCAGCGTAGCGTGGATTCCATCTTCTGGTTGGCTCTCTCCGCCTGACCATTGGATTGGGGGTGAAAACCAGATGTGAGACTGACTGTAGCTCCAATGGCCAAACAGAAGGACTTCCAGACAGCAGAGGTAAACTGAGGGCCACGGTCGGAAACGATATCACTGGGCAAACTGTGGACCCTGAAAACCTCCCTAACCAGGATCTCGGACGTCTCCGAGGCAGAGGGAAGCTTGGCAATTGGCACAAAGTGGGCGAACTTGCTGAATCTGTCCACGATAGTCAGAACGACCGTGTTCCCCTCAGAAGCGGGCAACCCAGTGACGAAGTCCAGGGCCAGATGCGACCATGGTCGCCGGGGAATAGGAAGGGGGTGAAGTAGTCCAGAGCTGGGCCGATTGGTACTCTTATTCTGCGCACACACTGGACAGGCAGCAACAAAACCCCGAGTATCCTCGGCCATGGCAGGCCACCAAAAACGTCTGCGAAGAAACGCCATTGTCCGAGCCACGCCAGGGTGACAAGCCATCTTGCTGGCGTGGGACCATTTGAGGACAGCAGGACGAACCGACTCAGGCACAAACAACCGACCGGGTGGACCGTTACCGGGACCGGGCTGAGTCCGAAGGGCCGCCAGCACCTCCTCCTCAATCTTCCACATAACTGCTCCCACGACGCAGTTCCGGGGGAGAATTGTCTCGGTCTTGGACCCACTCTCCTCCGTCTTGGAGAACATCCGGGACAAGGCGTCCGCCTTGCCGTTCTTAGATCCAGGTCGGAACGTCAGGGAAAACTTGAATCGTCCGAAAAACAACGCCCACCTGGCCTGGACGGGAGTTGAGACGTTTAGCCGATTGCACGTAAGCAAGATTCTTGTGGTCAGTCCAGACAATAAACGGTTGCTCCGCCCCCTCCAACCAGTGGCGCCACTCCTCCAAGGCAAGTTTCACCGCGAGAAGCTCCCGGTTACCCACATCGTAATTCCTCTCCGCAGGCGAGCGGCGAGAGTAGTAGGCGCAGGGATGGAGTTTACTGTCCGTGGAGCATCGCTGCGACAGGATGGCGCCAACTCCCACATCAGACGCGTCCACTTCAACGACGAACTGACGGGCCGTGTCCGGTTGAGAGAGAATCGGTGCGTTGGTGAATCGCCTCTTCAAATCCAGAAACGCTCGATCCGCCTCCGGATTCCACTTGAAGGTCCTGATACTGGAAGTCAAGGCAGTTAACGGAGCGGCCACCCGGCTGTAATCCCGGATGAATCTGCGGTAGAAATTCGCAAACCCCAAAAATCTCTGGAGCTGCAATCTCGTACCGGGCTGGGCCCATTCCAGAACCGCTCTAACCTTCTCCTGGTCCATCCTAATCTCTCCCCTGGAGATGATGTACCCGAGAAAGGATGTCGTGTGGGCGTGAAACTCGCACTTCTCGGCCTTCACGAACAGGCGATTCTCCAACAATCGCTGCAGAACCTGCCGGACATGCTGGACGTGGTCGGAAGGTTCCTTCGAGAAGATCAGAATGTCATCCAGGTAAACAAACACAAAGAGACCGATCATATCTCTCAGGACGTCGTTCACCATACTCTGGAATACCGCTGGAGCATTGGTCAGTCCAAACGGCATCACCTGATACTCGAAGTGACCCATCGGTGTATTGAAACCCGTCAACCACTCGTCCCCCTCTCTGATCCGGACCATGTGATACGCATTGCGTAGGTCTAGCTTGGTGAACACCGTAGCACCCTGTAAGGAGTCGAAGGCAGAACTCATCAAGGGCAGGGGATACTTGTTCTTGACCGTGATGTCATTCAACCCCCGATAATCAATACACGGTCGAAGAGAGCCATCCTTCTTACCCACAAAGAAGAATCCTGCCCCCAGGGGTGATGACGAGGGACGAACGAGACCAGCAGCTAGGGACTCCTTGATGTAGGTCTCCAAAGCCTCACGTTCAGGTCGGGAGATACTGTATAACCTTCCCTTGGGGTAGACAGCTCCAGGGAACAGGTTGATGGCACAATCATATGGTCGGTGGGGAGGGAGTGACAGAGCCTTCTGCTTACTGAAAACTTCCCCCAAATCGTGATATGTCTCGGGAACCAGGGACAAATCTGGGGGTTTAGCCTCAATCACCTGACTGGGAACCGAATGGGGGCAGGCAGTCTTGAGACAGTTAGCATGACAATCAAGGCTCCAACTCGTTACCTTGCCCGTCACCCAATCGAATGTGGGATTGTGTTCCTTCAGCCAGGGGTATCCAAGGACCAGAGGAACATGGGAAGACGGCAGAATGAAGAATGAAATCATCTCAGAATGATTCCCCGACAACCGCATCTTAACCGGTTCAGTCCTCATCGTGATACGTGCCAGACTACTGCCGTCCAGAGTGGTAGCTTCAATGGCTTCCGGCAATTGCTCCTTGGAAAGCCCCAGCTGTTCCACCAACTCGGCATCTAGAAAGCTTCCATCGGCACCTGAATCGATAAAAGCGTTAATCGCTAAGCTCTGATTCCTGTTCATAAGGGTAGCCGGGAAACGGGGTCTGACAGAGGTATTGAGAGAGTCGAAACTGGCTCGCTAAAAGTCCTCCCAACTTTAGCGAGCCGCGCAGTTTGACGACCCGACTGGAACCTGAGAAGCTGATCGGTTGGACGGAACCCATTGCTTCTCCCCTCCTTCGCTCTCGGACTCGATTATCCACCCGAATAGACAAGGCTACCAAGCTGTCCAGGTCACTAGGCTCCGGATAGGAGATCAACTCATCCTTGAGCTGCTCCGACAGACCCTGGTAAAAGGCCGCTTGCAGAGCCTCCTCATTCCACCCACTCTCCACAGCCAACGTCTTGAACTCGATCACGAAGTCGGCCACGCTGCGAGTTCCTTGGCGAAGCGAAAACAGGCGCCTAGCTGCGTCCCTCCCTCGGACGGAATGGTCGAAGAGCTTCCTCATCTCGGCCGTGAACCCCTGGTATGAAGCCATGCAGGGATCCTGTCGTTCCCAAACGGCTGAAGCCCACTCCAGCGCTCGACCACGCAGCAACTCAATCACAAAGGCTATCCTAGCCTTGTCTGTGGCATAAGAGTAGGGCTGTAGATCGAACACTAATCCACACTGCATAAGGAAGGAACGGCATCTTCCCAGCTCCCCCTCATATTTATCCGGCGTCGGAACCTTGGGCTCACGGAAGGACACAGCTTCAGAAGCGGCAGGCGAGATGGGTGAAACCGGTAGTGGATCCTCCACCGGACACTTGCGTTGGTTCTGGACCTCCGTCAGACCGGTAGAAAGGTTCCGAACTGACAACGCGATCTCCTGTAGTACCGTGCTATGATGGCCCAACATCTTCTCCTGCTGGGTGATGGCATGGCGAACAGAGTCCAGGTCCGCTGGGTTCATTACTGGCCGGATCGTTCTGTCACGAGTTGCTAAGCCAGAACCCAGAAGCAGACCAGGACAAGGTAAGTTGAAACGAAGGTGAGTGTTTATTTACAAATTCAAGAGTGATGCTGAATAATCCAGGGAACAGAGCGGGCGGCGTTGATTAGTTGTTGGGGGTGCAGTGGTTGATCCCATCCTGGGTCGGCAGCCGCCCGACCACCAGGCAGAGGTTGGATGAAGGTTCCGGACGGGTGACTGCAGATGGAACAAAACGGGGGTAAGTAAGCAACAAACCAACAAGGTGCAAAAACAACAAAACTAACGCTAGGCTCTAAGACTGATACTCTGGTAAACCTACTGTTCATGGCTAACGATCCGGCAGGGAATGGATGTTAGGCCAGAGCCTAAGAAGGGTGATGATCAGGACCAGGTGTGCAGATTGCTGATGGGATGCAGGTGCGGAAATCAAGAGAGCTCCCCGGAGCGTTCCCGAACCCTCGGGAAACTGGAGATCACGAACAGAAAAACTAGTCCACAGACAGGACCCGACTCAGACTGCCGGGATCGTTACACCCTGACAGAATTACACACCATCAATGGAATCAGCAGGAGCCGAAGCAGCCCAGACGAGACTGGAGGCCCAGGTTCGGGACCAACGAGATCAGATCTTGCAGATGAGGACCGCCCTGCAGGAGGTGATTTCCACCCTCCGAGGCTGGGGTACGCCTCCACCGCCTCCCTCCCTGCCAGCACCATCGGCCAGCCCGCCCATTCCAGCGCCGGAACCTCGAGGAGTCCGACTATCTCTCCCGAGGGCCTACGACGGATCCGCGGCTGGGTGTCAGGGATTCCTACTCCAGGTGGAGCTATACCTGGCCACAGTGCACCCGGCACCTTCGGGGCATGAGAGCGTGTCCGCCCTGATCTCCTGCCTGGCCGGAAAAGCGTTGGAGTGGGCCAACGCGGAGTGGAGGAAGATGGACGGAGTACCTCGACGATCTCCCGGACCTCCCCGGACGCGAGGCGTCTGGTCTTCCTCCGGCAGGGGAGGAGGAGTGCCCAGGAATTCGCTCTCGAATTCCGTACTCTAGCGGCAGATGCAGGGTGGAATGATCGGGCCCTCATCGATCTATACAGATGTAGCCTACGAGAGGACGTCCGTCGGGAGCTGGCTTGTAGGGACACCAGCCTCTCTTTCGACCAGCTGGTCGAGCATGTCCATCAGGCTGGATAACCTACTGGCTACCCGCGGACGTCCCTGCGGAGGGTCCGTCCATTTCACCCTCCAGCGCCTCCGAGCCGTGTCCTATGGAGCTCGGGGCGCTGGCGCTAGAGAGAGGAGGAGTCGGCAGGCTAGGGGGTCCATCCACTGCACCAACTGTGGTCGGGGAGGACACACCGCGGCTAGGGTGCTGGGGATGGCCTCCTAGGGGAGATGACGACAGGTCCCGCACTGGGGATTCCCTCCAGGTGAGTAGGCGCCCCACTCACCCAGAGCTCACTGTTGCCCATTTTTGTATGCCTGTCAGTTTTCCACAGGTAGCACCTCATTCCCAGCATAAGGCGCTGGTAGATTCAGGCGCGGCTGGGAATTTTATTGATAAAAAGTTTTGTTTAGCGTTAGGGATTCCCCTTATTCCTGTTGATGTTCCTTTCCCCGTTCATGCCCTAGATAGTCGTCCGTTGGGTACGGGCTTAATCAGGGAAGTCACGGCGCCACTTAGGATGTGTGCGCAGGGGGATCATCAGGAGATGATTCAGCTGTTCCTGATTGACTCTCCTGCGTATCCGGTGGTGCTGGGCATGCCCTGGTTGAGTACCCATAACCCAGCTATTTCGTGGCAGGAGAGGGCTCTGATGGAGTGGTCTGCTCAGTGTGTGGGTAGATGTTTGGGCGTTTCCGTAGGGGCTACCTCGGTGGAGAGTCCAAACCAGGTGCCCGCATTGCACGTTCCACCTGAGTATGGGGATTTGGCTATTGCGTTTAGTAAGGCGAGGGCGACGCGGTTGCCACCCCATAGGCAGGGGGATTGTGCGATAGACCTCCAGGCAGGAGCTGCGCTCCCACGGAGCCATGTGTATCCTCTGTCTCAGGAGGAGAAGAAAGCTATGGAGATTTACATAGACAAATCTCTGAGACAAGGATACATACGGCCTTCCACTTCCCCTGCGTCCTCGAGTTTCTTTTTGTGAAGAAAAAGGATGGTGGTTTGCGCCCGTGCATCGATTACCGTGGTCTCAATCAGATTACGGTGAAGTATAGTTATCCACTCCCGCTGATTGCGACCATGACTGAGTCGTTGCATGGGGCGCGTTTCTTCACGAAATTAGATCTCAGGAGCGCGTACAACTTGGTGCGCATCAGGGAGGGTGATGAATGGAAAACAGCCTTTAGTACCACCTCAGGCCATTACGAGTATCTGGTCATGCCATACGGGTTGATGAACGCTCCGTCAGTTTTCCAATCATTCGTGGATGAGATCTTCAGGGACATGCAGGAGCAGGGGGTGGTGGTGTACATTGATGACATTCTCGTGTACTCGCCTACCCGTGTCGAGCATGTGGCCCTGGTGCGTAGAGTGTTGCGGAGGCTGGTGGAGCACGACCTGTATGTGAAGGCAGAGAAGTGTCTGTTTTTCCAGGAGTCGGTCTCCTTTTTGGGTTATCAGTTGTCTGCGTCAGGGGTGAAGATGGAGGTAGACCGGGTGTCGGCCGTGCGTAATTGGCAAACACCAACCACTGTGAAGGAGGTGCAGCAGTTTTTGGGGTTTGCAAATTACTACAGGAGGTTTATCCGGGGGTTTTGGACAGGTGGCAGCTCCCATCACGTCTCTGTTGAAGGGGGGGTCCGGTGCGTCTGCAGTGGTCGGCCGAGGCGGACAGGGCGTTTGGGAGGCTGAAGGACCTGTTTACCTCGGCCCCGGTGCTGGCGCATCCGGATCCTCTTTGCCGTTCCAGGTAGAGGTGGACGCGTCGGAGGCCGGTTTAGGAGCCGTGCTTTCACAACGGTCTGGCGCGCCACCTAAACTCCGCCCCTGTGCTTTTTATTCCAAGAAGCTCAGTCCGGCGGAGCGGAACTATGACGTAGGGGACAGGGAGCTGTTAGCCGTGGTACAGGCTCTAAAGGTGTGGAGGCACTGGCTTGAGGGGGCTCAACACCCTTTCCTCATTTTGACGGACCACCGTAACCTGGAGTACATCCGGGCGGCGAGGAGGCTGAACCCTCGCCAGGCAAGATGGAGTATGTTCTTGACCAGGTTTACTTTTAAGATCACGTACATCCCTGGGTCACAGAATGGCAAGGCAGATGCGCTGTCTCGGCGGTATGACACGGAGGAGAGGTCCGTGGAGCCCACTCCCATACTGCCTGAGTCGTGTCTGGTGGCACCGGTAGTGTGGGAGGTCGATGCTGAACTCGAGCGGGCGTTACGCACCGACCCTAGTCCACCACAGTGCCCGGAGGGTCGGAAGTACGTTCCGCTCGAGGTTCGGGATCGATTGATCTATTGGGCTCACACGTCACCCTCCTCTGGACATCCGGGTATCGGCCGGACAGTGCACTGTCTTAGTGCCAAGTACTGGTGGCCCACGTTGGCAAGGGATGTGAGGGTTTATGTGTCCTCCTGCTCGGTGTGCGCCCAGTGTAAGGCGCCTAGACATCTACCTAGGGGTAAGTTGCTACCCCTGCCCGTTCCACAACGACCATGGTCCCACCTCTCAGTGGACTTTATAACAGACCTTCCCCTCTCCCAAGGGAATACTACCATCCTGGTCGTTGTGGACCGGTTCTCTAAGGCCTGTCGTTTGCTCCCCATGCCGGGTCTTCCTACTGCCCTACAAACTGCCGAGGCACTGTTTACCCATGTGTTCCGGCACTACGGGGTACCCGAGGACATTGTGGCTGATCGAGGTCCCCAATTCACCTCCAGAGTCTGGAGAGCGTTTATGGAGCGGTTGGGGGTCTCGGTGAGCCTCACCTCGGGCTACCACCCGGAGAGTAATGGGCAGGTGGAACGCGTAAACCAGGATGTGGGTAGGTTTCTCAGAACATACTGCCAGGACCGGCCGGAGGAGTGGTCAAGGTACGTTCCCTGGGCCGAGATGGCCCAGAATTCCCCTACGCCATTCCTCCACTAACCTAACTCCATTTCAATGTGTGTTGGGTTACCAGCCGGTTCTGGCACCCTGGCAGCAGAGCCAGATCGAGGCTCCTGCGGTGGATGAGTGGGCGCGGCGCTCGGAGGAGACTTGGAACGCTGCACACGTCCACCTGCAGCGGGCCCTCCGACGTCAGAAGGCGCGCGCTGATCTCCACCGCAGTGAGGCACCGGTGTACGCACCTGGTGATCGAGTCTGGCTCTCTACCAGAAACCTGCCCCTCCGCCTGCCCTGTCGGAAACTGGGTCGGCGGTTTGTAGGGCCATTTAAAGTCCTGAGAAGGTTGAACGAGGTATGTTATAGATTACAGCTACCTGTGGAGTATAAGTGTATTAACCCCTCGTTCCATGTGTCCCTTCTCAGGCCGGTGGTAGTGGCCCACTCCAAGAAAATGAGATCTTGGAGACTCCTCCGCCCCGTTGGACATCGAGGGGCACCGGCGTACTCCGTGAGATCCATCTTGGATTCAAGACGTCGGATGGGGGGTCTCCAGTATCTAGTGGAGTGGGAGGGGTACGGTCCGGAGGAGCGGTGCTGGAGTGCCGAGGAGAGACGTTTTGGACCCGTCGCTCCTGACGGAATTCCATCGGGGGGCATCCGACGCGCCCTGCTCCGCGTCCTCCTGGTCGTCCCCGAGGCCGGAGTCGGCGCACGTCTGGAGCCGCGCGTCAAGGGGGGTACTGTCACGGTTTCGGCCGAGGCTGCCTCTCTCCCTTGTTCGGGCAGGTTTCGGCGTTCGTCGTCTCCGAATTCTAGCTGCCACCGCTGTATGTTTCATGTTCGTTTGCTTTTGTCTGTTTGTTTCCACACCTGTTTCTGTTTTGGCGTAATTAGTGTCCTATAAGTTTCTCGGTGTGTTTGTCTAGTGTTGTGTGTAATTATTTTCCGTCAGTTGTGTGTATTGCTCGGTTGAGCTTCTCTCCACTACGCTGGAGTATTTTCGCACCTGTTTGTGCGCAGTTACCATTGTCGCACCTGTTTGTGCGCTGTTACTTTTCGCCTTCGTGCGTATTTTTCGCCTTCGGGCAAAGTTGTCCTTTTGCCTTAGTTTGGGCAGTAATACAAGCCTTTGGAATATCGTTCTGAGTCCTGCGTTTGATTCCACCATTGCACCTACAGCACGCCCTGACACATTCGTAAATAGAAAGTCCTGCCCTTTGACATTAAGGGTTAAAACAGGCCAGAGGACACCTGATTAATGACAGAGACGGTGACGGAATCCAAACCTACATTGAATCTCGGCTGCAAGGATAAGGTCAGTAGTCTTTATTCATTACTTGGTGAAATTGATTTGAGAACTTGCTAAAATATTGAAAAGTAGCAAATTGATCAATGCGTAGCCATTTTAAGTGAAATGTAGGGGACTGTCAGGAATTATCAAGATTACATTGTGAGGATAGACTCCTCCGTAGAGTAGGAGATAATTCTGGGGACTAGTCAACCTGTTGGTGGGTCCGTAACGATTCACGGTAATAGGCCATTACCAAAAGAAACTACCCGGTGTTGAAATAGAAGGAACTATTAAAAGTACACCTATGGGATGGAACCTGTAAGAGATTATTGAACAGTCAACAAATAATCCGGGTTAAACAAATACAAAAAGTACACCAGAAGGAATTAAAATAGCATGTGTGAGAAATAGAATATTAATAAAGTCAAAAGTCACAAACAACTGTAGATTTTGCTGTAAACTCTATCCGTTCTGGAGCCTTATAAACTCCATGTTACCGATATAACACCAATAATCATGTAAGGTTGTATACGTGTGAGACCTAATGTTTACTCAGAAGTCACATCTATGAATAATTCCAGGTGGTTGTATAGAGGAGGGAGAACCCATTCCTGTTGTATGAGACTGTCAGGAATTATCAAGATTACATTGTGGGGATAAAATCCTCCGTAAAGTATGAGATAATTCTGGGGGACTAGTCAAGATTACATATACAGGAAGGGGTGATTCAAGGTGTTGTTGTGTGAAGCTGTTTTGTATTACTTGTTAAATTGACTTGTTATATAGAAGAGGTGGCTAAGGGATTTTTAACAGTACCAACCATGGGGGCAAATCCTCACAAGAGGTCCCAGAATTTACTGGGGACGGAAATTCATGGAAATGCGAGACAAACGAAATGTGTATTATGGGCATATTTGGAGAAAGAAATATGGCTTTAATGGGCGACTTGATGTAATTAAACTGGAATCCATGATTAAACAAATGCATGTAAATTGTGGTACTGATCTAAAGAAACAGAAAAGAGAGGGCTTAGAAACAGCCAGGGTGTGGCTAGTAGAAGCTAGAAAGCGGGAAGAAGGCAGCAAGAAAAGAGAAGTGAGTGAGAGGGAAAGAGAAGTGAAGGTTGAGGTCTCCGTGCCTCCCCCAGAGCAGAGGGCAGAAAGGTTATATCCAAACTTGGCAGACCAGGCATGGAGAGAAAATCCAGATGATGAATACGTAGGGAGGAGAAGGAGAGTGCAGGGGAATAATGTCGCCCCCCCACCGGCCCCACCTCCCTATGAGGAAGAAGGGGCTGGAGGAGGAAGGGAAGATGAAGGTGAGGAAGAGCCAGAGGTAGAGGAGTACAGGACAAGGGCAGAGAAAGTCAGACAGGAGGCTAAAAGGGAGAAAGAGAAAAGGAAAAAGCTAGAGAGGCACAGGGCTGAGGCCAAGAGAAAGGGGAATGATGAGTCAGAAGGGGAAGAATCAGATGGGGCTGGCAGTGGTAAGGGTAAAATGGAGCAATCCTATCCCTTAATAGCCCTGCCAAACCCCAGAGCAGGAGAAGACAACCAGCCTGATACATTACAAGTATACAGAGCATGGACCCAGAGAGATGTAGTGAGAGCAGTGGAAGGGATACCCCACCCCAAGACGGGGGTACACCAGTTCAGAAGAGATATGGAAGGGCTGACCGCCAGCTTTAAGCTGAATACAGGGGAACTAGAGAGGGCAGTCAGACAGATAGTGTTAAAAGACTGGGCGGCAGTGAGAGGGAACTGGGTTCCCGGAGACGGGAATGCGCAGGTCCTAGAGTGGGCAGAAGGAGGGGCTTATGGAGATAAGTTGGCACAACTCTGTGATAATCTGAGAGAATATTATCACAGACATGCCGACTTCTCCAAGGTCCATGAGTGTAAACAGGGAGACAGTGAGACCTAGAGAGACTAGAGAGATGTGTTCAATGCAAACAGTGGGCTAATAGATCCAGGACCAGGGGCACCAGAGGGTCCGTATCACCAACAGTTAAAGATTGCCTTCCTAAGTGGAATGAGGCCAGAAATCTTTTAAACAATAAAAAATACCCTAATTGGCTGGGGGACGGCTACCTTAGCTGAGGTTAAACGTTATGCAATCCATCATGAACATAATGTAAAGGAACGAAACAAGAGAAAGGAAGCGAAGGGAGCTGAGTACCTAGTGGCAGTCCTAGGGGAGATGGGAGGTAGGAGAGACTGGAAGAACCTAGAAGAGAAGAGAGGCAACGGTAATAGTGGAGACAGGAGTGAATGGAAGTGTTTCAATTGTGACAAAACGGGACATTTTGCTAGAGAATGTGAGGAACCGTGTTATCACTGTGGAAGGAAAGGGCACCAGTCAAGAGACTGTAAGAAGAAGGGGAAGAGAGGAAAAGGAGGAAAGTATAATCCAGGCAGAGGAGGAAGAGACAGGGGGAGAAAGCCAGAATCAGAGGAAGAAGAGGAGCAGTGGCGGTTTTACACGGAGGCCGGGGGAGGCCCGTGCCTCCCTGGAAATGTCCCTGGCCACCCCTGTGGCCCCCCCGTGCTGACCAAATAAAAAATTATGAATGTATAACTATTTTACACGCGAGCGCCAAAAGCGGAACTAATGCAACGCTCTACACGGCAACGTTCTACACGGGTAAATTAGAGTGGCGCACCCAAAAACTGTATCCTGCCATCTGCGAACGCGAACGCAGTTTCTCCACACTGAAACTGATAAAAACCTTCCTGCGGTCCACCACTAGTGATGAGAGACTCAGTGATCTTGGTGTCCTGAGCATAGAGTCCAGAAGGGCCAAGGCTCTGGATCTTGATGTATTTGTGGACCGTTTTGCCAGACAGCACAACCGCCGTATCCTGTTGCTGTAGTGTATCTATATGATATATACGCTAGTAGCGTATGAGTGCCGCTGTGAGGAAAAAGAGATATAATGAACAATAAAACAACAAGCTTGAGCTTCTTAAGACACGGTGGGTTTATCTGTTCTCAATACCACCCGGTAAAATGAATGGAGTTAGTCTGGTGTCCACATGAAGTTACGTGTGTAGACAAAGAGTCTGGTGTCCATATGAAGTTACATGTGTAGACAGAGACAGTCTGGTGTCCATATGAAGTTACATGTGTAGACAGAGACAGTCTGGTTCCCATATGAAGTTACATGTGTAGACAAAGAGTCTGGTGTCCATATGAAGTTACATGTGTAGACAGAGACAGTCTGGTGCCCATATGAAGTTAAATGTGTAAACAAAGACAGTCTGGTGTCCATATGAAGTTACATGTGTAGACAGAGACAGTCTGGTGCCCATATGAAGTTACATGTGTAGACAAAGAGTCTGGTGTCCATATGAAGTTACATGTGTAAACAGAGACGGTCTGGGGTCCATATGAAGTTAGATGTGTAGACAAAGACAGTCTGGTGTCCACATGAAGTTACATGTGTCTACTTAGATGAACCCACCGTGTCTTAAGAAGCTGAAGCTTGTTTTATTTTTCATTTTACATCATCTATCTTTTTTTCCTCACAGTACCAGTAGTTCCACACACTACTAGAGTGTATGTATGTTTGTATGTATGTATATATATATCCCACCAATCCTCTCTCAAGAGGTTTTCAAAAAGGGGCAAACTCATGTCTCAAGACCTGCTTCTGTTGGTTCCCCTCTCCTGCCTGTAACTTTCCATCCACATCCCCAAAGTTTTGTGGCCCATTATGACATCACTCCATTAAGTGATTGCTGCATGTACTGCTCTAAGGAAACACTTCTCTCTCTCTCTCTCTCTCTCTCTCTCTCTCTCTCTCTCTCTCTCTCTCTCTCTCTCTCTCTCTCTCTCTCTCTCTCTCTCTCGATAGATAGATAGATAGATAGATAGATAGATAGATAGATAGATAGATAGATAGAGTTTATGATTTTATTCTTTTGAATTATCTCTGCCAAACATCTATGTACTACAAATCTTCAAGCTCCACAGATGTTTTATGGCATCCACTAAACCTCTTTAGATATTTGTAAATTATACAGTGTGATACCTTTCAACAAAAGTTTATTTTATTTTTTTACCAACTATGATTTTTCCTTTTGAAAACAAGCAAAGCAAGAAAAAAAGAAACAAAATCACTCCAATCATTGCACACTTGTGTCGTTCAGACTTTGCAGGTCCAGCTTTGACATGATGATCCAACTAACACTAATATTGTAACTAATATTGTAACTGAAATATGTATGATCCTATGATGAGCGATTGCTTACTTCCCTTTCACTCTTAAAAAATTACTGAAAAAAAATGTGTATAAAAAGGTATATGTAGTATATGTTTGTTTAGTGAGCATTCATGCTGTCATTTTTTCCTAATGTGAACTATGGTGGAAATGTGCTGTCCTAAATGGACTTGCCCATATATGTTGTAAAGCCTTTTTTTGTACACCTGCTCATCAACTGACAGTGAAGTACACAAAGACACAGACACACACACACACACACAGACACCTGTAATATTCTTGTTTTCATGTTGTTGCTGATATCCATCAGTGTTGTTCATATTGCTACATTGTGTTGACATGATTGTTGCTTTTAAACGAATGTTAACTTAATGTTTATTGTCTGCATCCTATTGGACTACTGGATGTTAATGTGTAACACGTTTCCCTGTTTATGTGCTTTAGCAATACTGTATGTCAATATGGTCATGCTATTAAAGCCTCTTTGAATTGAATTTCTTTTCTGATTTGGTTTATTTTACCTAAATGGATACAGGGTAGTGTGTTTTGTTTATAAATCACTCAGAAAGTTTTCTTTCTTAAAACAAAATGTGGAATCAACTGTCCACAGTAGTGGGGCTTCCATAAATAGGAAATGGCACATTGTTGTACCCTTTGTTGTATCCTGGAGTTTTGTTCACATTGAATATGAACCCTGTATTTGTACCCTGTACTTTTTAATTTTTATTTATTTATTTATTTTTTCATTTTTATGGCACTATCTCTCTTGCATCTGCACTCTTGTACAAAATACGTGTTATAATAAATGTCATATGATTTTAAAGTAAAATAAAGTTTATAATCTTTGAATATCATGTGTTGCCAGTTTTTTTATGTGTGACCCCCTGATTAAACACTGGCCCCTCCTTGGCCCCCCTAGTAAAATGTGTCTAGAACCGCCACTGAAGAGGAGGCATGACTAGAGTGGGAGGAAGAGAGAAATCAGGAGAAGCAGGAGAGAGAACTGGAGGTGTTTGATCTGTCTCTTGTAGATTTGGTATTACAACAGGAACAGAAACCATACCTAACATTGACAGTAATGGGTAAAAAGATAACATTTCTCTGTGATACTGGGGCAGACCGAACCTGTATTTGTAAAGATAATGCACCAGAGGGAATTGACATTAATGGAGAAAAAATTATAGTGCGATCAGCCTCTGGTCATAAAGGTATTGAACAGCTGTCTGCACCAGTAACACTGAAACATGTAAAGACAGGGAGTGAAGCTACTCTGCCTGTACTGATTTCAGTACAGTGTCCTGTTAATCTATTGGGAAGAGATGCGATGACGCAGTTAAACATAGAAGTAAGACCGACAGTGAGGGGAATGCAGGCTCATGTGATAAAGGATAATATGGTTGTAAGTGGTGAAGGGGAACCATGTTATTGGTATAGCCAGGACCTGTTGAGGGGAGGTAACTCAGACATACCAAAGACCTTAGTAGACTTGACTAAAACCCTAGTACCTGACTCACCTAAAATGACTGAGGATGACTTACATTGTACTCTGTGGTATAATACACACTCTGTCCCTAGTAAAGAATATGAGGAAGCTCTGTTTAAAACCACAGAAAGGACAATAGGCTTGAAATGGTTTCATTATGATGACACCCATGCAGCAGCAGAAGTCGAATTGGGGCCACAGAGTCAGCAATTCTATAGAGAGAGATGGAGCCCACATGTCTCCTTGGCAAAGGAAGCTCAAGAGGAGTGGTTAGATCTGGGGAAATGGGTGACACAGGCAAAGTATGTTAAAGACTGGCAGACTGCTCCTAACGGGGACCAACATAGCCAATCAACCGGCCGATATCGTAGGAAGTTGAATTGGAGAGCAGGTTGCACACCCGCTGTGCACCTAGACATAGGATGTGATAATTGATGACCAGATATTTTCCTCACAGAGGAACAAGAAAGAGACCTTGAGATTGTACCTCTAGAGTTGTGGTCTAAGGGACCAGCCGATGTGGGGTTAATTAAGGGAGTAACTCCAGTCCAGGTGGTTCCGTGGTCAAACCATAGGCCATACCAAAAACAATATCCAAAGAAACCAGAAGCCATTATAGGGATTACTCCCACATTTGACCACTTACTCAAAGGTGGAGTGATAATCCCGGGGGATGAGGCACAGTGTAATTCACCTGTATTTCCAGTAAAGAAGGCAGCTCCAAGCAATGATTGGCGAATGGTAATGGACCTACAGGGGGTAAATAAGAACATCATTCCAAGAGCACCCTGTGTTCCAGACCCACACACTCTATTGAACCAATTGAAACCAGAACATTCTTACTTTACTGTGATAGACATAGCTAATGCTTTCTTTAGTATACCTGTACATCCTGATAGTCAAGGATGGTTTGGCTTTACCTTCAAAGGTCAGAAATACACATACTCGAGACTTCCACAAGGTTATTCGGAAAGTCCTACCATTTTTTCCCCACGCTATCACACGTAACCTGAGAATGTTTGAACCCCAAGAGGGGAGCCAAATTTTGATATATGTCGATGATATACTGGTAGCAAACCCCTCGAAGGAGGGGTGTAAAAAGGATACTCTCCAGTTGTTAACTTTTATGGCAGGACAAGGGCACAAGGTCAGTAAAAAGAAACTACAACTCTGGCAGAAAGAGGTAATATATCTAGGTCACACGATAACGCAGGATGGGAGAACCCTAAACTCCTCAAGAAAAACAGCAATATTAGAAGCTCCTAAACCTCTGAATAAGAAACAAATGATGAGCTTTTTGGGAATGATAAATTACTGTTGAGCATGGATTCCCCATTATACATTACACACTGGAAAATTGAGTGATCTTATCTATGGAAAAGCTATGGCAGCACATGATAAAATAATCTGGAATAACGAGGCTGATTTGCAATTTGAGGAAATTAAGCAATTATTGACCACTTCAACGGTGCTGGCGTTCCCTAGATATGACAGACCATTCACTCAAACTGTGGATTGTAGAGAGGGATATATGACATCAGTACTGACACAAAAACATGGGGACAAAAATAAACCGGTAGCATATTTTTCTTCAAGACTTGATGAGGTGGCTCAGGCAATGCCTGTCTGTTTGCAATCAGTTGTGGCAGCTGATAATGCAGTGCAGGACTCAGCTTCAATAGTACTATACCATGATCTAACCTTAAAAGTTCCACATGCAGTGTCAATTCTGCTATTGGAACACAAGATGGCGTACATGTCACCAGCACGACACCTATCTTGTATGATAAGATTGCTGAACATGCCAAATCTAACTATTGAACGATGTACAACGCTGAATCCTGCAACATTGGTTCCAGTTGTGAATGATGGTAGTCCCCATAACTGTATTGAAGAAACTGAAAAAATAGTACTACCCAGGCCTGACTTAACAGACTTAGCTATACCATGTTGTGAAGTAACAATGTTTGTTGATGGATCTTCTAGGAAGAATCCTGATGGCACGAATGCAACTGGTTATGCTGTAGTGACAGAGAACGAGGTTCTAGCTGCTGAACCCTTACCAAGAAACTACTCTGCCCAACAGGCAGAGATAGTGGCATTAACAAAAGCATGCCAACTGGGTAAAGGGAAGGTTATAACTATATTATAACTATCTATTACTTTGGGGAATGCAAAGGCAGATGAGGAAGCTAAGAAGGCTGGGTCAAAACACTTCTCTGGTTCCAGTCAGCTGTCAAAAGAGGAAGTTTCGATAGACAGAGATCTACTTATAGAGAGCTACAGTAGGGCCCCAATTAAGGAAGTTCACAGATGGGTAAAGCAAGGCGCAGTAAATAAGGAAGGAATATGGGTCAAAGACAGTTTACCAATTCTCCCGAAATCACTGTTTAGATATGCTGCAATATTGACACACGGGCAGAGCCATGTGTCAACCGGAGGGATGGTAGAGCAGATTAGACAACACTTTGTTGCATATGGGATTACAAATTATCTAAAAAACTTTTGTTCAAGATGTGTTATCTGTGCTCAAAGTAATCACCAGGGTAGACAAAGGGCACCTCTGGGTGAGTACCCTCCGGCTAAGTACCCCTTTCAACAATTAGAAATGGACTTTATAGAGCTGACCAGGAGTGAGGGAAAGAAGTGGTGTTTGACTATAATAGACAAATACACTAAATGGGTAGAAGCTTTCCCTACCTCCTCGGCAGATGCTATAACAGTAGCAAAAGCAATATGCCAGGATATAATACCAAGGTTCGGCCTTCCAGAAACTATTTTTTCTGATAATGGATCCCATTTTTCTAATCAAGTAATATATAATATTGGACAGAAGTTACAAATAAACATGAAGAAGCATTGTTCGTATAGCCCGAAATCGGCTGGACTTATCGAACGCATGAATCAGACAATTAAGGCTAGATTACGAAAAACTCACATGAGCACAGGAAGGAATTGGGTACAATGTCTGCCAATCGTACTAATGACTATCAGAATAACGCCAGATAACAATGGATTGTCCCCCTTTGAGAAAGTGTTTGGAAGACCTTACAGGATGCCACAGTTGGCAGGGCCAGAACAGGCAGACATAGAAGTAGAAGACACGTTGGCACAACACATGAGAAGACTGTTCATTAACCAAACACGTATGTCAAAGATTTTGTGCCCCACAGGAGAACTAAAGGAGAAGGTAACCCACTCCATCCAACCAGGTGACTGGGTGTGGATCCAATCCTTGAAGAAGAAAGACTGGAAGCAGCCCGTTGGGAAGGTCCATATCAGGTCCTGTTGGTGACGGCCTTCGCTGTAAGAATTGCGGAAAGATCCACCTGGGTGCATGTCACACACTGTAAAAAGGTAAACCCAGCTACACCTGACGAACAAACACAGAGTTAGGAGAAAGAACCGATCACCACCAGGGCTCGGGGGTTGGCTCCTTAACGAAGATTCCCTTACCCTGTCTGATCATCCCTGTGTGAGTTCGATAGAAGGTAAAGCAATGGGTTGGCCTCTGGCATCTGACATGTTCTCAGGGCGAGGGTGGGGATTCACAGGTCTCCTGACGGTAGGTAGCTGTCTGATTGTGGGGGCCATATTCCTAACACACTCAAACCCTCCTGATCCGCCAGAAGTAGTAGTTAACCTAACACAAGTTGATAAAATAATACCTGAGCACAGTCTACGAAGGCATAGGAGACAGCTAGACGTAGGGAAAGGGGAAGTACTAGGGACTGTAGGGAAGGACATCACCTTTGAGGTCTTTGCGGACCAGTTGGGAAGTTGGGGACTACTGGCTGGTAGTATCATAAAGGATGGGAGATATATATGTATGTCACCATGTACATCCTGGGACCATGTAGTTGCTCATACCGAGCGAGGGGGATATGTCAATCTCCATACACAGTTTCAGGACAGGTGGAGTATTGTGAAAGTAGGGAATTACCAGAAATGGCAGTGCGATTGGCAGGATGGCAGGATTTTTAGTATGACTTATGTGTATAAAAGGATTGTACCACCATTTTGTTTCAGAATTCTCAATGAATAAATATCTCTGACTATGCAGACCGGGACTCTGGCCGTTACTTACAGTGAGGGAAAAAATTATTTGATCCCCTGCTGATTTCGTACGTTTGCCCACTGACAAAGACATTATCAGTCTATAATTTTAATGGTAGGTTTATTTGAACAGTGAGAGACAGAATAACAACAACAAAATCCAGAAAAACGCATGTCAAAAATGTTATAAATTGATTTGCATTTTAATGAGGGAAATAAGTATTTGACCCCCTCTCAATCAGAAAGATTTCTGGCTCCCAGGTGTCTTTTATACAGGTAACGAGCTGAGATTAGGAGCACACTCTTAAAGGGAGTGCTCCTAATCTCAGCTTGTTACCTGTATAAAAGACACTTGTCCACAGAAGCAATCAATCAATCAGATTCCAAACTCTCCACCATGGCCAAGACCAAAGAGCTCTCCAAGGATGTCAGGGACAAGATTGTAGACCTACACCAAGTACTAAGTCATGTTTTGCAGAGGGGTCAAATACTTATTTCCCTCATTAAAATGAAAATCAATTTATAACATTTTTGATATGCGTTTTTCTGGATTTTTGTTGTTATTCTGTCTCTCACTGTTCAAATAAACCTACCATTAAAATTATAGACTGATCATGTCTTTGTCAGTGGGCAAACGTACAAAATCAGCAGGGGATAAAATACTTTTTTCCCTCACTGTAAATCCCCGCACAGAGACACTAAAATAGTTTGTTAAATAATTCACTTAACACCCATGCGAACGGGACCAAAGACGTGATTGAAACAGGGAGCAACTTGGATAAATGTATAAATCAAATCAAATCAAATGTTATTTGTCACATGTGCCAAATACAACAGGTACCTTACCGTGAAATGCTTACTTACAAGCCCTTAACCAACAATGCAGTTCAAGAAATAGAGTTAAGAAAATATTTACTAAATAAACTAAAGTAAAAAAATTAAATAAAATCAAAAAGTAACACAAGAAAATTACATAACAATAACGAGGCTATTTACAGGGGGTACTGATACCGAGTCAATGTGCGGGGGTAAAGGTAAGTCGAGGTAATTTGTAAAGTCACTATGCATAGATAATAAACAGTGAGTAAAAGCAGTGTGAAAAAAAAGGGGGGGGGGTCAATTTAAATAGTCTGGGTAATTAATTGTTCAGCAGTCTTATGGCTTGGGGGTAGAAGCTGTTAAGGAGCCTTTTGGTCCTAGACTTCGGACTCTGGGACCGCTTGCCTATGCGGTAGCAGAGAGAACAGTCTATGACTTGGGTGACTGGAGTCTTTGACAATTTTTGGGACCTTCCTCTGACACCGCCTAGTATATAGGTCCTGGATGTCAGGAAGCTTGGCCCCAGTAATGTACTGGGCCGTACGCACTACCCTCTGTAGCGCCTTACGGTCAAATGCCGATTAGTTGACATACCAGGCGGTGATGTAACCAGTCAGGATGCTCTTGATGGTGCAGCTGTATAACAGTTTGAGGATCTGGGGACCCATGCCAAATCTTTTCAGTTTCCTGAGGATTAAAAGTTGTTGTCGTACCCTCTTCACAACTGTCTTGGTGTGTTTTGACCATGATAGTTTGTTGGTGATGTGGACACCAAGGAACTTGAAACTCTCTACCCGCTCCACTTCAGACCCATCGATGTTAATGGGGTCCTGTTTGGCCCTCCTTTTCCTATAGTCCACGATCAGCTCCTTTGTCTTGATCACATTGAGGGAGAGGTTGCTGTCCTGGCACCACACTACCAGGTCTCTGACCTCCCTATAGGCTGTCTCATCATTGTCGGTGATCAGGCCTACCACTGTTGTGTCATCAGCACACTTAATGATGGTGTTGGAGTTGTGCTTGGCCACGCAGTCGTGGGTGAACAGGGAGTACAGGAGGGGACTAAGCACGCACCCCTGAGGGGCCCCAGTGTTGAGGATCAGCGTGGCAGATGTGTTGTTGCCTACCCTTACCACCCGGGGGCGGCCCGTCAGGAAGTCCAGGATCTAGTTGCAGAGGGAGGTGTTTAGTCCCAGGGTCCTTAGCTTAGTGATGAGCTTTGTGGGCACTACGGTGTGGAACGGTGAGCTGTAGTCAACGAACAGCATTCTCACATAGGTGTTCCTTTTGTCCAGGTGGGAAAGGGCAGTGTGGAGTGCGATTGAGATTGCATCATCTGTGGATCTGTTGGAGTGGTATGCGGATTGGAGTGGGTCTAGGGTTTCCGGCATGATGGTGTTGATGTGAGCCATGACCAGCCTTTCAAAGCACTTCATGGCTACCGACGTGAGGGCTACGGGGCGGTAATCATTTAGGCAGGTTACCTTTGCTTTCTTGGGCACAGGGACTATGGTGGTCTGTTTGAAACATGTAGGAATTACAGACTTGATCAGGGAGAGTTTGAAAATGTCAGTGAAGACACTTGCCAGTTGGTCCGCGCATGCTTTGAGTACACATCCTGGTAATCCGTCTGGCCACGCGGCTTTGTGAATGTTGACCTGTTTAAAGGTCTTGCTCACATCGGCTATGGAGAGCGTGAGCACACAGTCATCTAGAACAGCTGGTGCTCTCATGCATGCTTCAGTGTTGTTTGCCTCGAAGCGAGCATAAAAGGCATTTAGCTCGTCTGAAAGGCTTGCGTCACTGGGCAGCTCGCGGCTGGGTTTCCCTTTGTAGTCTGTAATAGTTTTCAAGCCCTGCCACATCCGACGAGGGTCAGAGCTGGTGTAGTAGGATTCAATCTTCGTCCTGTATTGACGCTTTGCCTTTTTGATGGTTCATCTGAGGGCATAGCGGGATTTCTTATAAGCGTCCGGATTAGTGTCCTGCTCCTTGAATGCGGCAGCTCTACCCTTTAGCTCAGTGCGGATGTTGCCTGTAATCCATGGCTTCTGGTTGGGGAATGTACGTACGGTCACTGTGGGGACGACGTCATCGATGCACTTATTGATCAAGCCAGTGACTGATGTGGTGTACTCCTCAATGCTATCTGAAGACATGTTCCAGTCTGTGCTAGCAAAACAGTCCTGTAGCTTAGCATCTGCGTTATCTGACCACTTTTTTATTAACCGAGTCACTGGTGCTTCCTGCTTTAGTTTTTGCTTATAAGCAGGAATCAGGAGGATAGAGTTATGGTCAGATTTGCCAAATGGAGGGCGAGGGAGAGCTTTGTATGCGTCTCTGTGTGTGGAGTAAAGGTGGTCTAGAGTTTTTTTCCTCTGGTTGCACATTTAACATGCTGGTAGAAATTAGGTAGAACGGATTTAAGTTTCCCTGCATTAAAGTCTCCGCCCACTAGGAGCGCTGCCTCTGGATGAGCGTTTTCCTGTTCACTTATGGCCTTATACAGCTCATTGAGTGCAATCTTAATGCCAGCATTGGTTTGTGGTGGTAAATAGACAGCTATGAAAAATATAGATGAAAACTCTCTTGGTAAATAGTGTGGTCTACAGCTTATCATAAGATACTCTACCTCAGGCGAGCAAAACCTTGAGACTTCCTTAGTATTTTATTTTGTTTTAGTTTCAATGACTGAATATTCTGGACAAAAACTGACGAATGTAACTAAGGCTGGGAATGGCAATACAATCAAACTAGCAAGGGCAATGATCACAAGTCAGCCATAACGGGGCTAATAGGCTAGCGTATCTATTTATGTAGCAAGCTAAAAACACTGAGCCTAACGTTAGCTAAATAGCTAGCTAGCTGCTAGGAGGATGCCATATCATGCCATTGGAGGAGTGGGTGAGTGACTGACTTTTTCCCCTCATATCGTTTTTTTGGTGGCTATACACAACTAGAGATGCAGGTGTCATTTGGTTAGCTAGCAAGAACTTGAATGACTGTTATACAGTTAGCATATCTCTTGCGTTAGCAAATTCACTCTGGCTATCTACTACGATTTTCAGAGCACTCTCGTCTGAGTGTGCCAGAGCACAGAACAACTGATGAATTTATGAACGCATAACACCTGCTGGTATTGACCTGTGTCAGTGAACGTAGGCAAAAAAAGTAATAGTTAGTCAAGAACTAGATAACATGTAAACAGCCTAACCAGCTCTGCTACGGTGAGTAAAATGGTCAGAGTGACGTGTTCTCTCATTTGTGTCTGGAAGTAGCTAGCTAGCAAGCTAGCCAACTTTAGCCAGTTAGCTTGGGTGCTTGGTTGGGACAAGCATTCATTGGCCGGCAAGCTGCAGAAGGACGAGGAGGCTACAATTCCTAATCGTTTATCAGTGCAATTTTGACGGCCAACTAGCTGAAAAAGTTTGAGAGGGTTTATCTAATATTCCTTTGTTAGATTTTAGCTAATCTTGCTCTGGCTAGCATTAGTTGTTGATCTTGTTGTTGTTGATGTGCATAACTGTAAGCAGGGTCAGGCAGCCAGGGAAGACCAGTCTGTGACAAAGGTGAGATTAATTTTTTGCAGATACAACACTTTTTTCTGTCTGTCCAGCAAACACTGGACATGCCAGATGCTATTTTAAAGGCAGTCTGACAAAACTCCAAAGTTGATTTCCAAACCGTATCAAGGGTTGATAGAGGCTTTTCCTGATGACACAAAACATGTAAAACAAAAATGTGGTCGACCCTGCTGAGACCCCTGTCACCATCTGATCCTCCTAAAATGAAGCATGACAAAGAATTACCTTGGTGTACATTTATACATTATATTATCCAAGAATAGAATCAATGGTTCATTAATTGAAATTACGATTATTCCCAGATCCCAGACTGTAGCTTTAAACTTGAGCTGCTGTCCTGTAGCTACTGTAGGTCTACCCATCAATTCAAGATGGAACTTTGTATAATTCACTGAATATATACTGCAAAATTCACCTGAGCTCCGTAGACTGGTCTTTCCTGGCTGTCTGACCCTGCTGGGACCCCTGTCACCATCTGATCATGCTAAAACATGATGAGCATAGTGTTGTGTACACTGACTGCACAAGAGGGCTACATTCCCGCTGGATGCCTGTGGGACCTGCGGGTCCTGACAGAGATAATTGCGGCTCAATCTGAATTGTTCATGCTGCAGGCAGGAGCGGTCGGTCAGACAGATTACTTTGGGATGAAATATATTTGTTCTCCCACAGATTATTTTGAAATGGTCCTCTTTCTGCTTTGTATGCGCTAGACTACATATTGTATTAAAAGCACTTTTTGTTTTTGCATTATTCACACACTCAGAATTCGCTTCAACTTCAGTAGCCTACATCTCCTAGTTGGGCGTGAGAGTTCAAGTGCGCCTAGTATGTGTGGTCTCATTGAAATAGAGTAGGCTGCCTACATGGGCAGAGAATCACGTGGCAGTTAACGTTAATATGAAATGAACTTAAATATGATTAGACTGTCGTTTACTACAGTGTCTGTAAATAAATACTGATAATGAAAAGAGGTGGAGGGCGCTCAACCAACGTCAGTCGAAGTTAATCCCAAAAAATTATTACAATTGAAAAGGAAAAGGCACAACGCGCACATAGGTTAGGCTACTATGGTGAGCGAGCGTTGCGCCTTTTCATTTTCAATATGTGACACTCTGGCTCCATGGACTTTGATTATTGAGCCAGGGTTGTTCATTTTCATTGTTTGGGTGTATTTCTATGTTGGGTATTCTAGTTGTTCATTTCTATGTTTGGTGATTGTTCTTGATTAGTCATATGACTCCCAATCGGAGGTAACGAGTGTCAGCTGTCGGCTCGTTATCTCTGATTGGGAGCCATATTTAAACTGTGTGGTTTCTCCTTGGTTTTGTGGGTTTTTGTTCCTTTTGGTCAGTGTACCGTGGACTTCATTGAGTCGTCTTTTGTTTGTAGTCCGATAACGTTTATTTAATAAAGTCATGTTTCTTGGACACGCTGCGCCTTGGTCATACTTGGACGACATAGACCCTCGTGACAGAAAAACCCACCATCAAAGGACCAAGCAGCGTGTCAAGCGGCAACAGGACCCAGCTCCAAAGGCTTCCTGGACATGGGAGGAGATTTTGGACGGAAAGGGGTCCTGGACTTGGGAGGAGATCCTGGATGGGATAGATCGCCGTCCATGGAGCGAAACGGTGGAGAGGCGACGGCGAGAGGAGCAACGGCGTCAGCAGGGCCATCGTCGGAAGGTCGAGAGGCAACCCCAAAAAGTTTTTTGGGGGGCACATGGCTTGGGCGGCTGGGCAGCAGGAGGCTACCACAGGGCTGACGGAGGCAGAGAAGGGGCATATTCAAAGGGCAACCAGGTTACGGGGGTCACTGGGCAAAGTAGGGAAAGGAGATGTAGAGGCACGGCGAGTGGTACTGGGGTGTATTACCAGTCCGGTCCGGCCCGTTCCAGTTCCCGGGGTAGAGCCAGTGGTGTGTGCCTCCAGTAGGGTCCGGCCTGTTACGACCCCTCGCACCAAGTGTACGGTGCGCGTCTCCAGCCCGGCTCGGCCTGTTCCGGTTCCTCGCACCAAGGATCCGGTGCGCTTCGCCAGCCCGGCCCGGCCTGTTCCGGCCACTCGCACCAGGGATACGGTGCGCTTCGCCAGCCCAGCGCGGCTTGTTCCGGCCACTCGCACCAGGGATACGGTGCGCGTCGCCAGCCCGGCCCGGCCTGTTCCGGCCACTCGCACCAGGGATACGGTGCGCGTCGCCAGCCCGGCCCGGCCTGTTCCGGCCACTCGCACCAGGGATACGGTGCGCGTCGCCAGCCCGGCCCGGCCTGTTCCGGCCACTCGCACCAGGGAAACGGTGCGCGTCTCCAGCCCTTTACCACCAGTGCATACACCACGCACCAAGCCTCCTGTGTGTCCCCAGAGTCCTGTGCGTCCTGTTGTTGCTCTCCGCACTAGCCCTGAGATGCGTGTCCTCAGCCCGGTACCTCCAGTTCCGGCACCACGCATCAGGCCTACGGTGCGTCCCCAGGGTCCAGCATGCCCTGTTGCTTCTCCCCGCACTAGCCCTGAGATGCGTGTCCTCAGCCCGGTACCTCCTGTTCCGGCACCACGCACCAGGCCTACGATGCGCCTCAGACGGCCAGAGTCTGCCGTCTGCCCAACGGGGCCTGAACTGTCCGTCTGCCCAACGCCGTCTGAACTGTCCGTCTGCCAAGCGCCGCAGGAACTGCCCGTCTGTACTGAGCCTGCAAAGCCGCCCGTCTGCCATGAGCCTTCAGAGCCGTCCGCCAGACCGGAGCCGCTAGAGCTCTCCGCCAGACAGGAGCAGCCAGAGCCTTCCGCCAGACAGGATCAGCCAGAGCCTTCCGCCAGACAGGATCAGCCAGAGCCTTCCGCCAGACAGGATCAGCCAGAGCCTTCCGCCAGACAGGATCAGCCAGAGCCTTCCGCCAGACAGGATCAGCCAGAGCCTTCCGCCAGACAGGATCAGCCAGAGCCTTCCGCCAGACAGGATCAGCCAGAGCCTTCTGCCAGACAGGATCAGCCAGAGCCTTCCGCCAGCCAGGATCCGCCAGAGCCGTCCAGCCAGGATCCGCCAGAGCCGTCCAGCCAGGATCCGCCAGAGCCAGCCAGCCAGGATCCGCCATTCAGTCCGGTGCTGCCCCTCAGGCCGGTGCTGCCCCTTAGTCAGGTACTGTCCCTTAGTCCGGTGCTGCCCCTTAGTCCGGTGCTGCCCCTTAGTCCGGTGCCGCCCCTTAATCCAGTGGGGTTTAGTTGGGGGGTGGTCATGTGGAGGGGGCTACGGAAGCGGATAGTGACTAAGGTGGGGTGGGGACCACGACCTGGGCCAGAGCCGCCACCATGGACAGACGCCCACCCAGACCCTCCCCTAGACTGTATGCTGGTGCGCCCGGAGTTCGCACCTTTAGGGGGGGGTACTGTGACACTCTGGCTCCATGGACTTTGATTATTGAGCCAGGGTTGTTCATTTTCATTGTTTGGGTGTATTTCTATGTTGGGTATTCTAGTTGTTCATTTCTATGTTTGGTGATTGTTCTTGATTAGTCATATGACTCCCAATCGGAGGTAACGAGTGTCAGCTGTCGGCTCGTTATCTCTGATTGGGAGCCATATTTAAACTGTGTGGTTTCTCCTTGGTTTTGTGGGTTTTTGTTCCTTTTGGTCAGTGTACCGTGGACTTCATTGAGTCGTCTTTTGTTTGTAGTCCGATAACGTTTATTTAATAAAGTCATGTTTCTTGGACACGCTGCGCCTTGGTCATACTTGGACGACATAGACCCTCGTGACACAATAAGTATGGATTACCCATTTATTTGTCTCTGCCTGCAAATCGTCCTCCTAAAAGGTAGGCTATAACCTATAGGACTATGCAAAACGTAGCAAGTGTCGCTGTCATTATTCTTGCTGCTTCCAGTTCAGTAGCCATACCTGCAAGATCAGGTGCGTGTGTGGTGTCAGTGGTGTCAATGAAATAGAGTAGGCTATAGCCTACATGGGCGGAGAAGCACGGGGCTATGTATACACAAGTTTACGCGCTGTATCCCGGGTGGCGCCATAACTCTACACAAATGCATTTCATTTCCGCCGGAAGTTGTTGGCACAACGTCTGCTGGTGTAAACACAGCGATGTCGATGCTAGCTTGGGAACACGGTTCTACTACTATGCCGCAACCCGTCAAGGAGCGGAGGGGGAGGAACTTGCAAGGGACTATTTGGAAACTCTGGGCAACAGCATTGAAACCAAAGGCTTAGTGGTGTGCGAAAAGGAACCGTGGCTTGCAGGATCTCCCGATGGAGTGATAAACAACGACATTCTGTTGGAGATCAAATCACCTGTGATGGGAAACAAGTCACTTGCAGAATTTTTGGCAACAAAGAACTGCGAAATCACAACTGTGGCAAACGGAGATAGGGTAGATTACCATATTGCCTGCAATGGTCCAAAAGGCTACTACATGCAGGTACAAATTGGGATGCACTGCACAGGGCTTCAGCACTCCAAGTTGGTGATCTGGAACAAAACTGAGCACCTAGAAATCGAAGTACCCTACGACCAAGGCTTTGTCCAGGGGCATATCATAAGGCTGCGCACATTCTACTTTGCCCACATGCTCCCGAAAATTGTTGATGATTTTGTTGAGGGAAGGTTACAGTTCTGCAGTAAATATCTCAGCATTTTAAAACCAAAATAAACTGCCTTATTTAGGTCATGCCCACAGGAGCCAACAGATGTCCATTGTTTACATGATCTCTTTATGCTGTGCAATATATCAGTGTGCCTACTGTTTGAGTGAAAATAAAGTTTGATGTAATTTCAATCCTTAGAGTGCTACAATTTATTTTAACACAGTTCATAATTCATAGTAAGCTCATACTGTACATAAATAACACTGGATTAATTAATTGTTTTGAGGAAACTAAACAAATGGCTTCAACAAGAAAGATTGCGTGTTTAATCTTAACAGGTATTAAAAAGTAAAATACAAAAGCAGCCCACACAATTACATCACTATGAAAATATTCATATATAATATTAAAAAAATACAATGCACGCAGTATTTGTTGTGTTTATCTGTATTTAATGAACAACATGGCTGGGTGTTGGTAGACAGGGACACAGGGCAAGATTCTAAACCTCACTGATCAGTGGACTCTTCAGGTTAACTAGGCCAGCACAGATGGTTAAGATGTTGTCCAGTTTCGGTGCCATGCTGATGGGAACATTCTGGGATAAAATCTTAAACACCTTCAGTCTCTGGATTGCTCTTTCCACATGTATGCGGACATTGGCTACTCGCCTGGTGCGTGTCGTCTCCTCATTGGTCAACTGATTGCGCCTGTAGGTGAAAGCAGGGATGTTCAAACTGACCCTTCTCTCATCAAGCAAGTCTCGAATGGTGAACCCACGGTCCGCCATGACCTCATCACCAGCCCTCAGATAGTCTAGGAACCCACTGTCCATGGTGATAAACGTATCGCTGCTTCTGCCAGCATAGGCATCAGATATAAACATGATTAGCCCATTAGGGGCCACAGCGACGAGATATTTCACAGTGTTGCGTGATTTATACTGGCTGAAAGTGTCACTCCTTGAGTCGTGGTTTGTGGCTCTCTGCATGGCACTTTCGGCACCGTCAATGATGCAGGTGGTTCGAGGGTAGTTCCTCTGAAACGACAAGGGCATGGTGGCACGAATGGTCTCTCTTGGAAGCCAGGGGATCAGGACTTTGAACTGTTCACCCATCACGTCAATCCAGTGACTAATCACAATGCTTGCCATGGATGTAGACACATTGAAGCGGTGAGCAATATCTCCTAATATTAGGTTTAGTTTTAGTTTCATCAACGTCATAAGTATTTGGTCAACAACAGGAAGGGTAATTGATGGCTTACTGAAAGGCAACAACACCGTCACCAGGGTGAAGAATTGAACCATAAGCACTCCTGTATACAGCCGGGACCTAGCATCATCAATGACCGTGGTGCTGGTCACAGTAGGACCCATTTCTGCCTCGCACTGTGTGGCCTTGTCTACTTTAACAGACTGTGTTGTTGAACAGTAAATGTGATCAATATGTGACGGATCCTCCCATTGGGTCTGGGCATCTCGAAATTTTGGTGTAGCAGGCTCGGCCTCACAGACAGGCTGACAGGTTTCTGGAGCATCTAAAAAGGGGAAGAGAAAACATGGATGGAGCAAAATTATTGCAGGCATAGAGTCCTCTCACTACAAACATCACAATGGAAAAATGTGTACTACCACCAGGGGCGGTGTGTTCATTAGGGCGATATGGGTGACGCACTGCCAAACGGGAAAAGGAAGGGATTTTTTTTCTAATCAATTATATCACGGCAACAGTAGTTCAGTGTTCTAATCTAGACGCCTGATCTGCCAATAAATGTCCAATCATGCTAAAGTCGTGCTTCAAATGTCCCCGCCCGTTTTGGGGCGATTTCAGTCAGGTTGAAAATCGCCCAGAAGTCTCTCATAGCCTCTAATGTAAAATATTTTTTTTTCAAATATCTGAGCTTTCAATACAATCTCTATGGGTTTCTGAGGGCTTGCACTTACGCGCTTTCGTCATACGTAACGTAACGATGAACGTAACTAAGAAACTACTCTTTCACCCTGAAGGCGGCAAGGCAGACAGCACCGCTTGGACAGCGACTGGTGTAACCGACATGCACCATCTTTCAGAAAAGATTAAGAAAAATGAGCTGTCAAAGACCCACATATAGCTGTTTGAGATTGTCTGCTTTTGGGAGAGTGAATATTGCCACTCAACTGGATGAGGGATACAGGCTAGCTGTCCGCCGCCACAACGATGAGGTTAGCAACAGCAGAGTCGTGAACACTGTCTACGAGAATCGAGACGACCTCATAGAATGTTTTGAAGCCATCCGGACGGGTTCATTGGGTTCATTTGACCAGCACACCTTGAGAGAGGCAGCTGGCTACGTGAGGATACTCCATGATGAAGATTTAATTTTTTTCCTGCGGCTTTTTCACAAAATCATGCCCCACGTCGACATTCTGTACCAGAAGCTACAGAAGAAGGACATCGATGCTGTCTTTATCAAACGTGCCCTCGACAGCTTCACAAGCAAGTGCAGGCCATAAGGTAAGATTAAACAATATCAAAAAATGTGGTAAAAGCTCTTGTTGATCCTGCAATCTGAACAAATACCAAGATGCTGTATTTTCAGCTGATATTTCATTTGTTTATGGAAATGCATATTGTTTATGCAGTGTTGAGGAATGTGAAAGAACACCCTTGATTATTTTTACTGTGATAACTTATTTTGCTTTTGTAAGCCAACACTTTTGAGATCAGTCAATAAATGCTTCTGGTATTGACTTATATGCTGCCCCTGTCTTCATGTTGTTGCTGGACATATCTTTTTAAAAATGTGTGTAGGTCACCTAAATCATCAGAAAAGTTGCCCCCCCTGAGAATTTTTTCAGGAGCCGCCACTGACTACAACATTGCACTCACACGCACACACACAATCATCATCACAACAGCCTGCCACCTTGCATTGTATTTATGATGTAGACTAAGGCACACGCAGGCAGGCACACACACACACACACACACACACACAATTAATGATGTAGCTATCGTGGGCATTGTTTGTCCCATCTCCAAAACAATCAACTGCCTTAGCAAAATACCGGTAGCAATGTTAATGTATGACAACTTCTTCATAATTAACAGTATTGTCAGCTTCATAGCTAAAGTTGCTGAACTTACCCTCAGATTCAAGTCTGCGTTTCTTTATCTGGGGGGAGGCAGTGGTCCGCTGGGTGAGTTGACGCCTCTTTGGCTGGGGAGGGCGATTGTATCCCAACCACAACTCTGGGAAAGGATTATCCTTGGTAGGTTTTTGGTCAACAAAGTGATAGGAACAAACAAAAACGTTGAGGGGTGGTTTCTTTAGATTCAATGCCTTCAGCCAGGTCCTTGATTCCGAGTCGGTATCAGGCTTGCGAAAAAATTTAAACAATGGAGCGCATGGACATTGCCTCTTCGTAGCTGGTTTGTGGTCGTAGCACTCTCTATCTAACCACTCGTTCAGGTGCTTTCTCAAGTTTTTGCAACCAACTACCGCACACGTCGTTCCCGAACCACTTTTCTTCATGTTGTAATTGTAATTTTTATATCCTCTTTGTCACTGCGATATCAGTGCTTTGTCGGCACAACGGAGCTAGCTAGCAAAACAAACCCAGCCCGGCAGAACGGAAGTGGATTGCATCGACGGGAGGAGTTCAGGAAGTAGAGCAGAAACGGCTCAAAAACTTGTGTATACATGGGCGGAGAAGCACAGGGCAGTTATCTTTCCAAGGAAATGCACTTCCTTAATAGGCCTATTATTAGGCTATAGTTTACTACATTGCATAGAAATAGGCCTAAATATTGATCACCCATATTTCTTCGTCTTAAAATCTTCCCACTCCTAAAAGGTAGGCTATAAAAACCCCTGAAGAGAAAGTGCAAGTCTCTCCAACTCTGCTCTCTTCAAACTACATCTAGCATTTTGGCTGATATAGCCCAGTAATAAAATGTAAGGGTCATATGACAATCTCTGGTAATTTAACTTAATTTCTTAAGTTATTTTTGCGCATTTGATATTGCCTACAGGGCGCAAAATTGCTGGGACCATGGCTGGCAAGTGACCTGCGTCACATACGCCTAAAATAACATTGCAGGACTGCGGTTGGGTTTGGGCCCAGTTCTTGCGGTAGAGGTTGGGAGTATAATTACAAGTATTCCATAAGTGTCAAAGGCTTTTATTGACAATTACATTTAGTTTATGCAAAGAGTCAATATTTGCAGTGTTGACCCTTCTTTTTCAAGACCTCTGCAAAACCGCCCTGGCATGCTGTCAATTAACTTCTGGGCCACATCCTGACTGATGGCAGCCCATTCTTGCATAATCAATGCTTGGAGTTTGTCAGAATTTGTGGGTTTTTGTTTGTCCACCCGCCTCTTGAGGATCGACCACAAGTTCTCAATGGGATTCAGGTCTGGGGAGTTTCCTGGTAATGGACTCAAAATGTCGATGTTTTGTTCCCCGAGCCACTTAGTTATCACTTTTTCCTTATGGCAAGATGCTCCATTATGCTGGAAAAGGCATTGGTCGTCACCAAACTGTTCTTGGATGGTTGGGAGAAGTTGCTCTCGGAGGATGTGTTGGTACCATTTTTTATTCATGGCTGTGTTCTTAGGCAAAATTGTGAGTGTGCCCACTCCCTTGGCTGAGAAGCAACCCCACACATGAATGGTCTCAGGATGCTTTACTGTTGGCATGACACAGGACTGATGGTAGCGCTCATCCCGCAGCTGAATCAACTTTAGGAGACGGTCCTGGCGCTTGCTGGACTTTCTTGGGCGCCCTGACACCTTCTTCCCAACAATTGAACCTCTCTCCTTGAAGTTCTTGATGATCCGATAAATGGTTGATTTAGGTGCAATCTTACTAGCAGCAATATCCTTGCCTGTGAAGCCCTTTTTGTGCAAAGCAATGATGACGGCACGTGTTTCCTTGCAGGTAACCATGCTTAACAGAGGAAGAACAATGATTTCAAGCACCACCCTCCTTTTAAAGCTTCCAGTCTGTTATTCTTACTCAATCAGCATGACATAGTGATCTTGTCCTTGTCAACACTCTCACCTGTGTAAACAAGAAAATCACTGACATGATGTCAGCTGGTCCTTTTGTGGCAGGGCTGAAATGCAGTGGAAATGTTTTTTGGGGATTAAGTTAATTTTCATGGCAAAGAGGGACTTTGCAATTAATTGCAATTCATCTGATCACTCTTCATGACATTCTGGAGTATATGCAAATTGCCATTATCAAAACTGAGGCACCAGACCTTGTGTAAATTCGTATTTGTGTCATTTTCAAAACTTTTGACAAGAAAGAGTAGAGTCGAAATTTCCCTTTAATGACTAGATTACTAATCTACTCCCTTCCCTGAAAATCCCACCCCCAATAATTAATTGACAGGTCTGAAACCCTACCAACCATGTGATTTATATACATCCCGCCCCTTCCCTGAAAACCCCACCCATAGTGATTGATTGACAGGTCTGAAACCCTACCAACTCTGTGGCTCTCACAAATATCCTACTCCTCCCCTGACAGTCCCACCCACAGTGATGGATTGACAGGTGAAATGGTTAAGAATTTGGTCAGGATAACGCATGACAATGAGGAAATAAAATGGGAGGAATAATATTGTTTTACCCAATAAGAATTCAAATATTTTACTTGGTAGCTTAATTAAGAAACATAATTGTTACATTTCATTTTTGTCACAAATAATACAATCACAATCATGTAGTACAATCACAAATGTGAATTTTGATTTATCTTTTAACAATTTTCTTTCTCAATATGGCAGTGTTATATGTTAGGGCATTGAACAAGAACTGTCAACTTGAAAATGCAAACTGGAGTTTTGCATTTAAATTTGGTAATAGATTATGTTCACATAAAAACAATATTGCGTACTTATTATGAATTAATAATTAGCATGATCAAATGTGAATATATTTTGGCCTGTCACACCCTGGCTCGGGGACTCATTATGTTGAGCCAGGGTGTGTTCATTCTATGTTTTCTGTTTCTTTGGTGGGTGTTCTAGGTTGTCTATTTTCTATGTTTGCCTTAGTGACTCCCAATCAGAGGCAACGAGTGTCAGCTGTTCGTTGGTTGTCTCTGATTGGGAGCCATATTTAAACTGTCTGTTTTTCATTCGGGTTTGTGGGATTTTGTTCGTGTTTGGTTGTGTATTGACCATTGACTGTCACGTCGTTGTTTTGTTGTTTTGATCGGGTGATCATTCTAATAAATAATATGTTCACATTCAACGCTGCGCCTTGGTCCTCCTCCTCATTGGTAGACGATCGTGACAGAAAATCCCACCAAAACTGGACCAAGCAGCGTGAAGAGGAGAGAGGAAGGACCTGGGATCAGGGGAGTAGGAGTTTCGGCTGGGCCACGCTAAGTGAAGAGGAGAGAGGCTGGTCTATGAAGCAATGGATCGAGAGTCTGGCGAGAGCTAGGGAGGCCTGGTCCACGGGGAGGAGAGAACCCCAGAATTTTTTTGGGGGGCTCACGACGTGGACGACGGGGCAGCAGGAGGCCGCGATGGAGCGGTCCAGCGGGTGTGAAGAGGAGGCCGCCAGGTTAAGGGGGCCACTGGTCACAGAGGAGAGGGAAAGTGTGGAGGCACGGCGAGAGGTACTGGGGTGTGTTACCAGTCCGGTCCGGCCCGTTCCTGATCCCTGCGTAGGGCCAGTGGTGTGTGTCCCCAGTACGGTCCGGCCTGTTCCTGCTTCCCGCATCGAGTCTGTGGTGCGCGTCGCCAGCCCGGCCTGTTCCTTCTCCCCGCACCAAACCTGTGGTGCGCGTCGCCAGCCCGGTCCGGCCTGTTCCTGCTCCCCGCACCAAGTCTGTGGTGCGTCTCGTCAGCCCTGTCCGGCTCATTCCTGCTCTCCGCACCAAGTCGGTGGTGCACGTCGCCAGCCCATTCCGGTCCATTCCTGCTCCACGCACCAAGCCAGGGGTGTGTATTGTCAGCCCGGTCCGGTCCGTTCCTGTTCCACGCACCAAGCCAGGGGCGCGTGTCGTCAGTCCGGCTCCGGCCAGCGGGGCTAGACAGGACCAGGAGTACTTTGGGGGTTGGAGAGGAAGTGGGGATCAAGCCCGGAGCCGGAGCCGCCGCCGAGGAGGAATGCCCACCCAGCCCTCCCCTGTTTTGCTCGTATTTAGGCGCGGTCGCAGTCCGCGCCTTTAGGGGGGGGTACTGTCACACCCTGGCTCGGGGACTCATTATGTTGAGCCAGGGTGTGTTCATTCTATGTTTTCTGTTTCTTTGGTGGGTGTTCTAGGTTGTCTATTTTCTATGTTTGCCTTAGTGACTCCCAATCAGAGGCAACGAGTGTCAGCTGTTCGTTGGTTGTCTCTGATTGGGAGCCATATTTAAACTGTCTGTGTGTGGACAGGTGTCTTTTATACAGGTAACAAATTCAAACAGGTGCAGTTAATACAGGTAATGAGTGGAGAACAGGAGGGCTTCTTAAAGAAAAACTAACAGGTCTGTGAGAGTCGGAATTCTTACTGGTTGGTAGGTGATCAAATACTTATGTCATGCAATAAAATGCAAATTAATTACTTAAAAATCATACAATGTGATTTTCTGGATTTTTGTTTTAGATTCCGTCTCTCACAGTTGAAGTGTACCTATGATAAAAATTACAGACCTCTACATGCTTTGTAAGTAGGAAAACCTGCAGAATCGGCAGTGTATCAAATACTTGTTCTCCCCACTGTATATATCCAGAAATTGCGCCTCCGAATCAGCAATAAAAATAATTAAATGTAGCTCCATTTGGGCAAGACAAGAGCAGGGGTCTCCAACCTTTTCTTTCATAAGAGCTACACTCATATAGAGTGGGGAAAAAAAGTATTTAGTCAGCCACCAATTGTGCAAGTTCTCCCACTTAAAAAGATGAGAGAGGCCTGTAATTTTCAACATAGGTACACGTCAACTATGACAGACAAAATGAGAAAAATAATTCCAAAAAATCACATTGTAGGATTTTTAATGAATTTATTTGCAAATGATGGTGGAAAATAAGTATTTGGTCAATAACAAAAGTTTCTCAATACTTTGTTATATACCCTTTGTTGGCAATGACACAGGTCAAACGTTTTCTGTAAGTCTTCACAAGGTGTTCACACACTGTTGCTGGTATTTTGGCCCATTCCTCCATGCAGATCTCCTCTAGAGCAGTGATGTTTTGGGGCTGTCGCTGGGCAACACGGACTTTCAACTCCCTCCAAAGATTTTCTATGGGGTTGAGATCTGGAGACTGGCTAGGCCACTCCAGGACCTTGAAATGCTTCTTACGAAGCCACTCCTTCGTTGCCCGGGCGGTGTGTTTGGGATCATTGTCATGCTGAAAGACCCAGCCACGTTTCATCTTCAATGCCCTTGCTGATGGAAGGAGGTTTTCACTCAAAATCTCACGATACATGGCCCCATTCATTCTTTCCTTTACACGGATCAGTCGTCCTGGTCCCTTTGCAGAAAAACAGCCCCAAAGCATGATGTTTCCACCCCCATGCTTCACAGTAGGTATGGTGTTCTTTGGATGCAACTCAGCATTCTTTGTCCTCCAAAACGACGAGTTGAGTTTTTACCAAAAAGTTCTATTTTGGTTTCATCTGACCATATGACATTCTCCCAATCCTCTTCTGGATCATCCAAATTCACTCTAGCAAACTTCAGACGGGCCTGGACATGTACTGGCTTAAGCAGGGGGACACGTCTGCACTGCAGGATTTGAGTCCCTGGCGGCGTAGTGTGTTACTGATGGTAGGCTTTGTTACTTTGGTCCCAGCTCTCTGCAGGTCATTCACTAGGTCCCCCCGTGTGGTTCTGGGATTTTTGCTCACCGTTCTTGTGATCATTTTGACCCCACGGGGTGAGATCTTGCGTGGAGCCCCAGATCGAGGGGAGATTATCAGTGGTCTTGTATGTCTTCCATTTCCTAATAATTGCTCCCACAGTTGATTTCTTCAAACCAAGCTGCTTACCTATTGCAGATTCAGTCTTCCCAGCCTGGTGCAGGTCTACAATTTGGTTTCTGGTGTCCTTTGACAGCTCTTTGGTCTTGGCCATAGTGGAGTTTGGAGTGTGACTGTTTGAGGTTGTGGACAGGTGTCTTTTATACTGATAACAAGTTCAAACAGGTGCCATTAATACAGGTAACGAGTGGAGGACAGAGGAGCCTCTTAAAGAAGAAGTTACAGGTCTGTGAGAGCCAGAATTCTTGCTTGTTTGTAGGTGACCAAATACTTATTTTCCACCATAATTTGCAAATAAATTCATTAAAAATCCTACAATGTGATTTTCTGGATTTCTTTTCCTCTATTTGTCTGTCAGAGTTGATGTGTACCTATGATGAAAATTACAGGCCTCTCTCATATTTTTAAGTGGGAGAACTTGCACAATTGGTGGCTGACTAAATACTTTTTTTCCCCACTGTAGGTGTCACGGATTCCGCCGAGGCTGCTCCTCCTCCTTGCTCGGGCAGGCTTCGGCGTTCGTCGTCCCCGGAGTACTAGCTACTGCCGATCGATGTTTCGGTGTTTGTCTTGTGTTGTCTAGTTTGTACACCTGTTACTTATTTTGTGTTGATTATGTAACATATAAGTTCCCTTGTTTTACGTTTGGCCTTTGTGTGTTATTGTCATTTTGTCCTGTCTGATGTTCGGCATTTCTAGTTCGCCTATTACGCACAACGCGTGTTACTCCTCCAGTGTTGAGGAGACTTTTGTTTGGTGCGTGTTTACTGGAATTAAAGTAGTCATCCTGATCCTCTGTGTCCTGCGCCTGACTTCACCGCCGCATACACATCACCCCAGTCTGACAATAGGCTACCTACTGCATATTTTGTTATTGTGTAGGCCTATTTTAATAATAGAAACAAAGAACAGCACTGTCTGCATACATAATGTAATTGCGTTTTGGTTCTTAAAACCACACATTTTGAACAAGAATAATTTTACTGTAACCAACCTTGAGAATTGTCCTTTTTAAGATGACAGTAAATAAAATGATTTTACGTTTGAAGAAATCTGTAGCCTGCAATTACAGGACTAGGCTACTATAAATTATTTTCCAATTATTTTTTAAATTGTCATTCTGTTTAATAGTGGCCTTTTAAACAACACACCACATTGAGTAGGCTACATATTCTAGGCTATATACAGTGGGGAGAACAAGTATTTGCAGGTTTTCCTTCTTACAAAGCATGTAGAGGTCTGTAATTTTTATCATAGGTACACTTCAACTGTGAGAGACGGAATCTAAAACAAAAATCCAGAAAATCACATTGTATGATTTTTAAGTAATTAATTTGCATTTTATTGCATGACATAAGTATTTGATACATCAGAAAAGCAGAACTTAATATTTGGTACAGAAACCTTTGTTTGCAATTACAGAGATCATACGTTTCCTGTAGGTCTTGACCAGGTTTGCACACACTGCAGCAGGGATTTTGGCCCACTCCTCCATACAGACCTTCTCCAGATCCTTCAGGTTTCAGGGCTGTCGCTGGGCAATATGGACTTTCAGCTCCCTCCAAAGATTTTATATTGGGTTCAGGTCTGGAGACTGGCTAGGCCACTCCAGGACCTTGAGATGCTTCTTACGGAGCCACTCCTTAGTTGCCCTGGCTGTGTGTTTCGGGTCTTTGTCATGCTGGAAGACCCAGCCACGACCCATCTTCAATGCTCTTACTGAGGGAAGGAGGTTGTTGGCCAAGATCTCGCGATACATGGCCCCATCCATCCTCCCCTCAATACGGTGCAGTCGTCCTGTCCCCTTTGCAGAAAAGCATCCCCAAAGAATGATGTTTCCACCTCCATGCTTCACGGTTGGGATGGTGTTCTTGGGGTTGTACTCATCCTTCTTCTTCCTCCAAACACGGCGAGTGGAGTTTAGACCAAAAAGCTATATTTTTGTCTCATCAGAACACATTATCTTCTCCCATTCCTCCTCCGGATCATCCAGATGGTCATTGGCAAACTTCAGACGGGCCTGGACATGCGCTGGCTTGAGCAGGGGGACCTTGCGTGCGCTGCAGGATTTTAATCCATGACGGCGTAGTGTGTTACTAATGGTTTTCTTTGAGACTGTGGTCCCAGCTCTCTTTAGGTCATTGACCAGGTCCTGCCGTGTAGTTCTGGGCTGATCCCTCACCTTCCTCATGATCATTGATGCCCCACGAGGTGAGTTCTTGCATGGAGCCCCAGACCGAGGGTGATTGACCGTCATCTTGAACTTCTTCCATTTTCTAATAATTGCGCCAACAGTTGTTGCCTTCTCACCAAGCTGCTTGCCTATTGTCCTGTAGCCCATCCCAGCCTTGTGCAGGTCTACAATTTTATCCCTGATGTCCTTACACAGCTCTCTGGTCTTGGCCATTGTGGAGAGGTTGGAGTCTGTTTGATTGAGTGTGTGGACAGGTGTCTTTTATACAGGTAACAAATTCAAACAGGTGCAGTTAATACAGGTAATGAGTGGAGAACGGGAGGGCTTCTTAAAGAAAAACTTACAGACCTCTACATGCTTTGTAAGTAGGAAAACCTGCAAAATCGGCAGTGTATCAAATACTTGTTCTCCCCACTGTATTTGACCATTTTAATACAGACTAGCTCAAAACATTACTAATTATTCAAAATTACCAATTATCCAATGAATCATGATAATTTTATGGTAAAAAAGTGGGGGCGCAAAAGCATAAGTTTGCACCCCTATTTTGAAAGTGGGGGTGCAGCTGCTCTGTTTGCGCCATTGCTCAGGCGCCTATGAATAGAGGTGTTACGTTTCTGTAAGCTAAGCCCTCGGACAGTAGGGAAAGTTCAAGTGCGTCGTACATGAGCCCCATGTCCATAACTGTTTCGAGGACAGTCATTTTAGCAACCCCTGGTCAAGTTTCTGTCTGTGGCTTGTTACATCAGATTTGGCCCGCTCGAAGTAGGGCAGGCCAGCCCCATAAGAAGGCCCGTCCATAACGCCAGCTCTGTATTGTAGCATATTACATTCAAAGGCCAATTTTGAAAGATGTACAGTATGTTGCAGTTTTTGCTATTGAATTAACTGTCTGTTAAAATAACTAAATTGATGTTCATTATGTTGTGTTTTGGTGATTAAATCAATGTTCTCATGGTGTTTCACAGTAAACTATTTTGGATGATCAATGGTTGTGTGCTGAAAGATGTCTTCAAATTAAATGAATGCACAATAAAACGTTTTTGAATATGACACTTACGCATTACATGTGTTACCAGTTTGGAGGCTTGTACTAAGAGTTTAGAATATTCAGCACATACTTGTGAAAATGTCACTAAAGCGATTGAAAAAAACTGTAACGTGTATACTTTGATAACTGCTGAACAATTTCTATATTTAAATGTATCAATTTGACATCAATTTATGTTAGAAGGTAAAACCAAATCATGTATGGATGTGGCTGTAAATACTACATCATCATTCTCCATCAGCCAGTGTGCTTCAACAGGACAAAGTGTAGTCATTTTACAGTATGTGCTACCATTTGGAATTATAGTGTGGGTGTACAATGCACTACTGAAATACCTGGGTTGTATATAACAATATTCCACTCTGAATTTCATGAATTTCATTTTTTACACTGTAAGCTGATGAATTTCAAGCAGAGATACAGGTGAAACTGTATCAGTTGACAAGTTACGTAGAAAATATGATCTTGTACAATGGTGCATGGGGCAGAAATGGTATACAACACCGTGCTATGTTTTTATAGTAGCCAACTGCTTTATAATACCCTTATTTCTGATGATTTGTCCTACGTATGTACTGTATAATTATAATGAAACTGTAAGACTGACATATTTCTACAAATTAGCTTTAGTCAAATACTGTATGGAAAATTATATTTACAATCTACTATTCTGTCTAACTAGTACTTAAAAATAACAGTTTGAAATGTCTATCTTGTATTTTTTATATTTTTTGGTTTAAATGGTAGTTAAAAGGACTAATGGTGAGCCTATCATTAGATGATGTATTGGTGACTAAACCATTTTTGTTCATGGTATTTCACAAAAACAAAATATTTTGTGTGAATGACTCAGGGCTGTAATACAGGATGTGTGAAACCCCAACGAAAGCACAATCAAAGGTTCTGAACATAAGATAGGGGGCATTACAAGTATTATCAGTTTAGAGCTTTGTACTTAGAGTTTTGAAAATATACCACTTACATCCGAAAAATCTGCCCAAGTGATTGAAAAAAACGGTAAACATATACACACATTTACACCAACTCATGGGACATTGTTGGAGACAGATTGCATTTTTTTAAGGTAGGGAGACCGAAGCACGTGGTCTGGAAGCATGTGACATGAGAAGTTCACAGAGGCCATTATTTTCTCCCTTTCATGCAGTGATGCAGTGAGCAGTAATTAAATATGCCACTTATGCTTCACTGATTAATTTCCCTTCACAATTTGGTGGCTCAGCTGAATGCAGCTTTATGGGCAGAAGGGTTATATTGTATCCATTATTGCCTCATTACTGGTTGTAAGGGCTTGGTGTGGGGGAGGGACATAGTGAGGGTAAAGCACCCCATGAAGACATTCTGGTTGTCTCTCCAAACATAACTATACTCTCCATTGTCAGTTCTGTCCCCATTTTTTTGATGTAATGTGCTTTACTTTCTTGAAGTAGGGAGCAGCTTGCTAATCTGCCAGATAATCTAAACGACCAGCAACTTAATGACGACCAGCAACTTAATGACGACCAGCAACTTAATGACGACCAGCAACTTAATTTACAAAGAGTTTCTACTGTAGCTTCTCTATTGTGCTTTTGTTGACTGTAAAGGTTAGACTTCCACAATGTCTCGCACGCAGTCACTGTAATCATAGCTCTCTCTGGACAGTGTCCTGCAGAAGAGCCACTTTGCTCTGGCCTCAGGCCTCAGCAGCTAGTGGATCTCTCCACAGAGCAATGCCTCTCTTGTGTCACTGACATGGAGAGATGCAGGTTCACTTGCCCTGCGTAGGGGCTTATCTAGGGCTAAGCTAGGGGGGCGGACAAATAGCAAAGCCAGCCTCACTCCAGCCAGCCGGTCTAAGGGCACAGAGAGCCATCTGTCCATTCTCTGTGCAATAACTGACAACAAAGGGGGTCAAACATTTAACTAGGACTGTAAAACTAGAGGACTATTCATTCTGGAGTGACAAAGAGAGGAAGAGGAACAAATATTCATACTAAAATAGCAGGTTAGTGTTTTATACTAATAGTTCTTGTTACATTACAGGCGCCTCAACTAATGGGGCTGACAGGGGATTAGGCTTTACAGCGACTCATGTTTCCCTTGGTAATAATATTGCAAATAAGAAAATTACAGAAGTCTTATTCAACCGTAGACTTTAATCCCGTTCTTTTAATAATTTACAAGTAAATTACCCTCAATAGCCGGTTGCCCTGAGTTGACACAGACTTAGCTACCCATGTCATTGAATTTCTATACCCTTATTGTTATATGCAATACAATTACATTTTCTCTACAGTACTGCATTTAATTTATGGAACTAAAGCAAGGCTTTTGGTCAAATATTGTGGTTTTGAGGATACATATATTTGCCAATGTTCTATGCCCTTGTATTCCAGGAATAACCTTTATCCACACATTTTGATTGGCCTAATCTCATTTTATGACGTGTGAGGAAGGTTTTAAAATGCTCAGATGTAATACAACAGTATTTAGTCCCTATAACACACAATTATGGGGTGGAGAGTGTTAAAGCACACAACATAGTCTCTGAGAAAAGTCACTTGTCTCATGATAAACTTTCAATTTCAATATGAATACCTTCCAGAAATTAATATTTAATGAATATCCATTTCTTCAACAAGATCAAAATCCGGATATTGTTCTAAAGATCAGCTAGTCAAGAGTACATGTGTTCCCTGAAGTCTAATTCCAGTTTGCTTACAAATATTAGATTTGTATCAACAACTTTTGTCACTGGATGTTTAATTGTTAAATCATGTTTATGGCTGCTCCTGAGTATTAGCGTTTTGTTCTGTAATCTTGAGTGGGTGCTGACATACTAGAGGTGACTGAAATGGGTCAAAGGGGTCTTAAGCATTAACCAAACAAATCCTGGCCTATAGGATTAGCCTGGGATGTTGCTGTCTGTCGCATGCATTTAGTGTAGCTCAATTGGTAGAGCACGGCGCTTGTAACGCCAGGGTAGTGGGTTCGATCCCCGGGACCACCCATACGTAAAAATGTATGCACGCATGACTGTAAGTCGCTTTGGATAAAAGTGTCTGCTAAATGGCATATTATATTATTATATTATAATGACACAGAGAAGAGAATCACTCTTGTTAGGCTATATATACCCTGCTGCTCAACAACTCGTTGAATTCCTAATATTATTGTCTGCAGCAATATTCTATAATTTTTTATATGGCGTGAAGATGTGTGAAGACATTTGCATTGCTTGCTGGGAATTGACCCAGGCTTGACTTAGCAATGAATGTTGAAGCAATTATAATTAAAGAATCATATGCTGTTTGAATGTAATGATATGTTAATGTCAAACTCAAACATTTTACCCATCACCCTTGTGTGTAATCCTTGTTGCTTCCATGTCTTTCTTAGGTGTGGCATGGCGGTCATCTATTGGTGTAGGTAAGTATCTGAGTTGGGTCAAAGGTTGGGGCGGACTTGGACCAGAAATCGTCCCTGGCATTTCTAACACACCCCTCGAGGCCCCCACACTGGCCCATTTCTTTCCTTGAGGCCCCCATTATTAGCCATATAATTATCATTTTGTGCGAAAAACCCAAGTTAGACAGGTCCACTGGGCTAGAAATGGACAGCCCATCTGGCATTTTCCCGAAATGCCAGATGGCCAGTCCGTCCCTGGTCAAAGGTCATGCATGACACACTTGGTAAGATACAAAAAGGACAAATACAGTTATGTTTAAAGCATTGGTGTACTGATGTAGGATCTTAATTTGAGCCAGTTTGTTGTGTGAATTATAATTAATGGAGAATTTTTTTTTAGGGGTTTTTCATTAGGGTAAATCAAGTCTGACATTTTAAAATGGAAATTACAAACTTTAGAAGCCTTTATGAACCTCAAATACACTACAAGTTAATATTCTCAGCAACAAAAGAGTGATAAAAAATTATCCTACATCTGTAGCTTTGGGCAAGTTTTGATAGAATTTAGGATTGTGGAAAGAAGGATTCTGTCCATCCACATTCACCAACAGACTAAAGTAGTATCTTCATATTTGAGTGTCCCACTCCTGTCCGACTTATATTCAGAGACATTCCTATGTGGTTCTGGGTACAGGATGAAGGGTACATGGGAACAGTGGGACATTGTGCTCCCACAGTGTGATATTACTAGGGTATTATTAGAGACGGTCACACAGACATCACTTGATCTCCAGCCCTGTAGGACACAGACAGCTCCTTTTGTATTTTTATCTAATCAAAGAACAGTCTCACAAGTTCTGTTTAGCCGGAACTAATGAGGGAGTCCCGTGTGAGCATCACACCAGAGGCAAACGCTAATTTTACCCAGTCACAGCTATCAACCAGTAAAACAGGATCATAGGGATAACCCTTGCATCATAGGGCTAATGATAAAGACATATGTAACCATGTATGCTTACCAGTACATGGACACAATTAACTCTGGAGGCTTGGATTTCACTTTTAAGTTATTATGTGGTAAAAACCTGAGGTCAAAATCAAAGAAAATAGCATTCACTGTAGGGACAACTCTCTAATCGTAAAATGACAAATTAATTGTCTGATTAATTCTGGGAAAGCCTCCAAATATAGTTATATTGATTGCCTGTTACATTGGATACATTTCAAGGGTCGTGCAGGGCTTTCGAATTCTAATTTCATTTTATGACTGACTGAACAAAAATCAATTGACTATGCCAGTTTCATGTAAATTGGTCCCTGTTTGTGTCTACAGAGTGTTGTAGGAAGCTGAGTGTCTAGACCGTTGATAAGTGTGAATATGTCTGACAAGGAAGGTGGGGCCTCAGAGGGGGGGCTGAATGTTACCCTCACTTTACGGCTTCTGATGCATGGGAAGGTAAACACGTCTCATCATTGCAACATATCCCTATTCTTTTATAATATTCCCATTGTCAGATCAGATTGAAAATGTTATAATTTTATTGATTTATATATTTGTTTGGTGTCTCATTGTTAACAGGAAGTGGGCAGCATAATTGGAAAGAAAGGGGAAACCGTAAAAAAGATGAGAGAGGAGGTACACATATATTTTCTGACATAACAAATGCAATAAAATGCTAATTTCAATAGAAAAATTGTATTTTTACATGACACCTAAAATTACATCTGTGTTTCTAGAGTGGAGCTCGCATCAACATTTCGGAGGGATCTTCTCCAGAGAGGATTGTTACCATCACAGGACCAACAGAGGGCATCTTCAGAGCTTTCTCTATGATCGCTGAGAAGTTTGAGGAGGTAACAAAAGACTCTGGTACCATGTACTCTGGTGTATCTTTATGTTAATATCTTACAAGTGAAAATGTACTAATTTCCTCACTTTGGGCAACATTTCACTCAAAACGTCCATTGACTTCAATGAATGATACAATACAAAAGATTTTGTCAGGACCCCCTATATTTTGATAACATGAAAACTGTTGTCTAAACCACTATTTCAGGACATTACAGCTGCAATGACAAACAGCACTGTAACAAGCCATCCTCCAGTGACACTCCGCCTTGTGTTCCCAGGGAGTCAGTGTGGCTCCTTGATAGGCAAAGGAGGCTCCAAGATCAAGGAGATCAGAGAGGTAGAAGAAGCTAGGCCTGAAGCATCTCTCATTTACTTCCTGTATCTTTTGACAACAATTTCGTCCAGCGGGAGCTCATTTGATTTAGCCTGGTCCCAGATCTGTTTGTGCTGTATAGCCAATTAATGACCGTAGGAGTTGTTTACACAGCATACAGTAAGGGAAAAAAGTATTTGATCCCCTGCTGATTTTGTACATTTGCCCACTGACAAAGACATGATCAGTCTATAATTTTAATGTAGGTTTATTTGAACAGAGACAGAATAACAACAAAGAAATCCAGAAAAACGCATGTCAAAAATGTTATGAATTGATTTGCATTTTAATGAGGGAAATAAGTATTTGACCCCTCTGCAAAACATGACGTAGTACTTGGTGGCAAAACCCTTGTTGGCAATCACAGAGGTCAGACGTTTCTTGTAGTTGGCCACCAGGTTTGCACACATCTCTGGAGGGATTTTGTCCCACTCCTCTTTGCAGATTTTCTTCAAGTCATTAAGGTTTCGAGGCTGATGTTTGGCAACTCGAATCTTCAGCTCCCTCCACAGATTTTCTATGGGATTAAGGTCTGGAGACTGGCTAGGCCACTCCAGGACATTAATGTGCTTCTTCTTGAGCCACTCCTTTGTTGCCTTGGCCGTGTGTTTTGGGTCATTGGCATGCTAGAATACCCATCCATGACCCATTTTCAATGCCCTGGCTGAGGGAAGGAGGTTCTCACCCAAGATTTGACGGTACATGGCCTCGTCCATCGTCCCTTTGATGCGGTGAAGTTGTCCTGTCCCCTTAGCAGAAAAACACCCCCAAAGCATAATGTTTCCACCTCCATGTTTGACGGTGGGGATGGTGTTCTTGGGGTCATAGGCAGCATTCCTCCTCCTCCAAACACGGTGAGTTGAGTTGATGCCAAAGAGCTCGATGTTGGTCTCATCTGACCACAACACTTTCACCCAGTTCTCCTCTGAATCATTCAGATGTTCATTGGCAAACTTCAGACAGGCCTGTAATGTGCTTTCTTGAGCAGGGGGACCTTGCGGGCGTTGCAGGATTTCAGTCCTTCACGGTGTAGTGTGTTACCAATTGTTTTCTTGGTGACTATGGTCCCAGCTGCCTTGAGATCATTGACAAGATCCTCCCGTGTAGTTCTGGGCTGATTCCTCACCGTTCTCATGATCATTACAACTCCACGAGGTGAGATCTTGCATGAAGCCCCAGGCCGAGGGAGATTGACAGTTATTTTGTGTTTCTTCCATTTGCGAATAATCGCACCAACTGTTGTCACCTTCTCACCAAGCTGCTTGGCGATGGTCTTGTAGCCCATTCCAGCCTTGTGTAGGTCTACAATCTTGTCTCTGACATCCTTGGAGAGCTCTTTGGTCTTGGCCATGGTGGAGAGTTTGGAATCTGATTGATTGATTGCTTCTGTGGACAGGTGTCTTTTATACAGGTAACAAACTGAGATTAGGAGCACTCCCTTTAAGAGTGTGCTCCTAATCTCAACTCGTTACCTGTATAAAAGACACCTGGGAGCCAGAAATCTTTCTGATTGAGAGGGGGTCAAATACTTATTTCCCTCATTAAAATGCAAATCAATTTATAACATTTTTGACATGCGTTTTTCTGGATTTTTTTGTTGTTATTCTGTCTCTCACTGTTCAAATAAACCTACCATTCAAATTATAGACTGATCATTTCTTTGTCAGTGGGCAAACGTACAAAATCAGCAGGGGATCAAATACTTTTTTCCCTCACTGTAGATCTGGGATCAGGCTACATTTGATGATCCCATCCTAACCTTTCAATCACCCAATGAAACGGCCTCAGGTAAATTAATTACAGTGAAGCACCAGCACCACACAACACTATTCAGGGAGACTGATAAGCCTGGAGTACCAAACATTCTTATTCATCAAAGGAATGGGGTGCTGAATCCTCATAGTAAACATAGTAAATGAACTATGAAGGAGGATTGCACTCTCCAAATAATTGGATGTCAAATATTTATGTTGACATAATCTCGGAACACAGAAACCAAATCTTGTGTGCACTGGCTAGCAGTGTCACGAGAGACTAATTTGTACAACATGAATGTTGTGCATGTAAAAAAAATAATCAGACACTGTACAATTATATATGAATAATATATGATCAAAAGGAATCTTTTGACAAATAATGGCCTATCTTTGTAATTGACTCCCATTGTATGTAATGTTCAGACCACAGGTGCTCAGGTGCAGGTGGCAGGGGACATGCTGCCAGAATCCACTGAGAGAGCTGTCACTATCTCAGGCACTCCTCAGGCCATCACACAGTGTGTCAGACACATCTGCTCTGTCATGCTGGAGGTAAGCAACCAATACAATTAACATACAGTATTATTATAGCATCCAATTATCAGTTTGTTCAAATTGATATCCAGACCTGAAATGGCTCAAGGCTTGATAATTATGGTATCAAACCACGCCATAATAATGAAGGCTACAGCCATATCAGGGACAAGTCATCCAAGAAACAATAGAATCTAACTAGTTGTAGTTGATAGTGATGTGTTTGTCCGATCAGTCATTGCTGTCTGTTGTTTGGTCGTGTCTTCAGTCACCACCCAAAGGAGCAACTATCCCATATCGCCCCAGGACCATGCCAGGAGCCGGCCATCCAGTATTTCAACAACAACAACAACAGCAACAACATGCTTCACAAGTGAGTCATTTTTTTTTGTATGTACAAAAGTTACACTTGAATACAATACAGTAAGATAAAAAAAATATACACATCAGCCCTTTGGTACTGATGATTGGCAAGTGATGGCAGGTGATCAAATATCCTTCTAAGGGTGATGATATTATGTTCAGGACATTTACGATAACCTTGTTCAAAAAGCCTGCATGTTTAGGGCATTGTTTTGAGGTTAGATCACTTCCATTAGAAATGTTAATGTGTGTGTACATTCCAATTCATTCCTTGAAAATGATATACAAGAACCTGTTATATGACGATGGAAGGCTGGAAGGACAGCTACTAGCCACATAATGTTGTTATTGTATATTCATTAACATACCTGCTTGTAATTAAAGATGTAATTAAAATGCAAACTAGGCACTCATTCCGCTCATTCTAGGAATTTCATGGAAATTAATTGCATTTCCTGTTATTCCAATTAAAATGCAGATTCTGCATCTTCCTGGCCTTTTTTGATTCAGAGTTACCAAGTTAGGAAATGTAATTGGAGTTAAGGCTACAAAAACATTCTGAAGTGACACACAATGCTCATTTAGCCAAAAAACAACCAGGGCATCTTTTCACCACCAGAGGGAAGCATCCGCATCCGCATATAATGAAATCTCTCCACTATTTGTAGATTGTGAGTGGCCAGATGAGAAATTGCTGCCACAGCCAGTTGACTTAAACGTCTATAGTCTCTGGTCAGAGCTGTCATATAACTACACAGCAGTTAGTAAGCACATCGCCCCTTTAGAAATTACGTCAGTGTACCGATGTGCATCAACGCTAGACAAATATAACACTTAAGCATCTCACTTTGTCATGTGGCATTATGCATTATGGCTCCCATTTTACATATAGCAAAATCCATTATGACCTTTCACAAATGTGTGTGTCCGATTGGACATCCTGGGCACAAGTTTTAAAAAAATGAAATGGGTAACCTTTAGATTAAATTAGGTGGATCGAAACATAGACGTAGTAGTAGTTACAGATTTTGGGGATGTGACCAAAGCAGCATGGAACCTACATCAAATCCTCATGTGTTGCAACCATTTAGAAAATAATCAAGAGGCCAAATGGTCAAACAGTTATAATACCCCACTCATGTATACCATTTTTGCAGGCCTTCACAATTCAAGGACAGTATGCTTTTCCACATCAAGATGTAAGTGTATTTGTCTGATCCAATAACACCCACCCTAATGACCTACTCCTACCCACCACCACCACCTTCCAAGCCACCACTATGCCCTCAGTGCACCCACTAGCAAGGATGAAACACTAACACTATCTTGTACTGTAGTGTTTATTAACACTAACATAGCAGCTTGCTTTTTTCAAAAGAGTGTGAGCAAAGACGGGGACCATAAAACAATGCTAACGGTAACTTGGCCCCTCTTGCTCATAGAAATACCACATGTAATATTGACGAATCTCATCACTTCCATGACAAGCCAGCATAATTCTGATGTCAAACGTCAAATTCTTCACCAAACTAACACACATTTTGAACTCTGTGTTTGAACTTAAGATTGGCTCTGTATTGTAGCTATAGCTGTCAGCTCCGCTGAAATAATCCAGTTTGATTGGTTAGTTCTAACTTCCTTCCTACCCTGCAGTTGACCAAGCTTCACCAGTTGGCTATGCAGCATATCCCCCTCCCTTCCCTTGGGCAAAGCAACCCTACCTTCCCTGGTACGTACCCAAGGCTCCCTGGGGAAGTCCATCTATCCCTCTCTCTCTGTGCTCCTCTCTCTTCTTCTGTGCTCATCACACCAATCAAAAACCCTCTTCTGCTTCTGGAAGGAACACATCTTCTCTTACACGGTTATGTTTTACTGTATGTCTGTAAAGATAGAGACATTTTTATGAGGTGGTAGCCTACATCTTACAGAACCCTCATCTCACAGACCCCTCTCCGTGACCTTGGCAATGATTATCCTCTGTCTCTAACATCCCCCATACCATCCCTGCCCTATACCACCCCATGTATTCTATCCTACAACAAAGAAGCAGCAAATTGAAATAACACAATATTCAAACAGTGAGAATTATTGAATTATTACAATTGTTTGATAAAAAGACAGAGTATTGCTGAAAATGTATGCATTTCAAAGGATACATTCACAAATTGAAATGCTAAGGTCTATTCATAATCTATCATAATGTATAATTATATGTGTTTTACATCAAAGCTGTTATGTCACTTTGTGCTTTTATGGCATCATGTTAGATGAACATGCAATGTGACTTGAATTCTTTACAGTGACCAAATAACTGATGAATGTAATGTCTCAGGCATCATACATACAGTAACATGCAATGCCATGACTTTCAGTGCATATGGAAACAGTACTGTAGTTACCATGCTATGTCCTACTCTGCAGGAATGGATGCCTCTGTCCCCACAAGTTCTCAGGAGCTGGCAATACCCAATGATGTAAGTCTTGCTCAGTCTCATCAGCATCATACAATATACAGATCACAGTCATTTAGGGACCGGTTTCGCTGCTCTAAAATGAGAATGACAGCTGAAATTGTTGTTTTTTGTGATATGTAAGCCAACTGAATGCTGTATCTTGACATGATGTTCTATTCTAATCTTTAGGTAGACAGATTTCCAATTGTCAGATGTCCAAACTGGAGAGAATGTTTGTCAGATGTCCAAATTGTGGACATAACATTATGGAGGATACAGATGTTTTAATTGGACTGATAATGCATGAGCAACATGTGACACATCTTTTGACTTAAATGTTCACTTTCCTATCTTTTCCTCCTCAGTTTATTGGCAGCATAATTGGCAGACAAGGCAGCAAGATCAATGAGATTCGCCAGGTGTCAGGAGCTCACATTAAGATAGCCAGTGCCGCGGACGGATCGCCCATGCGCCAAGTCACGATCATAGGCTCTCCGACCAGCATCAGTGTGGCACACTACCTCATCAATGTCAGGTAAGACTGCCTCGCTTGTGAGTTGTGACCCATGAGGCACTACATGACAGACAACTGACAAGATACAATATAAAATAGAGAACAAGATAGTCAAACAACATAAAATAGTCAAACTAACAGTGTTGACAGGAAGGAAGGATGGAATTGTTTTGTTTTAGGGAAAAGCATTACATCTTATGTAAGTGCCTTGGGGTCTACATACAATCCAGTGATCCAAACTCACAAAAACATGAAAACTTTTTTGTCTTACTGCTTTTAACACATAACATTCCTCATTTGATTTTTCCCCCCTTTCTCTCACTCTCCTCCCATGCTTTACCCATTCTATTCCCGCCTTTCTTTGGATATGCCTCTCCTTAACTCCTTTGCTGAACCCTACCTTCCCATCTTCTCCCAACCCCATCCTCTCCAAAAATGGCTACCTTCCCTGTATCTGTTTACAGCTTAGAGATGGCTAAATACACCATGCAGGCTGCTTCCTCTGCGTCATCTGTTGACCTCAACAATATGAGCTTCTCTCAGTCTGCTCCCACTGTCTCCACACCCACCTCTATGGCTGTCATGGCTGCCACCTCCCAAGTCCCTGGAGCCATTAACATGCACTCCCCCTCCACCTTACAGTCCATCACCACCCAGCACTATGCTGTCCCTGTTTCCAGTCTGCTTGGCATGAAAACACTCCCTATGCTGGCTATGCACCCAGCAGCTGCCTCAGGCCTTCCACAAGGTCTCTCCCCTTACACCACTAAGATTCCTACTGCTGGCATGAAAAAACCTGAGCGCCAGAAGTTTGCCCCATATTGACATATGGGATAAGAATTGAATTCCCCTTCCAAAAACAAATTTGGGGTCAGTACTGCATAACACTTATTCCCTGTTGCAAAGCTTGATTAAGATGTATTGACTGTATGCAGAGGCCTCATGCCCACAGGGGGCACAGGGGCATGTGCTCCCTCAGATTTGTCCTGTTTAAAAAATGTTTTGTTGTTGTTTCTCTGTAATACTACTAGCCACCTAGCAATTTTATGAAGTTGGCTTTAGCTAGCCCAGATATGTTCCCAATCTCCCAACCTCATAACTAGCTACCAAGAAGCCATTTCAGGCTATAAATCAAGTTAGAGTAGCTAGCTTGTCTAACTGTCTTAGCTGGCATGCCTGCTGGCAAGGTCTTTAGAAAAGACAAGCAGTTGATAAATGTACTGAATAAAACTCACATTCATTTCAATCTTTTACCCAGATTTGAGCAGAACTGCAGAGAAGCATATAAGAGGTATGCTCAGATATGCAGAAAAATAAACAGATTTTTGACATAGAATTAAGCATAATGATTATGCTCTAGATTGCAGGAAAAAGCTTGCAGCTGTTTGATTAAGGATATCTCTACTGATAATGAAGCATGACATTCAACTACTTTAGGGTAACAGTATTGTTTGCAGCTGTAAGTAAAGCTAAATACCTCCTTGTGTATCTGAACATACATAACAATGCACAGGCATTTCTCAGGCTTACAGTATGTGATGCACGGAAACAGCTGATCCTTCCAGCAGAACAGTTTTCTCAGATATGATGTACTGTATTTTGTTTTTTTTATTGCTGTAAATAGTTGGCCAATGATGTTGTTAGGAAAAGGCCAGTTTCAAACAGGAATTGACACTGTACCAGCTGCTGACCATTGGTAGGGTAACTGTTTGGTAACACTTTACTTGACACCCAGTGTCATAACATGTTATGACACAGCCATAACCATGTCATAATATGTCATAACAGCTGACATAACTTGTCATAACCTATCATAATATGGTCATAACACTGTCATGACCCATATATTTACACCTGTTGTGACATATATTGTGTTATTTTATGGCTGGTTATGACACCTACATAAGAATGTCAAAACCCACATTTATTCAAATTCGTTTTTTCCCTGCCAAGAAGTTTCCTTTTGTTTGAACGTTTGTTTCTTAAATCCTTTGTTGTTGTAATGAATTCTTTACAGTCATGTTTTTTTCATAATATAAATATATATATATATATATATATATATATATATATATATATATATAGTAGAAAATACAGTTTATGACACTGTCATGAAGCATTATGACCATCCTGTGACACTTTACTAGGACTAAGAAAATACACTTTATGACACTGTAAAGAAGCATTATGACCTTCATAATCATATAAGCCAGATAGGCCTATCACGTACATAGAGGGTGTCTTGTCCTGCTCCTGAAATCTTATCCTGCATTCATTCCAGTCATCAGCAACAGAGCATTGGGGTAGGTGCATGTATGACATCAATGTGTGCGCAATTAAAATGATAATTTAACATGGTCCATAATTTTTTGGGGGATATGACATAAGTAAACATACTGTTGACACGTAGGCTATGGTGTAATGGAATGTTTTGCCTTGTGTGGTAGCGGTTTTGTGGGTTTTGACACTCTTATGTAGGTGTCATAACCAGCCATAAAATAACTACCGTGGTAGGTTTTGTTGGTTTTTACACTCTTATGTAGGTGTCATAACTAGCCATAAAATAACACAATATATGTCACAACAGGTCTAAATATGTGTCATGACAGTGTTATCCCCATATTATAACTGGTTATGACAAGTTATGTCAGCTGTTATGACATATTATGACATGGTTATGACCGTGTCATAACGTGTTATGACGCTGGGTGTCAAGTAAAGTCAAACCAACTTTTTTTGAAAGTAGTTATTTCTGTGAAGTTTACTGTAACAATGGTTGTTCTGCTCTGTCATATTTCCTCCTCTCCTCCAATAGGCTCTCGTCAGTGGTAACAGACTTGGGTGCTCTGTAGTATTGTTACACATGCAGTGTTGATGGGATTACCCTAAAGCCATGTTGGATTCCTGTGGCTTTGACTCTACACAATAGTCCTGTAGAGTGGGACTGGCCTAACTAATTCCTATAGTGCTGTTTTTGCCGCTTGGTTTTCTCAGAACTGAAGTCAAAATTAACAAAACTCTACTGTCCAATTCATATTCCACTCTGCTCTCAGTATCTGTGGTTGATGCAGCACACTATTGTAACAATGTTATGTTTATGTTTGTGTTTTTGATTAGGTTTTACCCTTCATTTTGTTGATGAGCTCTTACGATTTGTTATAATTGTCCCAGACATGAAATGACTTAAATAAATTGAGTTTTTTTTGTATACAAATGAGTAATTTCTCTTTTTTTATTGTATGGCAAAATCACAAAATCAAACAATTCACACACTTGAGGTTAGGCTACCCCTCAATTTGAATAATGAATGTTTTCATATGAAGAGTGAAGAGTGAGCCATAATTCAGATATCGCAGGGCCGTGCACAGACCTTTCAGTGGACAGGTGCTCAAAATGAAAAATCCCAAGTGTTAATCAACTGTTATGCTGCTGTGGCAGTTCTGTTGATATTTAAACTAGATAGCTAGCTACACACACTCGATCGGTGACTGCATGTCTCAAGCCATGCATGTTTGTATACCGGGCACGCGCAATCTCCTACAGGGCAGACTGGGTAACAGGCACAACCGGGCACACTCGTGCTCCATACAGGGCAGATCAACAGGTGCAACCAAAGGACGGAGTGAGGCATGGCAAACTTGATGACATCACAACAACTTGCGGACAGTGGGTTTCCGAACTACAATGACCCCAAAAATGTTTTGGGGTAATTATACCACTACCTAAAATGGCACTTTGGAGACTGGAAGGGCTAAGGGGCCTATCTGTGCACGTGCCTGTCTCCCTGAGATATGGTATGGTAATTTAGTCCACAACTACCTTTCCACTTTGCTAGATTCTTTTCAATAATTAATTGTATACTAAAGTCTGGGTTCTTTTTGTAAAAATAACCTTCCTCTAGGAACTAAGACATACAGTTGAAGTCGGAAGTTTACATACACTTAGGTTGGAGTCATTAAAACTTGTTTTTCAACCAATCCACAAATGTCTTGTTAACAAACTATAGTTTTGGCAAGTCGGTTAGGACATCTACTTTGTGCATGACACAAGTAATTCTTCCAACAATTGTTCACAGACAGATTATTTCACTTATAATTCACTGTATCACAATTCCAGTTGGTCAGAAGTTTACATACACTAAGTTGACTATGCCTTTAAAGAGCTTGGAAAATTCCAGAAAATGATGCCATGGCTTTAGAAGCTTCTGATAGGCTAATTGACATCATTTGAGTCAATTGGAGGTGTACCTGTGGATGTATTTCAAGGCTTACCTTCAAACGCATTGCCTCTTTGCTTGACATCATGGGAAAATCAAAATAAATCAGCCAAGACCTCAGAAAAAGAAGGCCGCTCAGCAAGGAAGAAGCCACGCACACCTGTCACCATCGTTACACACATCAGCGCTTCATTGGACTCACCTGAACTTCATCACTGCTTGGTTACCTCCCCTATATCTGTCTGTTTCTCAGTTTAATCCCCATGTCTGCATTAATGTTGTTTCGTTTTCGTTGTCCAGACGTTGTCCGTGTTTTGTTTCATGTCTGTATATATTAAATGTTCACTCCCTGTACTTCTCGTCTCCCAGCGTCTGTCCTTACAGGGGGTGCATGTTTGGATATGCAAACCTTTGAAAGATACTATTTCTTTTTTTTGTGCAAATATAGTACCCTGTAGTCTCACTGGTGAAATATCTGTTGATCGATATATATCTCTGTCTGACTGTTGTGTAATATGTATTGCATCAGTGGTTCAATTTAATCTTGTTTTTGTGGTGAATCACATCACAAGTCCCCTGTCTGTCAATAACCTAGTCAAAAGGTGTTGAGATCATCAAACATTTATCATTAATAATATTGCTTTCTGTCAAAGGATATGTACCTGTAAGCTACAAACAGAGGGCAAAGTTTTATCAATACAATATTATTTTTATTAACTTGGCTTAACCCAAAACATCAAATTAATATTCAACACATAAAAATGTCCTCTCAGGAGCTGCAGGAATAGCTTTCTCTCGTCTTGCCTATTCAAGCATGCTGCTTTTAATGGCCAGGTATACTGCAGTCCTCACTGTTTCTCTGCCCTCTTCCTCTCAAGAATGGACCCTTGTGCCAGTGCATGTACAGTGCCTTCAGAAAGTATTCACACCCTATCACTTTTTTTTCACATTTTGTTGTGTTACAGCCTGAATTTAAAATAGATTACATTGAAAAACGTTGTCACTGGCCTACACAAAATAACCCATAATGTGAAAGTGGATTTATGTGAAAAAATTTTTTTTACAACTTCATTAAAAATGAAAAGGTCAAATGTCTTCAGTCAATAAGTATTCAACCCCTTTTTTATGGCAAGCCTTAATAAGTTCAGGAGTAAAAATGTGTTGCATAGGCTCACTCTGTGTGCAATAATAGTGTTTAACATTATTTTTTAATTACTACCTCATCTCTGTACCCCACACAATTATCTGTAAGGTCCCTCAGTCGAGCAGTGAATTTATTTCAAACACAGATTCAACCACAAAGACCAGATACGTTTTCCAATGCCTAGCAAAGAAGGTCACCTATTGGTAGATGTTAATTACACTTTTTATGGTACAGTGCCTTTGGAAAGTATTCAGACTCCTTGACTTTTTCCACATTTTGTTACGTTACAGCCTTATTCTAAAATGGATTAAATATTTACAAAAATCTCGGCAATCTACACACAATACCCCATAATGACAAAGCGAAAACTGTTATTTAGAAATGTTTGCAAATGTATTAATGATAAAAAACAGATACCTTATTTACATAAGTATTCAGACCCTTTGCTATGAGATTCGAAATTGAGCTCAGGTGTATCCTGTTTCCATTGATCATTCTTGAGATGTTTCTACAACTTGATTGGAGTCCACCTGTGATAAATTCAATTAATTGGACATGATTTGGAAAGGCACACACCTGTTTATATAAGGTCCCACAGTTGACAGTGCATGTCAGAGCAAGAACCAAGCCATAAGGTCGAAGGAATTGTCCGTAGAGCTCCGAGACAGGATTATGTCGAGGCACAAATCGGGGGAAGGGTACCAAAGAATGTCTGCAGCTCTGAAGGTCCCCAAGAATACAGTGGCCTCCATCATTCTTAAATGGAAGAATTTTGGAACCACCAAGGCTCTCCCTAGAGTTGGCCGCCCAGCCAATCAGGGGAGAAGGGCCTTGGTCAGGGAGGTGACCAAGAACCCGATGGTCACTCTGACAGAGCTCTAGAAACTTCCAGAAGGACAACCATCTCTGCAGCACTCCACCAATCAGACCTTTATGGTAGAGTGGCCAGACGGAAGCCACTCCTCAGTAAAAGGCCCATGACAGCCCGCTTGGAGTTTGCCAAAAGGCACCTAAAGACTCTCAGACCATGAGAAACAAGATTCTCTGGTCTGATGAAACCAAGATTGAACTCTTTGGCCTGAATGCCAAGCGTCACGTCTGGAGGAAACCTGTCACCATCCCTATGGTGAAGCATGGTGGTGGCAGCATCATGCTGTGGGGATGTTTTTCAGCGGCAGGGACTGGGAGACTAGTGAGGATCGAGGGAAAGATGAACAGAGCAAAGTACAAGAGATCCTTGATGAAAACCTGCTCCAGAGCGCTCAGGACCTCAGACTGGGGCGAAGGTTCACCATCCAACAGGACAACGACCCTAAGCACACAGCCAAGAAAACGCTGGAGTGGCTTCGGGACAAGTCTCTGAATGTCCTTGAGTGGCCCAGCCAGAGCCCAGACTTGAACCCGATCGAACATCTCTGGAGAGACCTGAAAATAGCTGTGCAGCAACGCTCCCCATCCAACCTGACAGAGCTTGAGAGGATCTGCAGAGAAGAATGGGAGAAACTCCCCAAATACAGGTGTGCCAAGCTTGTAGCGTCATACCCAAGAAGATGCTGTTACCGCTGCCAAAGGTGCTTCAACAAAGTACTGAGTAAAGGGCCTGAATACTTATGTAAATGTAATATTTCCATTTTGTATTTGTAATAAATGTGCAAAAATGGCTAAAATCCTGTTTTTGCTTTTTCATTATGGGGTACTGTGTGTAGATTGATGAATAATCCTGTAACGTAACAACATTTGGAAAAAGTCAAGGGGTGTATACATTCTCAGATTTACAGAAGGGGGTCCTGGCCTCCGGACCAACCCCCAGCCATCCTCTCGTACTTTGTGTCCCCTCAGATGTTTGGGGTGCATGACGCCCCTGACTATGATTAAGGATATCTCTACTGATAATCAAACCTGACAATCAGTTACTTTAGGGTAACAGTATTGTTTGCAACCGTAAGTAAAGCTAAATACCTCCTTGTGTATCTGAACATACATAACAATGCACAGGCATTTCTCAGGCTTACAGTATGTGATGCACAGAAACAGCTGATCCTTCCAGCAGAACAGTTTTCTCAGATATAATGTACTGTACCTTGTTTTGTATCGATGTAAATAGTTGGCCAATGATGTTGTTAGGAAAAGGCCAGTTTCAAACAGGAATTGACACTGTACCAGCTGCCGACCATTGGTAGGGTAACTTCTTTTAAAAGTAGTTATTACTGTGAAGTTTACTGTAACAATGTTTTTTCCGCTCTGTCATATTTCCTCCTCTCCTCCAATAGGCTCTCGTCAGTGGTAACAGACTTGGGTGCTCTGTAGTATTGTTACACATGCAGTGTTGATGGGATTACCCTAAAGCCATGTTGGATTCCTGTGGCTTTGACTCTACACAATAGTCCTGTAGAGTGGGACTGGCCTAACTAATTCCTATAGTGCTGTTTTTGCCGCTTGGTTTTCTCAGAACTGAAGTCAAAATTAACAGAACTCTACAGTCCAATTAATATTCCACTCTGCTCTCAGTATCTGTGGTTGATGCAGCACACTATTATAACAATGTTATGTTTATGTTTGTGTATTTTATTAGGGTTTACCCTTAATTTTGTTGATGAGCTCTTACGATTTGTTATATTTGTCCCAGACATGAAATTACTTTTAAATAAATGGAGCTTTTTATGTATACAAATGAGTAATTTCTCATTTTTTATTGCACAGCAAAATCAAACAATTCACACACTTGAGGTTAGGCTACCCAATTTTAATAATGATTGATTTCATATACATCTTTCTCCTTCACATGAAGAGTGAGACATAATTCAGATATCGCAGGCCTATGCACAGACCTTTCAGTGGACAGGTGCTCAAAATGAAAAAGCCCAAGTGTTAATCAACTGTTATGCTGCTGTGGCAGTTCTGTTGATATTTAAACTAGATAGCTAGCTACACACACTCGACCGGTGACCGCATGTCTCAAGCCATGCATGTTTGTATACTGGGCACGCGCAATCTCCTACAGGGCAGACTGGGAAACAGGCACAACCAGGCACACTCGAGCTCCATACAGGGCAGATCATCTGTATAGGGCGTGGTCCTCTGTAGCTCAGCTGGTAGAGCATGGCGCTTGTAACGCTAAGGTAGTGGGTTCGATCCCCGGGACCACCCATACACAAAAAAATAATAATAATAATATATGCACGCATGACTGTAAGTCGCTTTGGATAAAAGCGTCTGCTAAATGGCATATTATTATTATTATCAACAGGCGCAACCAAATGACGGAGTGAGGCATGGCAAACTTGATGACATCAGACAACTTGCGGACAGTGGGTTTCCGAACTACAATGACCCCAACATTTTTTTGGGGAAATTACACCACTACCCAAAAGGGCACTTTGGAGACTGGAAGGGCTAAGGGGCATGTGCTCTGCACAGGTAGAGCCCAATCTGCCTGTCTGCCTGAGATATTGTATGGTAATTTAGTCCACAACTACCTTTCCAATTTGCTAGATTCTTTTCAATAATTCATTGTATACTAAAGTCTGGGTTCTTTTTTTCAAAATAACCTTCCTCTAGGAACTAAGCCATATTTATATATATACTTTAGCATTCCTATGGGGAAAATTGTACAGAGTTGCATGACAGTATTCAGGATATGGAGTTACAAGACTGTTTTATATGTTGGCTAGAGTTTGTCAAAAGACTTTCTGAACATACTATACAAAGTCTAATATAGGTATGCATGTAACTGCCAAAATAATGGAAACATTTTAGTAAATCAGGGATACAAAGTATATTGAAAGCAGGTGCTTCCACACAGGTGTGGGTCCTGAGTTAATTAAGCAATTAACATCCCGTCATGCTAAGGCCCATGTATAAATTGCTGGGCAGGCCATTATTTTGGCTACCATGGCTATGTCCCAATAGGATGACAATGCCCCCATCCAGAGGGCACGAGTGGTCACTGAATAGTTTGATGAACTTGAAAATGATGTAAACCATATGCCATGGCCATCTCAGTCACCAGATCTCCACCCAATTGAACACTTGTGGGAGATTCTGGAGCGGTGGCTGAGACAGCGTTTTCCGCCACCATCAACAAAACACCAAATGATGCCATTTCTCATGGAATAATGGTGTCCCAATAGAGTTCCAGACACTTGTAGAATCTATGCTGAGGTGCATTTACGCTGTTTTGGCTCGTGGTGACCCTATTAAGACACTTTATGTTGGTGTTTCCTTTAATTTGGCAGTTACCTGTAGTTCTGCTTGGTGCATGATTGGATATGCAAACCTTTTAAAGGTAATATAAACATTTTTTTGCAAATAGAGTACTCTGTAGTCTCACTGGTGAAATCTCTGTTGATAGATATACACTACCGGTCAAAAGTTTTAGAACACCTACACATTCAAGGGTTTTTCTTTATTTTTACTATTTTCTAAATTGTAGAATAATAGTGAAGACATCAAAACTATGAAATAACACATGGAATCATGTAATAACCACAAAAGTGTTAAACAAATCAAAATATATTTTAAGTTTGAGATTCTTCAAATAGCCACCCTTTGCCTTGATGACAGCTTTGCACACTCTTGGCATTCTCTCAACCAGCTTCATGAGGTGACCTGGAATACATTTCAATTAACAGGTGTGCCTTCTTAAAAGTTAATTTGTGGAATTTCTTTCCTTCTTAATGTGTTTGAACCAATCAGTTGTGTTGTGACAAGGTAGGGGGTGTATACAGAAGATAGCCCTATTTGTCCATATTATGGCAAGAACTGCTCAAATAAGCAAAGAGAAATGACAGTCCATTATCACTTTAAGACATGAAGGTCAGTCAATACGGAACATTTCAAGAACTTTGAAAGTTTCTTCAAGTGCAGTCGCAAAAACCATCAAGCGCTATGATTAAACTGGCTCTCATGAGGACCGCCACAGGAATGGAAGACCCAGAGTTACCTCTGCTGCAGAGGATAAGTTCATTAGAGTTAACAGCCTCAGAAATTGCAGCCCAAGTAAATGCTTCACAGGGTTCAAGTAACAGACACATCTCAACATCAACTGTTCAGAGGAGACTTTGTGAATCAGGCCTTCATGGTCGAATTGCTGCAAAGAAACCACTACTAAAGGACACCAATAAGAAGAAGAGACTTGCTTGGGCCATGAAACACGAGCAATGGACATTAGACCGGTGGAAATTTGTCCAAATTTGAGATTTTTGGTTCTAACCGCAGTGTCTTTGTGAGATGCGGTGTGGGTGAACGGATGATCTCCACATGTGTATTTCCCCCCGTATAGCATGGAGGAGGAGGTGTTATGGTGTGGGGGTGCTTTGCTGGTGACACTGTCTGTGACTTATTTAGAATTCAAGGCACACTTAACCAGCATGGCTACCACAGTATTCTGCAGCGATACGCCATCCCATCTGGTTTGGGATTAGTGGGACTATCATTTGTTTTTCAACAGGACAATGACCCAACACACCTCCAGGCTGTGTAAGGGCTATTTTACCAAGAAGGAGAGTGATGGAGTGCTGCATCAGATGACCTAGCCTCCAGAATCTCCCGACCTCAACCCAATTGAGATGGTTTGGGATGAGTCAGACCGCAGAGTGAAGGAAAAGCAGCCAACAAGTGCTCAGCATATGTGGGAACTCTTTCAAAACTGTTGGAAAAGCATTTCAGGTGAAGCTGGTTGAGAGAATGCCAAGAGTGTGCAAAAGCTGTCATCAAGGCAAAGGGTGGCTATTTGAAGAATCTCAAATATAAAATATATTTTGATTTGTTTAACACTTTTTCGGTTACTACATGATTCCATATGTGTTAATTGATAGTTTTGATGTCTTCACTATTATTCTACAATGTAGAAAATAGTAAAAATAATGAAAAACCCTTGAATGAGTAGGCGTTCTAAAACTTTTGACTGGTATTGTATATCTCTGTGGGACTGTTGTGTACCATGTATTGCATCAGTGGTTCAATGCTAAATTGGTCACAAATCACATCACAAATCCCCTGTTTGTCAATACCCAAGTCAAAAGGTGTTGAGATCATCAAACATTTATCATTAAATAATATTGCTTTCTGTCGAAGGATATGTACCTGTAAGCTACAAACAGTGGGCAACCGTTTTTCAATAAAACAAAAAATTTTTATGAACTTGGCTTAACCCAAAACATCAAATTAATATTCAACACATAAAAATGTCCTCTCAGGAGCTGCAGGAAAGCTTTCTCTCGTCTTGCCTATTCAAGCATGCTGCTTTTAATGGCCAGGTATACTGCAGTCCTCACTGTTTCTCTGCCCTCTTCCTCTCAAGAATGAACCCTTGTGCCACTGCATACAGTGCATTCGGAAAGTATTCAGACCCTTTGACTTTTTCCACATTTTGTTACGCCTTATTCTAAAATTGATTAAATCGTTTTTTCCCCCTTATCAATCTGCACACAATACACTATAATGACAAAGCAAAAATAGGTTTTTAGAAATTTGGGCTAATTTATATCAAATAGAAATGGAAATATCACATTTACATAAGTATTCAGACCCTTTACTCTGTACTTTGTTGAAGCACCTTTGGCAGAGATTACAGCCTCGAGTCTTCTTGGGTATGACGCTACAAGCTTTGCAGACCTGTATTTGGGGAGTTTCTCCCATTCTTCTCTGCAGATCCTCTCAAGCTCTGTCAGGTTGGATGGGGAGTATCGCTGCACAGCTATTTCCAGGTCTCTCCAGAGTTGTTTGATTGGGTTTAAGTCTGGGCTCTGGCTGGGCCACTCAAGGACATTCAGAGACTTGTCCCGAAGCCATTCCTGCGTTGTCTTGGCTGTTTGCTTAGGGTCGTTGTCCTGTTGGAAGGTGAACCTTCGCCCCAGTCTGAGGTCCTGAGCGCTCTGGAGCAGGTTTTCATCAAGGATCTCTCTGTACTTTGCTCTGTTCATCTTTCCCTCGATCCTGACTTGTCTCCTAGTCCCTGCCGCTGAAAAACATCCCCACAGCATGATGCTGCCACCACCATGCTTCACCATAGGGATGGTGCCAGGTTTCCTCCAGACGTGACAGTTGGCATTCAGGCCAAAGAGTTCAATCTTGGTTTCATCAGACCAGAGAATCTTGTTTCTCATGGTCTGAGAGTCTTTAGGTGCCTTTTGGCAAACTCCAAGCGGGCTGTCATGGGCCTTTTACTGAGGAGTGGCTTCCGTCTGGCCACTCTACCATAAAGGCCTGATTGGTGGGGTGCTGCAGAGATGGTTGTCCTTCTGGAAGGTTTTCCCATCTCCACAGAGGAACTCTGGAGCTCTGTCAGAGTGACCATTGGGTTCTTGGTCACCTCCCTGACCAAGGCTCTACTCCCCCGATTGCTCAGTTTGGCCAGGTGGCCAGCTCTAGGAAGAGTCTTGGTGGTTCAAACTTCTTCCATTTAAGAATGATGGAGGCCAATGTGTTCTTGGGGACCTTCAATGTTGCAGAAATGTTTTGGTACCCTTCCCCCGATCTGTGCCGCCACACAATCCTGTCTCGGAGCTCTACGGACAATTCCTTCGACCTCATGGCTTGGTTTCTGCTCTGACATGCACTGTCAACTGTGGGACCTTATATGGACAGGTGTGTGCCTTTCCAAATCCTGTCCAATCAATTTAATTGACGACAGGTGGACTCCAAGCAAGTTGTAGAAACATCTCAAGGATGATCAATGGAAACAGGATGCACCTGAGCTCAATTTCGAGTCTCATAGCAAAAGGTCTGAATACTTATGTAAATAAGGTATTTCAGTTTTTTATTTTTAATACCTTTGCAAAAAAACAAAACTGTTTCCGCTTTGTCATTCTGTGGTATTGTGTGTAGATTGATGAGGATTTATTTTATTGTATCTATTTTCGGATAAGGCTGTAACGTAACAAAATGTGGAAAATGTCAAGGGATCTGAATACTTTCCGAATGCTCTGTGCCTTCAGAAAGTATTCACACCTCTTGACTTTTTTCACATTTTGTTGTGTTACAGAATGAATTTGAAATAGATTCAATTAAACATTTTTGTCACTGGCCTACACACAATAGCCCATAATATCAAAGTGGAATTGTTTTTCAACATTTCTACAAATTCATAAAAAATGAAAAGGTGAAATGTCTTCAGTCAATAAGTATTCAACCCCTTTTTTTATGGCAAGCCTGTGCTGTGTGCCCTGGGCAGTTAGGAGTTCACAGACGTTTGTTTAATGCTATAGCAATGATTTCCCTTCTCACCCTGTCACAGGGGGAAAATGAATGGGCACTCAATTACTCTATTGATCAATTATATTAATGTAGTACACACAGTGTTGGGAATTAAAAAGATTTTAAGGGCTTAATCACTCTGCAGCGCTACTCTATGACATTGCATATTGCCATACTCTGATCATTTCCTAGAATTTCCAACAGTGAGCACGGAGTAAGACATTGACCAAATAGCTTAATTATGGTACTGGAAAGCTTTATGAATTAAATTATTTTTTCTTGTGGTAAAAGGGTAAGGGGTCCTAAAGTTTATGAGGGATGCGTGTGTGTGTGTGTGTGTGCGTGTGTGTGTGTGCCTTCCAAAGGCAAACATGAATTTGTAATTTTACACAACAAGTTTTTCAAATTCAGGTCACTTCGAGCAGACTTTGTATGTTGAGTGGGCCGACTTGGTTACGTTTGTGTGTTTGTGTGTGTGTGTGTGTGTGTGTGTGCATGCATGTGTGTGTGTCTGTTATTTGACTTTAGCATTGATCCGTCTGGGCACAGTCTCAGTTCACTATGCTTTTCTCATATCAGCCAAATTAAATTACTGTAGTGAAACATTACATTAGGGACCCTCAAAGAACAGGATAACCTGCTATAATCAATATCTTTGTTGGTTAGTTAACCTGAGTGTCTTCACAGACTCCACTCATGCTTTATTTGTTTAATTTTCTATAAAGAAGCCATACATAGCCCTTCTAGTGGTCAAGTCAACGCTCCTATTTAATTGAACACATGAATATGTGACGTAAGGACCCTAATGTTTTTTTTTTGTCACCCATACGAAAAAAGTGCCAATGTAGACCAGGGAGAGCATTGGCGCCACACTCTCCTCACGGTGTATCGAACGAACGACAGAACAGTTGTTATAGAAACGAAGACCATAACTTGCGCAAGACACATCTAGACAATGTGTCTGCAATAGTGTTTGTATTATTGGTTTGTTGTAGGCTATAAACGATCGTTTCTCTGTCTCTATAGGGATATGTTGTTACCGTGGGCATCTTAAAGCCTGCAATAAAAAAGCTTCGACTTCTACCTCAACCCAACCGTCACCCAACGGATAAAGGACACATGCAGAAGCTTACAGGTAACATGCATTTATATTCTCTGCCACTTTCAATTGTTTCTCAATTTAAGAGGTGAATACTTCACCAATTAATCCAATATGAAAGCTTCATTCATACCAATTTACTTTGTTGCAATAGGAGATAGTTGTGTAAATATCTGATGATTCGTAGCATCACGCCCCTGACATCTATAGTATACGGAATGGATTTAAAGGTAGTAAATGCACATGAAATGTTCATGCAAATATGCACAGATTGGAAACCAGTGAGGTAGCAATAAGATAATAAAACATTCGAAGACATTCTACCTGCGTAAAGACTGTTGCGCTCTAATCTGCCGATCAATCTAATAAACTAATTGTGTATGACGCTATAATCAGAATAATGAAAGGTTTTATTTTTATTTTGAATTGGGCAACAATGTGAATTCGCTGCCAAATAACATTCGTGCCTCCTGTTTTGAGATGTCTGGCAATGTCTGAAGTGCATTTAATAGCTGAGAGGCTATAGGGCTGTAACAGGTGCTGGAAACTGAATAAACATGTTGAGGTGGGGATGTTAAGACTAAGCGTAATCTATTTGATCATACTGCAAATGCACTTCTTGGAATAAGCAATTGCAATATAAAACATTGTATTCTCCTATCACATGCATCATTTGTCATCAAGTCATATTGAAAGATATGAACCATAAAAACCTCATATGCTCATTGACAACCAATAGGTCAGTGTGCTTAGTAAACATCTCTCAAACAATCCGTTCTGAAAATGGTGTGTCTGTCTCTTCCCAGCTTACCCTGCTATGGTCTGTTATAAACTGTTGATGATATTCAACCTCGGTGGTAAGGGCAGACTCCACTACATTCCCATTTGCATAAGACTACATTTGATCATTTGGACACTCCCAGACAAAGGAGGCTGAACAGCATAGTGTAGAGAAGAGAATCATGAATAAACAATTGTGGTCATTATTCTCTAATTTCCCCCAGAAGATTTTGGCCTGAAATGAGAACACTCAAGAATAAGAGATTGCCCCTTCATAGATGAGAGTTGGACCAACAAGAGCATTAGAGCAATCAGCCACGGAACAACCCTAGGCTCACAACAAAGAAGGAAGGAAGGATGAGGAAGATCAGGTCCCCAAAAGTGCTCATTTGAGCAGTCATCCTCTGAATCTAAATCATTTGTATTGGCCAGCCAGCCCTTGGCCAGCCAGCCCTTGCCAAACCAGTCCAATTAAAGTATGATACATTAATCTATAAAGCAACAACTATACAGTCTTCACATTTTATTAGAGCGCCCATCATCACTATGACATATAGTTAAGTTATGATGTAGCCTTCCTTGCCAGGCTGGCTGATGAATAAGACTATAATATAACATATGTCACAATTTCAGTGTCTGATTGAGTGTTATTGAACCTGGCAGTCTCACACTCTTAAATAGCTTGGCCAGATGAAATGTTGCCGAGCCCGATTTAAATGTTCAGACATTGCATTGTTCAGTCAGATAGGCACTTTGAGATGTGAAGACAACCTCGACTGAACCTCGACTGAATTACAACTCAGTCAACAGTAACAACTAGCCTAAACCTGCCCTCCTTAAAAGACAAAACCTGTTCATTCATTCTAAAGCGGTAGAGTACTACACCTTTAAATGTCACTGGAAACATTGATAGTCTTCTCTCATTCAGACAGGCATCAATAAACTATTCATTCTGTGCTGATACAACCACTATTGTTGTACTGTGTTATACAGAAATAGCTAATAACAACTGTTTGATAATCATTGGGATTATTTCCACATATGCCATTGACTTCCACATGCAAAACAAAGATGAACATACAGCTGACTGTCAGCTGAAGGTTATGGTTGATGATTAGCCTGAGGGCCTACCAGAGTCCAGAAGGAGGGGAAGACGACAGCTAGCAGGCAGCAGTAGCAGTGGGACTGTGACAGCCAGGCACTAGCAGCTTTTAAGGTGGTGAGGTTACGGCAAACCGAGCCAAATGATGTCCTTTTACTAATGAACCACTGGCTCTGTCTGCTGCGGCACTATCGGTATGCACCTCGTTCTGCCACCTCTCAGAGCCCAGTCTCAGCCTTGCTTCTTGGATTTTGCCTCTAGGCTCATACACAACAATTTAACAGAACAGAATCACCTCACAAATACCAAACGCCACTGGCATACCATACCATTCATTTTCAATTCAAGTCTGTTCTGTGAATAGATTGGAATGGTTTTCGGGCATTGCAAAATTATCATTATTTTAAATGCAGATTTTGAAGTAACCTTGTCCCCAGGCTGGACGTCTGGGTCTGTTGTGTCGAGACTACACATTAAGTGACTTTCAATTTATGTTTAGAATTGTCTAGAATTGAGTTTGAATTCACCACAGCCCTTATCTCAATATATACTTCCCTGAGGTGCCAGGACCATCCATGTATTAGTGTGGTATATCCTAAGAAATGACATTGTTATGTTGTTACTGATAACATAAGTTTCTTGTTCCCTTTATATTACCGTAAAGCATTTTTTGAAAGGCTGACGTGCTAAGGGAAAGCTTCAAGTATTTATAAAGCTTCTATTCTTTCATGAAAATCCTAATTCGGAAACGGCAGTTGCACCTACTCTGTTGAAAACTAATTCAGTGCCTGTGGAGTTGATATATTAATCAATACTGCATGGACTCTTTTTAAATGGTCCAGATACACGTCTACAGCTCATTGTTAGGTCAAAGTCAATACAGGGGAATCTCACCTTTTTACACAAAGATAGACATATCCTTTCCAATGCAGTGTCGAAAACAAAACACAGAAAGGCATTAAAACACAAAAATAACACGTTATGATAGTTTAGTAAATCAAATAATTTGATTAGTAATGAAACAAAAAATGTCTTCATCTCTGTCACAAGACATTGCATAAGGGTGTCATCAACATGACCTCATCAACTCAATGCATTAATTGACGTCTGTCCTACTTACCTAGGACCAACATTGTGGTTAGAGTGTCCACCCTGATATTGGAAGGTTGGGAGTTAGATCCCTGGCTAAGTCATACCAAAGACTATAAAAATGGGACCCGATGGCGGTAAGGACCTGTGATAGACTAACGTCCTGTCCAGGAGGTGTACTTGAACACTGCAGAAACAGCAGATAGGCTCATGCGCCTATGAGCTGTTCCATCTTGCACAAGCTGAATGTATTCACACCCCTTGACTTTTTTCAAATGTTGATGTGTTACAGTCTGAATTTAAAATGTATTCAATTGAGATGTTTTGTCACTGGCCTACACACAATACCCCATAATGTAAAAGTGGAATTATGTTTTATTTTTATTTTTACACATTAATTAAAAACACAAAGCTGAAATGTTTTGGGTCAATAAGTATTTAACCCCTTTTTTTGGCAAGCCTAAATAAATTCAGTAGTAAAAAATTGCTTAACAAGTCACATAATAAATTGCATGGACTCACTCTGTGTGCAATAATATTGTTTAACATTATTTTAGAATGACTACCTCATATCTGTACCCCACATATATAATTATCTGTAAGGTCCTCAGTCGAGCAGTGAATTGCAAACACAGATTCAACCACAAAGACCAGGGAGGTTTTCCAATGCCTCGCAAAGCGCACTTATTGGTAGATGGATACAAATAAAACAAGCAGACATTGAATATCCCTTTGAGCATGGTGAAGTTATTAATTACATGTTGGATGGTGTATCAATACACCCAGTCACTACAAAGATGCAGACGTCCTTCCTAACTCAGTTGCCGGAGAGGAAAGAAACCACTCAGAGATTTCACCATGAGCCCAATGGTGAGTTTAAAACAGTTACAGAGTTTAATGGCTGTGATAGGAGATAACTGAGGATGGATCAACAACATTTTAGTTACTTCACAGTACTAACCTAATTGACAGCGTGAAAAGAAGGAAGCCTGTACAGAATAAAAATATTCCAAAACATGCATCCTGTTTGCAACAAGGCAATAAAGTAATACTGCAAAAGATGTGGCAAAGCAATTAACTTTTTGTCCTGAATACAAAGTGTTATGTTAGGGGCAAATCCAATACAACACATGAATTAGTACCACTCTCCATATGTTCAAGCATAGTGGTGGCTGCATCATGTTATGGGTATGCTTGTAATCGTTACGGACTGGGGAGTATTTCAGGATAAAAAATAAACGGAATGGAGCTAAGCACTGGCAAAATCCTAGAGGAAAACTTGGTTCAGTCTGCTTTACAGCAGACACTGCGAGATTATATCACCTTTCAGCAGGACAATAACCTAAAACACAAGGCCAAATCTACACTGGAGTTTCTTACCAAGAAGATAGTGAATGTTCCTGAGTGGCTGAGTAACAGTTTTGACTTAAATCTATTTGAACATCTATGGCAACACCTGAAAATGGTCTTTAGAAAAGAATTATGGGCAAATGTTGCACAATCCAGGTGTGGAAAGCTCTTAGAGTCTTACCCAGAAAGACTCACAGTTGTAATCACTGCCAAAGGTGCTTCTACAAAGTAGAAGGAGTGTGAATATTTATGTAAATGATATATTCAATACATTTGCACACATTTCTAAAAATATGTTTTCACTTTGTCATTATGGGGTATTGTGTGTAGATGGGTGAATTATTTTTTAATTGTAATCCATTTTGAATTCAGGCTGTAACACAACAAAATAATAAGTCAAGGGGTATGAATACTTTCTGAAGGCACTGTACTTACCTAGGATGGTGGTGTCATGATAAGGTCCTAGCAAATGTCATACAGTAAATAGTCATGACAGTTGGTGTCTGTTATGACAACTGAACACTGTCATGACACAACCATTGTTTGAATATTGAATTTGGTAGATCATGATTACTGAATTTGGCAGATATGGCCATTGTTTGACAAATATAAATAATGAATCCAAAGGCTTGATTTGGATTCCCTTTACATTAGTAGTGTCAAACTCCTGGCCAGCGGGGCACATCAGATCCGTAAGCCGCAGTTTGGTGGCCCCGTGTCTGGAGTATTGAGACCACTGCACCAAACAGGAGCCAAAGTTATAGAATATATAATGGCACACTTCATTTTTATGTTCTTTACAACACTGTTCACTGATCTAAGTTGGTCTGGTCATTTCTTCAAGCTATTGTAAATTCATTCTTCCTGAAGAGAATCATGATCTCTTTTCTAATCAATTTCTCCCTGTATACAGTTCTCTGATTTATTACAACTGTAATCCATTGATTATTTTTCCTTTGTTCCGAGTTGGGAGTGAGAGTGTTAGATTCAAGTTATTTTTTGGCCATTTTCTCCTCAGTCTATCTCTGCTGGAAGTATTTGATGCAAGGAAGCGTTAATGTAAGAAAGCCTATTGATTTCCTGACATAGGCCATATGAATACAGTCCAAGTCAATAGGCTTTTCTTTAGATCATGTGAGGTGTTTCTTTGATAGGATCTGACATTGCAATGAAAAAACAGAATTCTTACCATTATTGGGGCTAACATGGAGACAATTAGTCATATCTGTTTATGCTGTATAGCCAACTCCTATGTTTGGCCGTGACAACGACCAGAGGAGTTGGTTCTAGATGCGCAAAGAGGTCAATGGAACTCGACCAAAACAATGAAAATGTCATGGAAACACGTGGGGGAAAGATCCCGAATCTCTTTATTGCCCCCTGCAAAATTAGCCAACAAGTAGTCTATTGTTTATATGTGTATTTCACACTATGTTGAGGTAAACATCAGAGTATAATGCTTGTATGGATGTCAACCCCAATACATGTTAATGTCATTGTCAACAATAAACTGCATTACAGTTAAAAACGACTTTGACTACCACCACTAATTTCTGTATGCTAGCTATGCTACCAGCTTATACGAATGGGAGTTAGCGTTTAGCAGTCACTTCTTCTAAACCTGAAAAAGGACAACTTCTAAATGTTATGCAGCGAAAACAGCCAAATACCCTGTATATCCAAATCGGACTTTAGTAACCACACTGTGGGCCTGTTACAATACATAAATCATGACGGATTTGAAGAATATCCACTTTGTTAAATCAGATTTCTTGAAACGTGCGCCAATCCAGCATCCTTCTTCTATCCCCCACGGTATGTGTTCCATTGACCTCTTTACCGCATCTATACAGCACAAACTGATTTTGGACCAGGCTAGGAGACAATATCAATGTCTATACTAAATGTGACAATACTGTCAAATACTTAATTCCGGTTTCATTCTCTTTTTCCAGATGGACTGGCTCACACCGGAGATGTGAAGTGTGTTATGTGAAGCCAAGGTGTCATCCCACCTTGCAGGTGGTGGGGAGAGATGCTGCACTCTGTTGCCATGACAGCAGAAGTCCTGTTTGTTATGTGGTTTCTCATGACCAGTACTCAGTGTAATCCCGTGGCAAACTTGTTGGTGAGCCGGGAACACTTTGAGCGCGTCCTGACCCAGGCCAGAGAGGACAAGCATGAAAGGCAGCAGGCCTCGGAGGGGGTGCTCAGTTACAGCACCCAACAACGGCTGGAGGAAATCAGCTTCATGGGCCTGGAGGCCAACAGAGGGGCCAGCAATAGAACCTCTGTCAACAAATCCAGGCCAAACTCCAGCTCCCAGAAACGTGGGGGATCCAAGGGTGGAAAGGCATCACAGGAGTTGTGGGGAGAGCAAGAGGGGGGCCTGAGTCGAGTAGACGAGGGCCCCACGAGTGAAACAAACCTCTCTCTTGACGCTATCGACGAGTACGCATATCCAGATTACAGAGGGAAGGGCTGCATTGATGAGAGTGGCTTTGTGTTTGCCATCGGGGAGAAATTTACTCCGGGGTCCTCCACGTGCCCTTGCCTCTGCACGGACGAAGGACCCCTGTGTGCCAAGCCTGAATGTCCCAAAGTTCACCCTCGCTGCATCCGGGTGGACACCAGCCAGTGCTGTCCAGAGTGCAAGGAGAAGAAGAACTACTGTGAGTTCAGGGGAAAGGTCTACACAACGCTACAAGAGTTTAAGGTGAGTCAGGAAATTAGGTCTTTAAAGATTTACAGGGTAGTATTCTCTAGGAACCAAACGAAAGCAAACGAGCCAAAACGGGACGGGATTACCTGAACGTGTCCAATAAGAAATGCTTGTGTTTGTTATCCGTTGCAAAACGTTTGGCTACATGAATACAACCCATGTGATGTTGACACACCAATCCATAGGCAGCTTTTTTTCATGGTGCTGTTTATTTTCAGTGTGTTAAATAGGGTTTCTTTGACAGTCTGTGCTTCACGAGATCAACCTCTGAATTGAAAAGAAACTCCAGCACACTGGTGATCTACATGCGCCACAGATTGAATGTATCTTGTTACCAACGTTTCGATCTCAGTAGACCTTCATCAGGGAAACTGTTGATAGCCTGCCAGTTGTATACTGGGTTCATCGTGAGCACTATACCAAGACAAATATACTTTTCAATGCAGCAAGTAAACAAGCAGCCAAGCACATTTAAAATGGCAAAAATCAGCATTTATTTTATTCACACAAAGCTTGAATATTACTTGGGGCTGCTGAATTGAATAGTACTGTTTAAGCTTTTTTTCTTCATATTCTTATCTTGATACACTTGCTAGTCTTTGTGGAGTTATCTATTTTAAGCCAAGCTCAGGGGACCTCAAAAGGCCTTATCTCTTGATTTCTCGTAGAAGCACCTTCCACAACTATACCATCAGCTTTCTATTCTATATTTGATAAAACATTTATTATATGTGGCTGTTTAATGCGTCCCTTTGTGCTAGCACTGGAGGGTCACACCAGGAGGTTAGGTCTAAAATGGGATTTATTTCTGCTAACGCGGAGTGATACAAGCAGCTCTGTATTGAGAGGCACAGCTTGTTGCTCTGCTGGGAGAAGTCTGTGGAAAGAGAGAGACAGACAGAGAGAGAGAAGAGAGAGAGAGAGAGAGACCGACTTCCACTAAAGTAAATGGCACTATCCTCCGTGGATGCCTGCCTTGGGGATTAGAAGCAAAGCAACAGGCAGAGCCTTCTGGTTGATTGCTGTGTTCTGCGGTAGTACAGTAAGTGGCGTCTCTCTCTCGACGGTTTTCACAGTGGAATGCCAAGCCGAAGCTCGAGACGCTCTGCAATCAACTTGATCCATGCTGTTAGGATAAACCTATGGTCTCTCATTAAAAGGAAAGGCTCACATGGTCACGAGTGGCTTCAGACTGAAACCTACAGCGGTAGCATCTCCAGTCGAGGGGGGTGACTTGCTTGAAGGTGTATTGTCGACACAAGCTGCATCAGACAGTCTTTCGGACCTGTTTTTCTCCAATACTTTCAGAAATGGAAAGCTCCATTAAACAAACAAACTGTTCTCTCTACAAACTGTTCTCTCTTGTTCACAAAGCAACAAAATTGGAAGCTTCTATCTTCTGTTCCCCACTGAGCACACAATCAGCACATTGATTTCCCCATTTTCGGTTGATTGTGCATGCACTGAAGTTCATTTCTAGTCTCCTTCAAATTAAGTATTTATTTCCAATAATGTTCTGTAAGATAGGACCTTCCTGTGTTCTAAGCTTTGTGGCTGAATGTTCGATGTTCAATGTCATTATGTTGGCTTGTGGCCGGGCAGGTGTGTGTGAGTGTGTGTGTGAGTGTGTGTGTGAGTGTGTGTGTGTGTGTGTGTGTGTGTGTGTGTGTGTGTGTGTGTGTGTGTGTGTGTGTGTGCGAGTGAGTGCTTGCATGAAAGAGAGATTTTTTAAACAAATAGTCTTTCTCTCTCTGCCCCCAGGTGTCTCCGTGTGAGAAGTGTCGCTGTGAGGGGAGTGGAGAGGTGTTGTGCTCTGTGTCAGCATGCCCTCAGACAGAGTGTGTGGACCCAGAGTATGAGCCCGATCAGTGCTGCCCCATCTGTAAGACCGGTGAGGGATCATGCTTGTCTCAAAACACTTACGGTACCCGTCATACCGAACACACAGCATGCACACGTGCAGCACTGAGCCATTTCATTTACCATTTGGATTTTAGTGTATGTCTTTGAGAAATCATACGTGATTGCCCAGAAAAGTCATGCCTTATCATAGTTTGTTGCAGTGCTGTTCATTGATATGATAGTGTGTAAGTGAACATGTCTCTTTATTACCCAGCCCTATTTGTTTCCAATGTGAACAGATGCTCCTGGTAAGTTGCCACTATGTGCTGGTGTGAATAAAAGGCGAATCAGGGTTTGAGAATCCTGGGTTAGTGTGTGAGAGCCCTCTGATTTGAAAGCATTACACTGTCTTATAGGAGCACTTCTCTGGCTCACTGTGGATTATCTGAAGTTGTTTCAGATGATTTTAGACAGCATGTCCTAGATTGTGTCCCCTTGTTTTTCTTGGCGTGACTCTAATGCAACTTGGCAATGTCAGCAACGTTGCCTCCTTCAGCAGAAATAATGATGACTGGTGATATGTATCTCGGATGTGGCCTCTTAAAGCGATGCTGTACCACAAACAAGGGAAATGCAATCAACATGAAATTAAATATCTTCATATTTACCCTATTGCTGCAAACACTCAAAGATAAGTGGTACCAACAAAAAGTAACCAAATATATAAATATATATATATATATATATATATATTTATTGATACACATAAATAACCAGTGTTGGTGTGGTATTTCAAGTGAAGTTGACAAAGGTGACTATGAACCTTGTCAACATCACCTGACCTTTGTCATCTTCACTTGTGAAATACCACCATTTAATATTAGTACTGCATTTTTTTCTTGAAAATACATTTAATTGCTACTGCTATTTTTCCAATAGCTATTATTGCGTACATGTGCATCCTGTCTCTTCAGCAGTAGCACTCTCTCTCTGAAGTCAGTACAAGTTCCTTGGTGCCGAGATTTGAACTACTCAGTGTTTACCCCAAAGTCAGGATTTGGTGGGTTCCATTTTCGGAGTTAAGAATCTGCAGAGAAGAGTCACAAGGACCTGCACTAGCAGAAATACGGCATACTGTATGTAGTGTCCATGTATATCAAAGATCCAAACCAATCTATGCGCTCATTCAGGCAATAAGAGCTTTGTAGTGTTATGGTTTTAAAATTAATCAAGGCCAGGTTCAGTCTCTCTATTACCATAAGATGACCACATTACAATTTTTTCCTGTTTTAGAGTAGCACTGTAAAAATGTCAAGTGGTACTTGACTGTACATTTGACACAAATTTTGTCATGGCTCCATTGAGAAGTACTTGGGTCAGTAGATTGTTACATGGGTCTCCTCCACATGGGATTGGGTGTCTTCATTGTTTCATTATGTTCCATAGGCTACATTTACGCTGTCTTGTAACAAAAATACATGTTACTCATTTTCTGGAGTCTGTAAAGGCCACTTATATCTGAATCAAGCTGAGAAGTTAACCTTTTTCTCATACGTCTCTGTTAATGTTGCGCTTCCAGCTGCTTTAAGGGACTATGCAAAAAAAACATGGGTGCTTCCCAATAATGATCTCCTTTCTCCTGAAGTGTACACTCATTCACTACTTGCCACAGAGCTAAAAGCATTGGATTGGTGGAGGAATTGGCTAGAGGGAGTTTCCACCCTATTTCTTATACCAATTATTTCCTTTCAAATCAGTGGTCAAGTGAACAAGTGCACACCTTGGGAGGAGGGAGACATAATTGGGAGTGTTGATGCAGGAAGTTGTGTTACTGGGCCAGTAGGCAGCATCTTCATTCTGATCTCAATGTCCCAGTGTTGCGCCATCATGGACACTAAGCAGTTTTGGTTCTCATGTATTTGATACCCTATCAAAGAGATGGAAATACATGAACACATGTTTGGTTGAGCTCATTTGCTTCCCTTGATGGTCCCTTCCCGCTGGGCACAGACATCAATTCAATGTCTATTCCACGTTGGTTCAACATGATTTCATTGAAATGACGTGGAAACAACGTCGGCTCAACCAGTGTGTGCCCAGTGGGTTGCCACCTCATTCACATTTCTTACATTTTGTGTCCTTGTATGTTAACGTGTAGGTAGACAACACGACTTTTCATATTTTCTTGCTTACAGTACTTTGTTGCTTACAGCAAGTGATCTTTACTTCCCTGTTCACTTCAATGTTGATTATAGATCAACCAATATTAAACAGCTTACCCATTCTCCAATGAGTTTGATTCAGGTAGTCTCTTGAGTTTTTCACTGTATCGTAGGAGTGTCAGGCTCACATACAGATGTTGTTTGAGGGGGAAACAGCTGTTGCAACCTCCTGAGAGCTCCATGCATCTGAAGTATGACATCAAAGCACCTCTCATTGCTAATGGCCATCATGATGCAGACAGGATGGGATACTCACATAAAAAGATTGTCTAGTCGTGGAAAATACCTTGTATTACTCTTTCCTTACTGACATGTTCACTATACATTATGTTTTTAGAAGAACATCTGAGAAATAGAAGTTGGTCAATTAACAAGTCATAGCCTACTTGACAAAAATGCTGTCATTTTCTTATCTCATTTTCACACACATTACATTACTATAATTAATTATGATAGTAGGCATTGTATTAACATAGTAAAAAACCTATGTGTTGGCAAGTTTGATAACTTCATCTATTATGCAGAAAGATAATTTTGGCCTTTCAGGCATGCAAAATAATTTGTGATCGTCAGCGAGAGCACCATGTCTCAGATGTGTTGTTCACGCTGTATGCAAAGAGACACTTGAGGAAGACCCAGGGGGAGAGATGAAAGTGAGAGGTATCGCTAGCATCCAACCCAGGCAGTTGTTCATGAATATCAAAGAACATCTGTGGCATTGCAACTTTGTGAAATTAAAACAGGTTCACATCAGGTTTTTACCAGTTCATTTAACCAGGGTAATCTATAATGAAGATACAATCATCACATTATATTTGGTTTCACATAACAACTAAAATACAGATGGCAGAATGCATGCACAGGTGCAGTCAATTTAAGTGTGGAAGAAAGAGAAAAACAACTTTCTCATCCTCTTAATACTTCTAAAGATTCCATTCCCATGTTTTATGCACATTTTCAATTATACCTGTCTACACAATGTATTAAAAGTATGCTGAGGAAATTCAGCATCACTTTTGTACGTTTTAAGTTTCCTGCTGCCTCCAAGAAGGCATGAAGAAGAAAGTCAATCCAGTAGTTGATTTGACTGACTCGCAATCCCTCTGTCCTCAATATCTCAGTTGTGGTACTGGTAGCCCCTCCTTCTCGACTTCTGCTTGTGCAGACCATTGCCTTGGCAACACTCGAGGAAACAAGTGGTGCTATCGAAGGCTCAGACATTGGGGTCGACTCATCTGAGGAGGTTGTAATAAACCGGAGCCAAAACCACTTCAAATTGCACAACACAAGAGGAAGAATCCTGGCCGCTGGGCGGGAACAGCAACTTTCTCATTTAAAATGAGGGAGGTATTGGTAAAAATATTCATTGAAGAGGTTTAGATATATTTAAGAGCACTTTCAAAATGGCAGGGGTAGGAGACATACATGGCAGTGGGGATATTAGACTGCATTGATTTCCCGCTTCGAAGCAGCTCTCGACCACCCTTGATTATGAAGGAAAGAAATGTCTTGCATGATCGACAATATGACTCCTACTCATTAAATGCAAATGCTCAGATGTCCATAACCATTCAACTGTGCACCAATTTGCTATTTTTATTTCAATAATGCTCCCCGCAGACTCTATTAGACTACTTGCAAGACTATTACGATGGCAATATTTGTAGGTTTATTTCAGGCACTTTTGATTTAGCTTATTTTTTACTGTATCTGATGGTATAATTGATTGGACAATGACAGCTTGTGAGATAAACAAGAATGGAAAATGCTCTACTACTAGATAAACACTAAAACCAAACATACCCTGTCGCTTCACAGAAGGTAAAACCTGGCACTGTCTTACACCGTTGACTGTTCCAAAATAAAAATATGACTTTTAGATGTGGCAGCATATATTCAAGACGGCACACTCATTCTAGTGCCAGATGTTGGGAAGTCAATTAATCATAGCATAGAAAATCACTGCTCCAAAGGCTCACCCCCACCCCAAACAATTTCACTTAACATTTTCACAAAGCCAAGGCATTTTGCTGCATTCATAATGCATATGTACTAAACAACTACATTACGGGAAGTGATTTCTCGCTATTCTGCTATTTCCCTTACCTCAACTCTCAGAGCCAGTAAAGTGGAGCATTAAGGATGTGTACATTATAAGGAGGTTTCCCTGATTTATTTATATCTCTCGTCTACCACCAGTAGTGTTTAGCCACAGGTGCTAATGGCTGTTTCTTTCACACGCAGCCCACCTGCTCAGTGTTCAGTACCTGCATATTACACAAGCACATTTTGGACTGTCCATTTGTGTTACAGGAGGGGGTCGCAGTTCCGGAGCGACCCACTAGGTGTCATCCTCCAACCACCTTAGGCACCTCCTCACTCACAGTTTGGACTAATCATTATCTTATTGGTGTCACTTGTGTCTACCTGTTCACCTGTGTATTTATGCCCTCACTTCCCTGTGTTCCCTTGCTCAGTTTTCTCTGCTAGTTCTCGATGCCAAACAGTACTAATCAGTGTCTGATCGCGAGACGTATGTACAGGTACTTGAGAAGTGTTCTCCCTGTTTCATTGTTGTTTTCAGTCATAGTTAGTATTTCGTATGTTTGCTGTCAGCCTGTTTTTGGAGACCAATTAGCTCCTCCTTTATTTTTTCGTGACAAGTCCGTTATTTTGTATCCTGGTTTTGGGACCACCAGTAAAGATCCTTGTTTCACCATCTCTGCCTACTGCCTACTGTCTATCCTGCACTGCACCTGGGTCACACCTCACACCAACCCTTACACATTTGTGTTTTCTGATATAGTCTGATGCTGGAGGTTATTAATGGTGGATAATGCTATTTTGAGGCCCATTTAATGTTTTTGGATAAAACCACTTTCTACTGTCAGAGAGAAGAGAGATGTTGTGTTAATGAAGCCATGGTAACTAAAAGGTTGGTATTCAAGTGATAAGCAGAAAGAAAGAGTGACAGCAATGAGAAAGCACAGTAGAGAGGCACATAATGGGTGCATAAATTAATAAGAATGAGTGTCATGCCAGACATTCTGTGCACAAATGGATGACAGGCTGTCTGTCGCTCAAGTCTTGGCAGCATAATAACTTTTCTCCTGATTTGTATTGGGGTGAAGTCTACCTCTTTATAGCATCACACTTATGATTATTTGCCAGTTTGTTCATTTATAAGCGCGTCTCAATCATTTTGATAGACTATCCTTGAGGAAATATTTTGCCTAATGTTATTAATGAATCAATTGCGACAGCAGACGGGGACATGTGGTGAGTTGTTATTCAGGGAGGGTTTCTTCAGTCTTCATCTAAAGAGTTATAAATGTGTGAGTGCTCAGATTTTGACAGCCCCAGCAAACTATTCACTATAGATTGATGCTCCAGCATGCTTCTCCTCAGTGCTTCTGTCCAGTGAAGATTACTTTGCTTCAGCTGAAAGACTCGCAATTTATCAGTGGCAGCAGCATCTTAATACCAGAATAGTTTGCTCAAGCTCATGTTTTTTTTTAAAGAAGAAACCATTCCCTGCAGCTGTATGTCATGTTGTGGTTGCAGCTCCAGGAATGGGTATTTGGGTCCATGCTGCTTGAACGAGAATGGATGATTTATGTGAATATCCTTTTAGCCAGTTGTGGAAGACGGATGGGGCTTCTTGAGACAATATCCATCGTTTCACACTAGGAACCAGAGCTAAGTAGGTTATAATGTAGGTTACATGTACACTACCAGTCAAAGGTTTGGACAGACCTACTCATTCAAAGGTTTTTCTTTATATATATAAAAAAGTACATTGTAGAATAATAGTGAAGACATCAAAACTATGAAATAACACATATGGAATCATGTAGTAAAAAAGTGTTAAACAAATCAAAATATATTTTATATTTGAGATTCTTCAAATAGCCACCCTTTGCCTTGATGACAGCTTTGCACATTCTTGGCATTCTCTCAGCAAGCTTCATGAGGTAGTCACATGGAATGCATTTCAATTAACAGGTGTGCCTTCTTAAAAGTTAATTTATGGAATGTATTTCCTTCTTAATGCGTTTGAGCCAATCAGTTGTGTTGTGACAAGGTAGGGGGTGTGTTCAGAAGATAGCCCTATTTGGTAAAAGACCAAGTCCATATTATGACAAGAACAGCTCAAATAAGCAAAGAGAAATGACAGCCCATCGTTACTTTAAGACATGAAGGTCAGTCAATACGGAACATTTCAAGAACTTTGAAAGTTTCTTCAAGTGCAGTCGCAAAAACCATCAAGCGCTATGATGAATCTGGCTCTCATGAGGACCGCCATAGGAATGGAAGACCCAGAGTTACCTCTGCTGCAGAGGATAAGTTCATTAGAGTTACCAGCCTCAGAAATTGCAGCCCAAATAAATGCTTCACAGAGTTCAAGTAACAGACACAGCTCAACATCAACTGTGCAGAGGGGACTGTGTGAATCAGGCCTTCATGGTCGAATTGCTGCAAAGAAACCACTACTAAAGGACACCAATAAGAAGAGGAGACCTGTTTGGGCCAAGAAACACGAGCAATGGACATTAGACTGGTGGAAATGTGTCCTTTGGTCTGGAGTCCAAATTTGAGATTTTGGGTTCTAACCGCCGTGTCTTTGTGAGACGCGGTGAGGGTGAACGGATAATCTACGCATGTGTAGTTCCCACCGTAAAGCATGGAGGAGGAGGTGTTATGGTGTGGGGGTGCTTTGCTGGTGACACTGTCTGTGATTTATTTAGAATTCAAGCCACACTTAACCGGCATGGCTACCACAGCATTCTGCAGCGATACGCCATCCCATCTGGTTTGGGCTTAGTGGGACTATCATTTGTTTTTCAATGACCCAACACACTTCCGGGCTGTGTAAGGGCTGCAAAAGATGACCTGGCCTCCACAATCCCCCGACCTCAACCCAATTGAGATGGTTTGAGATGAGTCGGACGGCAGAATGTTGGAAAAGCAGCCAACAAGTGCTCAGCATATGTGGGAACTACTTCAAGACTGTTGGAAAAGCATTCCAGGTGAAGCTGGTTGAGAGAATGCCAAGAGTGTGCAAAGCTGTCATCAAGCCAAAGGGTGTCTATTTGAAGAATCTCAAATATAAAATGTATTTTGATTTGTTTAACACTTTGTTGGTTACTACATGATTGCATAAGTTTTATTCCATAGTTTTGATGTCTTCACTATTATTCTACAATGTAAAAATAGTTTAAAAAAAGAAAGAACCTTGAATGAGTAGGTGTGTCCAAACTTTTGACTGGTACTGTATCTGAAGATTGATGAACAGAGATTTTAAATTTCAGTGCAACTGCATTTATTAATTGAATATCGATGTTTTACAAAGTTTTATGTCTGATTTAATAATGATGTTGAAATGGTTTTGTTTGGATAATCCCTCAACTATAACATATTTTTGGTTAATGATCATATGTGCATCAGTAACATCATTTTTAATCGGAGAGACAATCCAATGAAGGTCAATGAATTTGAGCATGTCTTCCCTTTTACCACCTGTTCAGGGTTTCGGCACCATGAAACTTGTCACGGTTTCGGCCGAGGCTGCGCCTCCTCCTTGTTCGGGCAGGCTTCGGCGGTCGTCGTCCCCGGAGTACTAGCTGCCACCGTTCGATGTTTCATGTTTGTTTGGTTTTGTCTGTTTGTACACCTGTCCCTTGTTAGTGTTTGATTTTGTTTCCTATTTAGTTATCGTGTGTTGGGTCAGGTGTTATGTGTGATTATTATTGTCAGCTGTTGCCATTGTTGGGTTTTCGCTCTCGTGTTGTTTGTATTCGAGAGTCCGCACTGCGTGCGCCTTTTCTTGTTTTTGCGCACTGTTGGTTGTGTGCGTAATTTGTTCATGCCTCCCGGTCGGGTTGGCTATTTCACCTGTGTGGAGCTACTATTTTTGGATTACTAAAGTCTGTTGACGAACACCCTTGTTCCTGCGCTTGATTCCCTGCACCACATCCACACTCAGCGCTCTGACAGAATCACACATCCGCTATGGAATCAGCAGGAGCAACCGCGCCAACGGACATTATGGAGGACCGTCTTCGTGGGCAGGAGGACAGGATCAACCAGATCGGTCACGCCCTGGATCGGGTGATGAACACTCTCCACCGATGGGAGAGCAGCGGGGTACCCACGCCCCCACCTACCGGACCATCCCCATCGGTCAGTCCTCCTGTCTCCCTTCCGGAACCCAGCGGGATTCGGCTCTCGCTCCCGAGGGCGTACGACGGCTCCGCTGCCGGGTGTCAAGGGTTCCTGCTGCAAGTGGAGCTCTACCTCGCCACCGTACACCCGGCGCCCTCGGGACACGAGAGCGTCTCCGCCCTCATCTCCTGTCTCACCGGCAAGGCGTTGGAGTGGGCCAACGCCGAATGGAGGAGAATAGACGCCGCTACTATTACCTATGCGGAGTTCTCCCGCCGCTTCCGTGCCGTGTTTGACCATCCACCAGAAGGGAAGGCGGCGGGGGAGCGTCTGTTCTACCTCCGACAGGGGATGAGGAGCGCACAGGATTTTGCTTTGGAGTTCCGGACTCTAGCGGCAGATGCAGGGTGGAATGAGCGGGCCCTCATAGACCACTTCCGCTGCAGCCTCCGGGAGGACGTCCAGAGAGAGTTGGCGTGCAGGGATACCACGTTGTCGTTTGACCAACTGGTCGACATGGCCATTCGGCTGGACACCCTGCTCGCCACCCGTGGACGTCCCCGGGTGGGGGTTGCCCATTCCACCTTCCGGCACCTCCGAGCCGAGCCCTATGGAGCTCGGAGGTGCTGGCGCTAGAGAACGGAGGAGTAGGAACCCAAGGGGGGGCCGTTCCCTGCACCAACTGTGGCCGTGGAGGGCACACCGCGGCTAGGTGTTGGGGAAGGTCCCCCGGTGGAGGTGAAGGCAGGCCACGCATTGGGGAGTCCTCCCAGGTGAGTAGGCGCCCTACTTACCCAGAGCTTTCTGTCGTTCACATAACCTTGCCTGTTTGTTTCCCACAGGTTGCACCTCGTTCCCAGCATAAGGCGCTCGTAGATTCAGGCGCAGCTGGGAATTTTGTAGATCGCCAGTTCTGTGTAGAGTTAGGGATTCCTCTCCTTCCCGTTGATAAGCCTTTCCCTGTACATGCCCTAGATAGCCGTCCGTTAGGATCTGGGTTGATTAGGGAGGTCACAGCGCCCGTAGGGATGAAGACGCAGGGGGGTCATGAGGAGACGATTCAGCTCTATCTGATTGACTCTCCTGCGTATCCGGTGATGCTGGGGCTTCCCTGGTTAGTTACCCATGATCCTACTATTTCGTGGCGAGAGAAAGCTCTTAAAGGGTGGTCTGTTCAGTGTGAGGGGCTATGTCTGGGTGTTTCCATAGGGGCGACATCGGTGGAGAGTCCAAATCAAATGCCCGCACTGCATATTCCCCCCGAGTATGAGGATTTGACACTGGTGTTTAGTAAGACAAGGGCGGCGCAGCTGCCGCCTCATAGACAGGGGGATTGTGCGATAGATCTCCAGTTAGGAGCAGCACTCCCCGCGGAGCCATGTGTATCCCTTGTCTCAAGAGGAGAGGAAAGCGATGGAAACTTACATCGCCGAGTCTCTGAGACAGGGATACATACGGGCCTCCACTTCACCCGCTTCCTCAAGCTTCTTTTTGTGAAGAAAAAAGATGGAGGTTTGCGCCCGTGTATTGATTACCGCGGTCTCAATCAGATTACGGTGAAGTACAGTTATCCACTTCCTCTGATTGCGACTATGACGGAGTCATTACACGGTGCTCAGTTCTTCACAAAATTGGATCTCAGGAGCGCATATAACTTGAGTGCGCATTAGAGAGGGCGATGAATGGAAGACAGCATTTAGCACGACCTCCGGTCATTACGAGTATCTCGTCATGCCATATGGGTTAATGAATGCTCCCTCAGTCTTCCAATCCTTTGTAGATGAGATTTTCCGGGACATGCAGGGGCAGGGAGTAGTCGTGTACATAGACGATATTCTGGTGTACAGTTCTACCCGAGCTGAGCATGTAGCCCTGGTGCGCCGAGTGTTGAGGAGACTGTTGGAGCATGACCTATATGTCAAGGCAGAGAAATGCCTGTTCTTTCAGAAGTCGGTCTCCTTTTTGGGTTATCAGTTGTCTGCGTCAGGGGTGAAGATGGAGGTTGACCGGGTGTCAGCTGTGCGTAATTGGCAAACCCCAACCACTGTGAAAGAGGTGCAACAGTTATTGGGTTTTGCGAATTATTACCGGAGGTTTATCCGGGGTCTTGGACAGGTGGCAGCTCCCATAACGTCTCTGTTGAAGGGGGGTCCGGTGCGCTTGCGGTGGTCAGCTGAGGCGGACAGGGCTTTTGGGAGACTGAAGGACCTGTTTACCTCGGCGCCGGTGTTGGCGCATCCGGATCCCGCTTTACCATTCCAGGTAGAGGTAGACGCGTCCGAGGCCGGTATTGGGGCCGTCCTCTCACAACGGTCTGGCACACCACCTAAGCTCCGCCCCTGTGCCTTTTATTCTAAGAAGCTCAGTCCGGCGGAGCGGAATTATGACGTAGGGGACAGGGAGCTGTTAGCCGTGGTACAGGCCCTAAAGGTGTGGAGGCATTGGCTTGAGGGGGCTCAACACCCTTTCCTCATTTTGACGGACCACCGTAACCTGGAGTACATCCGGGCAGCTAGGAGACTGAATCCTCGCCAGGCCCGCTGGACTATGTTTCTAGCCCGGTTTGTGTTTAAAATCACTTACATCCCTGGGTCCCAGAACGGGAAGGCAGATGCCCTGTCTCGGTGGTATGACACGGAGGAGAGGTCCGTTGAGCCCACTCCCATACTACCAAAGTCTTGTCTGGTGGCACCGGTGGTATGGGAGGTCGATGCAGAGATCGAGCGGGCGTTACGCACCGACCCAAGTCCTCCACAGTGTCCAGTGGGTCGGACGTACGTTCCGCTCGAGGTACGCGATCGCCTCATTTATTGGGCTCATACGTCCCCCCTCCTCTGGACATCCAGGTATCGGCCGGACAGTTCACTGCCTTAGCACTAAGTACTGGTGGCCAACGTTAGCCAGGGATGTGAGGGTTTATGTCTCCTCCTGTTCGGTGTGTGCACAGTGTAAGGCGCCCAGACATTTGCCCAGGGGTAAGCTACAACCCCTGCCCGTTCCACAACGACCCTGGTCCCACCTCTCGGTGGACTTTGTTACAGACCTTCCCCCTCACAGGGGAATACTACCATCCTGGTCGTTGTGGATCGGTTCTCGAAGGCCTGTCGTCTCCTTCCCATGCCGGGTCTCCCTACTGCCCTACAGACCGCTGAGGCTCTGTTTACCCATGTCTTCCGGCATTACGGGGTACCCGAGGATATAGTGTCTGATCGAGGCCCCCAGTTCACCTCCAGAGTGTGGAGAGCCTTTATGGAACGGTTGGGGGTTTCGGTGAGCCTTACCTCGGGTTACCACCCGGAGAGTAATGGGCAGGTTGAACGTGTCAACCAGGATGTGGGTAGGTTTCTGAGGTCTTATTGCCAGGGCCGGCCGGAGGAGTGGGCGAGATACGTTCCGTGGGCCGAGATGGCGCAGAACTCTCTCCGCCACTCCTCCACCCAACTAACCCCTTTCCAGTGTGTGTTAGGGTACCAGCCGGTTCTGGCACCTTGGCACGAGAGCCAGATCGAGGCCCCTGCGGTGGATGAGTGGGTGCGGCGCTCGGAGGAGACATGGAACGCTGCCCACGTCCATCTGCAGCGGGCCATCCGTCGGCATAAGACGAGCGCCGATCTCCACCGCAGTGAGGGGCCTGTATACGCACCTGGAGATCGAGTCTGGCTCTCGACCAGAAACCTGCCCCTCCGCCTGCCCTGCCGGAAGCTGGGTCGGCGGTTTGTGGGGCCATTCAAAGTCCTGAGGAGGTTGAACGAGGTGTGTTACAGGTTAGAATTGCCTATTGATTACAGTAATATTAACCCCTCGTTCCATGTGTCTCTCCTCAGGCCGGTGGTAGCTGGTCCACTCCAGGATTATGAGATAGAGGAGATTCCTCCGCCCCGTTGGACATCGAGGGGGCTCCGGCGTACACTGTGAGGTCCATCCTTGATTCGAGACGCCGGATGGGGGTCTCCAATATCTCGTGGAGTGGGAGGGGTACGGCCCGGAGGAGCGGTGCTGGGTGCCGAGGAGGGACATATTAGACCTGTCCCTGCTGACCGAGTTCCATCGGGGTCATCCTACGCGCCCTGCTCCGCGTCGTCCTGGTCGTCCCCCGAGGCCGGGATCGGCGCACGGCTGGAGCCGCCGCGTCAAGGGGGGTACTGTCACGGTTTCGGCCGAGGCTGCGCCTCCTCCTTGTTCGGGCAGGCTTCGGCGGTCGTCGTTCCCGGAGTACTAGCTGCCACCGTTCGATGTTTCATGTTTGTTTGGTTTTGTCTGTTTGTACACCTGTCCCTTGTTAGTGTTTGATTTTGTTTCCTATTTAGTTATCGTGTGTTGGGTCAGGTGTTATGTGTGAATATTATTGTCAGCTGTTGCCATTGTTGGGTTTTCTCTCTCGTGTTGTTTGTATTCGAGAGTCCGCACTGCGTGCGCCTTTTCTTGTTTTTGCGCACTGTTGGTTGTGTGCGTAATTTGTTCATGCCTCCCGGTCGGGTTGGCTATTTCACCTGTGTGGAGCTACTATTTTTGGATTACTAAAGTCTGTTGACGAACACCCTTGTTCCTGCGCTTGATTCCCTGCACCACATCCACACTCAGCGCTCTGACAAAACTGCTCAGTGGGACCGTTGTTGGAGTGGGTGGAATTCTAATACATCAGGGTGTCGGCATCTCAACTCTCCAGTGTTCTTACCGATATTCTACTGTGTTAAGGCGTCCGCATGCTTACCATCCGAAACAGTTTGGAACAGTTTGTGCATATATTATGACAACATTTGGTGACGTTCTGGTTTGTTTTGGTCTTCAGCAAGGTTTTTTTTGGTTGTTCATGCACACATTTTTTCAGTGAGGCAAGCCGAATTTGGCAGCCGAAGTCTACGTCCCTTCGTTGGTGGTTGGTAAACAGTAGGGATTCTTCAATTAAGTGTTTGTTGTCATTCAAGCACACTTGTTCGGTTCGCCCAGCCGAGTTCGGCTAGGTGCCAGCCCATCCACTCCATCTACAATCCGACTAAGCTATTTTTCAGGGTAGATCAGCTCTTGGATTGACTGTATACAAGATCATTGAGATTGACTGAGAACACTTTAACACTTACCTTGATTCTTCTTTTGCCAGGGCCAAACTGTTATGCAGACACACAAGTGATCCCAGCTGGGCGCGAGGTGAAGATTGATGAGTGTACAATCTGCTACTGCACGTATGAGGAGGGCACGTGGCAGATCGAGCGTCAGGCCACCTGCAGCAAGAATGAATGCCAGGTGAGCTAGAGACTGGCCCTGGCAGTGGGTATGAGGGCAGCGCCTATGGGCCATAGGTGCTCCCGCCGTGTCCATGCCAGTCAGCACGCAACTCAATGCTAGCCTGATTGAACCAGACTGAACGCTGGTGAGCACAAACAATGGTGAGTGCAGCGTTCAGTCTAGTTGAACCAGGCTAACTCAACACAGCCTTCACCCAGTCTATACCAGACATCAGGGTCACCCCCCAGACCGTATGATTTCTGCATTTATAATGACATGTATTATTAAATCAAGCTTTGTATGAAGAGTTTTAATCCACATACAGAATATTTATTTATCTATGTACTGAATTATTTATGGAGATATATAGAAGAAAAACTTTGAACTAGCCAAAACATATTTTTTATAGCCACTGCATTTTATTAAACTGCAATGTATTGGGTTAGAGGTCAAATAAACATTATGGAATGTATAGAATCTTTACTGTACAGCTATCTGTGTTTTATGGAGTTAGAAACCATAGCATACTGACAGGTGGTGTCATTCTTACATGATGCACCACCTGAAGTAAAACAATGGATAAAACTTGTAAGGTTTCAATATGAAAATTGTACGTAATTTTGAAAATAACTTCATGAAGAAATGTAAGAAATGACATGACTGTTTAGTGATTTAGTTATATTTTTTTGCCATTTCAATGTGTTTTGATTTTATGTGCTTTTTGTAAGCAGTTCTCTTTGTATTATGGATTCATGTTTAGAATAAACAGCAACCTGTGCGCTGTAGGTGCTTGTATGATAATATCAATCAATTTCTTGAACCAAATACATAAAAACGAAAAAGTATAATATATATTGTTTTCTATTTTGTAAAAAAAAATCCCACTCCAGATACAAACTTATACATATGAACAACAACTTACAGACACACAAACGATGACTACATGTCATCTGCCCAGACCCACATGCTCACACCTCCATCCCTAGTACCTACATTATTGTTTGCCAATTGGCCTTAAATTGTACCAATTTGTTTTTCTCGGTTGCCCATGCTATTTCAATAATAAATATTTAGATTTTGCCATTATGTTAATTTTTTCTAAGAGATTGTCAGTTGGATAGGCTCTCTGCAAGGTTTCGAATATCTTCCCTATCATATGAACATCCTTTTCTGACTTAAATAAGATTCCCTCAAGGTTGCTCTGATGTCCAAAATATTTCAAATCGAAATTTCGTGATATGTAACTTTTAAGTTGCATGTATTTGAAACTATCTACAGTTAGTCCAAAATTACTTTTTAATTCTGTCATGGAAATAAAAGTACTTCCTGTTACCAAGTAATGTACGGTTTCTATGCCTTTCTATTTATGTTTTCCATGTGGACCAATTTTTCTGTGAATTCTGAAAATATTATTCCATAAGGTTGTGTTTTTATGGAGTGATATTGGTTCTTGTAGAATACGTTTCATTTTCTTCCAAATTGTTATAGTGTTCTTAACTATGAATTTGTTCATGTTCTTAGCTTTATCCTTTGAAAATAGACACGTAAAAAGATTCAGGGGATGAGCATGCACAGCTTAAATATGTACCCATTGTTCCTCTTTAGTGCATTTAAATATATGTTGCAAGTAAAAGCCTTAGGTAGCGAGTTGATACAATTCCTGGAAGGTTAAAACCAGATTTAGGAAGATGTAAAACTTTCCTTTTTATTCTATGAATTTTATTTGCCCATATAAAGTCTACTTTATACTTTTTTAAAGAATGTCTTCGGTGTTACCGAAAATAAATACAAAAACTTTGGCAGTCATGCCATTCTAAAGAGGTTTATTCTACATGTAAGATTTATGGGAAGATTATTCCATTTAATTAGATCTGCTTCATATTGTTGTTTGTTGTCACTTATTATGCATCCTAAGTATTTCATATTTGTTGTGGTCCACTTAAAGGATTCCTATTGTCATTGTTTAATTTCTTTCCACCTTAATTTTACATCCTGAGATTTTTGTGTATTCAGAAAATATTTTTAGCGAAGGGAGCATTGAGTTTTCAATATTGGTCAGGTATATCAGGAGAACATCAGCAAATAAGTTTATATAGTTAAATTGATATTTACCAATACTGATACCTGTTACATTTGGATCCTGTCTAATTAATTAATTAATTGTAAACTCTCCTTCCAGACTCACATTAAGCATCTCCAATCCAAAGTGAAATCTAGAATCGGCTTCCTATTTCGCAACAAAGCCTCCTTCGCTCATGCTGCCAAACATGCCCTCGTAAAACTGACTATCCTACCGATCCTTGACTTCGGCGATGTCATTTTTTAAAATAGCATCCAACACTCTACTCAGCAAATTGGCTGTAGTCTATCACAGTGCCATCCGTTTTGTCACCAAAGCCCCATATACTACCCACCATTGTGACCTGTACGTTCTCGTTTGCTGGCCCTCACAACATATTCGTCGCCAAACCCACTAGCTCCAGGCCATCTATAAATCACTGCTAGGCAAATCCCAGCCTTATCTTAGCTCATTGGTCACCATAGCAACACCCACCCTTAGTATGCGCTCCAGCAGGTATATCTCACTGGTCATCCCCAAAGCCAACACCTCCTTTGGCCGCCATTCCTTCCAGTTCTCTGCTGCCAATGACTGGAACGAATTGCAAAAATCTCTGAAGCTGGAGACTCTTATCTCCCTCACTAACTTTAAGCATCAGTTGTCAGAACGCCTTACCGATCACTGCACCTGTACACAGCCCATCTGAAATTAGCCCACCCAACTACCTCATCCCCATATTGTTATTTATTTTGCTCATTTGCACCCCAGTATCTCTATTTGCACATCATCTCTTGCACATCTATCATTCCAGTGTTAATACTAATTGTAATTATTTTGCACTATGGCCTATTTATTGCCTTACCTCCATAACTTGCTACATTTGAACACACTGTATATATATTTTCTGTTGTATTTTTGACTTTATGTTTTGTTTTACCCCATATGTAACTCTGTGTTGTTGTTTTTATCGCACTGCTTTGCTTTATCTTGGCCAGGTCGCAGTTGTAAATTAGAACTTGTTCTCAACTGGCTTACCTGGTTAAATAAAGGTGAAATAAAATGACATTAAAAAATAAAAAATATTTCTGCAAGTGGTTCAATTGCCAGTGCGAACAGAAGGGGGGAGAGGGGACATCCATGTCTTGTGCCCCTTTCTAAAGCAATTTCATCAGAAAATGTATTATTTGTGTATATGTTTGCTTTAGAACATTTATGCAATTATTTTATTAAATGTAATATTTTAGCTGGAAAGTTGAAAGCTTCCAAGGTTTTGAATAGAAAAGGCCATTCAAGATGGTCGAAAGCCTTTTCAGCATCAACAGTCATTATTGATACATCTTTATCTTCTTGTTTTGTGTATTGTATTAAACTGAAACATGTTCTTGTATTTGTTTGTGTATATTTTGTATAAACCCTGTTTGATTGATATGTATCATGTCTGTTAAGACTTTTGCCATTCTATTTCTTATATGTTTTGTTTTTATTTTATTGTCACAATTTATTAAACCTATGTGTCTATAATCGGCAGGGGACTCTCCAGATTTTCCTGGTTTTAATATAACTGAATTAACTGTTTGATACATGGAACTAGGAAGTACTGATTTGAGTGACATGTGTGTTGTCATTTGTGTAAATAGGGGGGCTACTTTGTGCCAAAATGTTGAATATAATTATTTGGTTGGCCATCCATTCCTGGTGATTTTCTCAGTGTGAATGTTTTAACAGTATCTAACATTTGTTCTTGGTTGATCTCTGTTTTTAGTGATTATTTTTTTGTCTGCTGATAATTGCTTCAGAGTTATGGAATCTAAGAAGGCTATAGGACAACTAAGTGTTGTTTAATTCTAATTTATATACATTTTCATAGAAGCTTTTAAAATTGTCATTAATTGCGTTGTTTCTAATTACTGCTCTTTTATCTTTATCTTCTTAAATTATAACTGGTTTAGCATGTATTCATTTAGTGAGAGCTGCAAGATATTTACCAGGTTTATTTGCCATTAAGTACACTGAATAAAAATATAAATACAACATGGAGGAGTATTTCTGTCTGTAATAAAGCCATTTGTGGGAGGAAAATAATTCTGATTGGCTGGGCCTGGCTCCCCAGTGGGCTCACCCATGGCTGCACCTCTGCCCAGTTATGTGAAATCCATAGATGGGGGACGTCTGCATATGAAGTTACGTCTTGGCTCAGATTAGGAGAAAAACAACTATCTCCTGGAGTTAACTGTTTCATTCATAAATTGGCGAGAGCCTGTAGGCCGCTAGCATTTCTTAATTAACATGTGTAGGAGCCAAAATCAAGGTCTAAGTCGAGCTCTTTATGGAGAGAAGTTTGACATTTTGCAAACTAAACACAATGCAAAGGCAGATAATTATTATTTTTGCCCAAAAAGCCTTTTTTACAACCTATGTGTTTGCACTGCTGATTGTATCAGTGTGTTGTTGTTGGAGTCCAGAACATCAGCCCAGTCAATGCATTACTCCAAATTCATCTAGCAAACAAGTTATCTATTAATCTGTTCTAAACAACAGCCGAGCCATCACACCGACCAAATGTACAAGCACAGCGGGACGAGCAAGGCCAGTCCGGCCCTACAGACAGCTACTCACCTACAGTTGAAGTCGGAAGTTTACATACACCTTAGCCAAATACATTTCAACTCAGTTTTTCACAATTCCTGACATTTAATCCTAGTAAACATTCCCTGTCTTAGGTCAGTTAGGATCACCACTTTATTTTAAGAATGTGAAATGTCAGAATAATAGTAGAGAGAATGATTTATTTCAGCTTTTATTTCTTTCATCACATTCCCAGTGGTCAGAAGTTTACATACACTCAGTTAGTATTTGGTAGCATTGCCTTTAAATTGTTTAACTTGGGTCAAACGTTTCAGGTAGCATTCCACAAGCTTCCCACAATAAAGTTGGGAGAATTTTGGCCCATTCCTCCTGACAGAGCTGGTGTAACTGAGTCAGGTTTGTATGCCTCCTTGCTCGCACACGCTTTTTCAGTTCTGCCCACACATTTTCTATAGGATTGAGGTCAATGCTTTGTGATGGCCACTGCAATACCTTGACTTTGTTGGCCTTAAGCCATTTTGCCACAACTTTGGAAGTATGCTTGGGGTCATTGTCCATTTGGAAGACCCATTTGCGATCAAGCTTTAACTTCCTGACTGATGTCTTGAGATGTTGCTTCAATATATCCACATAATTTTCCTTCCTCATGATGCCATCTATTTTGTGAAGTGCACCAGTCCCTCCTGCAGCAAAGCACGCCCACAGCATGATGCTGCCACCCCGGTGCTTCACGGTTGGGATGGTGTTCTTCGGCTTGCCAGCCTTCCCCTTTTTCCTCCAAACATAACGATGGTCATTATGGCCAAACAGTTCTATTTTTGTTTCATCAGACCAGAGGACATTTCTCCAAAAAGTACGATCTTTGTCCCCATGTGCAGTTGCAAACCGTAGTCTGGCTTTTTTATGGTGGTTTTGGAGCAGTGGCTTCTTCCTTGCTGAGCGGCCTTTCAGGTTATGTCGATATAGGACTCGTTTTACTGTGGATATAGATAATTTTGTACCTGTTTCCTCCAGCATCTTCACAAGGTCCTTTGCTGTTGTTCTGGGATTGATTTGCACTTTTCGCACCAAAGTACATTCATCTCTAGGAGACAGAATGCGTCTCCTTCCTGAGCGGTATGACGGCTGTGTGGTCCCATGGTGTTTATACTTGCATACTATTGTTTGTACAGATGAACGTGGTACCTTCAGGCATTTGGAAATTGCTCCCAAGGATGAACCAGACTTGTGGAGGTCTACACATTTTTTTCTGAGGTCTTAGCTGATTTCTTTTCATTTTCCCATGATGTCAAGCAAAGAGGCACTGAGTTTGAAGGTAGGCCTTGAAATACATCCACAGGTACACCTCCAATTGACTCAAATGATGTAAATTAGCCTATCAGAAGCTTCTAAAGCCATGACATAATTTTCTGGAATTTTCCAAGCTGTTTAAAGGCACAGTCAACTTAATGTATTTAAACTTCTGACCCGCTGAAATTGTGATACAGTGAATTATAAGTGAAATAATCTGTCTGTAAACAATTGTTGGAAAAATTACTTGTGTCATGCACAAAGTAGATGTCCTAACCGACTTGCCAAAACTATAGTTTGTTAACAAGACATTTGTGGAGTGGTTGAAAAACGAGTTTTAATGACTCGAACAAATTACTTAAACAAATTATAGTCCCTCTAAGCCCAAACCAGATGGGATGGCGTATCGCTGCAGAATGCAGTGGTAGCCATGCTGGTTAAGTGTGCCTTGAATTCTAAATAAATCACAGACAGTGTCACCAGCAAAGCACCCCCACACCATAACACCTCCTCCTCCATGCTTTACAGTGGGAACTACACATGCAGAGATCATCCGTTCACCAACACCACGTTTCACCAAAAATCTCAAATTTGGACTCCAGACCAAAGGACATATTTCCACCGATCTAATGTCCATTGCTCGTGTTTCTTGGCCCAAGCAGGTCTCGTCTTATTATTGGTGTCCTTTAGTAGTGGTTTATTTGCAGCATTCGACCATGAAGGCCTGATTCACAAAGTTCTTGAAATGTTCCGTATTGACTGACATTCATGTCTTAAAGTAATGATGGACTGTCGTTTCTCTTTGCTTATTTGAGCTGTTCTTGCCATAATATGGACTTGGTATTTTACCAAATAGGGCTATCTTCTGTATACCCCCCCTACCACAACACAACTGACTGGTTCAAATGCATGAAGAAGGAAATAAATTCCACAAATGAACTTTTAAGAAGGCACACCTGTTAATTGAAATGCATTCCAGGTGACTACCTCATTAAGTTGTTTGAGAGAATGCCAAGAGTGTGCAAGCTGTCATCAAGTCAAAGGGTGGCTATTTGAAGAATCCCAAGTATAAAATATATTTTGATTTGTTTAACACTTCTTTGGTTACTATATGATTCCATATGTGTTATTTCATAGTTGTGATGTCTTCACTATTATTCTACAATGTAGAATAAGTAGGTGTGTCCAAACTTTTGACTGGTAGTGATGTTTTTCAACTGTGCTGTGATGTTTCACAAAAGTCCTGAACCTTTATATTCCCATAGTTTCTAGAGATTGCGCTGCTTACACCTAATGATAAAGATCAACTGTATTGCTAAGAGTGTTATTGTATTATTGATCGATTGACTATGACTTTTCAAATCACCCAGCAGTGCTATTTGCGAATTTAGGTCCAGGTAAATGTTGTAATTCTTCAGCCATTCCTGGAACCAAAAACAAGCTACATATGGGCAGTACTAAAACAAGTGATCTAATGATTCTCTTCGCAGCAAAATCTGCAACATTCTATTGGTTGCAAGAATTTTATATTGCGCAGGCTGTACACACCTCGTCAGTCTCTCATTCACAATTTGAGGAGCACTTGATAATGCCTCGAATTTCCCGGCGGCATCCCCTTTGTGTGGCCATAATGCACCCTTAAAAAATCCATGCCTTTTGCAATCCTTCTCCCTAAATGCTGCCCGCTCCGAAGCACCTCTCATCTCACTCACACAGCTCTGTCAATCTACTATCCCCTATAGTACAAAAGTTGACCTATTCTATTCTGTGCGAGAAATAAATATTCCAAACATAGTCTGGGACAGTTGTGGGATGCGATAGATCCCAAATTAATACAACCACTAGCATCAAAAAAATGTTTTACGCAATGTGGCTGACGCAACAGATCAGAATGTTTAGCTTAAAATGTTGACAAACTATTAGGCTATTTCTTCACATTATAAGTGCAGCAATGCGCACATGGTAGTAGGCTATGAGCACGAATGTTCCATTAGCGGGAAAACACCATTATCAATATAATTCACAAGTGATAGGCTAATATTGTCACCCATCAGACTATTCTTGATTTAATCTTGTCTTTACATATACTCAATAATATATGTGTGAAATTTGTTTTGATTTAGAATGGACCATTATCATGCACTTGTATCGAAACAGGGGCAGCGGGAAAAAATACATGTCATCTATGCACTTAAATAACGAATGAAGGATGCTTTTCCCCATGGTTTATTTTCATGCCAGCCAGGTAGGCTATACTCCTGGTAAATAAAAGCAATGTGCTTAATGTTAGCAAAGTTGAAAAATAAATATAGTAGGCCTAGCCTATAGAAAGCTGATCCTGCTATTTTCAGTAGAGGCCATCACGCAATTGCATAGCTTATTGAAATGTTGCACAACATGAGCTCATGGGCTCTCGTGAAGTGTTTGATTAGATTTTCGAATACATTTGCATTGATGTCAGAGTAATTAGAGGGACAATATAGTGCTGAGTACCAGGCAGTTAGCACGTTTAGTTGGCTACTAATGACCATCAGCAGCATCAGAGCTTGGAGAAGCCTAATTACCGTGACTAAACGGTCACGTGGAATTTGACTGCCTTCATGACTCGTGACCGCCGGTGTGGTGGTCATACAGTCACCGCAACAGCCCTACCGACAGAAAAGTTCCTTACCTTCTCCCTCTTCCACTTGCCTCTTCCATTTTTGCAGTAATGCTGCAATTAGTTGGTTATAATTGTAAATAGAGCAGACATGTCCATATGTTTTTTTGTTAGCTGCATGCGTGACATAACTCCAACAGTCCCATTTATGATATAATTTACAAAGATTATAACATTTGTAAACATTTTTTCCAAAAATAACATTTTTTTAAAATCAATTAGTATATTTGAGTTTAACAATAATATTTGCTGTAATATTTGTTCTGTATTTTCTGGTGGATTAAACTGAAATAGCAACCAACTTTCTATGGCTTGTTTAAAAAAATAGCTATATTTTGGAGATTATTTCATTTTCAAATAACTGAAAGTGAGAGGATGTAATCTGAGTAAAGGGAAAAAGGCCATTCTTGAACACTGGGTGAACCATTCTTACTAATCTGCTAGAGAACCAGTTCGGATTTAAGTATAGTTTTTGTATAACTGAAGCCTTTAGTGAGAGGTCTAATGCTTTAATATTTAATGATTTCTGCCCTCCAAATTCATATTAATTATATCAATAGGCCCGTTTAATTTTGTCTGGCTTGCCATTCCAAATGTATTGGAATATTCTTTGCTCACATAATTTAAAAAACAAGTCATTAGGTGTAAGCAGGGCCATAAGCAAATAGGTCAACTGGGATATGACTAGTTAATTAGGGTGATTATTCCACAAATAGACAGGTATTTTCCTTTCCATGGTAGCAAGATCTTACCTATTTTTGCTAACTTTTTATCAAAATGTATTGTAGGGAGATCATTTCTTTTGTTTGGGATATGAATACCTAGTATGTCCACTTCACCGTCAGACCATTTTATTGGTAAACTACTTTAATAGCTAACATTTCGATGGCCATAATAAATATATATGCCGATAGTGGACAACCTTATTTTACTCCTCTTGACAGTTTAATACTTTCTGAGAAGTAGCCATTATTTACTATTTTACACCTAGGGTTACTACTATACATACCTTTAACCCATTGTATAAGAGATTCTCCAAAATTGTAATATTCCAGGCATTTACATATAAATTCCAGTCGTACTTCATCAAAAGCCTTTTCAAAGTCAGCTATGAATACTAGGCCTGGTTTCCCAGATTTTTCATAGTGTTCAATTGTTTCCAGTACTTGTTTCCAGCTTTTCTTAGCTTTTCTTAATTTGAGAAAAAAAGGAATAGTATTTTGTAGTTGGGAATAGTAATCTACAGGTCTCCTGTAAATTATTTGTAGAGATGGAATATTTTCAGCCACTTTGGAGGCGCCCTAAATTTGCCTTATTTATTACTAATGTAGGTCTGTCAATCTTATCAAATGTATGATTTAGGTCAACAGCTAAAATAATATTTCCTGTCTGGATTTGATCAAATGTAGCTTGAATTCTATCTAAAAACACCAGATTTGACCCTAGTGGGATATACAATGAAATCAATGTGTATTTTTCACCATGTAAGGTACAATTAAACATTAGAAAACGGCCTTCTTGGTCCATATGTTGGGACATAAGGGAAAATTGTATTTTTAAAAAAGGAGAACATTTAAAGAGGAGCTGTTTTGGAGAGGCCTATGCTGCCACCTACTGTAGTAACAGCAGAGGTGTAGGCATCCTGATAAATAAGAATACAACTCTTGCAAGAACTCTGCTGACAATCTCTTTAAGTGTTCGAGAACCATATGCTTTACCCCCCATCATGGAGCCCGTGCACATTCCATATGATTAGGTGGATTTTGTTGGTCTTTACTTGTTTAGAATCAAAGTTAACCTTATCTGTTCCATCTATCATTAAAGAACCAAGTAAAACATTTTAGGAGACTTGACATACAGTAAACCAGAAACCGTGGATAGATGGCAGCATTCGCACGAAATTGAAAGCGCGAACTACCGCATTTAACCATGGCAAGTTGACTAGGAATATGGCAGAATACAAACAGTGTAGTTATTCACTCTGCAAGGCAATCAAACAAGCAAAACGTCAGTATAGAGACAAAGTGGAGTCGCAATTCAACGGCTCAGACACGAGACATATGTGGCAGGGTCTACAGACAATCACAGACTACAAAAGGAAAACCAGACACGTCGCCGAGACTGACGTCTTGCTTCCGGACAAGCTAAACACCTTCTTCGGCCGCTTTGAGGATAACGCAGTGCCACCGACGCGGCCCGCTACCAAGGACTGTGGGCTCTCCTTCTCCGTGGCCGACGTGTGTAAAACATTTAAATGTGTTAACCCTCGCAAGGCTGCTGGCCCAGACGGCATCCCTAGCCGCGTCCTCAGAGCATGCGCAGACCAGCTGGCTTGTGTGTTTACGGGCATATTCAATCTCTCCCTATCCCAGTCTGCTGTCCCCACATGCTTCAAGATGGCCATCATTGTTCCTGTACCCAAGAAAGCAAAGGTATATGAACTAAACGACTATCACCCCGTAGCACTTACTTTCTGTGCGTATGAAACATTTTTGGGATCTTTTATTTCACCTAATGAAACATGGGACCAACACTTTACATGTTGCGTTTATATTTTTGTTCAGTGTACATTGTACAGTGAGGGAAAAAAGTATTTGATCCCCTGCTGATTTTGTACGTTTGCCCACTGACAAAGAAATGATCAGTCTATAATTTTAATGGTAGGTTTATTTCAACAGTGAGAGACAGAATAACAACAAAAAAATCCAGAAAAACAAATGTCAAAAATGTTATAAATTGATTTGCATTTTATTGAGGGAAATAAGTATTTGACCCCCTCTCAATCAGAAAGATTTCTGGCTCCCAGGTGTCTTTTATACAGTTAACGAGCTGAGATTAGGAGCACACTCTTAAAGGGAGTGCTCCTAATCTCAGTTTGTTACCTGTATAAAAGACACCTGTCCACAGAAGCAATCAATCAATCCGATTCCAAACTCTCCACCATGGCCAAGACCAAAGAGCTCTCCAAGGATGTCAGGGACAAGATTGTAGACCTACACAAGGCTGGAATGGGCTTCAAGACCATCGCCAAGCAGCTTGGTGAGAAGGTGACAACAGTTGGTGTGATTATTCGCAAATGGAAGAAACACAAAATAACTGTCAATCTCCCTCAGCCTGGGGCTCCATGCAAGATCTCACCTTGTGGAGTTGCAATGATCATGAGAACGGTGAGGAATCAGCCCAGAACTACACGGGAGGATCTTGTCAATGATTTCAAGGCAGCTGGGACCATAGTCACCAAGAAAACAATTGGTAACACACTACGCCGTGAAGGACTGAAATCCTGCAGCGCCCGCAAGGTCCCCCTGCTCAAGAAAGCACATATACAGGGCCGTCTGAAGTTTGACAATGAACATCTGACTGATTCAGAGGAGAACTGGGTGAAAGTGTTGTGGTCAGATGAGACCAAAATGGAGCTCTTTGGCATCAACTCAACTCGCCGTGTTTGTAGGAGGAGGAATGCTGCCTATGACCCCAAGAACACCATCCCCACCGTCAAACATGGAGGTGGAAACATTATGCTTTGGGGGTGTTTTTCTGCTAAGGGGACAGGACAACTTCACCGCATCAAAGGGACGATGGACGGGGCCATGTACCGTCAAATCTTGGGTGAGAACCTCCTTCCCTCAGCCAGGGCATTGAAAATGGGTCGTGGATGGGTATTCCAGCATGACAATGACCCAAAACACACGGTCAAGGCAACAAAGGAGTGGCTCAAGAAGAAGCACATTAAGGTCCTGGAGTGGAGGGAGCTGAAGGTTTGAGTTGCCAAACATCAGCCTTGAAACCTTAATGACTTGGAGAAGATCTGCAAAAAGGAGTGGAACAAAATCCCTCTTGAGATTTGTGCAAACCTGGTGGCCAACTACAAGAAACGTCTGACCTCTGTGATTGCCAACAAGGGTTTTGCCACCAAGTACTAAGTAATGTTTTCAGAGGGGTCAAATACTTATTTCCCTCATTAAAATGCAAATCAATGTATAACATTCTTGACATGCGTTTTTCTGGATTTTTTTGTTGTTATTCTGTCTCTCACTGTTCAAATAAACCTACCATTAAAATTATAGACTGATCATGTCTTTGTCAGTGGGCAAACGTACAAAATCAGCAGGGGATCAAATACTTTTTTTCCCTCACTGTACATACATTTGAAGAAAGACTGCCACTTAAGTACTTTGGTTGGTTTGCATTATCTTAACAATTAAATTAAAGTATAGTGGCTGGTGGGGGTCTACTTGGGGTGAGTGGGTCCTCCAAGAGACTGAAATGGAATGAGTGGAGGCCCCACATACACCTCAGAGAAGGGTCTGATGTCCTCCCAGTCACCCCATCCCAATCCCCCAGATATAGCACCTCTCCATTCTCACCAATTACTGCCATTAAATCTTAGTTTTAATGACAAACAAGGAATAATAATGATTCGACATCCTTTCCTAATCTGTCCAGAACACTTATTCATTTTACAATGGGTTTACAAGTCATAAAAAATGAAATACAATAACATTGCAGTGTAATTCAGTCCTTCCTTGTCTCACTCCCAAACCAAATCCATCCCTCCCCACCACCCCTTCCCTGTGCTCCCCCCTTTACCCCACCCAAACCAAGTTTATCCCAACCCCCCATCTTTACTCCTCCTTGCCCCCACAAGCCAAGCTTGTCCCACCCTCCCATCCAACCCACCCTTGCCCCCAAGCCAAGCTTATCACCACCTCCCCTTCCACCATCTCCCCTACTTGCCCTCCCTTACCCACCCAGGCCCAGTTTATCCCAACCTCGGTCCCCCCTCCCCCTTCTTATCAAACACATTTACACCCCGCTATACATCTACTTACTCATCCATTCTCCTTCATTTACACACAACAGACGGTGCATTCGGAAAGTATTCAGACCCCTTGACTTTTTCCACATTTTGTTATGTTACAGCCTTATTCAAAAATTGATTACATCGTTTTTCCCCCCTCATCAATCTACACACAATACCCCATAATGACAAAGCAAAAAACTTTTTAAAAAATAATTGTTGCAAAAAAAACAACGAAAATATCACATTTACATAAGTATTCAGACCCTTTACTCAGTACTTTGTTTAAGCACCTTTGGCAGTGATTACAGCCTCGTGTCTTCTTGGGTAAGACGCTACAAGCTTGGCACACCTATATTTGGAGAGTTTCTCCCATTCGTCTCTGCAGATCCTCTCAAGCTCTGTCAGGTTGGATGGAGAGCGTTGCTGCACAGCTATTTTCAGGTCTCTCCAGAGATGTTCGATCGGGTTCAAGTCCGGGCTCTGGTTGGCCCACTCAAGGACATTCAGAGACTTGTCCCGAAGCCACTCCTGTGTTGTCTTGGCTGTGTGCTTAGGGTCATTGTCCTGTTGGAAGGTGAACCTTCGCCCCAGTCTGGGGCCCTGAGTGCTCTGGAGTAGGTTTTCATCAAGGATCTCTCAATCCTGACTAGTCTCTAAGAACAATGGAGTCCACTGTGTTCTTGGGGACCTTTAATGCTGCAGAAATGTTTTGGTACCCTTCCCCAGATCTGTGCCTCGACACAATCCTGTCTCTGAGCTCTACGGACAATTCCTTCAACCTCATGGCTTGGTTTTTGCTCTGACATGCACTGTCAACTGTGGGACCTATATAGACAGGTGTGTGCCTTTCCAAATCATGTCCAATCAATTGAATTTACCACAGGTGGACTCCAATCAAGTTGTAGAAACATCTAAAGGATTATCAATGGAAACAGGATGCACATGAGCTCAATTTCTAGTCTCATAGCAAAGGGTCTGAATACTTATGTAAATAAGGTATTTCTGTTTTTAATGTTTAATACATTTGCTAAGATTTGAACTAAAACCTGTTTTCACTTTGTCATTATGGGGTATTGTGTGTAGATTGATGAGGACATCTTTTTATTTAATCCATTTTAGAATAAGGCTGTAACGTAATAAAATGTGGAAAAAGTCAAGGGGTCTGACTACTTTCTGAACGCACTGTATACTCTAAGCCTCCGCACACCCATTCGCTTCTGCCCTCCTACACATATTCATATTCACCCTCCTTCACTCTCCCATTCATATGCACAGACACATACCCACACATACACCCACTCACACCCTCTCGCCCACACACACACACATCCATAGAACAATTATTGAGAATTATTTACTATGCTATATTTTCTCTTTTATATTGTCTTTTCAGTGTCCATGTATCTCATTGGCATTGGCTAATTCTATCGTTACTTCCTAGAGAAGAAGAGTACTTGGGGACAATAGAGTAGATTGTATTGGGGGGAGGGGGAAGGAATATTGTCTTGGGCATCATTGTAGCCTAGTGTGCGTATCAGGTTTTTTTCCACTTCTGCCTCTCCTCAGGGCACTGCGCTCTCTTTCAACTGGTAAGGTTTCCTGCTGCCTGTTCAGGGCTTCATTGGCGCTTGTGAACTCCTTTCTCTGTGTTCCCTTCAATACCCACAATACTGCCGGGAATCGGAGTTGAGACTTGATTCTTTTTTCCTCCAGTGACTGTCTAATCGGAATTAATTGCTTGCGTTTTTTTCCTCAGCCTAGCAGACAGCTCCTGGACGAATCGAATGGACTGGCCCTGGACCTTGATCTCTTTTCCCCCCTTTTCCCCCCTGTGCCCATGCGAGGGTATTTAGCATTCATCGCCAATCCAATGTCATCAATCCAGATCCTCCGGTAATACATCCACACCGAGTTCCTCCGATATCAGCTTGATCACGTAACTGGAAAGGTCCCCTTTTTCCTCGTCTTCGGATAGGGACAATATTCTCATAGCTCAGTTGGTAGAGCATGGCGCTTGCAATGCCAGGGTTGTGGGTTCGATTCCCACGGGGGGCCAGTATGAAAAAATATATGCACTCACTAACTGTAAGTTGCTCTGGATAAGAGTGTCTGCTAAATAACTAAAATATATACTTATTTCCCTCATTAAAATGCAAATCAATTTTTGACATGCGTTTTTCTGGATTTTTTTGTTGTTATTCTGTCTCTCACTGTTCAAATAAACACACCATTAAAATGATAGACTGATCATTTCTTTGTCAGTGGGCAAACGTACAAAATCAGCAGGGAATCAAATACTGTTTTTCCTCACTGTACATACTACTACAGATGTTCTGGACTTCATAAAAAGTACCCCTCTTCAATACTGGTGAAAGAATAATAGCCTAATCCCATTATGGTTTTACAGAGTAACAGTACAGAACAGTGCATGATAAAAAGGAAGCACAGGGACAGATGTGGTGTTGTTTTATAGGAGAGGGTCTCTGTCGGCTCCGCTGCTTGGTTCTCAGTGCCCCGGTCCCTAATGTGCGAGCCACACAGCAGCGCTCTTTGATCCAGGGTTGCCAGACAACGGTAGTGTGCCTCCAGCAGTGAGATGTGCCTGTGAGCCAGCCTGCAGGATTGAGGTAAATAACCCCAAATATGTGCATATACATGACGAGCTCCGCTCAAGCAGCAGGGGAGCAATGTCACACATCAGCTTCTGTCTCTACTTATCTTCCAATCAATTCTCAATTCACTCAAGATATATGAATTGGGAATGTGCTTGTGTGAAATGAATGCTTCTTCTTTCCCTCTTGTTCTTTGCCCGTATACAGTAGGTTACACTTACTGGTGTGCACTGTGCATACTCCAGTCCACATCTGATTTACATCGCTCTCTCTCTCTCTCTCTCTCTCTCTCTCTCTCTCTCTCTCTCTCTCTCTCTCTCTCTCTCTCTCTCTCTCTCTCTCTCTCTCTCTCTCTCTCTCTCTCTCTCTCGCGCTCCCCGTCTTTTCGATGGGTTGAGAGTTCCGCTCACTTCCAATCTCAATATCAATTACTGGTGTGCATTGGGCATACTCCAGACTACATTTACATCCCTGCAACTAGATGTATTGGTGCCTTTCAGGCAGTTCAGAGTGTTGATTGAGGACATCTTTGCTGAGGAATGTGATTGTTTTTCATGAGTGTGTTTTGTATTTTTCTATTCTCTTTGTATGTTTATTTAAAATGTTCTGGTGCATTTCCTTTGTGTAATTTGTTGTGTAATTGTAAGATGCAGAGCTCCCTTGCAAAAGAGAACTTGGTCTCAATGGGACTCTTGCTATGTACATCTTCCTCATGCTCTCTCTCTCGATCTCTCAGTTAGCGTTGGAGAAAAATATAAGATTCGCTACAAGAAGACTCATTCCCAAAACAGAGGAGAAGCCTGCTGTGTATCCACTCCGAAAGTACTGAATGTGTGCAGGGACTTTATTTTCTATCTCTGATGATGGTGGATAGATTATTAATGAAATATTGTTTTTTAGATACAGTCATTTATTCAACAGTTATCTATTCAAAATGTCAAAGTTGATTCAAAGTTGTGTCTGACATGAAGTTTTAGATTGAAAAACAGATTAAAACCATCTCTTATGTCTACATACTTCAAGAGAGACTAAATTAGTCATTTACTTTGAAATGAAATTCCCAAAGTATCGTGCTTACAGACTGCCGAGTCTTCCTTCAAAGAGAGTACATTAATTGGAGACATATGTCTGGGAAAAACACAAGAGATTATCCTGGTCCTCTCGACACAGTCACAATTAATCCCAATAGTTCTGGACAATGTTCATATCAGTGAGCCTGCCTTTGTTCCTATTAAGTGATGAAATTCATTATTAATTTATGGCAACCAACCATGACCCTGAAAAGAGTGCCTGCAAGGGTTGAAGGACCATTTGTGTAGTGTTCATGAAGGCATCATCAGTAGTATACCAGTATCTGAGACAGTATACCAGTATCTGAGACAGTATACCAGTATCTGAGACAGTATACCAGTATCTGAGACAGTATACCAGTATCTGAGACAGTATACCCATTCTCTTACGTCAGATAGCGCAACTATTCGCCTGACGGACGAGTGTCGCATACCATCTGAGACTAGCATCTGGCATTAATTACATTTTATTAGAATTACATCTCTGAGGGATAATAATATGTTAACAATATCTACCTACAGATGTAGGATCTTAATTTGAGCATGTTTGCTACAGCAGGATAATAATCCTGCAGGAACAGGAAATGTCAATTATTATGTGGGTTATAATGAATGGACATTTTTGTAGGGGTTGATAAATTTTTTGTAAGGGAAAACCAAGTCTGAAATTTCAAAGTGGAAATTACAAACTTCAGAAGCTTTTTTAAACCTCAAATACACTACAAGTGAGCTCTCCTGCGACAGGGTGATAAAATGTAGATCCTACATCTGTAAATGAATTACAATATCCATACTGCTGTGGAATAAACAAGTCGTGATGAATACCATTTACATAATAATAATATGCCATTTAGCAGACGCTTTTATCCAAAGCGACTTACAGTCATGTATGCATACATTTTTACGCATCGGTGGTCCCGGGTATCGAACCCACTACCCTGGCATTACAAGCACCATGCTGTACCAATTGAGCTACAGAGGACCACACATGTGGGTGTCAATGTAGCTAATCTATTTAAACAGTACAAGTCAGCATTCAAAGTCTGCGTTTACACAGGCTGCCCAATTCTGATTATTTTTCCGCTAATTGGTCTTTTGACCAATCAAATCAGCTCTTTTGCCAATAATTGATCAGAATTTGGCCTGTGAGCTCCTCAAAGGTTCAAGAGATGTTAGGCTGCGTTTGCACAGGCAGCCCAATTCAGATCTTTTGTCAATTATTTGCATATCTGAAACCTATCTGATCTTTTCCCCAATGTGTAAACAGTAAAGAAACACATGGAATCTGAACTTTTGACTTCCGATTTATACCACCTCCATATGTGGATCTTAATCCTGATACAAACCCAATCCTCCATACGTGACATCTGGCTGGACACTCAGATCTGATATTCTTTGCTCTGAAATGTACACTACCAGTCAAAAGTTTGGACACACCTACTCATTCAAGGGTTTTTCTTTATTTTTACTATTTTCTAACATTGTAGAATAATAGTGAAGACACCACAACTATGAAATAACACATATGGAATCATATAGTAACCAAAAAAGTGTTAAACAAATCAAAATATATTTTATATTTTAGATTCTTCAAATAGCCACCCTTTGCCTTGATGACAGCTTTGCACACTCTTGGTATTCTCTCAACCAGCATCACCTGGAATGCTTTTCTCATAGTCTTGAAGGAGTTCCCACATATGCTGAGCACTTGTTGGCTGCTCATAATTCATAGCATCTGCAAAATATGTGTACGCGACCAATACACTTGTATTATATTTTATTAATCATTGCCCCCAGTAGCTAAATCAGGGGAGAAAATCCAGAGTTAAGTACTAGAGGTTTGAAAACAGCCCAGACATAGGCTAGTCCATGTCCTTGCTGCTGCCTATGTGTGCCAAGAAGAGTTTAGGCATTTTGTTGGTTAATCTGTTAGGAGTGCATATCATGCAGCTTGTCAGTTCTCAGAGAATAGGATGTAACATTGCTGCATTCTGAATTATGCTCACCACAGATATTTGTAACCAATGCTTGTGTTGAAATACCTTTTTTTACTCTTTTGGTTTAGGAGATGTGAGTAATTCTATGAGTCTCCTTTCTATCTATGTATGACATTGAAAGCAATATTGTTTACCATTGTCCATCTTTATTCAATCATGACCTGTACCTTGCATGGGAGCTAGGGGGCATATTTCCATGTTGTCATGTAAAGGCCAGACATTTGATAGGATTTCTGCTTCTGGCTGAGTTCACTTCCACAAACAAATCTACCTTTATACATTTCAGTCTGAATAAAAGGAATGTGTGATGTTTGTGAGTGCATTGGGGTGTGCTGTTTTCTGTAATTTGTGGCTGTTATTATCAATACTCTGATTCATTAAGAGATAAACACAGACTTCAAGACTAAATTTGCAGTGATTCAGTCTGTTCAGCTTCATGTAAAGATAGAAAAGCTTTTCAGTCATGTTCTTCACTTTATTTTCGAAGAAATTCTGCAGTATAGCCCACTGTACATTAATTTCACCAGACAGCCAACCATCCGTTCAAATCCATTAAATCCAGCTCTAGAAATTCAATGCTGGTCCTGCAGCAACACAATCACAGAACTTGTACATTAACATTCCCTTGTGTAGTACAGGGGGACCAGTATGAAAAAATGTATGCACTCACTCACTGTAAGTCGCTCTGGATAAGAGCGTCTGCTAAATGACTAAAATGTAAAATGTAAATAATTATTATGGCACTCCTTAATCAATTTAAGTGAATCATTTCATGATTGAAGGCTGAGCTCAAGAGAGTCTGACTGGCCTGAAATAGTCCTTTATAGATTCAGTTTTATATCTCGTTTTCTGCCATCAGCCACATTTTCAACGTCACATTTGTGTCTGGGGTTACCTTAAGATGAGGTGGACACAGTTGTCTTTTAAAGCCAACATCTCAGTAACATACCCTGCCATAGCTGAGATAAGAGTTAGATAAGTTATTTCTTATATCCTGGAATCCCAGTCACCATGTTTGATTGAAAAGGGTCCATTTGTAAGGTGTGGTATCAGAAACAGGCAATGCTTTACCTCACCCATATTAACATAAATCCCAAAAGTACCTGCCTAATGGATATTGGGGAATCAATCTAGCTCTATCCATCATGGCTTGTTTTCCATCCAGATGGGTGAATGATAAGACAGGGACTACACATCTACTAAAGACAACACCACAACATTATTTCCTCCAGAGAGAGGCAGTTAACTCCAGTGTAACCTGATTACCGGATGCATGCCAGGGAGTTGAATTACGGAGAGCATTGTTTTGATAGGCACATATGCATAACTAGCTGTCAGACAGTCAGATGGTAGGGAGGATTGTGTTATCGTAAAGAAAGCAGCCCTTCTCTTTGCTCGACTGAATACCAAATGTTTGTATTTGCAACATACCATTCATCTAGGGGATTTTTCATTTTATGTGGCCCCCGTATTGTAATTCATCATCAAACACTTGATACACACTGTCAGTGCACACAGTGCATATATTACTTGGCCTACAATATAATCAATGGCCCATATTCTGTTGTAGCCTCCCGCGGGTTCTCAGTTTGTGAACACGGGTGTCAGAATGACATACAAACTCTAACGCATATCAAGCATATCAAGCATCCAGATACCTGACAGAAATGATGGGTTCAAAGAGTGCCCTTGCAAAAAAACACATAGCATTTTCACATGTGAAATAGCTGTTTTCACATGTTGAGTTTAAATTTCACATGAAGCCATATTTTCACGTGTTAACACCACCTTTTCACATGTGAGATTAAAAACATGTTTTCACTTCACATTGCAAATTCACATGCGAAAATTGGATATACATTTTCACATGTGAAAGCTTTTTCATGTGAAAATCTCACATTCACATGTGGAATTGCAAGCTCACATGTGAAAATCAATCACGTGAAAATCTAATTTGCAGTTTCACATATAAGAAAAGTCTATATCTGAAAATCTAACTTTCACATGTGGAACTGCAAGTTCATATGTGAAAACCATTCAAATGTGAAAATGTAATTGCAGTTTCACATGTAAGAAAACTCCACATGTGAAAATGTTACTTTCTATTTTGGTGTTGGCATGTTGCAGTAGCAATGGAAACCATGTGTTTGATGGATTTGATACCATTCCCCTAATTCCGCTTCAGTCATTAACATGAGCCGTTCTCCCCAATTAAGGTGCTACCAACCTCCTGTGCTGAGTATAATAATTCAAGTGCGTTAAAATGGATCATTTCATTTCTTAATATTTATGAGCCATCCATTTGGAGTGTTACTGCTGCAGGCACATGCCTCTCTTCTTCTTCCGTTGGTGAGTGACCGTTGGACGAAGCCCAGTGAAAAGAACAGAGAAGCTAGTTATCCGTGTCTCCTTATTTATCTTGCTTAACCTCTTAGACAACTTGTTTTGACATCACATTGTTGTTTTTAGCTGTACAGATTAAATGTGAAAATGCACATGTGAAAGAGTAGGGGTGTCACGTTGTATAATGATAGAAGACAGGCGCAGGAATACGTTATCGTTTTTTTTATTTCTCTACCCAACATAAGGTACGTCATGAAAAACGACGGGGACGAAGCCCCCAAAAAACACGTATGTATGTATATATATATATATATAACACAGGGATGTATCCCAAACAAAAGAGCGAGGTGTAAATCTCTAAATAATACATGGGACGAGACCCGTAATAACAAATGCACAATTACACGGTATGTAAACCGTAATACAATGTACAGTAGCATGAAAGCCGATATAACAGAGCACAGGTACTCACGAGACCATCGGACATGGGACAATAATCGACAAGGACAATGGGGAACAGAGGGCACATATATACACATACTAATCAGGGGAAATGGGAACCAGGTGTGCGTAATGAGACAAGACAGTCCGGTGTTGGTGGTAATGATCCAGGTCAGTGACGCCTAGAAGGCCGGTGACGTAGACCTCTGGTGCTGGTGAACAGAATGAGCAGCAGTACCGGGGGGATCCGTGACAAGCGGACATGACTCGGTGATAAAGTAGCCCCGCCTACGACTTAAAAAGTAATATTGGCACTCTTGGTCAAATTGTCAAGATGTTGGCTTCTCCCATGGGAGACCCCGGTTCTAATCCCAGCAGTTACAAAAGCACACGTGAAATGTATAATATTGGGAAACTACTATGTGTCTGAGTCATTAAAAAAATCCATGTGAGACTTCACACATGTCTGTTTTTCCCATGTGACATTTGTTCACGTGAAAAATGGATGTGAAACATCACACGTGTCCGAAAACCACGTGTCTGACTTTTTTACATGTGATTTTTTCACACGTGTGTCTTTTCACATGTTCTTTTCACATGTGAGTAACACATGTAGTAACATGTAGTAACAGGTCCATGTAGAATAAACAACCATTTACATAGAAACAGTGTTCTGCTAATATAACAATGTTCACCTTTCATCTTTCATTGTCATTCCCAGCTGATACAGATACTGTGCCTATCGGCATTTTGTCTGGTGGTAATGGGGCTACCTTGTCAAACATGTCAGAGTGGTCATACCTTCCTGTGTGGTGTCCCATATACAACAGGAGTTCCCTGATCCTGGTGCAGAATACACAGGGTTTCTCCCTCCACATATTGACTGACACCATTCAATTTCATAATAAAAAAATTACTCATTACTCGCACCCCTCTCCATGCCACCCTGTTGTAGGGTGACCAGGTCAAATCACTCTGGGTGCTCATTGACTCTGGGGCCGATGAGAGCTTTATCGATGCTACATTGGTGTCGGAGATGGGTATCTCCACTCAACCCCTCTCCATTCCCATGGACGTCAGAGCGCTGGATGGGGGCTCTATTGGCAGAGTCACCCGCAATTTGATTCCTATCGATCTACAAGTATCAGGAAATCACAGTGAGTGTATGCAGTTCCTGCTCATAGAATCTCCCCATGTACCCGTGGTTTTGGGATATTCATGGCTCCAGAAGCACAATCCCTTGATCGACTGCGCTACTGGTTCAATCGTGGGTTGGACCCCATTCTGCCATGCTCTAGTCTTAAGTCGGCCCAGCCTGCCCCAGGACGTCTTCCTGCAGGCTTAATAGAAGCCTTGGATATCTCCGCCATTCCCGCGGAGTACCTGGACCTCTGGGAGGTCTTCAACAAGGCCCGCGCTATGTCTCTCCCACCACATCAACCCTATGACTGTGCCATTTACCTTCTCCCGGGCACTACACCCCCTCGGGGGCGGCTTTACTCCCTGTCGGGTCCGGAGACCAAGGCTATGGAGGAGTACATTGAGAACTCTCTTGCTGCAGGGAGTATTCGTCCATCGGCCTCTCCCGCCGGCGCAGGTTTCTTGTTTGTGGAGAAGAAGGACAAAACCCACCACCCGTGTATCGACTACAGGGGCCTTAATGACATCACGGTTAAAAAGGTTTACCCTCTACCACTCATCTCCTCGGCTTTCGAACCTCTTCAGGGAATGACCATCTTCTCTATGTTGGTCCTTCGGAGCACCTACCATCTGGTTCGGATACTGGAAGGAGATGAGTGGAAAACAGCCTTTAACACGGCTAGCGGGCACTATGAGTACTTAGTTATGCCATTCGGACTGACCAATGCTCCTGCTGTGTTCCAGGTCCTGGTCAACGATGTGCTCCGGGACATGCTGAACCGGTTCGTGTTTTTCTACCTCGATGACATCCTTGTCTTTTCCCGTTCAGCTCAGGAACACGTCCTCCACGTCCTCCAGGAGAACCAGCTTTTCGTTAAAGTGGAGAAGTGTGAATTCCACCATCTCCTTCCTAGGATACGTCATTGCTGCAGGACATATATTATCCCCTGTGCATTTATACCTGTGTTCTCTGTTTGTCTGATGCCAGTTTGTGTTTCCCGTTTTCCTGTTTCTCAATGGATGAAATGAATTGGCGAATCCCAGGAAGCTCTGTAGTCCCTTGATGGTGGTGGGGACTGGCCATGACCTGACGGCGTCCGTCTTCTCTCTTTCCATAAACACCCCATGAGGACTGATCTGTTTTCCCGGGAAGGAGATGGCCTGTTGGTGGAATTCGCATTTCTCCCCCTTCACCAACAGGCTGTGTTCCCGGAGGCGGAGTAGGACCGCTCTGACGTCCCTGACGTGCTCCTCGAACATAGCCGAGTAGATCAGGATATCGTCAATGTACACCACCACCTGTCTACTGTTAAGTTGCGTCAATTCAAATCTGGTATTAGGAACAAAAGAGGTCAATACACGTCTTCTAAAATAGACTAGTATTTTAATTAATGCAAAACACTTCAATGGTAAATATGATGTTCGTATATACGGGTCCACTGAAATACCACGCAGGGCACTCAGAGAACTGATCCATTGTTCTGAGTTCTTCTTCAAATACTCTGACAGAGATAGTTCCCGCTCCCTGCTGGGCCTATCAGAGTATAGACTGAGCGTGGTTTAGACTTACTCAGCCAATCGTTGGCGCACAGGCTGGTCCCAGTCCCTTGGCGCTCCACTGTTGCCAGGTGTCTAGTTGTTTTGCAACTTATCCAGAAAGTCAGCACTTTTTGCAGTACACATGTCCTTGAGTATGATGGTTTAACAAAGAGGCAGTGTGTATGTGTCTGTGAGAAATACAAGTCTTATCTCATCCTACCCCCTAACGTTCCTCACATGAATCACAGCTTGTTATGTGAAACAATTTATATCAGTAGAGTACAAACCTTTTATGTTTAATCATTAATGAATTCTTTCTAAGCTAGTCATCACATCTAGATCCCCACACTACTCAGCATGTCTCGGAACACGTCATTGACGAAGGACTGGAACACAGAGGGTGTGTTGGCGAGGCCGTAGAGCATGACGCAGTATTCACAGTGGTCTGAGGTAGTGCTGAATGCCGTCTTCCACTCGTCTCCTTCTTGGATTCGGATCAGCTTGTAGGCACTCCTCAGGTTCAACTTGGTAAAGTACCGGGCCCCTCCTAGCTGCTTGATGGCCGACGGAACCAGAGGGAGGGGGTACCGGTACTTCGTGGTGACTGCGTTCAGCCCCCTGTAGTCAATGCACGGCCTCAGTCCTCCGTTTTTTTTGGCCACGAAGAAGAAGCTGTCGGAGGCAGTAAAGGTAGAGCGTCTGATGAACCCCTGTTTCAGGGTCTCCGCCACATATTTCTCCATGGCCTCAGTCTCCGCCATGGAAAGGGAGTAAATGCGACTCTTCGGGGGGTGTTGTCCCTCCAGCAGGTCAATGGCGGAGTCCCAGGGCCTGTGAGGAGGGAGACACATAGCCTTTGATGACGAGAAGACATCGGAGAGATCTGCATACTCACGTGGAATGTTGGGCTGGAGGGCGGACTCTGGACTCTCCACTGACGTGAAACAACAAACCACCGGCAGGCAGGTCTTCCGGCATGAGGTGGACCAGGCTGTGATCCTCTTGGTGATCCAATTGATGGTAGGGTTGTGTAGTCTGAGCCAGGGCAATCCCAAGACGATCCAGTGAAGGGGTGATGTGATGATGTGGAATGACAGCTCCTCGTGGTGCTCCAGTAGTGTGGGAATGGTAATGGTGATTGGGAGAGTGACGTGCGTAATGGTGCCTGATCCAAGTGGTTTATTGTCCAGCGAGGTGACGTGTAGCAGAGAAGGCAGTGGCACGGTGGGCAACCCCCATTCAGAGACCAGCTCCCTATCTATAAGGTTCCCCGCTGATCCGGAATCTATCATTGCAGTGGAAATGGAAGAGAAGGAATAACAGATCACCGTTACGGGAACTAAAAACAATGGTTTTGGGTTAGGAGATGACGTAACACTCACGGAGCGGCGACAGGAGTCATACCGCCTAGATAGGGAGCCGCCAGGAGATCTGTGGTCCGTGGTGGTGTAGGGGATGCTGCCCACCTCCATTGGTGATGACTCGGAGGCAGGGCGGCTTCCATTGCTCAGATGGGTGAGCGTCTAGACCTGGGAGGTGTTGGGAACGCCGTCTGTCTCTCAACATGTCGTCAAGACGGATGGACGTGGCGATGAGGGTTTCAAGGTCCATCTCGTCATCCCGACATTCGAGTTCCATCTTGATGTCCTCCCGTAAGCCTCTCCTGAAGGCCGTGCGCAGAGCACACTCATTCCAGCCAGAAGACGCCGCCACCATGCAAAAGTTCAGAGCGTACTCGGACGCGAGCCCCTGTCCCTGTTGTAGCTGGAGGAGACGCTCAACCCCGTCCTTTCGCTCCGTGGGATAATAAAACACTGCCCTGAACAGAGCGAGGAAGGTGGAGTAGGGAAGCGTCGCGGCCTCACCTCCTTTCCAGACTGCCATGGCCCAATCCAGCGCCTTTCCTTTAAGTAGCTAAATTACCAGCGCTATCCTGGCTTGGTCAGATGGATATGCCCCAGGCTGACGCGCCAGATAAAGGGAAACCTGTAGCAGGAAGCCGCTACATTTAGTAGTTTTACCGTCATAGTGCTCCGGTAGGGCGAGGGGTCCCTCAGAAGTTGGTGATAGCACGGGAACAGGTGGACTGGGTGCACTCGCCGTTCCCTGAGGTGGAACCGGAGCGCTGGGCAGATTATGCAGAGTTTGGAGCACTTCCTGCATGGCGGCATTCAACTGGGCAAGCTGCTGCTGGTGCTGGTCGAGGCACTGGGAAACTCCTGGAGGATTACCTGCTGCATCCATTTCCGTGAGAGGTGTCTAATTCTGTGACTGAGGATACGAAGAGGATACGAAGAGGCAGGACGCAGACACAGGAATCAACAAGGTAAAGGTTTACTTAACAATGAGAAAGAGAATAACAAAGAGTGAGTAAATGACACAACACTAACAATTACACACAACAATGACTGAACAGTCCAGGGCCTGGTGGTGATGAGATGATGAGGTGCAGGTGCGCTGGAGGTGATTAGGGTGCGTTGGGTTTCCATTCCTGTGTTGCCGATGTGGTGCGCTCAGACCAGTGGCTCAGTAGACCGGCGAATCAGAGCGCTGGAGGGGAGCAACGGGAGGATACGTGACACTCAAGTGTTTATTTCCTGGTTTTCCCGGTTCTGACCATTCTGCCTGCCCTGACCCCGAGCCTGCCTGCTGTCCTGTACCTGCCTGACTCTGACCTGATTACGAACCTCTGACCCCGAGCCTACTTCCCGTCCTGCTTCCCGTCCTGCTTTTTAGGGGCAGTCGACCTTTTATGTTTCAAAAGCTGGTAATTCCACTTTGTTCGGTGGGAATGAAAACAGCTTGGCTAGGCAATAGTGGTGGTTTAATAATGGAAACAGAGGTCTCTGGACACAAGCCTATTTCTCTGAGCAACAGAGAAAGTCCATTACCATCAGTTCAAACTCTTACTCTCTGAATTCAAAATCAGAGATGTATTATTGCACACAGATAAAGAGCATAGCCACATCCAGAGTTGTTTCTTTCAGCTGCCTCACCGCTGGAAAAGACTACTCTGAAAATAATATACCGGGAAATCGGATCTGAAAATCCTTTGGGTAGATTGTCTCCTATGACCACTCCTTTGGGTAGATTGTTTCATATTGTTTCCTATTGTTTCCTATGAGAAAACATCTGAATGTAGTTTGTTTCTGAGGAATAATTTATGCATAATATGTTCTGAAGCCTTGTAATGCTGGGTCATGGTCTACATACTAAAAACTCATTTTATTTAAGTTAAAATGGGTTTAAATATCGGGCGCTTGCCAAAAATGTAGTCATAGACCATTGACCTAAACAGTTACACATGTGCAGTCATTGCAATTCTATTACTAAAATAATGCATCAACATCAACCAATATGTTGTATTTTCTGCAGATGAATTTGAACAGTGTTTATGTACAGTATATTTGCATTATTCTTTGAAGCAACATGCTTCAGTTGCATAATCCAGGTTAAATTGGACACCCACAACAAGCTTTAATTAGCAGTATGTTTAGTGAAGACAATTAGTGATGGGAATGAACCGGAGAAACTTCATGAGGTTACTCATCACTTTTCTCCAGCAAGGTTCACCTATGTTTGCGTAGCTAGGTTACTTACTTTTCCAACTGTGTTTGAAAAGGGGACTATCATGACTTCTAACTGCTCATGTATTTCTCATCTGTGTGTGCTCTATGTTTTCTAGTCAATGACAGCTTCACTGAGTGTGACATTGCTATATAATGATTTTCAATAATATTCAGCCTTGGAGAATGTGAACATTAACCATCATGCTCATGCAGCATCATCATAGCGCCTTAGAGGGTGGTTTGGGGGAAAGAATATGTGTGAAAAGTTCCAAATTAGAAGCATTTTAATTTGGAGATTTTTCACCCCCCACCTCCTTCATGAAAAATGTACAGAGGCATATTCATGACTTCATTGAACTAACGAAGTGTGACAAGTACAGAGCAGGATCGACTGAGGGCAGGAAAGCAGTAGCACAATAAAGCACTTGGCTACTCTCAGAGGACATGACTGCCCCTGGTGCTCATGGGTGTTTTCATCTCAGCATTCTGTTAGGATCTTTATAAGACAGAATCTGCTACATCCACGTTACCCTGAGTCAACGCTAATACATGGCCGGTGTTCAATTCACTGCCTCTTCACCGTATGATGGATACAGCCCAAGAGCCATGATCTAGAGCACAAGCCTATAAATACATGGCCGTATATTTTCATGAGTTTAGAAAGACATACTAAATACTGTGGACATACTCCCGGACATACTGTACTCCAACCAGTACAAAAAACACCATATATGGGCAGTGTTTGAGTCTCTTTATTTCTAGCCTATATTAAGGTGCATGTACCTCATTCATAAGAATAAACCATCTTAAGATAAGGACCCCTATACAGTAGATTTGATTTCTCCCTCAGGCCATCACGAGACCCAAGAGCTTCTTCTGGAATTAACTTTTTCTCCACTATTTCCTTTTTACCTTTTGGTTATCAGCTTTTAAAAATTATCTGGCTAAGTTACCACTATGTACACTACATGGCCAAAAGTATATGGACACCTGCTCGTCGAACATCTCATTCCAAAATCATGGCATTAATATGGAGTTGGCTATAACAGCCTCCACTCTTCTGGGAAGGCTTTCCACTAGATGTTGAAACATTGCTGCAGGGACTTGCTTCCATTCAGCCACAAGAGCATTAGTGAGGTCGGGCAGAAGTGCAAGCGGACTTCGGTCGTCAGTTGAACGATGTTTCCTCCGAATACATTGGTGCAGCTGGCTTCCGGGTTAAGCGAGCAGGTGTTAAGAAGCGTGGCTTGGCGGGTCATGTTTTGGAGGACGCATGACTCGACCTTCGCCTCTCCCGAGCCCGTTGTGGAGTTGAGAGAAGATCGTAATTGGATCGCAATTGGATATCACGAAGGGGAGAAAAAATAAATACAAGAAAAAGTAACTGAGCTCTTCAGTAAGGCCAGTCTACTGACAATGTTTGTCTATGGAGATTGCATGGCTGTGTGCTCAATTTTATACACCTGTCAGCAACAGGTGTGGCTGAAATAGCCAAAATCACTAATTTGAAGGGGTGTCCATATACCTTTGGCCACGTCGTGTATTTCTGTGTTACATTGAGACTTTGGAATTCCATTCAAGAGTAAAACAATATCCAAATAATTATTGCTGGACCAGTTTTCTTTCTAGGTTTGCTATGCACTCTTTAACCTGACTCCACAGATCCATGCCTGATCTGTAGATGTCATTTTGGGTGACCATCAGTCTTCATCCAGTTGTCTGATTGCTTAAAATAATCCCTGCCCAGGAGGAGAATCAACCCCACACACATTGCCTATGACAAAAACACTGAAATCATGACTTTTGAGTTTTAATGACCCTCTGCATCACAACATCTCCAAATTCTAAAGCTGTATTTCCTTCCAGATGAATGCGGTCTGTTCAGATTAGCCGCTGCGGTGCGGTAGTATTAGGCCCGGCGCCATGGGATAGATGTGAGATTTAAATAATTTGCGAGACTGCAGAGGAGGAGAGAGAGAGGCAGACAAGCTGACTAATAACATAGGCTCTATAACAAGGACTGCTCCAAAGGAAACTATTTCTCACTCCAGAAATACCCATGTCCCTACCAAAAACACATTCATCCTGGGGCAGGGGGAGGGTTTCAATTCATTACTAGCTTTTCTTGCTCCAAAACTGGAATAGAAAATATATGAATTGAAATAAATGATGGAATAACATGTAAGAGAAATGTTGAATGTGAAGTTATAAATAGGGTGGTGGGTGGAATGAATGATTTGACCTCGGGAGGAATGGACATTGAACATTTCTTCAATATTATTCTACGCCAGGGCAAATATAATGTACCTGACCTTAAAGGGGCAATCTGCAATTCAATCAATAACAAAGTGGCCACCCCACCATTTTGGTTAACAGCTGAGGAATGGGACTGGAGAATTGTAATCGCTCTCAAATTCATAGACAGATCTATGGATGTAAGGACTGACCATCCATGATATCACAATTATAGTTTTAACCATGTTTTGGGCTAAACAGTGTTTGTTTACAATTGCATTGTTTACAAACAATATAGTAAAACAAGCTTACATTTTTAATTCTGATGGGGTACGACAGTTGAACTAAGCACATGAGGCACATGAGGCATTTATAAGTTATACTGGGTATATGTAATTATACCCATTATACCATAATGCCCATTATACCGAAAAATTAATTAAATCCCAAAATGTATGTAGCAATTCCAGGTTTCCCCTTAAAACACATACTACAACATGTACAGTGGGGAAAAAAAGTATTTAGTCAGCCACCAATTGTGCAAGTTCTCCCACTTAAAAAGATGAGAGAGGCCTGTAATTTTCATCATAGGTACACGTCAACTATGACAGACAAAATGAGGAAAAAAAATCCAGAAAATCACATTGTAGGATTTTTTATGAATTTATTTGCAAATTATGGTGGAAAATAAGTATTTGGTCAATAACAAAAGTTTCTCAATACTTTGTTATATACCCTTTGTTGGCAATGACACAGGTCAAAGGTTTTCTGTAAGTCTTCACAAGGTTTTCACACACTGTTGCTGGTATTTTGGCCGATTCCTCCATGCAGATCTCCTCTAGAGCAGTTATGTTTTGGGGCTGTCGCTGGGCAACACGGACTTTCAACTCCCTCCAAAGATTTTCTATGGGGTTGAGATCTGGAGACTGGCTAGGCCACTCCAGGACCTTGAAATGCTTCTCACGAAGCCACTCCTTTGTTGCCCGGGCGGTGTGTTTGGGATCATTGTCATGCTGAAAGACCCAGCCACGTTTCATCTTCAATGCCCTTGCTGATGGAAGGAGGTTTCACTCAAAATCTCACGATACATGGCCCCATTCATTCTTTCCTTTACACGGATCAGTCGTCCTGGTCCCTTTGCAGAAAAACAGCCCCAAAGCATGATGTTTCCACCCCCATGCTTCACAGTAGGTATGGTGTTCTTTGGATGCAACTCAGCATTCTTTGTCCTCCAAACACGACGAGTTGAGTTTTTACCAAAAAATTATATTTTGGTTTCATCTGACCATATGACATTCTCCCAATCCTCTTCTGGATCATCCAAATGCACTCTAGCAAACTTCAGACGGGCCTGGACATGTACTGGCTTAAGCAGGGGGACACGTCTGGCACTGCAGGATTTGAGTCCCTGGCGGCGTAGTGTGTTACGGATGGTAGGCTTTGTTACTTTGGTCCCAGCTCTCTGCAGGTCATTCACTAGGTCCCCCCGTGTGGTTCTGGGATTTTTGCTCACCGTTCTTGTGATCATTTTGACCCCACGGGGTGAGATCTTGCATGGAGCTCCAGATCGAGGGAGATTATCAGTGGTCTTGTATGTCTTCCATTTCCTAATAATTGCTCCCACAGTTGATTTCTTCAAACCAAGCTGCTTACCTATTGCAGATTCAGTCTTCCCAGCCTGGTGCAGGTCTACAATTTTGTTTCTGGTGTCCTTTGACAGCTCTTTGGTCTTGGCCATAGTGGAGTTTGGAGTGTGACAGTTTGAGGTTGTGGACAGGTGTCTTTTATACTGATAACAAGTTCAAACAGGTGCCATTAATACAGGTAACGAGTGGAGGACAGAGGAGCCTCTTAAAGAAGAAGTTACAGGTCTGTGAGAGCCAGAAATCTTGCTTGTTTGCAGGTGACCAAATACTTATTTTCCACCATAATTTGCAAATAAATTCATAAAAAATCCTACAATGTGATTTTCTGGATTTTTTTTTCTCAATTTGTCTGTCATAGTTGACGTGTACCTATGATGAAAATTACAGGCCTCTCTCATCTTTTTAAGTGGGAGAACTTGCACAATTGGTGGCTGACTAAATACTTTTTTCCCCCACTGTATATATATCGACTTGGGAAATTGTTTTATTATGATTAAGGTAGGCCTATTCAGTTTTGTGAAAAGCCAAATCAAGATAAATATTTTTTAAGTCACAAGTGTCATTTGGGACACCCTTGAGTGAACCACACTGTGAGAGACAGGCAGTGTCATTTTCACAGCACCAGTTATCAGAATAACTCTAATGAGGCTATTTTTAACACAGCACTTTTAACATGTACAGCTCTTGGGATGTTTACATGAGCTAAATCCAGCCTGAGTAAAAACCATCCATCAACAGACATCACCATCATCACTATGACAGCCTAGATTAGAATGAATTATCTCTCAACATCAGAGCATAAATAGGCCTACATTTAGCCACAATAAACAATAGAGATTGAGATGACCATATCATTAATTATAAGATACTATTTAACATGGAAAAGTTTCAATTTATTTACACAAACATCACATTTCAAATTGCAATTTTAACATCCCAAGCATCTCGTAATGTCTGTGCACTGAAGCGGACTGTATGTGATGTATTTTTGCTCCCCTGCACACAACAAAACAGCCCTTTGCAGTCAGAACAACAATATCACCAGATCAAGTAATTTACAAATGAGCTATCCTTGTGTATCCAACTGACATAATTTTCTTTCTTCAAATTAAAAGTCAGCTATTTCATACATTTATCTTGTGTCAGTCAGACTGTTAGCACTATCTTTGTTTGAATATTAAACATGCAACTTTAATCTTCACAGTGGATAGTTAACATGCAACAACTTCAACTGTATTATATTATTGTCCCCATTGTTTTGTCCAAGAAAATGGCTTTGGTAGTGTCACATATCCACAAGTCCTAATTGTAGGCCTACATGTGGGCTACTGAATGGTCATAGATAGTGGATCTGTGACTCCATCTAGTGATCATTTACAGGTATTGCTGAACGTAATGCACAAAGTCAAAGATAATTCAATGAGAAGGCCCGCTGTGCAGTGTGCACACATACTGATGTGATCACATTTAGTACAGGCCTAGTTTTGAATATATTTTATTATTTAGAATTTCCTACTAATTACAGGGGAGGTATTTTCTCCGAATTCCCCTTCCTTGGCATAGATACTTTTTGTTCCATGTCACACACTATATACAATTTAAATACATTCTATCTTATTATTATTTTCTCTCTCTGATTAAATTCTTGACTTCATTAAATCCTTGAAAGGCTGCTCATCTTTCCAAGTCAGTAATTTGACCCCAGCAGCCAACAATACCAGTCTCCAGGCAACAAGACACGCAAAAAGAAAAGTGTCATGCCTGCCTTGACTTTGTCATAGCTTTCCAACAAAGGCTCTGTGACTCAAGCAAAAGTTGGTCTAATGAATGTTTTCTGTAGGTCTGTCACTCGGTGTCTGACTTGAACGATGCCTGGAGTGTGCGTTCCATCTGCGCTATCCTCTGCAGACTCGCACCAGATCAGACTTGTGCGATCAATTGTAAACCAAGTTGGTGCGAGATGGATGCACAGGCAAATGAACTTGCCCTGCGAGAGAGGTCCCGAGAGACGATATTACTTTAACAGCTTACTAGAAAAACCGGGTAGTGCATTCCCGAAATTCAACCCACTGGCCCATCCACCTGCCGACAATGATCTCTTGGCACCTTCACGAGATGAGGTCTTGTTGATTGATCCATGCTATTGGCATCTAAGGCTGCGTTTACACAGGCAGCACAACTCTGATCTTTTTTTCTCTCACTAATTGGTCTTTTGACCAATCAGATCAGCTCTGAAAAAGATCTAATGTGAAAAGAGCTGATGTGATTGCAGATCAAAATAACAATTAGTGGAAAAAATATTAGAATTGGGCTGAGGTGCGGGGGCTGAGGTGGATTTGTTAATTTAAGGAAGACATAGATTTATAGATATCCCTTATATTCCCTCTGGGTTATGGGTCGCCCCCGCTTCCAGAGAAAGGCCCCAGACACCCCCAGTCAGGCCATCATAGGGACATGCGACCTGTCAGAAAACAAGGCATGAAACTCAAGGAGAATGACAGACGAAGCTCTTCGGGCCAGTCATGGACATAACATTTGAGTTTAAAGTATGTGAAGTACACTTATAAGGCTGGCAATTACCTACACATAAGCCTACCCATAGGATTTCTCTCATTTATTTATTTTTGTTATTAAGATTTTATTCAACATTTCACTGTAGCCTATGCCAAATAGGCTTACAGTTTCCCACTCTTTAATAGTCCATGATGTCGCTATGCAACCTGGTCTCAAAGCATTTCGTATTATTCCGAGACACTCCATTGAGTATGATCTGTTATGTTTCGTATGGTTTGTATTCATTTCTGGATGTCCATCACCCAGCCGCTTCTTATTTTAGCTGATGGGAGTGGAATCCGCTGTGGTCGTCTGCTGCAATAGCCCATCCGTGACAAGGATTGACGAGTTGTGTGTTCCGAGATGCCGTTTTGCACACCACTGTTCTACTACGCCGTTATTTGTCTGTTTGTGGCCCGCCTGTTAGCTTGCACGATTCTTGCCATTCTCCTTAGACTTCTCTCAGCAACAAGCTGTTTTTGCCCACAGGACTGCCACTGACTGGATGTTTTTTGTTTGTCGCACCATTCTCGGTAAACCCTAGACGCTGTTGTGCATGAAAAGCCCAGGAGGGCGGGCGTTTCTTCGATTCTGGATCCGGCGCGCATGACACTGACGATCATACCACGCTCAAAGTTGTTTAGCTCACTCGTTTTGCCATTCTAACGCTCAATCAAACAGTAACTGAATGCCTCGATGCCTGTCTGTCTGCCTGCTTTATATAACAAGCCACGGTCACGTGACTCACTGTCTGTAGGAGTGATCTATTTTCGTGAACGGGGTGGTGTACCTAATAAACTGTCTGATGAGTGTAACTAGGAATAAAATGACAACTCAACACCATAGATAATAAACAGCAGCAGCAGCGTATGTGATGAATAAAAAAAAAGTGAGTGCAAAAACGGTCAATGCAGATAGTTAATTAGTTAACCAAATAGCTACCCGGACTAACTATTTAGTCTGATGGCTTGGGGATAGAAGCTGTTCAGGGTCCTCTTAGTTCCAGACCTTGTGCATCGGTACCGCTTGCCGTGTGGTAGCAGAGAGAACAGTCTATGACTGGTTGGTTGGTTGGAGTCTTTGACAATTTTCTGGGCCTTCCTCTGACACCGCCTGGTATAGAGGTCCTGGATGGCAGGGAGCTCGGCCCCAGTGATGTACTGGGCCGTACGCACCATCCTCTGTAGCCTTGCGGTCGGTTGCTAAGCAGTTGCCATATCAATCGGTGATGCAGTCAGTCAAAATGCTCTCAATGGCGCAGTTGTAGAACTTTTAAAGGATCTGAGGGCCCATGCCAAATGTTTTCAGCCTCCTGAGGGGGAAGAGGCATTGTCCTCTTCACGACTCTGTTGGTGTGTGTGGACCATGATAGATCCTTAGTGATGTGGACACAGAGGAACTTGAAGCCGTCGACCCGCTCCTCTACAGCTCTGTCGATGGGAATGGGAGCGTGCACGGCTCTCCATTTCCTGTAGTCCATGATCAACTCCTTTGTGTTGCCTACATTGAGGGAGAGGTTGTTGTCCTGGCACCACACTACCAGGTCACTGACCTCCTCCCTATGGGCTGTCTCATCGTCGTCAGTGATCAGTCCTACCATCATCGTGTCGTCAGCAAACTTAATGATGGTGTTGGAGTCGTGCATGGCCATGCAGTCGTAGCTGAACAGGAAGTGCAGGAGTGGACTAAACACGCACCCCTGAGGTGCCCCCGTGTTGAGGGTCAGCGTGGCGGATGTGTAGTTGCCTACCCTCACCACCTGGGGGTGGCCCATCAGGAAGTCCAGGATCCAGTTGCAGAGGGAGGTGTTCAGTCCCAGGGACCTTAGCTTAGGGATTAGCTTGGAGGGCACTATAGTGTTGAACGCTGAACTGTAGTCGATGAACAGCATTCTCACATAGGTCTTGCTCTTGTCCAGGTGGGAGAGAGCAGTGTGGAGTGCAATAGAGATTGCATCATCTGTGGATCTGTTGGAGCGGTATGTGAATTGGAGTGGGTCCAGGGTGTTTGGGATGATGGTGTTGATGTGAGTCATGACCAGCCTTTCAAAAATGTCATGTCTACAGATGTGAGTGGTACAGGGCGATAGTCATTTAGACAGGTTACCTTGGTGTTCTTGGGCACAGGGACTATGGTGGTCTGTTTGAAACATGTAGTTATTACAGATTGGGTCAGCCAGAGGTTGAAAATGTCAGTGAAGACTCTTGCCAGCTGCTCTGAGTACGCATCCTGGTAATCCGTCTGGCTCTGTGGCCTTGTGAATGTTAACCTGTTTAAAAGTCTTACTCACATTGGCTACAGAGAGCGTGATCCCACAGTCGTCTGGAACAGCTGGTGCTCTCATGCATGGTTCAGTGTTGCTTGCCTCAAAGCTAGTGTAGAAGGAATTTAGCTGGTCTGGTAGGCTTGCGTCACTGGGAAGCTCACGGCCGGGTTTCCCTTTATAAACGTGATAGTTTGCAAGCCCTGCCACATCCGACGAGTGTCAGAGCCGATGTAGTAGGATTCAATCTTAGTCCTGTATTGACACTGCCTGTTTGATGGCTCGTCGGAGGTCGCAGCAGGATTTATTTTAAGCGTTCTTATAAGTGTGTTTGATTTTGAAGGTTGTCAGCCCCTCTGGCTCGATTCAGTGGAAAGAGAAGGCAGCACGGCGTTAAACTGCAGTGGCTCAGAGGTAAGGAGCAGCAGAGTATAGTCACTGTGTTCCATACTGATGACGTGACATGACTTATATTAATATGGTGACTGTTATTTATCGAATCAATTAGCTATCGTATTTGTCACTCAATTAACTCATTAGGAATTTGGGGCACCACAGAAGAAGTTGTGTAACGAGTTACCATCTCCCGTATTAAGAGACAAAGGAATTCACCTATCGGACATGTAGTGTATTAGGATTATGTCTTTGTTAATGGGTTTTTAAGTGGAACTGAAAGAATGTTTATCTTAGTTCAAAAGTAGCCATTTTTAGGGTGACGCCCCAGGGGAGACCGGTGATTGGACAGCAGAGGGAGCAACCCATATTTGTACATTGTTTATAAGTATATGCTGGAGGCACAGGGGGGCAGAGCGACCATTGCAATCTGAGGCGTCGCTCTCCGGGTGGGCATGACACCTGTAACTCATGCTGAAAGCTTGTGATATGAATAAACGTATGATCAAAGGTTCAGTATGAGCGGACTCCTTTGTTTATCAGCAATAACTAGCAACATTTACTCGATACTACAAATGGCGTCACGAAAAGGGAAGGACTGCATTTACTTCTTTGTTCCATTCATTCAGCCGCCAAGCTAACTCGTTCTGAAGTCATGGCCAGACAAGGGTGAGTTTTTCTTACCGCTTTGGGAGTTTGTTAGTTTGGATGCTATTTGATTGTGCACTGGAGAAATGTACCATTAGGACCGAAGTGTGCTTAATGTTGCGTTATTGCTGAGAACTGGTCTGGCAAATCATTATAAATTTCTTTTTGCACTGGTAAACAGTGCAAAAGGGGGGAGAGCCTATAAATTGGCTATAGAGATGTGTTGCTTGAATAGGAAGTCAAGAACAATCGGGGGCCAAGATATGTATACAAGTTAGGACATTGCAGGATTTGATAAGCCCTCGGAACAAACGAGGCGACCCCTATGGTGGGCCATAAATCCTGGTAACACGCTAGGTGTTGTCAGGTCAGTCTTGGACTGGGGTTGGGTTATAGATTTATTGTAAGTTGCTGCTCAACTTCTATCCGACGGGGTATCTGCTTGGGGGGACCGCTCATCAAATATCCATACTCACGGCAGCCTAAAGTTAGGAAAAAGGAAAAAGTAATTAAAGACGCAATGTCGGGTGCATTGTTTTCATGCCACATGGTACTTACATGCTAATGCTAATGCTAAATGCTATCTGCTGCATGCGAACATGTGACCGTAGAGGTCCACTGCGATGGAATAAAGCCTCTTAAATTATGTTTGTGTGTGTGTAGAATTTAGGCTCTATGCTTTGTGAGTTCTGTTAAATGTTGTTTGACTATGAGGAAGAAAACGGAGGTACAGCAGGACTGGTAACTGTCTATTTGGGTTGGGGAGACAGCTGAGAAGCTGCCTTCCATGGTGAAATCGTGGTGATGAATGTATTTGCGCATGCGTTTGATTTTACTACACTAGATTACGACACGTGGGAGTTTACGGCACGAGATTATGAGACGTTTTGTTTTGCGGCACTAGACTACAACACGTTGGTTGCTAAAACTACAACACGGGATTGTGGGTAAATTGGTCATATTTCTGTTAGACTGGCCTGCAGGGGGAGACAGAGAAACACACAGAAGAAGGGGAGATTTGGACACGAATCTCCTAGTTGTTAAAGCGGCTGTGGTTTGAAAATGAAACTATTTGTTAGGATGTAGTGAATTTATAAATTAGATATATGTTGACGGATTATAATAAATTAAATTAAATGACGGATTAAAATAAATAAAAATGTTATTGAGCTATTTAGTCCTGAGTTAAGTCTTAGAGCGAATATGAGTGGGGGAATATTGAATGTGGATAACTCAGTGATTGCATGACTGCTAAATTCTTTTTCTGTTTCTATGTTCTTTTGTCATATGAGAGGAACGATAGGACGAGACGAGAGGAGAGAGAGGGAGAAAGAAAGAGAGGTGCTGACGTGACATCACGTGACAAGGGGAGGATCGAGTCAAAAGGGTTTTTTGGTACTGGTCTGTTTGCAAAATCTTCCCCTACAGGATATTTGATGTTATGACAATTTCACAGGGGCTTGGCAACAGACTGATCATTTGAATAAAATTTGCATTTTAGAGTCTCTGGCATCACTTGGGTTTGATTACAGTTGTGTTGGGAATCGAGGACTGACATTATTCTGTAAAATTAAGATAATTAGGTGCTTATAGAGCAAGGGGGTTTATGGGAATTGTAGTGTTGTAAGGTTAGAGGGCTTTGTTTTTAGGATTGGTAAGATAGCCACTAATTGATAAATTGGTAAGATAGGATATAGAAATAAAAAATTGGTTTTAATTATTCATAATTTTTAGTTGATTTTTTAATTGATTTTTTTATTGTAATTAAAAATATTTTTTGAATAAAATTTTTTATAGAATTTTTTAATATTCATATTTTTGTTGATTTAGTTTATATTAATAATTAAAGGGGGGAAGCCATAGGCTATATAGTCTAAAATAAAATAATTCACAATAAAGGAATATAAAAGGGTTGTTACAATGGGGAGAAAGGACAGCAAGGCTATGAAAGTCATTACACCGGTTGATATTGTACAAAATAGTAATCCTTTAACTAAAGTATTGCTAGGTTATCCGGCAAATGAAACAAAAGTTGCCCTTCATTCTCAAACAAAAACTGATAAAAGATTCCAGCGATAAGATAAACAAAGGTATAGAGAAAAGGCTAAAGGAAGAGAAGGCGACAGAAAAACTAATGGCAGAAGTTAGTACACCTTTCTCACATACGGATTCAGCAAAAACACCCCCACCTTATGAGAAGGAAGTAGAGCTTAGGGATGTTTATCCTCAGCTTCCGGTGATCATCCAGCAGGGTGATTATTGCATCAGAGATGAAGATGAACGAATAATAGATAGAGGACAAGCAGAAACGACCAGAAAGATGAATCCAAAACTCCAGAAGTAAGAAAAAACCGAGATGTCTGGAAACTAAGAGAAGAATGAGGTTCGGAAAGATGAGGAAGAAGATACAGAAGAGAAGAAAACCTGCTGAGAAAAGAATCCCAAGAATTGGAGGAGAAGAATACATTGAGGTCAAGGAAAGGCCAATAGTAAGAAGATGATGGAAGATGATATTTCGAGGACAGAACTTAGAATATAAGCTGTTGAAGAATCCTGATATGTCAACAACAAGAAAGAAGAAGGAGAAGAAACAAGCTTTGGTTAGGAAGAATCAGAGTGCACCAAATCAACAATCACTGCCACAGCTTCAACAGGACCAGTTCCAACCGCAATTGTACCAGCCACCAAGGGGGGTACCAGTTATCCATATCCACAGCCAGTTTCTGGACAGACACAGAATTGGAGAGGAAGAGGACGAGAAGGCTTAGAAGAGGAGGAAGATTTCAGCTACACTTCCAGCAACTTTCAGAAGAGTGTTATAATTGTGGACAGATTGGTCACTTTACCTGTGAGTGCAATAAGTCAGGAGGAAACATCAGAGGGAATTTCAGAGGAAGATACAGGGGCAAGTCAAGATCATCTGGAGGACCGGTGAACCCCTACAGGGGTCCGGAGCAAGGATTCTAGAGGTGCCTAGAAGATACGAAGGGGGGTGTCAGCTGATAGCACCGATTAGAGAAGAAGAGAAAATATCTAACAATTGAAGTAAAAACAGAGGACTATGAGAAGTGATGGTGAATAGTGGAAAAACTTTTATCTGTGTTGAGCCTAAAGAGGTTAAACATCTCACTATGTAAAATTAACTAATTAGGATAGGGATTTGAGGTAGTAAAACAGCTAATTACTCTTAAGGAACCAATTGAGCTCTGCTATAAAAAATCAAAGAGAAATTAAAATAGACATACTAATATTAGAACATATACCTATTGCATTGTTGGAAAGAGATGCATTGTGTAAATTGAACTGTACAATAAGATGTACACTAAACGGCTGTCTGGTAGAAGATTTTAAAAGAATAGGGTTTTTGGGAATCATATTTGCTTGAAGATAATATCATAGGAAGGATGATAATCTATTAGACTGCCTATTAGACAATCTGTCTGAAAAATAAAGTTAAAAGGGGTGATTTATTCTGGGTTACATTCCTACACCAAGAGATTTCAGGCTAGGCTAAAAGATGTTTAGTCGTTTGCCAAGTCTGTGTGTGAAGAAGTCAGAAGCAGGTGGGGACTTCCCAATCACATATTCTAAAAATTGGTGGTAAAGGGATTTTGTGAATAAATCAGTGGAAAAGGTTTTTAAAGGTTAGGAGAAAATATTAGATTAAAAAAGTTAGGAGAACTAGGGTTGAAGGAACTCTAAGACAGTAAGCTAAGTTTCAATGTTAGTTAGTAGTAAAAGAGAGAGAACAGTGGTGAAGGGCATTTTAGAGTTTAGTGGGAAGATAGATATGGTAGGAGTTTAGATCTGTTAGGAGCAGATGCATTGAGAAAGTATGCGTTGCTGAATGATAAGAGAAGATTGAGGGTGATTGAGTATCTATATTTACAATTCCCAGCAGGAAGATCAAGGTAATTGTAGGTGTATTTTTTATAATCAAAAGTTTGAAAGTGAGGGTTTAGAGTAGGAAGAGAGAGTGAATGTAAGTTACATTTACGTCATTTGACACTAGTGGTGATAGATGGAAGTACAAGCAAAGAGTTCAAAGCTTTGGGGAAACTAGATGAAGTAACAATAAGGACATGAACACTTCAGCATATTAAAACAACAGTGAGAAGCAATTTAACTCTGTCAACATTGATAGTTATTAAAGCCATAAATATATCGCATTTGATTATAAGGGAACCAATAGCTCCAGCACCAATTTTAGAGGAAAAGACTGTTATTAGGGTTAGGATGAGTGATCCAGCTCATCTTCATTGTAGATGTGAGAGATGGAGTGGAGAGGGGACGTTCCTCCCACATGGAGAGATAATTATGGAGAAGAAGTATTGTTATCAGGACCAGATGTAGAAGCTGTTGCACCTAGTCAAAGGAAGTATATTTTGTACAACGATATGAAGTGGAAGAAAGTTATGAGTGATTGTTCATTTATTTTGCGTAATGTTACAGAGAAAGATCAGGGAGAATATATGTGTACTTATCTAGTGCAAGCATTAAAATTTGTTCCGGTTAAGAATTATTGGTTAAAAGGCTATGTAATTCGTAAAGTGACGCTTATAATGGAAGATTTGAAATCTGTTGAAGCTTCCACAGTCACCAAAGGAGTTCAGGAGAAGTATGTTACAGTAGCCACTCCAACAGTAGATAATACACAGAGGATATCGGTAGCTTTCCCACTAGAAGTAGTTAAGGGTGTTAATACATCAACTAAATCAACTACTTTAATGGTAACTTTGGAAGGGATTAATGGTACGATGGCAATAGCAAATGTAGGAAGTATGACACCGACACCGACAACAACTTTTCTGAAATTAAAGGGGGTAGCAAGAGGGACTCAGGGGTTTATGATACGGATAGAGAGTGCTGTCAATGGTAGTAAGGATAGGGTTAAAATAGGAGAGCAGATAGTGGTAGAGAACAATATAGATTCATCTGAAATAGTGAATGATACTATCATGGAGGTACAGGATGATGTCTTTGATTTTAATGACAGACAAGGAGAGGTATCTGATCAGTACCGCTCGTTAGGGAAGAGAGAAACTAAATGCATGTGGTTTGATTCTTCTGTTGTGAAAATTAAAGATGGATGGGCAGGTAGGAATCTTTGGTTCCAGCAGCTAGCTCATTCTGTAAGATCAGTGAGGAATCTTGAGGGTCCATGTCTGTTGAGAATTCCAGCACCAAACATTTTAGAGACGGTCGCTCGACCTCTATCAAGTATGTATCAGTCTTATGCTTTGTCATGACTGTTGTATCAGTAACAATCAGTAACAGATAAAATAATGTCGTTGTCAAAACATTTGTTTAGGCCTAGGTTTAGGTGTTCTTGGTTAAATGAATTACCCTATGTGAATTTGTTAGACGGTAGGGAAAGTCAGTTAACAGCGAACCCTGAAGCATTGGAGGTGAAACCATTGAGGGCTAAAAGTTGTTTTTGTTCTAATAAAACATATGATGTAAGGGGTATGTTTATGGGAATATCAGATTGTGATGAATATATATCATATATAATAACTTTGGGTATGCATGACCTTAAGGGTAGTAATGAGAAATATAATGTTACTTTTTATGTTCCAGTTAGTAAGAAGAGCAGGACTTTGATGGTGAAAGATTAGCTTTTGCCTGACAATGTGAATATTGGGAATTTTAGAGATATTTGGAGGGTTTGTGGTGATAAAGCGTATATATTCTTACCCTATGGATGGACAGGATGTTGTTACATGTCAACGTTGAAGCTTCCATATGAGGTTTCTACCATTAAAAGAGGGGTAGCACCGGACACAGATAAATCTGATTCTAGGTTTGGAAATAGGGTGAAAAGGGACATGGCGACATTTCATAGTCTTGAAGCCTATCATTGGAGGATAATTCTAAGAGAGAAGGGGGGACTTTTTCCATGGTATGGTGTAACATTTTTGGCAGATCATATTGATAATATTAGCTATACTTTGATTCCAGATAGTTCAGATAGTATCACTATGCGTTGAAGAATATAAGGGATGCGTTTGGTAGATCTGAAGGAGCTGGATGGTCAGCGAAGACTTGGTTGCAAGATCAGTTAGGTCCAGTAGGAGCAGTGATGGATTAGATTTTAATGGCAGCTTTGATAGCACTGTGTGTGATGTTTGTGATTTGTTACTGACCTTTGAGAAAGCTAGGATATTGAGATAGGTTGGAGTAGTGATGCCTGGAGACAACACTCAGATGCCGTTGTTGACTGTTCCTGATCTGGATGAAGAGGGACAAGGGGGACTGGATGATAAATATCCTTTTTGAATATTTGATCATTTTTAAAACAATTTTTTCAATATTAGGGTGATTTTAGTATGATTTTATGAATCAAAGGGGGGAAGTGTATGAATGAATCACATTATCCTATTTCATTATTCTATCATATATATTGATTCATACATCATTTATATATAATTTTTATATTCTTAGTTGATATTGATGTTTAGTTTGAAAGTGTTGTTTTGCAAAAGATACTGTTTGGTCTTTTCTTTTCTTCCAGAAGCATTTGGGGGAATATGTGGAGATTGAAATACTCAAACAAGGACAATATGAAGGGACAATATGAAAGGACAATGATCTGGAGGAGATGGAACAAGGAAGGTGTGGAAAGATTCCGATTCCATCATCAACAATGCATTGGAAGAGGAGACTACGGAGGAGATGAAGTGTAGTGGACTACATTCCAGTGTCTGCAATGAAATATAGACATATTTGCATGTGTAATACATAATTTGTGTCATATTCTTAGGTATTAATTTTTGTAGAATGATATTTGATGTTATTGGATACATGTGGGGATCTTAGATGTTTTTGTTTATTTCGTTGATGCTTAGGGACAGGGAGTCTAGGCAGGGATAGAGGTCCACTATAGGGTCCGATGGGTTGACCAGCCTTAGAGTGGACATTTTGGATAGTATTTTGTTTGCTGGGGCTTTCATGTGTATTTAATTGCATCATAGTTTCAAATGCATTTATAAAGATGTATGGATTCATCGGGAGTACCTAGGTGGTTGCCTGGGGCAGAGGGACCGTGAGAGAATTTTACTGTCTTGATTGATGGATGGATTTGGAACGAAGGTTGCCAGACAGTTTTTCGCTCTCACACTCCATAAAGATTTGTTCATATTTAATAGTAATGTATTCACACTTCATAAACAGTTATTCATATTTCATAGAAAGGTATATACACTCTAGAGAATAATGTTTTTTGGTTTAATGTTAAAGATACTCAATAAGATAAATTGTTACTTGTCATAATCCTATTCTGTTTGGTTTCGAGACTTTTAGTTTGTCTCGAAGGGGGGAAATGTAGTGTATTAGGATTATGTCTTTGTTAATGGGTTTTTAAGTGGAACTGAAAGAATGTTTATCTTAGTTCAAAAGTAGCCATTTTTAGGGTGACGCCCCAGGGGAGACCGGTGATTGGACAGCAGAGGGAGCAACCCATATTTTTACATTGTTTATAAGTATATGCTGGAGGCACAGGGGGGCAGAGCGACCATTGCAATCTGAGGCGTCGCTCTCCGGGTGGGCATGACACCTGTAACTCATGCTGAAAGCTTGTGATATGAATAAACTTATGATCAAAGGTTCAGTATGAGCGGACTCCTTTGTTTATCAGCAATAACTAGCAACATTTACTCGATACTACAGACATTTGTAAACTACGCTCACGGAAATACAAATGCTTTGGACCCGCTCATTCGGATTAGAAATGCAACATGTATTTACGTGTAGCTGTCCTCGATAGTTGAGTTGATGATGTAGGACTCTGGTTTGCCCAACAGAGATCCCAATGTCCTTGGTAGAGTTTCTGGTCGTAGTGGTGGTTAGAATGGATACTTCAGCGTACCCTGTAGTTCGTAGAGTTGATCTGTTAGAATAGTTACTTCAGATGTACCAACGGTTGTTTGAGAGGGATTGTCCTTCCCAACTCGTGTCTTTAGTGAAAGTTATCTAGACGACTATACATGCCAGCTGCAGACTGAGATGATAAGGTCTAGTGCATTGTCTTCTCCTTCACCTCGTGTAGAGGTTGAGAGTTTCAGAGTTTCACCATTTTGCCATATTCAGCTCGCGCTGCATGTCGGCTGGTCTGTAGAGTTTCAATCATTTTAAGCCATGGGGCTTCCTGGCCTTCTTGGTCTAACCATTTTAAGCTGTGTAGCTTCAGCTTCACGCTTCCTGGTCTAATAGAAATTCAACCATTTGCAACATCCGGCTTATACCGTAATCTGCTTGGTCTTCCTTTGGTAATGGAGTTGCAGTTTTAAACCATTTTGTAACGTTTAGCTCACGCTTCACGTCTGCTTGTCTGAGGTGAATTTCGTCACGAGGGGTTTTATACTTGAGTAGAAAAGGGGGCGTTTCATCATGCTTGTGCTCATCTGGGCGTGGCCACTGACTGAGAACAAATCAATATGGAAACAATCCTCTCATCTAGAATGCTAAAATCACATTGTTATCTTCACAAAAGTATTATTATACTTAATCATTTGTTTTATACAACAATTAGATGCAAACCTCATAACTGGGAAGTGTACACCCCAGAGATACAGTTATGTTGTTCCATCGTCTGTAATGACATCACAACATAGTAATGCATTTAAAAAATTGTTCTTTAAGTCGCCACCGACCATTTCCCACATTCTTTGAAGTATGAATATTGTTTCATTATCCACTTTTGGATGTTGGAGTCTTGGCGGGATGACTTCCTTTGTTTCACAGGGAAATTCCCTCTCCCAATACTGCATGGCACAGAAAAGAGAGTTTCTGCAAGGAATTTACGACCGGTCATAAAACTGTGTTCAAACTTTTGCCTAGCCGGCATCTTTGATCCTCAACCCATGAAGGCAAGTCATGACACTGATATGTATGGTTTCTTTGACCTTGTGCATGACCAAGACCTAGCAACCACAGCATCCAGTTATATGCACATTTTTGCACGCTTTTTTAATAACAAACAAACACTGTAGGCCTATAGAATGAGTGTGTCCCCTTACAAAAAATACACATGTCCAGTTTGCAGTTTAAAAATAGCTGTTTTCACATGTTGAGCTTAAATTTCACACGTTAACACCACCTTTTCACATGTGAGGAGAATAATATGTTTTCACCTCACGTGAATTGCAGTTTCACATATGAAACTGCAAATTACATTGTTACCAGTGATTGTTTTTCACATGTGCACTTGCCATTCCACATGTGAAAGTGAAAATCTAATTTGCTGTTTAATATGTAAGAAAACTCCACATGTGATAATCTCACTTTCACACATGGAATTCCATTTTAAAATGTGAAAAACATTCACATGTGAAAATCACGTTTTGAAAAACGTCCACAATTGTTTTTCACATGTGAACTTGCAATTCCACATGTGAAAGTGAGATTTTCATATGTGACATTTTTTCGCATATGAAACTACAAATTAGATTTTTACATTTTATTGTTTTTCACATGTGAACTTGCAATTCCACATGTGAAAGTGAAAATCAAATGAGTAGTTTCACATGTAAGAAAACTCACTGTCACATGTGCAATTGCAGTTTCACATAATGTTGAAATAATGTTATTTTCCTCACATGTGAAAAGATGGTGTTAACATGTTGCAGTAGCAATGGTGGAATTAGGGTCACCACATCTAGAAAGCGTGAATGCGGGACAAGGGAACGATTTTCCAGGACATTCACAGAACAGTGGACAGAACATACATTTTTTGGGGCATGTTAATGGATCACATTCAAATGGCGGCATAGTTCTGCTGCATGAATGTCACTGCCTGTTAAAGTGGCAATCCTTAGTTGCTACATCCATTTTTGGACTTGTAAATTAATATGTACCCACTGATTCGTGAAGAATATAATGTATATATGCCTCATGAGCCTAGTTCAACTGTCGTACCATTTCAGAACCCAAAATATAAGCTTGTTTTACTCCAATGTTTGTAAACAAAGTTAATGTAAACAACCAATTTATATGTCACCTGGTGGAAATGTGACAGGTTCTTTTGGATCTGGGTTGAGCAGGCAGAGTGAAGTAGAGATCAAACAATGGTTTAAAACAAAACAACACATTTAATAGGGCATGTGGCTAATGTAGGTTACATCTCACGTGTTCCATTCCACAGTTTGGATTTAGCGAATGCATAGTTTAAAATCCCCAGGAGGCAGGCATCCACTTTCTCAAGTTCTCCATAGCTCAAACAACTCCATTATCCATGGGCTTTCAATAAACAATGCTATTAGCTCTCTGCACACAGGGCTCCACCATATCTCCGGACTGCATTCACCTTCTGTGAACACAAAAAGAGGAGGGTTTAAATACACACGTGATCAGTTCAATTGTCCAATGAAAATGCTTGCTGCATTAGTTGAATGAACAGGGGCAATTAGTCACACCTGTGACATACAGTGCATTCGGGAAGTATTCAGACCCCTTCCCCTTTTCCACATTTTGTTACGTTACAGCCCTATTCTAAAATTGATTAAATTAAATGTTTTCCTCATCAATCTACACACAATACCTCATAACGACAAAGCAAAAAACAAATACCTTATTTACATAAGTAATCAGACCCTTTGCTATGAGACTCGAAATTGAGCTCAGGTGCATGATGTTTTAATTGATCATTGTTGAGATGTTTGTACAACTTGATTGGAGTCCACCTGTTGTCAATTCAATTGATTGGACATTATTTGGAAAGGCAAACACCTGTCTATATAAAAAGGTCCCACAGTTGACAGTGCATGTCAGAGCAAAAACCAAAGCCATGAGGTTGAAGAAATTGTCCGTAGAGATCCGAGACAGGATTGTGTCGAGGCACAAATCTGGGGAAGGGTACCAAAACATTTATGCAGCATTGAAGGTCCCCAAGAACACAGTGGCCTCCATCATTCTTAAATGGAAGAAGTTTGGAACCACCAAGACTCTTCCTAGAGCTGGCCGCCCGGCTAAACTGAGCAATCGTGGGAGAAGGACCTTGGTCAGGGAGGTGACCAAGAACCGGATGGTCACTCTGACAGAGCTCCAGAGTTCCTCTGTGGAGATGGGAGAACCTTCCAGAAGGACAACCATCTCTGCAGCACTCCACCAAATCAGGCCTTTATGGTAGAGTGGCCAGACGGAAGCCACTTCTCAGTAAAAGGCACATGACAGCCCGCTTGGAGTTTGCCAAAAGGCAACTAAAGAACTCTCAGACCATGAGAAACAAGATTCTCTGGTCTGATGAAAGCAAGATTGAACTCTTTGGCCTGAATGCCAAGAGTCATGTCTGGAGGAAACCTGGCACCATCCCTACGGTGAAGCATGGTGGTGGCAGCATCATGCTGTGGGGATGTTTTTCAGCGGCAGGGACTGAGAGCAAAGTAAAATATGAAAAAATATCAAAGTACAGAGAGATCCTTGATAAAAACTTGCTCCAGAGCGCTCAGGACCTCAGACTGGGGCGAAGGTTCACCTTCCAACAGGACAACGACCCTAAGCACACAGCCAAGACAGCGCAGGAGTGGCTTCGGGACAAGTCTCTGAATGTCCTTGCGTGGCCCAGCCAGAGCCCGGACTTGAACCCGATCTAACATCTCTGGAGAGACCTGAAAATAGCTGTGCAGCGACGCTCCTCATCCAACCTGACAGAGCTTGAGAGGATCTGCAGAGAAGATTGGGAGAAACTCCCTAAATACATGTGTGCCAAGCTGGTAGCGTCATACCCAAGAAGAATCAAGGCTGTAATCGCTGCCAAAGGTGCTTCAACAAAGTACTGAGTAGAGGGTCTGAATACTTATGTAAATGTGATATTTCCGTTTTTATTTTTAATACATACATTTCTAAAAACATGTTTTTGCTTTGTCATTATGGGGTATTGTGTGTAGTAGATTGATGAGAAAAGAAAACAATGTAATACATTTTAGAATAAGGCTGTAACGTAACAAAATGTGGAAAAAGTAAAGGGGTCTGAATACTTTCTGAATGCACTGTATAGCCTAAAAACATGGTTAAAAGTATCATTTTGATATCATGGATGGTCAGTCCTTGCGTCCATAGCGTAGTCGATGGATTTGAGAGTGGTTGTATCTCCAGTCCCATCCCTCAGCTTTTTAATGAAACTGTGGCAGGGAACACTATGTTAATGTTTCAATTAAGGATTCCAGCTTTAAACACCTTTAATAGAGTAATAGTGTTATTATGGTGCAATCCTAGTGAGTGAATTACTTTTTTACAATTAATGTCAAGCGAAACTTCTGAAGTTGAGAATCACATTCTTAGTATTGCAAACAAAAATAATGATATTGAAAACAAAACATAAAATAAAGATATTGATAGCAAAACAAAATATGCTAGTGCAAATGTATTGTAAATGGATGCAATATTATATAATTTTCAGTGATTCCCTCTTTCCTGCAATTTTCCCTATCTTTAGTTATGTTAACCTGACCTTTGCTTTCACTGCCTTTTTTCCAGTTGCAAGTTTTGGTACATTTATTCCAGTGACATAGCACCCAGCATCCCACTGCTGATTTGCCTCTGAAGCTAAGCAGGGTTTGTCGCTCGCTGGATGGGAGACCAGATGTTGCTGGAAGTGGTGAAAAAGAAATGTATGACAAAAAAAAATCATAAGTGAAAAACACATGTTCAAAAACCTCATGTTTGACTCATGTGAAAATATAAATAAATAAATAAATATATAAATAGTGTTCAAAAATCACTTGATTTTTTCTTGTGATGTATTTGTAAGGGGCGACCACCCTGCTTTTCTTGCAGAGGCTATGAGGACGTCAGTTGGGACACAAAGTTACCGTGGTGCCTGAAGCCCCCAGCAACCACCCTTGAGTAAATGGCGGACACTGTGACTCAGCATTTCACCCAAAGGCATTACCACAGCAAACCTGAGCTGTGGCAGGTGAGTGCATGTGTCTGGAAAATACATAACGCTGAAGTGAATTGTCCATCCCAGTTTAATTAGAGGATTTGGTTTTAATGGGACCCCCCAAAATATCAAATAGTATGCACAAGTATTGCTGGCAATTTCATAACTCTACTCTAAGGCGATTGGAGCGCATTGGAACAGACACCAGCTTCGTGCTAGGAATGAAGTGTGAAAACCTATAACATTGTGAGTGTTTTGGACTAGCCTTATTTCATGATGTCTCAATACTGGATGTAAAAACCACAGTCTAGTAATAACTCAAACAGATTTTTCTAGATTTTAGCTAGATTGTCACATTTAAAACATACATGTACACCTCTTTCTTTGTTCTAAAATTGTTTCATTTTTTTTCACAGCACCAGTCCCTGTCCAAACATCAGGCCAAATTCCATTAAGCAGTTCTAGCCTATTCTTGCCAACTCTTTGTAATTCTTAGTTATTTTAATCATTTTCACACCAATTCGTTTCTTTGTAGGCTCATGTGTAGGCTAAATCAGTGCCTCTATGGAATAATAGAATGTCTCTCTTAGTGTGACTGGACTTGCTTTTGTGTGTGTCCTCTTTACTTCATTGCAGTGGTGAGGCGGGTTCCGAGATCATGTACAACATAGATAAGACAGGACATGACTTCTCCTGACTATGCAGCGGTCCACCTTGCCCCCATACACTCACACAGCACAGTATGTATCTTCATGATGTACCTTCACTGATCATTATACACAACATTTTTGTCCCAGCCGCCCCACCATCCCTTGAGACAATTGAGACATGGATTGTGTATGTGTCCCATTCAGAGGGTGAATGGGCAAGACAAAAGATGTAAGTGCCTTTAAACGGGGTATGGTAGTAGGTGCCATCACACAGGTTTGTGTCAACATGGGTCAGCTTTCGACACCTTGTAGAGGGGGTGCAACTCAGTATTAGGAAGTTGTTCCTAATGTTTGGTATACTCAGTGTATGTGAAACAAGTGTATTCTTTCCCCATTCGCATTGGACAAAGCTTACCACTACAATCCATTAGAGGGCATCCTAAACTAAATAACAATATGTGCCTCAGGCTATGGCTATGTCTGTAAACCCCAAGCCATCCATGGGACTTGCTAGTGATTGCACGGACAATTCCTTGATAACAAAATGAAAATTTTCAGTAGTGTACAACCAGCTTGTGAGGGACCTATGGTACCCTTAATGCACAAAGGAATATTGTGTTTTCCCCTTGAGCTATATCAGTTCAGAACCACAGCAGGTAGCAGAAAAGTATGTTTTTATTTCAATAATAATCCTGCAAAAAATATATACATTTTCTACTTGAAATAAATTAAAAACTGCTGTAGGTTATTCTGACAGGTGCGATTTCAAATTAGTTCCAAATTAGAAACAACAAACTTGAAATGAACAAATGTATTTTTGTTAGTGAACTGTGAAATGATGGCTCAAATAGAGTATACTGCCTTCATTTTAATCTGAAAAAAAAGACACATTACAACCTATGTGTTGTGATAATTCCGTTGTTTGCTCTATAACCTGTTAATTCATATGCCCTGAGACCGTGATATATAGGCCTAAAGACCGAGACAATAAGACACAGTGGCAGAATAAATTCAACCACACCTTTGGTTTATCACAAAACTGGATAGCACCCTCTGTCCAGTGAAGTCCACGAAGCATATTGCATGCACAGTAACAGACAGTTACATGACCTACAGCATGGTCAAGCAAGTTAATGTTTTCCAAAATTTTCGGACCACTAAACAACTATTGATTTAGAACCACAAAAAGTTACCGCAAGTCGCAAAGAAAACAGCAGCTGCCTCCACTATTCCAGCACCATTTCAACTTCAACATTTCAACATCATCAAATCACCTCTGCTTAGTATAATAAAGTGACAACTAAAAGATACCAAAAACAATGTAGTCCAGTCAACGTAAGCTAAATATGATGTGGCTGTCCATGGGTCTGATTTCTGTGTGCGTGTGTGTGTGTGTGTGTGCGTGAGCGTTCGTGCAAGTAGAAAAACATGTTGACTCACCCTACTTGTAGAGAAACGCCAATGCCATCCTCCTCTCTTTCATGTTGACGAAACGGTCTATCACTCTGTCATATAGTACACCGCTTACATTTTTGGTTGTCCTAGGCTACCTGGCTAAAATGCTTGCTCGCTAGCCTAACTTCCATTCATGGGAAATGTTAGCTAGTTAACATTAGCCCTCTACATCTAGCTACATATTGAATTTCCATCCTCTCAGGCCAGGGGCACAACAATGTATTAATTAATGGTTGGATCAGAATCGCCGTTATACTCATAGGCCAGTACGGAGAAATATGTCCAAATCCCTATCTCCATCCATGGCTAATTTAGGAAAGGGCCAATTTTAGCTAGCTAGCCACAGGAGGACAGCAACACGAGATGCAACAATTCAACTTTTTCTGTCACTGACTTATGCTCTCAATGGGATTTGATAGGAGTGACGCCAAATCCAAGCTGGCTTCCATTGACACTTATTTTTGGTGTGCCAGGACCATTCACTAGATGGTATCCAAGATGGCGTAGTAGTGCGGTCGTGTTTGTGTTGTGTCCTGGTGTAAATAGCCTTTTCTTTTTCTTTTTTTTTCTTTAAAAAAAAATATATTTCTCTATCTCACTTTCCATCCTTTAACTAAATATACTTTCCTGCAACCCGCCTCACCCAATGTGGAACGGATTCTATTATTTCTTTATTTTTATCAAGAACTTACGGCTGAAACTAGCCAGCTAGCCAGCTAACTAGCTACTTGCTATTAGCCACCGTTAGCGGTCTTCACCACTGTCCGTGGCCTGCACTACCTACCAGCCAGCTCTAGCCTGGACAATTATCGGCCAGTCTGCACAGCGCGCTATCGACCCAGAGCATATCATATTTTCTGCCTGAATCACTGGACCTTAACACCGGACCATCGCAGCTAGCTAGCTGCAACCGAATGGCTGTTGTTGGCTAATCACCACTTCCCGACGTACCAGTTAGCCTTGAGCTAGCCTCGAGCCAGGCCCATCTCCCGGCTATCTACCTCTCTGTCAACCGGACGGGACCTCCTAGTGTCGACTGGTCTGCCAACGTAATCATCTGATGTGGTTTCAACAGGCTTCCCGTTGCGACGACCACGAAGATCCATCTGCTAGCCCCGGCCCGCTAGCACGCGCAATCAACAGCCGTGCCTCCTGCTCGCCTGTGTTTTAGCAGCCTACGATCTGCTCCCGGACTTACTTAGTGCTGTTCACTGGACCTTATGATCACTCAGCTACACAGCTAATGCCAGCTGGACTGTTCCTTTACACGGTATTCCATCCTGTTTATCTGTTTAGCCTCAGCCCAAACTTTCGTCGCCATTACCAGTTGTTGTCTCAGCCCTCTCGAATAACACCTGTGATTGCGTTATGCCTTTCTCCCATGTCAATATGACTAGCCTATTGCTGTTTGGGTTAGTTCTTATTATACAATTTCACTGTAGAGCCCCAAGTTCAGCTCAACCAGCCTCAGAGAGCTCCTTTGTCCCACCCCACATACACGCGGAGACCGGCTCAATCGGTACCTCCAGTGATGCTATCTCTTTCATAGTTACCCAATGCTTAGGTGTACCTCCACTGTACTCATATCTTTCCATATCCTTGTCTGTACATAATGCCCTGAATCTATTCTACAACGCCCGGAAATCTACCCCTTTTCTCTGTACCCAACGCACTAGAAGACCAGTTCTTAAAGCCTTTAGCCATATCATTATTCTATTCCTCCTCTGTTCCTCTGGTGATGTAGAGGTTAACCCAGGCCCTGTAGCCCCCAGTATCACTCCTACCCCCCGGCGCTATCATTTGTTAACTTCTGTAACCGTAAAAACATTGGTTTCTTGCATGTTAACATCTGAAGCCTCCTCCCCTCCATTGCCAACCCTGATGTTCTAGCAGTGTCTGAATCTTGGCTTAGGAAGGCCACCAAAAATTCCGAAATTTCCATTCCGAACTACAACATTTTCCGTCTAGATAGAACTGCCAAAGGGGGCGGAGTTGCAATCTACTGTAGAGATAGCCTGCAGAGCTCTATCATACTATCCAGGTCTGTGCCCAAAAAGTTTGAGCTTCTACTTCTAAAAATCCACCTTTCCAGAAATGAGTCTCTCACTGTTGCCGCTTGCTACAGACCCCCCTCAGCCCCCAGTTGTGCCCTGGACACCATATGTGAATTGCTTGCCCCCCATCTATCCTCAGAGTTCGTACTGCTTGGTGACCTAAACTGGGATATGCTTAACACCCCGGCCGTCTTACAATCTAAACTAGATGCCCTCAATCTCACACAAATGATCAATGAACCTACCAGGTACAACCCTAAATCCGTAAACATGGCACCCTCATAGATATCATCCTGCCCTAATTGACCCTCTAAATACACATCCGCTGTCTTCAACCAGGATCTCAGCGATCATTGCCTGCGTCCGTAATGGGTCCGCGGTCAAACGACCACCCCTCATCACTGTCAAACGCTCCCTAAAACACTTCAGCAAGCAGGCCTTTCTAATTGACCTGGCCCGGGAATCCTGGATGGATATTGACCTCATTCCATCAGTAGAGGATGCCTGGATGTTCTTCAAAAGTGCTTTCCTCTCCAACACTGTCACCTCCGATAAATCTACGATAATCGAGAAACACTGTCACCCCCCTCCCCCGCTTCTCCTTCATCCAAATTCAGATAGCTGATGTCCTGAAAGCCAAATTAACAAACAGATCACCGACCATTTCGAATCCCACCGTACCTTCTCCGCTATGCAATCTGGTTTCCGAGCTGGTCATGGGTGCACCTCAGCCACGCTCAAGGTCCTAAACGATATAATAACTGCGATCGATAAAAGACAGTACTGTGCAGCCGTCTTCATCGACCTGGCAAAGGCTTTTGACTCTGTCAATCACCGCATTCTTATTGGCAGACTAAATAGCCTTGGTTTCTCAAATGACTGCCTCGCCTGGTTCACCAACTACTTCTCAGATAGAGTTCAATGTGTCAAATCGGAGGGCCTGTTGTCTGGACCTCTGGCAGTCTCTATGGGGGTGCCACAGGGTTCAATTCTCGGGCCGACTCTATTCTCTGTGTATATCAATGATGTCGCTCTTGCTGCTGGTGACTCTCAGATCCACCTCTACGCAGACAACATCATTTTGTATACATCTGGCCCTTCATTGGACACTGTGTTAACAAACCTCCAAACGAGCTTCAATGCCATACAACACTCCTTCCGTGGCCTCCAACTGCTCTTAAACGCTAGTAAAACTAAATGCATGCTCTTCAATCGAACGCTGCTTGCACCCGCCCGCCCGACTAGAATCACTACTCTCGGCGGGTCTGACTTAGAATATGTGGACAACTACAAATATCTAGGTGTCTGGTTAGACCGTAAACTCTCCTTCCAGACTCACATTAAGCATCTCCAATCCAAAGTTAAATCTAGAATCAGCTTCCTATTTCGCAACAAAGCCTCCTTCACTCATGCTGCTAAACATGCCCTCGTAAAACTGACTATCCTACCGATCCTTGACTTCGGCGATGTCATTTACAAAATAGCTTCCAACACTCTACTCAGCAAATTCGATGTAGTCTATCACAGTGCCATCCGTTTTGTCACCAAAGCCCCATATACTACCCACCATTGTGACCTGTACGTTCTCGTTGGCTGGCCCTCACTACATATTCGTTGCCAAACCCACTGACTCCAGGTCATCTATAAATCACTTCTAGGCAAATCCCCGCCTTATCTTAGATCATTGGTCACCATAGCAACACCCACCCGTAGTATGCGTTCCAGCAGGTATATCTCACTTTGGTCATCCCCAAAGCCAACACCTCCTTTGGCCGCCATTCCTTCCAGTTCTCTGCTGCAAATGACTTGAACGAACTGCAAAAATCTCTGAAGCTGGTGACACTTATCTCCCTCACTAACTTTAAGTTGTCAGAGCAGCTTACCGATCACTGCACCCATCTGTAATTAGCCCACCCAACTACCTCATCCCCATATTGTTATTTACATTGTTATTTATTTTGCTCATTTGCACCCCAGTATCTCTATTTGCACATCATCTTCTGCACATCTATCACTCCAGTGTTAATACTAAATTGTAATTATTTTGCACTATGGCCTATTTATTGCCTTACCTCCATAACTTCCTACATTTGCACACACTGTATATAGATTTTCTATTGTGTTATTGACTGTACGTTTAGTTTATTCCATATGTAACTCTGTGCTGTAATTTTATCGCACTGCTTTGCTTTATCTTGGCCAGGTCGCAGTTGTAAATGAGAACTTGTTCTCAACTGGCTTACCTGGTTAAATAAAGGTGAAATAATAAATTAAAAATATATATATCACAGTTGAGCTAACTCAGCTAATTTTTTATACATTTTTTTTGTAAATGGAGGCCAGATGCTCGCTGGCTTCCCTTGCCTTCGATGCTATGGGCAGCAACAATGTCATACTCGTTTGGACCAGACAGCATCAGATAGATAGCCTACAGGTAGGGACACAGAGGGGCGCTGTTTTCTCACTCAGATGCTTTCTCCTGTGAGATACATTCAACCTCTTGCAAATTGAAGGAACATTATGAAACACAGAGAGAGACAAAAGATACATTATTATTATAAATTTTTTTGTTTTGTCAATGTCTTACCTTGGCATCCATGAATACACGCCACTGAATCTAAGCAGCTAGCTGCCAATCGTATCCACATGACTGGATTCTACATTGCTACTTGTTTATCTAATGGAGAATTTGTATTGACTCATGCTTTTCAAGTCCTTTCATATCATTGCAAATAGCACAAAGCAGAGTTTGGTTTTTCAGAATGTTTTAAAAGCTTTCTAAATGTTCTCATGGTGTTTTTATAGCGTTCACAGTAATGTTGCCAGAACACAATCTGGATGTTTTGAGGGCCTAGTTTTTGCAGATTTCTGCTTTTTACTTTCAATTAAGACCTAGACAACCAGGTGAGAGGAGTTCTTGACTAATTAGTGACCTTAATTCATCAATCAAGTACGAGAGACGAGTGAAAACGCGCAGACATTCGGCTCTCCATGGAATTAGTTTGACACGTGGTTTAAGGGATAGTGTGAGATTCTGGGAATTAAGCCATTGTTCTACTTATCCAGAGCATGCTAGCGGTACTTGCGAAACCACCTCCAACTTCCTTCAAACTGCACGCAGAGACATACAAATTGTATCCACAAGTTCATCTGACTCTGGGTATGTAAAAAAACTGCTTAATTGCAAGAATCTTGCACTATCCCTTTAATGTGTCCCCAATACACCCATAGAAACCATTTTTCTTACATTAATGATTGTATGCAGTATAACAATGTAAGACTTATCCCATATTAACCACAATATAATTACTCTGCTATACAACTATTATTACGTTGAAAAGAAAGAAAACTACTTGTAGTTTCAAATTAGTTATTAAAAGTAGTTATGTGGTTACATTTAATTTCACCAAGAAATCTAAATTCCATGTAATAACATGGTTTCTGTGCGACAGGGATTTTCCAATCATGATCATCAGTTATGATAAACGCCCATTCAAAATGTGGGGAATACCTTTAGTTTGTAAATAAACCAAGGTCGGAGTTCAATCTGATCAGCAGTAGATCCACGTTATTGTGCATTTGACATTTAAAGGTAATATACGATTGAGCCAACATGTGCATCGTTTACCATGAATCCGGTCTCCGTAAATGCGGGAACATTGCCTTTAAAAGGTGCATAGCCTACAAAGCGCGATCAGATTGAATCCCGGCCTAAATTTCTATTTCAAGCATACAAAAATGAGGGCAAACTGAAGTCTTATAAATACTGTACCGACATTTCACTGGCCTCTTTACAGAGTGGACAAATTAATGAGTAACTATCTTTCATGTAATGGATTGCAATACATGAGAGTTGGTTGGGGCAACATTTTCTTTTGGGAATTGATCGAATTAGTGTTGCTGTGGTGTTATCTTTTGAATAGGGTAGCAAAGGTAGGGAGAGCTCTATTTTCATGTCATCTGACCATAGCACTGGTTCCAATCCAAGTGCCAATGCCGTTTAGCAAACTCCAGGCGTTTACATTTGTGGGATGACATGAAAATAGAGCTCACCAGTAGTGGGTTTGGCGTCAAAAAGAGGAATCATATGCAGAAAAGAACCCCATACCTACTGTAAAATATGGTGGTGGATCTTTGATGTTATGGGGCTATATTGCTTCCACTGGTGAACTTTACCCATTACCAGGACATTTTAGCCAAACACTTGGTTGTGTCTGCCAGGAGGCTGAAGCTTGGTGCAAGTGGATCTTCCAGCAAGACAATAACCCCATGCACACATCAAAATGAATTAATTGACCACAAAATCTACATTTTGCAATGGCAATTTTGCTCAGTCTCCGGACTTGAACCCTATTGAAAACCTGTTGTTTTTATTGGCAGTCCATAATATACCGAAGGATATCAAGGATCTAGAAAGATTAAGTAGCCTATAAATTCCCATAGATTTCCAAAATAATCTGCTAAATACAATCATTTCTGACAATTCCTGTAACTTTGGTCAATTACCAGGAGTTTTGGAACCTTACAATTGCAAAATTTCCTAAACAAAAGTGGGTTCCTCAAATGCCCATATTAGTCTTTCAGGAAGATTCATAGTCCATTGTTAGTGAAGTAAGGACTTTAACTTCAGATGAACTCCATGTGAAGTTTTGCTTCCCATGTTTCTGTTAGATCTACATGTTAATGTTTGTCAGCATTTGTGTCGCTTTTGGAAATACGGTTGGTGGCTAGCACATGACAGTGTTACCTAAAAGACTAACAGTGACTGTTGTGACACAGGAAAAACAATGGTTGACATTGGCACAGAGGGAGCAGAACCACACCACGAAAAGAAGGAAGTCTGGGAGAAGAATCAGGAAGAAAGAACCATTCATCATACTGCCAAACGCATCCAAGTCTTTTAAACGTTTAAGCGTTTTTGATACTTATACATACTTTAAAACGTATTTCATACTGACCAAAAACATGTATGCACTGCTACTTCTTTGTATGTGGAAGTCAATATGAAACTCAGGTAGACAAGCTTAAACTGTACTCAAATGACAAAAGAAGAAGACCTGAACATAAATAATGATTAGCATTGGAATCTATGTAGCAGTATCAAATGGAACATGTATTGCACACTATAGGCTACAATTACAAATAAGCAGAGGAAAACCATCCCCCAAAGTCAGGGAGTCTTGTGTGTGTTGTCGAGGATGTAAAAACCTGTTTCCTAGTTGGGCACCAGTTGAGCGAATTTTACCGGCTTTTGGAGCACCTCTCTCCAGATGGTTGAGTCCAGAGCAGCTCGTGGTAATGGTGGTTTTTCACAACCCAGATCCATTTTCCTGGTGCCCAACACCCTGCGAGATCTGTTTCCTCTACTGATTAAGCTGGCCTCCCATCTTTTTCCCACAAAAAGTTCAACGCCAACATTCAGAGGCCTCTGGACTCTGGCCTATACTGTTGTTCTGATGTGCTTTTTCCCTCCAATTATTGTTACAGTTTTGCTCAATTGCATACAAGTGAACAATGTTGTCGATTTTCAAAAGAGTGTATTCAAAACACAGAACTGTGTGGCTTTTTGCAAAACAGTAAATGCATTTTCAAAATGTACAGTAGTTGCCTTCACAAAACATAAATGCATTCATGAAAACTATATGATAAAGCGTAAAGAGTAGAACCAACTCACCTGCTTTTACACTATGATTTGACTATTGGATGTTCAATGTTTCTTTAGAAAAAAATCTTTGTAAAAGGAATAGTTTTACATTTACATTACATTTACGTCATTTAGCAGACGCTCTTATCCAGAGCGACTTACAAATTGTTTTACCACATTAAAGTTCAGTTCACGTCACAGGGTTGACCTTAAACCTGAGACTTCAAAGTCCAATGTTTGTGAAGTGAGGACTGTAACTTTAGATGAACTCCGTGTGAAGTTTTGCTTCCCATTCATCATAACAATTGATTATCTCTTTAATTGTGCAACGTTTTATTTTGTATGGTCAGACAGAGTTATAGTCACAGTTAATGGAGTATGTGTTAGCATTCTGCTGTTAATATTACTTATGCTTTAAAACTAACTGCCTCAGTGTTGATGTGTTTCACAGGACCACTCAGGATCTACGGAATCCTCCCGCTCATGCTCGCACTGCACCCCTGTCCAGAATGGTGCCTTCACGAAACCCATTTCTGCACCCCAAGCAAGCAGTGTTTCCTATCTCTTCAAGAACACATGATAAATATTAAACAAAGCATGAGAAAGTTTGGAAGGTATCAGCATCTCTTTTATGCCATCCAATCTGTATGTGTGAATAGATGTATAATGATGTGATGTCAATGACTGATTCTGGCTGAGTTGGAGAATAATGAGAGGCCTCATTAGCATAATATCCCTGATTTAGATGAGTGGTTTTGTGAGTTCAGGGCTGTGAGCTTTTTGCTATCATTGTCCTCTTAAACTCCTGTGTGTGTGTGTGTGTGTGTGTGTGTGTGTGTGTGTGTGTGTGTGTGTGTGTGTGTGTGTGTGTGTGTGTGTGTGTGTGTGTGTGTGTGTGTGTGTGTGTGTGTGTGTGTGTGTGTGTGTGTGTGTGTGTGTGTGTGCATGCGTGTGTCTGTCTGTAAAATAAGAGCGAGGGAGAGAGAATTAGGAATATCTTTTTTTGCAATATCCTTATTTACATTTAAGTAATTTAGCAGACGCTCTTATCCAGAGCGACTTACAGTTAGTGAGTACATACATTATTATTTAATTTTTTTCATACTGGCCCCCCGTGGGAATCAAACCCACAACCCTGGCGTTGCAAACGCCATGCTCTACCAACTGAGCTACATCCCTGCCAGCCATTCCCTCACCTACCCTGGGCCAATTGTGCACCGCCCCATGGGTCTCCCGGTCGCGGCCGGCTACAACAGAGCCTGGATTCGAACCAGCATCTCTAGTAGCACAGCTAGCACTGCAATGCAGTGCCTTAGACAACTGCGCCACTCCAGAGAATACAGTCACACAGCCACTCAAAATAGGAAAACAGTTCAAGTTTTTCATGTTTTAATGTCACGTTGTCACGGACGTTGAAGGACAGGTCAGACCAAGGCGCAGCGTGAAATGCATACATGTTTATTATCAAAATAAACACACGAACAAAAACAACGCAACGGAAGTCCTCAGGCTAAACACAATACAAGCCTCTACACGGAACAAGATCCCACCACTAAGGATTGCAAACAGGCTACTTAAGTATGATCCCCAATCAGAGACAACGAGTGACAGCTGCCTCTGATTGGGAATCACACCCGGCCAATCATAGAACCACAATAACTAGAATGTGAACATAGAAATAATAACATAGATCTCCACACCCTGACTCAACATACAAGAGTCCCATAAGTCAGGGTGTGACACACGTGCACAAGTACAGTGAAATGCATTTCTTGCAAGTTCTTAACTCAACAATGCAGTAATCAATATAAATGTAGTATTAAAAATAACATAAGGTAGAACAAAAACACACGAGAAATACAAATAAGAAATAAGAAGATCACGAAAAAGTAAGAAGCTATATACAGGATCAGTTCCAATAACATATTTACAATGTGCAGAGAAACTGTAGATATCAGTGGAGGCACCTCAGAGGAGGAAGGGGAGGACCATTCTCCTCAGTGAATTTCATAAAAACAAAAATAGTGATATATTAAAAAAGTTTAAATTAAATATATTTACGTCACCAAATAATTGATTAAAACACACTGTTTTGCAATAAAAGTCTACAGTTGCCTCAGCAGCACTCTGTAGGGTAGCACCATGGTGTAGCCGGAGGACAGTTAGCTTCTGTCTTCCTCTGGGTACATTGACTTCAACACAAAACCTTGGAGGCTCATGGTTCTCACCCCCTTCCATAGACTTACACAGTAATTATGACAACTTCCGGAGGACATCCTCCAACCTATCAGAGCTCTTGCAGCATGAACTGACATGTTGAGAGAGAGAGAGAGAGATAGAGATAGCTATATTTCGTAGTATATATTTTTTCATTTTCACTTACTTATCTAGCATAGAATGCAGCTACGTGTGATCGGGGGTGTATTCAATGCGCCGATTCTGTTTGAAAAACATTTCTTAAACGGAAGCAAACGGAACGATACGGGGATAAACATATCTGAATTTGTCCAATAGAAACTCTCGTTTGCAACTGCTTGACTAATGATTACACTCTAGATCAGCTAGATGCAGGCAAGAGTGTGCAAGGCGGTATTGAATGTGTCACTGTCTGTCACCTTGATTACTCAAAATTCTCTTGACCTGTGCACCTACGTTGTAAACTTTCATTCATAGGCTAGGTTGTAGCAACCTCATGATGGGTACAGGGAAAATGGCAGTAGGCTAAACCTATTGATGTTACATTGAGCTGGGTGGATGGAATATGAATGACAGTCATCCAATATGCTGTAATAGAAATAAGGCCATGTTCATAAAAATACAAAAAGATCCTCCCTCATCTTAAATGGAACCCGACCGCCACTGGTAGGTAGATATGTATAGGGGTAAGATGTATGATAAACAGAGCAGCAGCGGCGTAAATGAAGATTGTGTGTGAGTGTGTGTGTGAAGTCAGTATAAATGTGTGTGCATGATATGTATGTGTTTGAGTGTCAGTGTGCGTGAGTGTGTGAGAGTGCTGTGAGAATGAATAAAGACAGTACAAAAATATAAATAAATACAAGGGTCAACTCAGATAGTCCGTATAGCTATTTAGTTAGCTATTTAGCAGTCTTATGGCTTGTGGATAAAAACTGTTCAGGAGCCTGTTGGTGTCAGACTTGATGCACCGGTATCGCTTTCCGTGCGGAAGCAGAGAGAATGGCTTGGGTGGCTGAAGTCTTTAACGATTGTCCGGGCCTTCTTTTCACACCGTCTGATATAGATACAGTATGTAGTGAGAGCACTAACCAAGACTCAGTCCTTTAGGAAGGTTGCAATGAATAATAAATGTGTAGTGTATATCTGTCTGTAGTCATTGTAAATATCCCCATAAGTGATCTATTGTACTGTAGGCATATTATGCAGGCATACCACTTATTCTGTTAAGAGTGATACAAAGATAGGGGTTCTTTTTTAAGTGCATGCTTACATCTGCAGTAAGATGAATAAAAGAGTGCTGGTGCAGGTTCATGTGTTGACAGGAAACTGGGATGTGCTGCTTTCCTGTCTCTTCTCCATTGTCTACTGTATGTTTCTGCGTTGAAAATCGCCTTGCCAGTATTTTGCTTAGTGAGATTGACTCGAATGTGCATGTTGTTAAATCTCCAAAGTAGTAAAAATACTCCAAAGTAGTCTGTTGTACAGGGGTAGAAAACATTGTTGGAAGGGTTTGAAGAAAATCACTGGGAACGCACTCATGTAAAATGATAGAATTCACCATGAAAAACAACACACTTCTACATGTCAAAATGATTTTACTTTGGAAACTCAGTTCCCACATGTTCCGCCTTCCACCCCTGGTTATGCACCATAATAAATCAATATATTTCAATTCCATAATCAAACAGTTCACAAGGATAGTGTTTGATTTAGTTTAGTTTAGGATCCCCATTAGCTGTTGTACATGCAGCAGCTACTCTTCCTGGAGTCCACACAAAACACAAAATACATGACAGAGTAAAGTAGTTATAGACAAGAATAACATAAGAAATATTAGATTAAATAAAACATTTAAATATGATAAGAGATTCATACATTGAGTGTACAAAACATTAGGAACACTTGCTATTTTCATGACATAGACTGACCAGGTGAATCCAGGTGAAAGCTATGTCCCTTATTGATGTCACTTATTACATCCACTTCAATCAGTATAGATGAAGGGGAGGAGACAGGTTAAAGAAGGATTTAAAAGACTTAAGACAATTGAGACATGGATTGTGTATGTATGCCATTCAGAGGGTGAATGGGCAAGACAAAGTATTTAAGTGCCTGTAAACGGGGTATGGTATGCATAGGTAGGCAAAAGAACTTGACCAATATAGTTAGCCACATGTACTGTATTTGTAGGGATGGCTATAAACTCTTCCCAAAATCGTTGATTCATAGCCTGTTGTTACTACAGAGGTTGCATTGTCAAGTCTGACATAGAATGGTAATATCATACCGGACCAACTTCCTCAATGCAATTAATAGTTCCGTTTCCCTTCATCATAGTAACATACAGGCCGTGTCCGAAAGCTGGCTTGCCTACTGCTTACAGTGGGGGAAAAAAGTATTTAGTCAGCCACCAATTGTGCAAGTTCTCCCACTTAAAAAGATGAGAGAGGCCTGTAATTTTCATCATAGGTACACGTCAACTATGACAGACAAATTGAGAAAAGAAAATCCAGAAAATCACATTGTAGGATTTTTAATGAATTTATTTGCAAATTATGGTGGAAAATAAGTATTTGGTCACCTACAAACAAGCAAGATTTCTGTCTCTCACAGACCTGTAACTTCTTCTTTAAGAGGCTCCTCTGTCCTCCACTCGTTACCTGTATTAATGGCACCTGTTTGAACTTGTTATCAGTATAAAAGACACCTGTCCACAACCTCAAACAGTCACACTCCAAACTCCACTATGGCCAAGACCAAAGAGCTGTCAAAGGACACCAGAAACAAAATTGTAGACCTGCACCAGGCTAGGGAAGACTGAATCTGCAATAGGTAAGCAGCTTGGTTTGAAGAAATCAACTGTGGGAGCAATTATTAGGAAATGGAAGACATACAAGACCACTGATAATCTCCCTCGATCTGGGGCTCCACGCAAGATCTCACCCCGTGGGGTCAAAATGATCACAAGAACGGTGAGCAAAATCCCAGAACCACACGGGGGGACCTAGTGAATGACCTGCATAGAGCTGGGACCAAAGTAACAAAGCCTACCATCAGTAACACACTACGCCGCCAGGGACTCAAATCCTGCAGTGCCAGACGTGTCCCCCTGCTTAAGCCAGTACATGTCCCGTCTGAAGTTTGCTAGAGTGCATTTGGATGATCCAGAAGAGGATTGGGAGAATGTCATATGGTCAGATGAAACCAAAATAGAACCTTTTGGTAAAAGCTCAACTCGTCATGTTTGGAGGACAAAGAATGCTGAGTTGCATCCAAAGAACACCATACCTACTGTGAAGCATGGGGGTGGAAACATCATGCTTTGGGGCTGTTTTTCTGCAAAGGGACCAGGACGACTGATCCGTGTAAAGGAAAGAATGAATGGGGCCATGTATTGTGAGATTTTGAGTGAAAACCTCCTTCCATCAGCAAGGGCATTGAAGATGAAACGTGGCTGGGTCTTTCAGCATGACAATGATCCCAAACACACCGCCCGGGCAACGAAGGAGTGGCTTCGTAAGAAGCATTTCAAGGTCCTGGAGTGGCCTAGCCAGTCTCCAGATCTCAACCCCATAGAAAATCTTTGGAGGGAGTTGAAAGTCTGTGTTGTCCAGCGACAGCCCCAAAACATCACTGCTCTAGAGGAGATCTGCAAGGAGGAATGGGCCAAAATACCAGCAACAGTGTGTGAAAACCTTGTGAAGACTTACAGAAAACGTTTGACCTGTGTCATTGCCAACAAAGGGTATATAACAAAGTATTGAGAAACTTTTGTTATTGACCAAATACTTATTTTCCACCATAATTAGCAAAAAATCCTACAATGTGATTTTCTGGATTTTTTTTTCTCATTTTGTCTGTCATAGTTGACGTGTACCTATGATGAAAATTACAGGCCTCTCTCATCTTTTTAAGTGGGAGAACTTGCACAATTGGTGGCTGACTAAATACTTTTTTCCCCCACTGTACTTAAACTGCACACTGTGTACTAATTGTACTACATACTATTTAGCACGTAATGTTTAGTAAAAAGTATGCAGTATGCCACGGCCAAAAATGTTGGTGCGTTCAAGATAACTAGGAATTTGGAAACAAACGAGCTCAGACTGGGAAAAATCTTGACATCGGTGAACTTCAGGTCGGAGAAGTCCAAGCTTTAGGATGATGCCTGAGTTTCTGACTTAAGATTTAAGTGCGTTTCAATGGGGTATGGTAGTAGGTGCCAGGGGCACTGGTTTGAGTGTGTCAAGAACTGCAACGTTGCTGGGTTTTTCACGCTCAACAGTTTCCCATGTGTATCAAGAATGGTCCACCACCCAAATGACATCCAGCCAACTTGACACAACTGTGGGAAGAATTGGAGTCAACATGGGCCAGCATCCCTGTGGAGCGTTTTCGAGTCCGTGCCGGGGGGAGGGGGGTGGGGGGGGTAACTTCAATATTAGGAAGATTCCTAATGTTTGGTATACTCAGTGTATATTGTCAAGACACCAAGACACAACAACAAAAAATGTCTTACTCACTATTCATATAAACATATTCATACAGTATTAGATGTTTAGAAAGAGGAGAGGTGCTGTGATACAATATATTTTTTGTCTGTTTTTTTTAAGATAAACTTCCTTTTTGCCTGAGTAACCTCTGGTGGCCGAGCAATCCATGATGTCATGGCTCTATACATTACTGAGCAACACATTTAATCAGTTTTGGGTTTGGGTACCGTGACGAAACCCATAGTGACATCTCTAGTGGGGTATGTCTGTTTGAAGTGTATGCTAATAGATTATGGTGGTTAGGAATTTTCTAAAAAATATTACAGGGGAAGTAATGAATTTCTCCTCAACCCTCAACCAAGAAAGACTTTCATTCTTACTGAGATAGTTTATTTCAGTGTTTCTCAACCCTGGTCCTTGAGTACTCCCAACAGTACACAGTTTTGTTGTAGCCCTTGACAAACACCCCTCATTCAACTCATTGAGGGCTTGATGATTAGTTGACATGTTGAATCAGTTGTGCTTGTCCAGGGTTACAATAAAAATCTGTACTGTTGGGGGTACTCGAGGACCAGGGTTCGGAAACACTGGTCTGTATCATACTCACACTGAGGTAGACTATGTATCTCAGTGTGAAGACTGGTGGGGCTTTAACCGCTTGACCAGCCTCAAACACCTTTTTTTCTGTACAGACTTTTCATTCAACGTTCCCCATTCACCCTCATGGATACTTGTTACTGAGACAGTAATCTTGGTTAACCCAGAACTAAAATCTTGCGGAATTTGGTCAGATGGTAGATTAAGGTACCTTAATCTACCATTAGTCTTCCTCTCTGCAGTCTTCTGTGCTTGATATCAGTTAATAGCTGTGCCACTCTGGGTGTGGACCTCTCTGCTGGACATTCAGTAATTGGCATGTGCTAACCACCGTTCATCTGCAGGGTTCTGCTCTGTTCCTGTCTTTGACTGAGGGAACCAGTCTCTGACTAGCCTGGTCACACATCTGTTTGTCTGGTCACAAACAGACCTGGGACCAGGCGTCTTTGACTAATCAACATAGCTCAATGTCACAAGTATCAGTCTGTCTTACTTGTATTTGATAGAACTGCTTGACAATCACAATTTCACACCTAGAAATGTAAAGTTTTTAGATTAAAAGTCTAAATTAGTTTAGACTCTGTTTTCATCCCCAGTTTTTTACTGTGCAGTTTGTTACCAATCGCCAGAGTAGCAGTTTAGCAGCAGACAATACAACTTTCCTAACGCTTCATATACCCAGGCATGCTTGAGAGGCTGTGCACATTGTTTACTGAGATAAGAAATGACCCCAAAAATGGGTAAAATAAAATGTTATTATCATCATACCTCTTCATTGCCAAGGAGCGTATTGATATTTGTGCTTTAGCTATAAAAACACCCTTCCTTTCCCACAAGGTCGCCAATGGACTGAATCTCATTATTGGTCCCCTTTTCAAAACAGGGTTACAAACACAATGACTGAATCACCCACTATCCTTCAGGATCTCCTCAATGCCTGCCTAGCCAGGAGATTCATTTCTCTCCCTCATGTTAATTTTCTGTCTTCTCCATACAGAGGCTAAATGTCAAGCATGCCTGACTCCTTCTAGTGACACATCCATTCCAGCAGATAATTACCATAAGGAAAGTGATGCTTTAGTGTGCAGAGGGGAATTTAATTGATTTTCACTTTCCAATTGACTTTTTAGATACATTTGACTATTTAATGTGATTACTGGTCTTGAACGTATTTGACTTATTAAGGTGTTGAAACCAATTAAGGGCTACAGCTGTTTGTGCTTCCAGATTCTAAGCTGTGAATACTGATTAAAGATCCATGAAATAAGAAACAGGCTGAATCTTTTGTTCATTAGTCTATTGGCTACATAGTGATGCTGTTATTATGAGGCAATCCAGGTAACGATATTTAATTACAGCAAAATGCTTTACAAAATGTTGAAGAACCTAAAGCAGTGTAGGATTGTGTTTGGTGTATGTTGTCTGGTCTATATGATGATCATGTATGTTAATGAAAGCCACTGTGTGAAATAAAACATTGCTATAAATCAGGGGTTTCTGAGCAAAAAACTAATATATATGTATTTTTTTTTTTACATCGTTGTACATAAAAGACTGTAAAAACACCAACAAATCAGCTCCAAGTGATTTTAATTTGTAAATCTGTTCCAAAGTATTCCTATAAATAATAGAAAGATATGGTATATCTGATCATATACAGATGCAAGAAAGGTTTGAAATTATCATGTTTTAGTAAAATATTATATCTGTTTGGGCTTCTTGCGGTCAATTTGTAGTCTAAACATTTTTTGTAATTATGTTCCAGGCCCCTGACCATCAGCGCAAGAAAAAATCATATGGTGTACGACATTTTTAACTGACTGAAAAGGGCTTTTATCCAGTTGGGATCAATATATTTAAAAAAAGACCCATGATTATTAAAAGTCTTACAATGCATTATAACCCCATAATAATGCATTATACCTGTTGGTTTTATTAATGTTACTGAAAGTTTCAAAATAATGGTGCTAAAATAAAACTGTGCCACCTGCAAACATTGTGAGAGAAACATAAGTACTGTTGGATTCAACCTCTCTTTAAACTAGACTGTGTCCTTGTGTCCTGGTGTAGCCCCACACATGTTGAGTGAGAAGATCTGCTGTGTCACTGGGATAGGGTGGTATCTCTACGGCTGGGAAGACCATGCTCCTCTGCTGGTCATGATTGGAGCGTGCGTTGTGCTGAGTCACGCCTCTTGCTCCAGGATTCCCTCTGTCTGGCCTCAGGTCAGGAGTTGGGCTACGGGGGCCCTTAACACCCTAACGCCGCCATGACACAACTATTTATATTGGCTTCCCACTCACAGTAAGTTCCTTAATTCACATGTACTGAAGCTAAAGGTACTTCACCTTTATAGAGGCTGGATCAAGATAACTCTTTGGAGACTGTTGTAATCCGTACTGCCATGTGGAAACAACAGACCAAAAACACACTCCTGAGAAAAGTTCCTCTTTTGCACCATGACCAGACCAACTGCCTGTGAATGTTGTGCTACTTTGCAGATAAGGGCTGCCTTCCACTGTAGGTGACTCAGCTATCCAGAACACGCTGCATCTCCACAGATAATACCGCTCAGAAAGGTTCGAGAATAATGGGATAATGGGGAACAACTGTCACTTTTCTCATAGCATACATGCAGCAAAGATTCACTGTACCCAAAACTGAATTTAAGGTATTATAATGACAAAACATGGCAGAGAAATGTGCCCACTTGTTTGAGTAAAATAAGAGGTATATTACTCATTATTCATTGACAATTTCTATTAATATTAATCCACAAATTATTTTGCTTTGAATAATTTGAGGCAATATCCTATTTGTGCATGCAATACTGTAACAGACCAATGTTCTGAACATGTTCATTTTTTAAATATGCATTGGACAAACTACTATGAATTCTGAGAAAAATAAGAAAAGTTAATGGGCCCTAAACTATGTTGGCTGAAATGTTTATACTATGTTGTCAGAACTTCAATGCACTAGACAACAAAAAATGCAATGATATAGCAGTGACATGAGTAAAAATGTGGGGGGTTTGGTGAAGAGAAAGCAGTACTTCAAGAATCCATTCACCCTTGTGCACAGTCTGCCTATGGAGGGACATTACATTTTCATTTACATTTTAGTCATTTAGCAGACGCTCTTATCCAGAGCGACTTACAGTTAGTGAGTGCATCCATTATTTTTTTTTGTATATACATATATTTTTCATACTAACCGCAATAATATTTAATTGAATCCTCACATCCTCCCTCCTTCTCAAAGCACATTGGAGTAGATCTTAGGTTCCTCTCCTCTGATCTTCTCCTCCAATGCATTTTGAGAAGGAGGCAAGTAGAGAATGCAAGGAATCAAGGAAATACAATTGACATACACACCAGGAATTGGACTACTGTGAGGTCATCCTAGAGAACGAGGCTGGCCGACTATCCGTCCTGCTGCTGGATGAAGGGGTTTGGGGATGGCTTCCATGCCGTCCTGAGGACAGATGAGCACCACGGACGTCCCTCTACAAACCACCAGGCCCAGCTGCCGCGTGTCCTCGGTCAGCTTGAACTGGTCGTCAGGATCCCGCAAGTACTCGATGGTGCTATCCAATACCAGGTTCAACAGGGGGTCAAACCCCTTCAGAACTCCACTGGCCTCTCGTCCTCCCTGAAACTTCACACAGATTTGTTTATCAATGTACTTTGACAGGTCAAAGATACTCTCTTTCTTCTTCTCTCCTTCATTGTTTCTGTCCTGGTTTCTGTCTGCCATTTTTAACCTGTTCCAGCCACGCCTTTTGAACTCTGCTGAGGTATTCCTAAACAAGGATGCAGCTGATTTACAGGTGATACAAAATCAGCACATAGACAGTACCAAAGACACAGGATCATTGAGTCAATGGGATACTTGTCTTTAAGAGTCTGTTTAAATTGTAATTAGGTGTTTTCACACTTGTTACTTTTCTTTTCATTATTCCAATGGCAGTGCTGCTTGGAATAAATCATGTCAAATGACACTTCTAGACCAGATCATTATCCTCAAAGTCATCACCTGATCTAGGCAGATCTCCTTTTCTCTCTTTCAGGCAAACTACTGCCACCTCAAAGCTATCTGTCCTACTGCAAATATGTGAACAATGTGAAAACTTGGGTGATATCCTTTTTAGGCACACAGGCCTATATGTCTATTAGCCTACATTCCCGACATGTCATTAAATTATTCATTATTGAAATAATGAAATAGGTGTTCAAATAGTATAAAAGAATAGGGAAGTATATGAGACTTTATGAATTTGTTGATACATAAGCAAAAGGAAGGATGCAACTTTCTACAATGATTGTTGGTTGTTATCAATGTAAACTGTCACAATATTTGTTCAAATATAATCTGAAACCAACACAGTTTGTTATTTTAATTGCACTGTGACTATTACAGCATGCCAGAACAGGTGACTGAAGGGGAGCTGCCCATGCAAGTGAGGAGTCCCCATCCTTTTCTACGAAATAAATAAATAAACAATGAATCGTCCAGTCTCCTGTGCGCCCAGCCTGGTGCGCCTCATCCCATCTCATGCATGGCTGCCAGTAATGGTCTACTGGGTGTCAGCTTTTATTGGCACGATACAAAGCAAGTGCCAAGGACTGTTGCACCGACTCCCCGAGCAGACTCGGCCTCTGGATAAAAGCAAGCAAAATGCCTCAGTCGAGCACAGAAATATAGAAATGTTAAGCTGGAAAGAGGAAGTACAGTGGAGAGGGGAGGGACCGAGGGCAGAGTTCCATGGGGCTGCCGCGGCACTTCGAACTTCTGCACATGGAGCGGGGGAGAGTTGGAAGAACTTCATATTGCAAACTCAAGGAATAGCAGGTATAGTAACTTTCACGATGCTTGTTAACTTAAAACTAATTTAAAGTGTTTATTCGTATTTCTAAATAGTAAGAAATGAAAGATCGTTACTCTTTTAAAATGAACTACCTAACAGATTGGAAAACATTGTCCTGAAGTCTGGTGCAGGTGCGTGAGCGTCTGAAATCCTGTGACGCGGGTATTTTTATAGTGGTGCATGTAACGGATTTGACTAATCAAGGAAAATGTTAATGTTTCATGAATGTTATACAATTTTTATGTGCCTTATAATTAATATCGAATGTATTTTCTTTTCTAAAATAATGGAATAATGGAATATTTTCCTCCTTTCCCAAACTCATTTTTAGGAGATTACAGGAATTGCTCACAATTATCTGAACCATATCGAAACAGTAGGCTATATGTCTTGTCATTGACAATTAAGCCTATTAGAATTAGGCTAAACATAAAAACAAAAACAGACATTTCCTTGGTTTCAAAGTTTTCCATAGACTGGTTTCACTTTTCGTGCCAGATTGCCACCTGTTGCAACTGTGCGCATCCAGAAGTCTACAAACCATTTTAATTCATGTCATTCAAGCTGGAGTTCTTATTTCAGAAGTCCACTTTCCATTATTACAAATGAAACCAAGTAAATTGAAATAACACGTATAAACTTGATCTAAACAGTCCTCAATAAAAGCGCAATAATTAGCTTTAGCCTAGGCTATAACTACGTTTCCCACAGTATGAAAAACGTAATCTGTTTCTCTGCCCTTTTCAAAGTTACATGAAAAAGACACACACACTTCAAAATCCCTTTTCAAAATGCCCAAGACGGTCTCAATTATTGGTTGGTCTGATCCGAACCTGACATGTGTGTTGATAGTATTGGTGGGCAGGGCTCAAGTATAGCCTACTGTTAACATGTTGTGAAACTGACATTCAACAAGAACACCATAGAAGATTCATTTTGAGAGAAATAATGTTCCTCACACCTTTGTGCGCTGGGACAACATTTTACAAGCTTCAACACGGAGGCTATTTTATTCTTGTAATGAGGAACTATAACCATAAACAATGAAAAATCCTACTCAAGTAGGCTAATTAATTTGGTTAATATGGAGTAATAAGGTATATCATATTTTCATTACTGCATTGTCTAGATTGTCCTCACAAAACTTCAAAAGCAATGTTGATCTTGTTTTAACTTGATTTAATTTGCTGTTGACAATATTATTTCCATTTTGTTGACAGTGCAAACTGCCCTACAAAGGCAAAACGCAGTAACTACGTACTTTTTTTACCGCAAAATCTGACTTCAAATTATTTTTTTGTCTAGACAGACAGCAATTTCTGATACTCCATGATATATTCTAATCATCTGGCTTGTTCTTGTGTCAGGAAACTATATACCACATTAATCAGATAACATACCTGGCCATTAGAACAGATCAAAGATTTTTGACTAAATTCGTAGTTACTGTGTTTTGCCTTTATAAGGCAGCATAGCCGTCCTCCTCATTCTGTATTAACATTAAACAAGATTAGGCTTCTCACTTTTTTAGGGCAGCCAAACACTTGCATTTCAATTTGATAGCAGGCCTAAGGTATATTTTTCTCATTTCAAGCAAACCACTGCCACCTCAAAGGTTTCTGTCCTACTGAAAAGATGAGATAATAATGTGAAAACTTGGGTGATAGCATTATTAGGCAGGAATGTGCTGCATTTTTTTTTCATGAAAAGTTTATATTGAAAACGAATCCAAAATTAAAAACACAGCAGCCTGTACAAATGTACTCACCCTCAAGAAAAAAAATATGATATATTTAAATGACTATTAGTAAACGAAGCAATGAATTGCACCCCACCCCATAGCACAATTACATTTGATTTATCTGCTTCTTCTGATTGAGGAGGGTTGAAATGCTGCAAATACGTGTTTGTGGATTCATCAGCTTCCTTATTGTTAGCATACTGAGGAAGGGGACAGAGAAAGAAAGGCTGTTATTAAAATGATTCTCACTGAATACCAGTGTAATGAAGTGTGTCAAATGCAAATGAAGACCATAAGGAAACTCCTTTCAATGCTCCTATACTGTAGCCCCTCTAACCCACAATAGGTGCTAAAACATTAGCTCAGTAAGATTATCATCTTTCAATTTATGACTGCACATTTCATTAATTGCTAATGAGTATTCTCTCTATAATTTTCAGATGATAAAAAATGAAAAAGATGACTGTTTTGACTGTTCATTATATTACGTGGTGTAATGTAGTAGGGCATGGTTCCCCAAATGGTGGTTTGGGACCCACAGGTGGGTCGCTGCTAAGGCATGAGTGAGTTGTGGCACAAATATTGTTTTGTTTAACACTGGAATGGATGAGGTGGGTCTCAATACACAAAAAGTAGTATTATTTTTTACATCTCACTATCAAAATATATTATATTTTGTATGCCATGTCAAAAGGAATTTTCTGGAGAAACAAATTAGGACTTTCAAGTACAGTCTTGAATCACTCTTCTCACAGAAGCAGCATATACTTATAATAGTTTGAGAACAAAAACATTTCAATAATAATACCTGATATGATATCATTCTTGTTTGACTTTTCTTTAAAAAAGTTATTAAAAACTTAGCCTAATGTTCTATATCACCCCTCAGATTGTATAGATTTTCATACGACTGATTTATCCATTCATATAGGCCCCATATTATTTGCACATGTTTTATGTTGATATTCCTGACATTTAAGGATAAATATGTGTTGCCAAATGATAGTTTACATTATAAAATCCTGTCTGTCAGTTTTTACTTCCTCCCAGTATCCAGTGTGCTGGTGTTGTACACTTTGGCTGTTTAACGGTTTGACTGTTTCAGTCTCCACCCTGCTCCCTGTCGTGTGTTCGCACCCTGCTCTGCACAGCCCCTCCGCCCCACCTGCCATCCACCCCACACACACACACACACACACACACACACACACACACACACACACACACACACACACACACACACACACACACACACACACACACACACACACACACACACACACACACACACACACACACACACACACACACATGCACACACACACACACACACACACACACACACACACACACACACACACACACACACACACACACACACACACACACACACACACACACACACACACACACACACTCCCTTTAGTTTAGTTAGGACTGGGGGCGTTGTGAACCCACAGCCCTCTTCCTGTCACTCTACCCCTTACTGAGCGCACTCAGACCCACTGCCATGACTCTTCCTGCCCTTTGTGAGGCACTTTCAGAAAGCGGCTGTTGCCCTTAGTGCCTTGTTTTGTCATATTTGACCAAAGTGGTGTCATTCTGAAATATTGTCTGAATGAAACCATCCACAAAACACAAAATATATTGAGAATAGTCAACAAGAAATAAACTACAACATGACATAGCATTAAGATATCCAACTAATTGGGTTTTGTCACAAACGCATGTGGCTTAAAATGAACCAGGAAACAAAACTATGATAAAAAAACAAAAAAACAAATGTAAGATTGCATCAGGTAGTTAGTAACTAAAAGTAATAACAATGTTACTTCGGGTGAATATACAACTTCCTGAATGCCTACACAACTGTATTGTGGTGGAACATGGGAATGCATTTCTCACTTCTGTCAAAGTCCCCCACCAACATGATCAGTATTTCCCTTCGCACCATCCGCCCAGAAAAAAGGGCACATGTGAATACCCCCCCGACCTCCAAACTCCAGATGCTAAAGAATGATGTCGCAGGCAGGGCCTCCTAGTCCTGTATCGACACACTAGCATGCAACACCCACTGTGCTCGCAGCGCCGCATCTTCTGCACTTGGGTCCTGGGTGTTCGTGGGTTGTTGAGTCTCTGACTTGACTCGCCTGTCCGCTGAACATTGTGTGTTGCGACAGCAGCGGGGGCTGCTTGGTGGCTTCCCACTATTTGTTCCAAATGTGTGGAGCCATCTGTCAGTAAAACAGGAAGGCCTAGGTTCCCCTTCTCCCTCGGGCTCGCTTCGCTATTTTAGGGAGCTTCACTTCTCCCTGTGTGGCTGGCTGGGCTGGGAAAGCGGCTCCACCAAGGGCCTTCTTGAAGTGGCGGAGCTGAGGCTGAGGCTGTTGTGCCCATCTGCTGCAGGCTTGAGGGGGATGCATTATTAATGGGGCCACGCACACTGGTGACTCCTCAGATATGCAGCAGGCCCTGGCCAGGGGATGTGCTCTTCTTCACTAAATTGCCTCCTCTTGTGCGAGAGAAACTTACTTCGGTGCCCCTTGGCCTTCTCCTTCCTCTATCTATCTCTCTGTCGCTGGTTCTCTCTCTTTACTTTCGCTCTCTGACACACTCCCTGTCTGTCTTGGTTCCCTCCCCTCCCTATCTCTGTATCTCCCCCTCTCTCTCTATCACTCTCTCTGGGTCCCTCTCTTTATTATCTTTCTCTCTCTCCTCTCTCTTTGTTTCTGATTGTGGTGCCTCTCGCACACGTCTGTGCTCGGGTAGTGGCGCGCTCAGCGATGCATGCTCAGTAAATTAGAGTGAACATGAGCGCAGATCAGCTGGGCACGGCAAACAGCCATATCCTCAGTGACCTAGGGCCACTTAATTTTCGGCTTAATTTTGCGGCAGTCAGTTTGCATTTTTGGATGATTAGGTTGCAGGAAATTAACAATAAATAACAAATGTGGTCTGAAAGCCCCTTCCCAGCACCCCTCATCACCATAGCCCATCACGCAGGGCCAAGCCACTCTCCCAGCCCGTCCTCTCTGTCAGACATGTAATGAAAATGTCTGTAATTCTTTGTAATGTAATGTGGGGGACAGTGGTGTGTCTTTCGGTGTGACAAAAGGGACATTGCCGGCGTGACAGAGGTGTACACAGCGAGGTCATGCCTTTAGTCAGTTGTGGCTTTTTATAATGTTGTGTTTTTTCAGCCCTGCTGTGCCGTTGATCAAATTTAAACACATCTACATCTCCGTCTCTCTCTATCCCATTAGAGTACCTGCACCGAATGGAGACGGAGGAGGCTCAGGAGATGTCTCAGATGCCAGGTAAGAGCCTCTGTTTTCAGACCTCAGAGTGTGAGTTGCACAGAGCCCAAGCTGACTGGCACAGTCACAGCACATATGATGGATTATAGATGATTATGGTTCTATCATATGAGCAATAATGAACCATGTTCTGGTGACTAATGGGTGTTTGCTGGTGCTTACCCATGCAGGCAGGGACAGCCCCCCTCCCAATGATGTGTCTGAGGACAACGACGAGGCCATGCCCGTCCCAGAGGACCTGTCTGCCAGCTCCAATCTGCAACACAACAACAGGGGTGACAAAGGAGGCATGGGTGAGTGACAGCTCATATAAGTCTGTGCCACATGTTTCAATGTACCACTCCCACATCAGTGGGCCTATAACCAGTTATAACACCCAGACCAGTATAGCCATCAAACTTTCACCTGTGTGCCCCAAAACAGTTTCCAGAGCACCTTCAGAAATATGTATACCCTCACAAGGACAAAAGTAGTAGTATTGTTCATACTACTCATAATGAAAAGAATGATGATTTAAAAACAGCAGTTATCATAATATATTAATACATGTCATATGATGAATACATTTATAATAATACATTCTTGTTACACCTGCCTGCACTAGATAGAACAGCAACATTTCCACCCCCTTATTTTTTTAAACATTAAAATAAACCAAAATTACATATCATAAAAACAAATGTGTCAGTAACTTAACTATTTTGTGTTAGTAAAATAGCAAGTTTGTAACGGCATCCCAACCAGTAGTTACCACATCAAAAAAATCCCTTAAATCCACTTATTACTTGCAATCTAGCGCTTAATCAATCTTAGTTCTTTTGAACATGTAATCTTGATGCATTTAGGTCATTGGCAGGAAAGGTTGGACATTTCTCTGATCCATCACATGATGTGCAAAACCTTAAGGAATGGCTAATGTGGCCTTGATATGTGGATGTAACTAAATGAAGCCAGGGAATACCATTAGCTGATGTACAAGTTCATTGAAACTCGGGACATGACTGGGATGTCAGGGGACACCAGGCAGCATTTACCAGATGAAGTTTTGGAATTCAAATGTTTGCTTCATGAGAACATCTGTGAACCCCTCCCCCCTAGTGCTGCACTACCTGTGTGCAAGGTTAGCCATATCATATTGTATACGTAAAAATACAGTAGCTCATGCAACCAATATCTATGGTAGGTTTATGGGATGTGTTAGTGATCCATTGTGATAACTACAATACACAATAAGTGTTACTATAATTTTGGGTGTAAAACTGGATTGTCCTTCCATATTAGCTCCAGATAGCTGTGTGGTGTAGTTTACCCTTGTACTTCGAGGCAGCATTTAGTCAGAAACAACATGTCAGAGCAAGAGTTTCCTAAGAAGAACTTGCCATCAGGCAGTTTCAACACTCCAGGAGATAAAGTTTTCAGGAGCAGAGTCAAGCTCGGAGATCAGCATTGCACATCACCAGTGCATCGCACCACCACACAGCCAGCCACCTGCAAACACACTGACGCTTTCACTTCAACTGTCAAGCTTTTAACTCAGCAGCACACATAAGGAACTCCAACCCTCGCCAGCATGCCATAGTTTACGACAAGGATACCCATTGTCATGTACCAGGAATTTATTGTAACTGCCCTACTAACCATGAAGTACACATTTATCTTGATCAAAAGTCACTCAGTCAATGTGAAAACGTCTATCAGCATTGAAGAGAAATCATCATAAGATATTTTGAGGCTTTCACCTCCAGCAGCTGCAGTTCTAAGGTTTATCCATGAGCCGCCAATTGATTGACTTTCTGAAGCATTACATGGGCTGACCTATACTTATTTTGTTTATCATAAATGCTCATTTTTTGGGCTTTGTGCAAGTTTGCAGTTGAGCTAGAGCTGGAAGAGGAGGCCATAGGAAACACAGGCATATGCTGCTGTGGTTCAGTCCAGTCAGGCATGTCTTTCTCCATATGACTGTCTTTGTGGCTGAGCGTATGATTAGTCATTTCACTTGCCGGATTTACAGACATTATTCCATAGTACTTTCAACATGTTTTTGTAAATTCACATACAATGAGAGCAGAGCATCAGAGATAAATGTTTTATAGTGTCTTCTTTGGCGAGTTCGTTTTTTAAGGATGTGTTGTATGATTCCTAATCTCTTTTTCTGGTCTTATATTATTTTGAAATACAGGAAGAGGTCCTGAATCAGGAAAGAGGTCGGCATAAACAAAGACAACAGTGTGTGTGTGTGTTTGTATGCATGTGTTTGTTTGCACGTGTTTGTCTTTGGGTGTTGGTGAGTGTAAGTGTTTGTGTTGCTCTGCACTCGCTGAAGATCTAATCACCAGTGTGAGGGTGTGAGAGTGTGAGAGGAAGTGACTGTTATACTGTATCTATGCAGTGCATCGCTGGCTCTCCGATAAACCCCAAATGCATCAAGGAGTTATTATTATCTGTTAGGATCATGTGGTTCAAAGGATATTGGCCTGAAGTGCAGGACACAAGCAGGACTGTGTAACTGAGACAAGGAGGCTGCAGGTATGATGGAAGCTCAAGACCTCAAAGCCAGGTTGTTTTTTGCAGTTTTCCATTCACTTTCCAATGCTAACATACTGTAGGTTTGTCCTACACAGCTTCTCTAGGTTCATCCCACACAGACTTCACTATACAATTCAACAAGCCCAAAAAGGATTTCCCTTGTGTTGGGAGGACAAGACACATTGTCACAAAAGGTTGCCTTATTGAATTCAATTGTATCAAAATATTTTTGGTCATTACAGTCACACAGACAGTAAAATTACATGTCACGGTATGCCTTTCTGGTGACACAATTTATCTTTCAGTATGTATGAATCATTAGGGTTATTCAGTCTTCACTACAATCCTGTCTATTTCCCAAAAATGCAAGGTTAGAGTTTCAAAAGAGTGGGGAAAAGTACGCTTTGTTTTTGGTGCCCCTTATCGACACTGAAACACCAAAAGGAATTGTGTTCAGTATGGCATCTATGTGGTTTTACACGCATGTGGTTGGTTCCACAGCAGAGTTAGCACACACTGGGCTATTTTCATCAGGCAGTGAGAAAAGCAGCTCTGTTGCAGGAACCTTCAACAGGCTCTTTTTACTTCCACACTACATAACTGAGCCATCATCAATGGCTTGTTATCAGTTACCCGTGTTTCCTATTCTTTTGATAGTTTGAGTAGCTTGTGAATTTAGAAATGTAGTCTCTTTTGTACCAGTGAATCAAATCAATGACACTGGAGCTGTAACTAAGTATACGGTAGCCTACACTGTTGAAAATAATGTGTTTAGTTATTTGACTTCCAAGCAAAGTAAATAAGCCTAGGGTTTTGTCACGGAAGGTCTCTGGAAAGATACTTGAGCTTCAGTGGTCTACACCAACCCTCATGTTGTCGTTCTGGCCCCTCTCTAACCCACAGGCTCATAGCTGAGGTAGACAGCATTGACATCGGCAAGGTCAACCGGACCACTACTGCTGGTGCTGCAGCTTCTCAAGGATAAATGGGGAAGTTGTGACCAACTTGGGGATGGGAAGAAGGGCTTTTACTTTATGTAATGCTTGCCACACATCCTGATTTACTAGTTTTGGGAAGCAAGTGTAAAATCTAACAGGAAAGAACAAACAAAGAGATAGAGCAATAAAACAACAACAGTGAATCAGTAGATCCGCCTCTCAATGTCAACACCAGACATTTAAGTCAAATGAACAATACATATTCTACTATGAATGATATAGAATCAAAAGGCAAAAGAAAATCTCAGTGAGATTCTAAAGGGTAACACCACTGCAACAAGAGCACTTTCTGTAAGTGAAATCTTGGACGAGCCCCCAAATCAAATCAAATCAAATTGTATTTGTCACGTGCGCCGAATACAACAGGTGTAGACCTTACAGTGAAATGCTTACTTACAAGCCCTTAACCAACAATGCAGTTTTAAGAAAAATATGTGTTAAGAAAGTATTTACTAAAATAAACTGAAGTAAAAAATAAATAAAGAAGAAGAAAATAGAAAAATAACAAATATTTAAAGAGCAACAATAAAATAACAGTAACGAGGCTATATACAGGGGGTACCGGTACAGAGTCAATGTGCAGGGGCACAGGTTAGTCGAGGTAATTGAGGTAATATGTACATGTAGGTAGAGGTAAAGTGACTATTCATTGATAATAAACAGAGAGTAGCAGCAGCGTAAAAAATTCAAATAGTCCAGGTAGCCATTTGATTAGCTGTTCAGGAGTCTTGTGTATATATATGCTACGGCCCAAGTTCTGTGCATTACTGTACATTAACTGAACAACAAACCCATAGAGGGCAGTGACATTTTTTCTCTCACGACTTTAATCACATAGACGTTTAAAAAGAAAGTGGTTGTATTCATGTTGTAGCCAACAACCCAGTAATCCTCAGGTCTATGATTCTGGCTGACAAGTAGGCCTAACATGCTTGGGGAGATGCAGGCCTTAACTCAGCATCTGTGGTTTGTGATAATATGCTCTTTAAAGTTATCAGTGCCCTGGGTGCTTTCTCTATGTCAGTAGTAATCTGTGCCTTTCTGCTTTCATCTAGCTAACTTCCTTAGTGCCGGGTGTGCGATTTCTATAAGCGTGTGGTTTGTGTTTTCCTCATCTCGCCTGCTCAGCGGAAAGACATGTAGTAGTCTATGTGTCCACTCGCAAAGAAAAGTAACAACAGGCAAACTGACAAAACAAGGGGTTTTAGGGCTACAGACTAAATGTTGTATGGTGAGGGAGGAGCAGTTTTTCTTTTACAAGGCTGCCCTGGACTTACAGTATTTCATCAGTTAGCATAACATAACTAATTCTAACGTAATTTGGTCTTTGGGGTGTCCACTATCACCAAGGTGGCGCTTAATTGTATTATTTGAGTAGTTAGCATGGTACTGTATACCAAATGCTGATTTTATCCAGTATCACCAAGATGGTATTCAGTTGATACTGAAGTGAGAGCAACAAAAAGTCATTGTGTTCACACGAGTTGCCTTTCCGCTCTCACTGGATGAATCATGCATTATGGGAGCTTGTTCCCTGGGAGTGTCAGTGAAAACAAGCATCCCACAAAGGGACTGTTTCAGTTACACTGTTTTACAATTCCTAGTCTGAGCTTCCCTTTCTGTCACTTCTCCATAATTATTGGTATTTCGGTTACGTAGGCCCTGTTTCTGAAGCTTCCCCTTTTTCCCTATAGATTCCTATATTTCATTATTTCCACTTCTTCCACTTCTTCTGGTGTACAAACAAGGAAGACACATGAGGAAATCAGCCACCATGACATGCAAATAACAGGCTAATAGTTGAGGGGTTTACAAGGTTTTAAGTGTTTGAAAGTACATTCCAATTACTTGAGGAAAACGTCACTTGACCCGATATCCCTCCAATACTCAATCAGACGGCTGTCGTCACATTTCCTTTACATTCGCTCCTTTTATAGTTGTGCTTATTGAGATGATAAACGTTGATTAAATTAAGGTTCAAAAAATATTTGTGCAAATGGATTGTCTATGCCATAGTCTGGTTACAAAGTTATTGAAAAAATTGACAAGTTCCCAATGGGCAAAAACTGATTGAATCAACGTTGTGTCCACGTCATTTCAACAAAAAAATCAATGTGATGATGTTGAATCAATGTGGAAAACTAATTGAATTTGCAAAAAGTTATCAACGTAAGGGCATTTCATCTTTTTTTCACCTAACTTTTAACCTAAATCCAATGACATGGTGAATTTATTTGTTGATTTCACGTTGAATTCACGTTAGTTGACAACTCAACCAAATGTAAATCAAAAATAGACATTGAACTGACTTCTGTGCCCAGTGGGTTGTGTCTATAAATCAAACATTCATTGTGTTACATTTTGAATGCAAGCGTTTTTGGATTATCATTTAAATTTTTTAAGCGCTACCTATGTTCAGATATTGTGTTTTTTTGTTATTTCTTTTATACCTTACTTGTTTGGTGTGCGAGTGTGTGTGTGTGTTTGTTTACCATAGTTTGTTGGTCTGGTTTACACCGCTGCCGTCCCTTGTTTCACACAGCTTCCTGTGTCTCTGTTTCCTGTTTATCTTGCAGTCATTTTTACAGAAGTGTGATGATGAGAGATGGAGTATGAGTTTCCCTATCTCTTTTAGCGAAAATATATATATATATATTATCCATCTGTTATGTTTGATCTGGAACACTGATCACAAGAACCCACTGCATAAATTCACCAAATCTGTTTCAAAGTTTTGTCCTAGTGTGCTCTGCTAATCAAGTTGAATTGAGGATTGCTGCACAGAAAGTGCTGATTTAAATGCTCTCACTCTGCAATGAACGATTGCTATCAGTAAGTTCATTGGAGGTGAGGCACTAAAACAACCATTCAAGTAGAGGGAGACACAGACACATGCCCTTAAACTAATAGTCACATATTGACCAATGGAAAGTCAAAGATGTACATGTACTCAAATAGTAATATAGTAATGTACTCATATTTCTACACAGTAAGGTAGGCTATAGTCCCCCAGAAACATGCTCCTATTCTAAACAGTGGCCCACTGCCCTCTTTTCCAGCCTGTAACATTAAAGTTGAGGCTCGCAGTGACGAGGAGAATGGGCTCGCCTTTGACATGATGATGAATGGCGAGGAGGAGGAGGAGTGTGCGGAAGACTTGCGCGTGCTCGATGCCTCGGGGGCCAAAGTGAACGGCTCCCATGCAGGCGGCCCCGACAGCAAGGGCCCCTACTCCTCAGCCGGGGGTATCCGCCTGCCCAACGGGAAGCTCAAGTGTGATATCTGTGGGACAGTTTGCATTGGCCCCAATGTGCTGATGGTGCACAAGCGAAGCCACACTGGTAAGCCATCCGCGATACCCATCGCCCTTACTTTGCACCCACGCTCACTGGTAGCCTTACAGAGAGATCATCTGTATGTGGAGTTGAGAAGCTGAGATGGATTCTGTCAGTATCTTTATCTTTACTTCAGAGACTGAGAGCAGTAGACAGAGCACTCTTAGGATACGTCTGTGTTCTTATGTCTTATTCCAAAGTTGTCCACAAAGCATAGGCTACAACACAAGTAATTGGGGTTTCACACTATCTTACAGAAGTTAATTACATGCTTATCACCTAATAAGTATGTTTTTGTATATTGGAGAACAAAGCACCACTTAGTAGGATATCATGCTACAGTGCTAGGTATCCACCAATTGTGTTGACTTCTATAAGATAAGCACCAGGAGGTGCAATGAAGCAGTTGAATACTTGTTTTGTAAAAGTTATTGCTTAACCAATAGGAGTTAATTGATGATGGACGAGCTTAACATGAAGAGATCAATTCCATTTAGTTGTTGATGTGGATAATATAGAGCTTTCATTGGTTTGTAGTGGTCAAATGGGTTTCAGAGGCATCTTTTCCCATAGTTACAGTGCTATAGTCAATATATTGGTATGTAATGTTGTAAACGGGAGTTTTAGACTAAAATATTGAGGTATTAGTCAAGTATGTCATGTGTCACTCCTGAGTGGCGCAGTGGTCTAAGGCACTGCATCGCAGTGCTAACTGTGCCACTAGAGATCCTGGTTCGAATCCAGGCTCTGTCGCCGCCGGCTGCGACCGGGAGACTCATGGGCGGCGCACAATTGGCCCAGCGTCATCCAGGGTAGGGGAGGGAATGGCCGGCAGGGATGTAGCTCAGTTGATAGAGCATGGTGTTTGCAACACCAGGGTTGTGGGTTCGATTCCCACGGGGGGCCAGTATAATTTTTTTTTTTATTCACTAACTGTAAGTCGCTCTGGATAAGAGCGTCTGCTAAATGACTAAAATGTAAAAATGTAGTATCTAGATATTCTGTATGGGTGACTTTTGGGTGTCCTTTTAAATTATCACAAGAGAGGTGGCTCGTGATCTATTTGTTGTGTGATAAGACTAAAAAAGTAAGATGAATATAGTCCATAAACATGACCTTATATCACAGATGAAAAACAGGATATCAGCGGCAATTAAATGGAATCTCCACAAAATTGCAATTATCCGAGTATAAAAACTTTTTCAAAATTCAAAATTGATATTCTATTGAAATTCACCCAAACCAGTAGGGGGGAACACTTTTTAAAAAGGCACTTAACTGCCAAGCTTTAGAAACTAATGAAACCCAAAATGGAAGAAAGGAACATTAGACTAATGTAAATGCAAAATAATGTATAATAAAATATATAATGAAGTGCCTCCTATTTAAATAGAAAATATTCTGTGGTGAGTCTCTGCTCCTGAAATGCATTTTTAATGAGCTTCCTTTTTTCTATAGTTTTGCTGCTTCACTGGTGAGTCTTATTTTATGGGGGCCTTTCGAAAAAAAAAAGCCATATTAAAACCTTCTCACAGAATGCCACAACACGCAGAGAGGATGGATATTGGTTTATTCCAGAACCACTGATCAGGAAGACTGGCTCTCAACACAAAGTGTTTCCTTCGCTTTATTCAAATTAGCTTGAATTTGCATTGTGATGGGCCACTCTTATTTTAGAGACGAAGAAGAGGAAAAAATTAGATTTTCAGATCAAATTGACCCAGGCACTGGTGCATTACGAAACTGGCAGCCTGAGTCTGAAAGGCTCTTGTTCGATCAGAGTGGTAGTCGGCTCCGAGGTGCAGGGCCAGGGAGAGCACGGAGAAATGGAGTGTCACTCCGCTCTCAAACCCTCCTAGGCTGGTTGATTGGGTTGTGTGCCGAGTTCCTCCATCATCCACTGTGTTCTAGTGCTTGGGAGTCTTGTAGTACAGTGACCCCACATTCACATCCACAGTGGAACTATTTGGGATGCTTTAGTTCTTGCATCCACATAGCAAAATTCAGACAATGGCTTTATACCTAGCCTATTATTGTCTGAGGAGAGGCTGTTCTCGTTGAGCTGAGTTGACATTGGTGTATCTCAAAGCAAACTAGAAACTCCCAATGGTTGAACTGATACAAACTACAAATTGGTCCATCTCATGCTGTAGGATGACAAAAGAGAAAGCACATTCATACATTCACCATACACTGTCAACACTTTGCATTAACCCTCTTTTATCTAAAATGTATATAATTCCATTCATATAGGCCTACTCTTACAAATAAAATACTCATCTGCTATTATTGTAATTTTGTGTCTGAGCTCACAACACAAGATTTTGCTGAAGATGTTTCTATTTAATGATAACATCTACATGATAGTATCTACATAACTCACAGATGCCTATACTCCAGTTGTGTGTTTGTGAGATTACAAAAGTGTGCTTGTTAGTGAAAAATATCCAAACACTAATTTGCTATCTGCCAATTACATTTAAAGTGTTGATACATACTGTAGATGAGTGGCAGCTGTTCCTGTGTGATGGCCCTCACAGCCTGCTGTCTTGTCCTCAGGAGAGCGTCCGTTCCAGTGTACCCAGTGTGGTGCTTCTTTCACCCAGAAAGGCAACCTGCTGCGCCACATCAAGCTCCACTCAGGAGAGAAGCCCTTCAAGTGTCACCTGTGCAACTACGCCTGTCGCAGGAGAGACGCCCTCAGCGGTCACCTGCGCACCCACTCTGGTGAGTCAGGAGCATGTGTCTGTCATCTGCAAATCAATTATTATAAAACCATTACGTTTATCATGTCAAGGAAACATGTGACTGGGTCTATTGGAGAATGAAAAATAATTCCATTATTACTCAAAATACAACATATACACCACTCACAATATGGACAGTACTATGGCCCCCCCCACATGCACTTGAATATTGCTCTCAATTTATTGCTGTCAGTGCTCACTGCTGTATCAATGTCACATCTAAGTAAGCATTTCACTGTAATGTCTGCACCTGTTGTATTCGGCGCATGTGACCAATAAAGTTTGATTTGATTTGATTTGATCGTACAGTTGGAAAACCCCACAAATGTGCTTACTGTGGGCGGAGCTACAAGCAGCGTAGCACTCTGGAGGAACACAAGGAGCGGTGCCACAACTATCTCCAGTGTATGGGGCTGCAGAACAGCATCTATACAGGTTAGTTAGTGTCTCTCACCTCCACCTACACTGTTGACCTACTGTGCACTGTAGTTTACTCAGGACTCTCTCTGGTAGCAACATGAATGAACCAACAATGATGCAATTACAACAATACTCCCAACAGGTCAGACTACATTTTATGACATTTATCTGCAGAATAAACATTGTTCCTCTATCAGTAAGGCTTCCGTAATGTATTGGATAAGTGCATTTTTGCTGTTTCTGTTGACTCATATCCAGTTATTCTAAAGGGGAAAAACACTTTATTCAGTAAAGAAATGTGGTCAAATAGAGTGGCAGCTAATTTTCTTGGAATGACGGATAGGTCTTTAAGTTTTACTGCTTCCTTCTGTGAATCAACTAACTATAAATAAGAGCCTGACGTCTTTTTCCTTGTAATCTTTTCAGTTCATGTTTTGTTAAAAATGAATTGACAGTTCTGCTTAAATGTAATAATAATTTCCTGAATGTGGAACATGGCTTAGAGTTAAATATAGTAAGATAATGTGGCTTTTGCTCACGTTAAAATACCTCTTATACAAAGGATCCATTGAAGGTGGATGTACATGTAACCTACTGAGCTGACAACATTAGGAAGTGGGCCGAGAGAGCAGAGGTTTGTATATTTATAAGAGGAAATTATGAGACAGGTTGATCACTCTCCTTTGCTTAGTTAGTGTGTGCCTTCAGAAAGTATTCACACTCCTTGAATTTTTCCAAATTTTGTTGTTTTACAGCCTGAATTTTAAATGGATTAAATTCAGATTTTGTGTCACAGGCCTACACACAATACCCCATAATGCCAAAGTGGAATTATGTTTTTAGAAATGTTTACAAATTAATAAAAAATGAAAAGCTGAAATGTCTTGAGTCAATCATTTGGATGGTGTATCAATACACCCAGTCACTACAAAGAAACAGGCGTCATTCCTAACTCAGTTGCCGGAGAGGAAGGAAACCGCTCAGGGATTTGACCATGAGGCCAATGGTGACTTTAAAAGTTTAATGGCTGTGATATACCATTCTTCAGATATACAGTACTACATGTTCTATCCATATACTGTCCATATTATCTATACTTCCCATCACACACACATATACAGTGCATTCGGAAAGTATTCAGACCCCTTCACTTTTTCCACATTTTGTTACATTACAGCCTTATTCTAAAATTGATTTTTTTTTAAGAATCCTCATCAATCTACACACAGTACCCCATAATAACAAAGCAAAAACAGGTTTTTAGAAATGTTTGCAAATTTTTATTTACATACACTACCGTTCAAAAGTTTGGGGTCACTTAGAAATGTCCTTGTTTTCGAAACAAAAGCAATTTTTTTGTCCATTAAAATAACATCAAATTGATCAGAAATACAGTGTAGACATTGTTAATGTTGTAAATGGCTATTGTAGCTGGAAACGGCAGATTTTTTATGGAATATCTACATAGGCGTATAGAGGCCCATTATCAGCAACCATCAGTCCTGTGTTCCAATGGCATGTTGTGTTTGCTAATCCAAGTTTATAATTTTAAAAGGCTAATTGATCATTAGAAAACCCTTTTGTAATTATATTAGCACAGCTAAAAACTGTTGTGCTGATTAAAGAAGTATCTGGAGCATCAGCAATTGTGGGTTCGATTACAGGCTCAAAATGGCCAGAAGCAAATAACTTTCTTCTGAAACTCATCAGTCTATTCTTGTTCTGACAAATGAAAGCTATTCCATGCGAGAAATTGCCAAGAAACTGAAGATCTCGTGCAACGCCGTGTACCACTCCCTTCACAGAACAGCGCAAACTGGCTCTAACCAGAATAGAAAGAGGAGTGGGAGGCCCCGGTGCACAACTGAGAAACAGACGCCTCACAGGTCCTCAACTGGCAGCTTCATTAAATAGTACTCGCAAAACACCAGTCTCAACGTCAACAGTGAAGAGGCAACTCCGGGATGCTGACCTTCTAGGCAGAGTTGCAAAGAAAAAGCCATATCTCAGGCTGGCCAATAAAAATAAAATATTAAGATGGGCAAAAGAACACAGACACTGGACAGAGGAAGATTGGGAAAAAGTGTTATGGACAGACAAATCGAAGTTTGAGGTGTTCGGATCACAAAGAAGAACATTTGTGAGACGCAGACCAAATTAAAAGCTGCTGAAGGAGTGCTTGATGCCATCTGTCAAGCATGGTGGAGGCAATGTGATGGTCTGGGGGTGCTTTGATGGTAGTAAAGTGGGAGATTTGTACAGGTTAAAAGGGATCTTGAAGAAGGAAGGCTATCACTCCATTTTGCAACGCCATGACATACCCTGTGGACGGCGCTTGATTGGAGCCAATTTCCTCCTACAACAGGACAATGACCCAAAGCACAGCTCCAAACTATGCAATAACTATTTAGGGAAGAAGCAGTTAGCTAGTATTCTGTCTATAATTGAGTGGCCAGCACAGTCACCGGATCTCAACCCTCTTGAGCTGTTGTGGGAGCAGCTTGACCATATGGTACGTAAGATGTACACATCAAGCCAATCCAACTTGTGGGAGGTGCTTCAGGAAGCATGGGGTGAAATATCTTCAGATTACCTCAAGAAATTGACAACTAGAATACAAAGGTCTGCAAGGCTGTAATTGCTGCAAATGGAGGATTCTTTGACGAAAGCAAAGTTTGAAGGACACAATTATTATTTCAATAAAAAATAATTGTTTCTAACCTTGTCATTGACTACATTTCCGATTCATTTTGCTATATTTCCCATAAACTCATTTCATGTGACCCCAAACTTTTGAACGGTAGTGTAAGTATTCAGACCCTTTTACTCTGAGACTCGAAATTGAGCTCAGGTGCATCCTGTTTCCATTGATCATCCTTGATATGTTTCTACAACTTGATTGGAGTCCACCTGTGGTCAATTCAATTGATTGGACATGTTTTGGAAAGGCACACACCTGTCTATATAAGGTCCCTCAGTTGACAGTGCATGTCAGAGCAAAAACCAAGCCATGAGGTCGAAGGAATTGTCCGTAGAGCTCCGAGACAGGATTGTGTCGAGGCACAGATCTGGGGAAGGTTACCAAAACATGTCTGCAGCATTGAAGGTCCCCAAGAACACAGTAGCCTCCATCATTCTTAAATGAAAGAAGTTTGGAGCCACCAAGACTCTTCCTCGAGCTGGCCTCCCGGCCAAACTGATCAATCGGGGGGAGAAGGGCCTTGGTCAGGGAGGTGACCAAGAACCTAATGGTCACTTTGACAATGCTCCAGATATCCTCTGTGGAGATGGGAGAACCTTCCAGAAGGACTAACATTTCTGCAGCACTCCACCAATCAGGCCTTTATGGTAGAGTAGCCAGACGAAAGCCACTCATAAGTAAAAGGCACATGACAGCCTAAAGGACTCTCAGACCATGAGAAACAAGATTCTTTGGTCTGATGAAAGCAAGATTGAACTCTTTGGCCTGAATGCCAAGCATCACGTCTGGAGGAAACCTGGCACCATCCCTACGCTGAAGCACGTGGTGGCAGCATCATGCTGTGGGGAGGTTTTTCAGCGGCAGGGACTGGGAGACTAGTCAGGATTGAGGGAAAGATGAACGGAGCAAAGTACAGAGAGATCCTTGATGAAAACCTGTTCCAGAGCGCTCAGGACCTCAGACTTGGGCGAAGGTTCACCTTCCAACAGGACAATGACCCTAAGCTCAGAGCCAAGACAAAGCAGGAGTGGCTTCGGGACAAGTCTCTGAATGTCCTTGAGCGGCCCAGCCAGAGCCCAGACTTGAACCCGATCGAACATCTCTGGAGAGACCTGAAAATAGCTGTGCAGCGACGCTCCCCATCCAACCTGACAGAGCTTGAGAGGATCTGCAGAGAAGAATGGGTGAAACTCCCCAAATACAGGTGTGCGAAGCTTGTAACGTCATACCAAATAAAACTTGAGGCTGTAATCGCTGCCAAAGGTGCTTCAACAAAGTTCTGAGTAAAGGGTCTGAAGCCTTATGTAAATGTAATATTTCAGTTTTTGCTTTTTCATTATGGGGTATTGTGTGTAGATGATGAGGGGAAAAAATAATTGTATCCATTTTAGAGTAAGGCTGTAATGTAACAAAATGTGGAAAAAGTGAAGGGGTCTGAATACTTTCTGAATGCACTATATATACAGCATATTTATATATTTATACTCTTAATTCCATTCTTTTACTTTTTAGATTTGTGTGTATTTTTGTGAATTGTTAGATATTACTGCACTGTTGGATCTAGGAACACAAGCATTTTGCTACACCCGCAATAACATCTGCTAAATATGTGTATGCGGCCAATAAAATTTGATTTGAAAGGAGAAAACTGAGGATGGAGCAACAACAGTGAAAATAAAAATATTCTAAAGGCACTAAAGTAAAACTGTAAGAAATGTGGCAAAGAAATTAACTTTATGTCCTAAATATACAAAGCGTTATGTTTGGGGCAAATCAAACACAACACATTACTGAGTACCACTCTTCATATTTTCAAGCATTGTGGTGGCTGCATCATGTTATGGGTATGCTTGTCATCTGCAAGGACTAGGGAGGATTTTTAGGATCAAAAGAAATGGATAAGAGCTAAGCACAGGCAAAATCCTAGAGGAAAACCTGGTTCAGTCTGCTTTCCAACAGACACCGGGAGACAAATTCACCTTTCAGCAGGACAATAATCTAAAACATAGGGCCAAATACACACTAGAGTTGCTTACCAAGGTGACATTGAAATTTCCTGAGTGACCTAGTTACAGTTCTGACTTAAATCGGCTTGAAAATCTATGGCAAGACTTGAAAATGGCTTAGTAATGATCAACAACCAATTTGACAGAGCTTGACGAATTTAAAAAATAATAATGTGGAAATATTGTACGAACCAGGTGTGCAAAGCTCTTAGAGACTGATCCAGAAAGACTCACAGCTGTAATCGCTGCCAAATGTGATTCTAACATGTGTTAACTCAGGGGTGTGAGTAAATTTGATATTTCTGTATTTCATTTTCAATACATTTGCAAAAATCTCTAAAAACATATTTTCACTTTGTCATTATGGGGTATTCTGTGTAGATGGGTGAGAGACAAAATCTATTTAATCAATTTTGAATTCAGGCTGTAACACAACAACATGTGGAATAAGTCAAGGGGTATGGATACTTTCTGAAGGCACTGTATACCAACTGTCTGTCAATAAAAGCATCCTCATCATTGCGCCCTGTAAGAAATCTACTTTCAGGGATGCTTAAGCCAATAATAGCAAGATCCTGTTATACAGTAATTCTAAATTTTATCAGGTCAGATTTTACTACTTTGGTTCTGAAACCTACTTCTCTGTCTTGCTTTCCAGTAGTAAAGGAAGAAAGCAACCAGAATGAGCAGAGGGAAGACTTAAGCCAGACGGGATCTGAGAGAGCCTTGGTGCTAGACAGACTAGCTAATAATGTTGCCAAACGTAAGAGCACTATGCCACAGAAGTTTGTAGGTAAGGGAGAAAGTCTGCTTCCTTTGTATACCAACCAACATTGCTTTAACTGCAAAGCACACGACTTAGGTTCCAAATGTGAGAATTGCGTATTTCAGTTTGATGCATTCTGATTTGCCACCTTTGCGCTGCAGAATAGGCTATTTAATAAAACAGCATTAATTAATTAATTAATTATTAATTAACATTAATATTCAGCATGATCACCCTTGTGCCTAGAATCTGTCTATCATTATAACAATGTTTGAGCTTTATTTAAGTTGATCAAACATAATATTTCCATTGATTTCAACTTCATTCTAAAGCTTTGTGTATTATACATTTATTTTAAGATGACTTACTTAAATTAAATTAATTAAATATATTAATAAGAATATATTGACAAAGCATGTCAGAAATAACAACAACTAAAACAAAGTAATCAGCCATGAGACACTAAGGAGAACAATGCAAATAACTCTAAATAAGGAGAGAATCAGTAAAATTGTGACCAATAAATGGACCCCTAGAACTACAGGGAAACATTAGTGCTTGTAATGTTTGATGTCATTAATCTGAGGATTTTCTATTTGAATTGTAACATTGGTATTCATCGGTTTTCCCTTTCTAATCCTCAGGTGAGAAGCGTCTCGCCGACCTCTCCTTCGAGGGCAACCCGGGGGAACTGATGCAGCCTCATGTCATCGACCAGGCCATCAACAGCGCCATCAGCTACCTGGGTGCTGAGTCCCTGCGACCTCTCATCCAGACCTCCCCAACCTCCTCTGACGTGGGGGTCATTGGCTCCATTTATCCCAAACACAAGCCCCCTCCAGAGGGCCAAGGGGCGGGGGGCCACGGCCTGTCAGCCAAGGACAGCGCAGCCGAGAACTTGCTGCTGCTCGCCAAGTCCAAATCTGCCTCCAGCGAGAGGGATGGCTCCCCCAGCCACAGTGGCCAGGATTCCACCGACACGGAGAGCAACAATGAAGAGAGGGCAGGTGGCAGGGCATCGAGCCTCATCTACCTGACCAACCACATCACGTCTGGGGTACGTAATGGCGTGCTGCCCCTGGTGAAGGAGGAGCAGCAGCGGCAGAACGAGGCCATGCGGGCCAGCATCGAGATGGCCTCAGAGGGGTTCAAGGTGCTGAGTGGAGAGGGGGAGCAGTTGAGGGCATACTGCTGTGAACACTGTCGCATCCTCTTCCTAGACCATGTGATGTACACTATCCACATGGGCTGCCACGGCTTCCGAGACCCTTTCGAGTGTAACCTCTGTGGCTACCACAGTCAGGACCGATATGAGTTTTCGTCACACATGACCCGAGGGGAGCATCGCTACTGAGTGGCCCACTGAACACACACATGTACATGTACTAACACACACACACACACACACACACAAACACACACACTTGCTCTCTGAAAGTGGCAATTTGTATACATTGTCAAGAAATTGTGTGTTTGAAGAACGAAGAAGACTAATTTATGTTAATTTCACATGTTCAGGAGGAAAAGGGAAACTATTCCTCCATCTGCTTTATAGAAAATAAAAGGTCTTAAAAATAACTGTTCAGTGAACAAAACAAACAACTAAAAATATTATTGTGCCTCAGCAGTAAGTATCATGTGTCACATACTGTATAGTTTTAAGTCATTGATGTCTGTATACATTAAATAAATGTCTCTGTTTTCTGATAGCCTACCTGGAGGAATATCTGTATATTTTATTCTAAAGAATACAATCATCCAATAAAGTTGGCTTTTAAATGGCAAGGTATTGCTTGACATTTATGTAAGGGATAATCAACAAGGGGCTATGCGTTCTATGGAAAATAATGAACGATGTGGAAGGTGTGTTCCACAACGCGGTAGAGTGGAACTAAACCTTCCACTGAGTTGCATTATTATCCAGAGAACGCATAGAGCACCGAGTTGATTATCCCTTTTACACCATGGCTATAATTTAGCACATTTGCCGCTACAAATGTGTTACTTTGCAGGTAAAGATGTTTACTATAACTACAGTAGTTTCTGTGGTAACCAAACAAACAGACTTGCTTGTTTAGCTAACCAAACCATCAGTCCTAGCTTGCCATTATGAAAATCGAATTCAACAATACCAATAATGTTTTCAATTAGACTTTTGCTTTCAAAAGCAGCTCAAACAAAACATGTAAGAATGAACTATAGAATGAACTATAGCCATAAGCAATATACCGTGCATTATTTAAGCAATAAAAAATAACAGGCCCGAGGGGGTGTGGTACAGTGGATATAAAAAGTCTACACACCCCTGTTAAAATGCCAGGTTTTTGTGATGTAAAAGAATGAGACAAAGATAAATCATGTCAGAACTTTTTCCACCTTTAATGTGACCTATAATGTGAACAATTCAATAGAAAAACAAACTGAAATCTTCGAGGGGGAAAAATAAAAACCTTACAATAACCTGGTTGCATAAGTGTGCACACCCTTAAACTAATACTTTGTTGAAGCATCTTTTGATTTTATTACAGCACTCAGTCTTTTTGGGGTAGGAGTCTATTAGCATGGCACATCTTGATGTGGCAATATTTGCCCACTCTTCTTTGCAAAAGCGCTCCAAATCTGTCAGATTGCGAGGACATCTCCTGTGCACAGCCCTCTTCAGATCACCCCAGAGATGTTAAATTGGATTCAGGTCTGGGCTCTGGCTGGGCCATTCCAAAACGTTAATCTTCTTCTGGTGAAGCCAGGCTTTTGTGGATGTGTGCTTTGGGTCGTTGTCGTGCTGAAAGGTGAACTTCCTCTTGATCTTCAGCTTTCTAACGGAAGCCTGAAGGTTTTGTGCCAAAATTGCCTGGTATTTGGAACTGTTCATAATTCCCTCCACCCTGACTAAGGCCCCGGTTCCAGCTGAAGAAAAACAGCCCCAAAGCATGATGCTGCCACCACCATGCTTCACTGTGGGTATGGTGTTCTTTGGGTGATGTGCAGTGTTGTTTTTGCGCCAAACATACCTTTTGGAATTATGGCCAAAACGTTCAACCTTGGTTTCATCAGACCATAACACATTTTCCCACGTGCTTTTGGGGGACTTGATGTTTGTTTTTGCAAACTTCAGCCGGGCTTGGATATTTTTCTTTGTAAGAAAAGGCTTCCGTCTTGCCACCCTACCCCATAGCCCATTCATATGAAGAATACGGGAGATTGTTGTCACATGTAGCACACAGCCAGTATTTGCCAGAAATTCCTGAAGTTCCTTCAATGTTGCTGTAGGCCTCTTGGAAGCCTCCCTGACCAGATTTCTTCTCGTCTTTTCATACATTTTGGAGGGACGTCCAGTTCTTGGTAATGTCTCTGTCCCATATTTTCTCCACTTGATGATGACTGTCTTCACTGACTGATATCTTTCAACAATGAGATCCCTCTGATGCCTTGGAAGCTCTCTGCGGACCATGGCTTTTGCTCTGAGATACAACTAAGAAAATGACAGGAAAATCCTATTAGAACAGCTGAACTTTATTTGTGATTAATCAGAGTCACTTTAAATGATGGCAGGTGTGTAATGACTTCTATTTAACATGAGTTTGAATGTGATTGGTTAATTCTGAACACAGCCACATCCCCAGTTATAAGAGGGTGTGCACGCTTATGCAACCAGGTTATTGGAAGGTTTTTATTTTTCATTTTTCCCCCTCGAAGATTTCAGTTTGTTTTTCTATTTAATTGTTCACATTATAGGTCACATTAAAGGTGGAAAAAGTTCTGACATGATTTATTTTTGTCTCATTCTTTTACATCACAAAAACCTGGCATTTTAACAGGGGTGTGTAGACTTTTTATATCCACTGTATTTGGCCAATATACCACAACCCCTGAGGTGCCTTATTGCTATTATAAACTGGTTACCAATGTAATTAGAACAGTAACAATAAATATTTTGTCATACCTGTGATATACCACGGCTTTTTTGTTTTGTTTTTATCTTTCAGCCAATCAGCATTCAGGGCTCGAACCACCCAGTTTATAAAGGGAATTATAAACTGGATGGTTCAAACCCTGAATGCTGATTGGCTGACAGCCATGGTATATCATACCGTATACCACGGGCATGACAAAACATTTACGTTGGTAACTAGTTTATAATAGCAATAAGGCACCTTGGGGGTTTGTGATATATGGCCAATATACCACGGCTAAGGGCTGTTCTTACGCAAGACGCAACGCGGAGTGCCTGGATACAGCCCTTAGCCATGGTATTAACACACCACCTCAGGCTTTATTGCTGAGAATGCCCTTCAAGCCAATCAGAAACGAGTATTCAACAATGCCATGGTATAAATAGTTTAACAATGAAAATGTAATTCTTGATTCAAAAATATTTGCACCTCAAGCTAATTCATATGGGTTTAGGAGAATACAATCAAAACCACAATAATAATCAATTTGAATCCCCCAAGGAGATTTGGCTCCTTATTGTATTTAAATGTAACAGTTTGTTTAAACCTCTTGTTCTTTTTATATTAACTTTTTATACATTATTTATGCTGTTTACACATGCATGTATTTCTTTTTGTAATTTATTATATGTTTGATTTGTTCAGTTCAAACATTCCCTACCATTAAACAAATGTGATAGATGGATTTGAGTTGAATAAATGACTGAACTCGAGTGTTATTTACTGAAAAATATTTTTGTTTGATAAAAGTATGGATGGTATTCTGTTTTGTGCCAGCTTTTTACCTCAGTGGCAGAGAAAATGTTACTCTCAATTTGGACTGAACTTTTAAAGTAACTTTACTCATATCATGCTTGCAAATATCAATAAAGGATATTTTACATACACAATAATAATACTGATATTTGTTATTTTTTCATAGTAAAATTCACCAGTGGCAGGTAAAATGGAGGATGCACTGTATTTTTCCACTTGACCCATGTCCATAGCAAATTAACAAACTTTTCCACTATTCCATTTCTACCCCTGGATATTTTAATGAAAATCAATTATAGTTATGAAAAGCAATTCAGAATCATTAGGGTGCAACATCTGGCACAGTTATACAATTAAAGCTAATAATATTGATCTGAAAATATCCCGTGGAATAGAGAACTGGGTTTGCTCTGTAGCTCAATCGGTAGAGCATGGCGTTTGTAACGCCAGGGTAGTGTGTTCGATCCCCGGGACCACCCATACGTAAAAATGTATGCACACATGACTGTAAGTCGCTTTGGATAAAAGCGTCTGCTAAATGGCTTATTATTATTTCACTCATTGAGAATAGCCTATAGGCAAAACTAGACGTACAGTACATGACCCAAAACATGTGAGTGAGCAACCCTCTCAATACTTTCATTACCAAACCCTACTGCCATGATAACCAAATGGATAAATTGATAGAAATATAGAAATGTAATTGCACTTTCTCAAACGTACCTAAATCATTAAGTTGACAATGTGCCAGTCATTCAAAATGTAGCCGCTACTTGTCAAGGAAAAACAGACTGAATGATTGACATTCATATTCCTGGTGAAAATAGATTTTATTTATTCAACATAAAAATATTGCAGCCAACTTAATTAATGCTGAATAAATGAATGCTTATTGTATTTAAAGTACACATTAGATACTTTTCATGACTTTTAACTCCATGGGTTTGCTAAAGTGTCCTTACTATCAAGTTAAAAATAAATATATGAATGATATAATGAAACCACATGATCACCAAGCACTGGTACACTACGGCTTGAAGGACAGAGGATTTTATTAGGTAATTTCCTATAGTTTAAAATATCTACCAATAGAGCAGTAAGGCTCAGAATTCAGGCAGGGCACTGAACACTGGACAACAGAGGTCCAGAACAGAGATAACCTGAGAGAAAAGAGTGCTTACACACAGAACCAGACAGAATGACTGCCAGTACAAAGAAAAGCAGGGAGCAAAAATCCACTGTAGCACACCGAAACCAGGGGGCAAATAACAGGGGGGGATGCTAACACACAGAGGACCAGAGAAAGGAATGCCAGGCCACAGAGAAGATGTGGGTGAATAGCACAGATATAACCTAGAAGAGTGAAATAAATTGCCAGGAGGACACACAGAACAACAGAGTGGACAACTAGCTAGCTAGCACACTGAGGATGAGGCAGTGGAGCATGAGGCTAGGGCCAGGGCTCAGAGGACCAGGCCTAGCTTCCTGGAGAGAGAGGCGAGGCCCGGCAGAGGAGCTCATCAGGGCTGTACAGCGACAACAGTGTCCTTCCAGATGGCTACTATGTGATTCTGCAGAAATGGGAAGCAGCTGTGGGCAGCGCCGAGGCTCCCTCCACGCTTCACTGGGACCTAACAGGGGAGGGAGGACATTTGCATAAGAAGGATAATCTGGCCAACAAACTCTCCCCCTGCCAGAATCCCACATGTCACTTCCCCTTTCGGACAGTTTACTGAAATAGGCCTACTTTACCATTTAAGAATCTGTGAACTATTCCATTAGGGAGCATCCTATTTGACCATGCCAGATGATGTCCAGAGTAACAGATCATGGAAAAAAGCATCAAAATTTAACATGCCCACAAGTCATATCTGTTAATCTTACGAATGGTTGGAAAGGCATTTATCCATTGACTGCAAATGTTACACTGGTCCTCACAGGTTTAGATTACATGCGCAGACCGTGGGTGACCGTGATCATAACTCACTGGGACGAATGAAAGGGCATAATACTGTGAAAAATGGATATATGGGCCTATTTGGCAGTCAGCAACTAAAATAATACTTAGGAAATATTTATCTACAGTACATAATCTTATATCATCTTGACAGGGGTCATTTTCCTTTGTAGCCTAGTACTGTTAAACTTCAATTCAAAGCCAAAACTCAACCCAAAATTCCTAGACATATAACATAAGGTGTAAAAGATACATGACGGTAGAAGATGACAACATTAGTCTTGGTGTCAAGTGGCTAGATCTGCCAGCACCAGAGGAATTCTGTGCATCTGGCCCGGTCCAGCTGTGGGGAGCCCCCCTGTTCTGACAAGCTTCCACCAGCCCTCTGGGATGTGCTCAGTACTTGCATTGCTGGCTAATTTTACAAAGTTTCAATACTGAAGCCAACCCCAGAACTCTGAAATATTAATCAGCAACTTGACAAAAGATGAAAAATACATGAAAATACTTTTTTCATGGTCTTCCAGTTTTTCAAAGATTGTTTCATGAAAATTACATTACAATTTCATTTCATGTGTGCACAATCTATAATCGTCTCCTTCTCGATTAGCGGCACTCTATGTCCAGAAAGGCGTTCAACTTAAAAGGAGATCAACTACATTCAAAAACTCTGTTGACTCCTTGTGCATCTGGAGTACCAAGAATTGGCAGAGAAGGAAAAAAGTTGTGGCTTTAAGGGGAGGACAGTCTTGCATTTGGTGAAACCTGACTGAATAGCTTCGTGAGGTGAGCAGGATACCAAAAGTACTTGTTTTGGGATCTTTAAAAATATGGATTCTTACACAAACATTAAATTACAGTTTTCCTGTTTTGTCAAGTACTAGCTTAATAGCACATGGTCACTGTGGCAGGAAGAAAGGCAATACAAGGCAGATCTGTGGGCAAGCCTTATCATGAGACCAGGATCCTCTCAGCATTAGCCAACTTCCCCAGCCATGGTTGGCACATCCATCAGTTAAAGGCCCCTTGCAGCCGTTACCTTACTGTTCTTTTTTTCCAATGAAAATTGTCAAAAAGGAGAGAAAAAATGCTTCTTAGCAAAGAGCAATTTCTTAAGCAAGAATTTAGCTAGGTCTGTCAGAGTTGTTTCAGCGAGGGGCCTAATTGTATGAGCCTAATGGGAGGGATCTGTAACCTGAAAACGAGCTGTTATTGCCAGAGGTTTGAAACGCTCTTTGTTATTAGTCTATTAAAGCTGCAATATGTAACTTTTTGGGCGACCTGACCAGATTCACATAGATCATTGAAAGCAATTCTAAGAAGCGGTAGATCTGTTCCATGTGCGCTATTTCTATGCTTCTCATTCTTAAGTTTCGTTTCTGCGTCTTTTACTTTCGGTTTTGTACATTGTACAAAGGGCATTATCATAATTTTCACAGTATTATTCCAACCCCATAGTGTGGAAAATATATATATATATATATATATATATATATATATATATAAAACCTGACAGTCCTAGCTAAATTCTTACTTGAGAAATTGCTATTTGATAAGCTATTTGTTTCTTTTTGACCATTTTAATTTAAAACAAATCACAGTAAGGTACTTAATTTTTACCCAGAAATGATTTGATATTGAGATAAAAATGGCTGCATTGGACCTTTAACTAACCTTGAGTTGATGATGAGAAACTGGTAGCTGATGTAGGCCTGTATTCCTCTACTTTGGATAAACAGGTGGCTAATGGCGTGAAAAAGGAACATATTACCACATGACCCCATAACCAATCCTCAGAAAAACACTTTGCCACATTTCCTCTCTGTGTTACAAAGGAAAACCTATTTGCAATGCATTACCATAGAAAACATTTAGCAACTTTATTAAGAACATATTACTTACACCAACATCTTATTTAGTGAATCCAAGCGTAGAAAAACAAATAGCCTATATTTGGGAATAAATATACTGTGCCATGGATCAGTAAGTGAAAAATCAAGTTAACATTCAGAAAGAATATTAAAATAGTCTCATCTTATGGTAGAGTGTTGCGGGAAATCTAACATTTTTAAATGCAAGTTTATTTACTGAACATAACAAATTAAATATATCCCCAACAGCAGTAAATGTTAAATATAGGCTGATATTTGTAATGTGTCCATACTGTTGCCCTGATCAACGACCACAACCAAAAGTCTTGTTCCACTCCTCATAGAGCTCCAGGTCTTTGGCTGAGACGCTGGGCCTCACCGTCCTCAGGGCCTCCTGGAAGTCACAGTGGAGGATGGGCCGCACCTGGTCGGGGGTGATGGAGGCAATGTCACAGAGCTGGATGCTCCGGATGGGGCCTAGCGCTGCCTCCCGGCACAGCCCCGTCATATCAGCCCCAGAAAATCCCTCCGTTCCTGTGACCACCGTCTCCAGCTCATCCTCTCCCAGCTGGCTCTTCTCGCGGGCCATGAGATGAGAGACTATCTGCCGCCGTGCGGCTGCCTCGGGGAGGGGGATGTAGAGGCGCTTGGCAAGGCGGCGCCTGGCCGCTTCGTCTATCTCCTGGGGGCGGTTGGTGGCCCCTACCACCAGGACGCGGTCGTCGGCAGAGGTGGCTGCCCCATCCAGCTGAACCAAGAACTCTGTCTTTATCCGTCGGGATGAGTCGTGCTCCCCGTCCGTACGCTGGGACAGAAGAGAGTCGATCTCGTCGATGAAGATAACAGCTGGCTGATGGCAGCGGGCGATGGCGAAGAGTGCTCTAACCATTTTCTCTCCCTCCCCCACCCACTTTGAGGTGAGAGATGAGGCGCTGATGCTGAAGAAGGTGGCCCCTGACTGGCAAGCGATGCACTTCCCGATCAGAGTTTTTCCTGTGCCCGGGGGCCCGAATAGGAGGATGCCTTTGGGTGGACCACGGAGGCCAGTGAAGATGTCAGGCCGGAGCATAGGCCACACCACAATCTCCTTGATGGTGGCCTTTGCAAACTCCAGGCCAGCGATGTCGTCCCAGGCTACGGGCGGTCCATGGTCCATAATTTCACTGATGATCAGTTCAATGATCTTGGGCTCAAAGTTTTTCAGACGCTCGTCCACTGGCTGAGTCTCCTGAGCATTGCTGCTACCAACCCCACTCTCTTTGTCCTCCGGCCTCGGCATGGGGGACACAAATTTGGAAAATGTCCCCCGTGGCCTGTTGGCCCCCAGTGACTTCTTAGTGGCACCCCCGATGGCAGCTGCCATCCCAGGGGGCTGCTGGGCTCTCTGGGACTGGTGGGAGTGCTTTTTCTGCTGATCAACAATAAACTGCTCCTTTGCCGTTTTGAAGTTAGTGCCACCACCGCGTGGGTCTTGCCTTGCCTGGCCTTCAGATGCCCCCCCTCTGCCATTGTCTCCACCGGAGTTGTAGAACGTCTTCCTCTTGGAGGGGTTAGAGTTGAAGAAGACAGACTGGTGACCTGCAGGGGCTGGGTTTGGTTGTGGTGGAGCTGAGGAGTGCTGGCAAAACAGAGACTGAGCCCGTGCCAAGGGGCCAGCAGAGGAATGGGGGTGGCTGGGGACTCCCTCAGGGCCTCTTGGTCTTTCTGCTGTAGCACTATGTAAAATGCTGAAAGTGCTGTTGCCCTCAGCCTTGGACCATGATGGGGGTCCTGATGGTTTGAATGGAGGCTCTACAGCTTCGAGTCCAGTGGAGGGAACAACAGAAAGGGAGCTGCCTCTGCTCTCTTGTCCAACGAAGATGTTAACATCTGCAGGTGCCACAAGGGACTTTCCACCCCCTGTCCCAGCCTGAATCATCTTCTGCACGCACGGCAGCTCCAGCACACTCGCAGTTGTCAGGGACGACTCCCATTTGTCGCTGTGGTTTCTCTGACTGCAGGCCAGGTTCAGTACGCTCTCTGCATAGTTGTTAAGCCCCGTGCGAGGTTCGTCCGAGTCCAGCACTGCGGCATAGCGCTCCGAGTAGGTCCTGAGCAGGCTGCCAATGCCGGCCTGAGAGAGCTGGGCGCTCGCCCATGCATATTGTATGGCGAGGATGTGTGCCCGATAGGCGTCTGCCGTCTGTTCAGGTGTGCAGGTGCCAGATGAAATGTCAAAGGACCTCCTCTGCCACTCGCCCAGGTGTGCACCACTCATGCCTGGCGTGCTCCCGCCTGTTTGAGGAATGGGGGACAGGAGTCATTAAAAAATGCATGACCCAAGAAGCAGCCAAGCAAACAATAATACACACACACTCATTTTATAAATTCCATGAGCCTTAGTAAGTTGTGTTGAAGAGATCATCACATTATAACTTCTTCACTTATTCAATGTCAAGACTAAATTACATAGCTAGCTATGGCATATTTCCCAACTCCAGTTGGGATTATGAACATACCGATAAGTGAAAGAACGTAGAGTCAAATATGTACACCTTAGCATCGGCTCCAAGCCTTTGGCAGAAGCTAGCAAACGTTATGTGTCCCCTAAATTACTGTTGTCATTTGTGTACCAGGTTGTCTTTTTTCACTCGCGCTGCACATGTTTTCATAACAACGCCTGGATAAGTGCCGCGCGACTGAAAAAAGACGACCTGGAACACAAATGACAACAATAGTAGCCTACATTTAGGGGGCTCATTTTCTCGGCAAAATGGGCTGCGCTGGCCCGGGTCTCCAATGCCATGGAAACGGGACTCCATTGTTAGCTAACGTTAGCTCACTGTTCCTAGACTAGGTTTAGCTAACTAGTACCTAAACTAGCAAGATACAAGGTAGTTAGTTGACTTAGCTACTAACCTACTGAAACTGGCGTGTTAGACTGATCTCGACTTACCACAGATAAGTAACAAACAGTTGTAGCTTGGAAAATGGAGAACACAACTTTTTGCACCGTGGAAAAGTGGTTATATCAATATTACATTCGCAACTGGAAGTACAAAAATGTTCTACCCTTTGAACTCACCCCAATGTTGTTTTTGGGTATGTCAGGTGACCTTTTTTCTTCTTCTTCTGCTTCATCTTCTTCTTCTTCTTCTATGATATCATGGCAGACCCCAAACAAACGTTAAAGTGCATGCTGCCACCAACTGTTTTGGAATGTACGATCAATCATGATTTGCCCAATTCTATACTACCATGAAAATAAAATTATAATCCAAATAAGTCCCTACTAACTCCCCAACCACATTAAACGTGATCTATATCATGCTGAAACACTCCACCCTTAGGATTGTTCAGCATGTCTAACAACCATTTCATCAGTAACATCTGTTACCCTCAATATCTATTTTGCCGTCGCCACAATAACCTTCAACCTGGCATTTCTGCTTTCCACAACCCAAATCGTATTGATAACCTTACCAATAAAAGCTATGAAGTCAACTTTATTCATTATCAAAGGGTCCTTTGACACTGCACATTCATGCAAGATTTCTGAACAGGCCTCGAAACCATGCCAGGACCATCAGAAGCACCAGCCCCAACAGTAGGTCCACTTACTACAGGAACATCCATGTAAGCTCCATCAGTCTGCACTGTAGTTCTACCAATCTGTCTTACAGCCTCTGCATATGATACATCATGACTGATCCTATATCTCTGAGCCTCTCCAGCCTCTCTCTGCACCTGGCATCCACCAAATGATGCACTGTTGTCACCTCCACAATTACAGCACTTAACCTTCACATTGCTTCCACATTCACCGTAATCATGTTCTCCTCCACACATCTTTTCTTTCTTTTACTCTGAGCAGCCACATGTCCTATTCTTTGGCATCTAAAACATTGCAGTGCATATGGGACAAATTCTCTAACATTGAAACTAAGGAATCCTATCTGTACTTTTTACAACAAAACTTTCTCAAACCTCAGAATCCCTGATAAGCTTTCACTTCTTTGACCCTCTTTCCTACTGATCAACCTTTTGGCCTCAATCACTCTGCCTCCCGTCAGATTTTCTTCAATATCATCTATGGACATAGATATTGGGACCCCAGTGATGACTCCCCCCAACTTAGCATAAGCACCAGGTACATGGCTTTTAGTCTTCTTCCCACAAAGATTTTCCATTAGCAGAATCTTCCCTTGCTGAGCCTGGCTACCACAAAATATTAGCAATCTAACATTTCCAATTAACCAAGCTAGCTTAACTTCACCTATCTCTTTCTCTACGGCATTAGTTAGCCGGATATGGTGTGTTTCCATCTAGTCTTCTGGACAGTGAGTTCATTACACTCCATAGAAAAATTGCCCTACCAACTAACCCTACACCCATTAAAAACCTCACCACTATTCCACTACTTGGCCCTAACTGATCCTACACCAGGCCGGCAGCCTGGGAGGACGGGACACTATCGCTCAACACAGCTTGTAACTCTTCTGCAGTAAAATCTTGTACACCCAAGTACATCTCTGCAGCTGCCACCCCCACAGCTATTCTCTGTGATTTGTTCCTGCTGGGTTGGCAGGTAGCCTAGCGGTTAAGAGCATTGGGACAGTAACCTAAAGGTCACTGGTTCAAATCCCTGAGCCAGCAAGGTGGAAAAATCTGCCATTCTGCCCTTGAGCAAGGCAGTTAACCCCCACCAACAACTGCTCCCTGGGTGCTGTTGACGTGAACGTCGATTAAGGCAGCCCCCCGCACCTCTCTGATTCAGAGGGGTTGGGTTAAATGCAGAAGACACTGACTAGGTATCCCATTTCCCCACCTATATAGCACTATCACTTACTTTTAAAAAACACTACTTTGACCCTCTCTGATCCTACACCAGGCTGGCAGCCTGAGTGGACTGGACTATATCATTCAATATACCTTGCAACTCTTCTGCAGTACAGCCATGTACTACTCTGCAGCTGCCACCAAAACATCTATTTTCGGTGATTTGCATTCCATATCTGATGTATAGTTAATAATGGCAATGAACGCTAAGAAGCCAAACTTACTGAAGCACATATTATTCGGATCACTCTGTATTGGCCTACTACTCACAGGGAGCCGATCCCTCATCCTTGGCCCATCATCCTATACTCTCCTCACTGCCTCAGCATATGACACCTTATGCACCTTCTGCATAACTCTGGCAACGTCAACCTGTCTCTCTCGCACCAGACACTTCTGATCGACACGCACAGCGTTTCTAACTATACTACATACTCCTTTGTCCCATGCCATCCTGCCCACTTCTCACAATCTCAGAATCAGTCCCTCCTACACACTGCTGCAACATGACCATAAGCTTGGCATACGTCAGGTGGCGTCACTCCTACGCGACGCTCGTTCCTCAACCAAGCAGTGATTTGTAGATTTATGTAGCTATGCGGAGGACTAGGTGGGACTTATGTTTACACCTCCTGGGAACACTTGTGTAGGAGAGGTAAGGCACTATAGTCTAGGGTCGAAATTGAACTGGGCCTAACCCTGAGCAATCCCCTCTCAATGCAAGTGCATGATGCCATCTGGTGGTGAAGATATAGCTAATACCAGAAAAAAGCTACTGTACTTTGGGAATTAAAACATGTTCAGTTTAATTAGGGATAGTCTGGGCCAGTCCAGAAAATCCAGTCCAATAAGTTCAGTTCAAGTCCAGTCAGTCCAGGCCAATTAGTCCAGTCAAGTATACTCTAGTCCAGTCCAGTCTAGTCTAGTCAGTCAGGTCTATATGTGTCCAAACAGGCTTGCTCTGCATTTAACTTTATAGTGTTATGTCTCATTATTAAATTGATAAAATCTGCTGGGTATTGAATAGGAGTTCAACTGACCATTATTAGGCCGATGCTCTCAAGTGAACGAGATGTATTCAATCTGGACATTTGTTCAGGGGTTACATCTGTATCAATTTCAAACAATCAAAATAGAGGTTTCTCTTTGACGAAAATAAATGTTTCTCTATCAAAACCTTTGACCCTTAAATCTCTGCCCTTACCTTTTAAAATATAATATATGCTTTCTGGGATATACAGACATTTTACATTTTAGCAGACGCTCTTATCCAGATCGACTTACAGTTAGTGAGTGCATACATTTTCCATAGTGGCACCCCCTGGGAATCGAACCCACAACCCTGGCGTTGTAAGCGCCATGCTCTACCAACTGAGCTACAGGAGGCCAGTACATCAACAGTTCCATTATACACAAATTGAAATAGAAATTAACATTTACCTTATTGCTTTTTACTCTGCAGAAGGTATTTAATCTGATAACCTCAAGTGAGGTACCAGAATAAAAAGACTACAATAACCACAACTCATTGCAGTTCATGTTTATCTACGGTCCATGTGACGACAGAGGATCTGCTACAGGACATTTTGGATTTCTTCTCTTCGGTCGTTTTGTCCTTAAATTAAACAGCTAAAATCTTAGGAAAGTAGCAGTTTACATAGACAACCAGTCAAACGAACAATAATGAAGAAATATATCCAGTTACCAGAGTAATCGACAGCAATTTACTGCTTTGACAGCTAATCTAGCTAGTTAGCAAGCCAGAGGATCTCAACCAGACGTGTGACCAAGTAGTCACACCCTAATCTGGGGACTCATGAGTGAAATGTAGACCAGAGTAATGCAACATGAAGTAGGACTTTTGTGATCGTGAAAGACATTCACTAGCAAAAAGAACACGCGCAGCAGTTTTTTCAGAACCTGGACATGGCTGCCTCATCATGCTACAGCCACAGCCGTTCGCGAGATAGCGCTTGCCAGCCAGTCGGCTAAATTCACTAGCTACACCAGAGTAAGAAAATAATTCGTTTGTGTGTTTTTGCACATATAATATTGTGGTAATATGAATTTACCGATGTATACATTTGTCGCTCGAGACGACAACAGTACTATTTATGCTGAAGTTTCCAAAATTCTCGTCGCTACTGGACAATGGAAGAGACTGAAAAGGGATAATCCCCGATTCAACTTGATGTTGGGCGAACGGAACAGACTGCCATTTGGACGGCTTGGTAAGAGTAACACTTTTGGCATACGCAGTAAATGGTCTTCCATTGCATTGAATGCCTTTTGTTGGAATGTCAGTATTCTTGTTCTCACCCTCAAGCCAAACCCATGAATTGTGTCGTACGAAACAGCTGATGTAGACCTCTGATGGAGGCCAATAGGCTGATACACATCACCAGTGCTAATCTGGCACTCACTGCAATGCGCCTAGTCTCATTGGGAGTCAAACCAGGACATCTACACTCTGCAAAGTAAAAAGAAAGTTACTCCCTTATACCACTGATAATGTTCCTGAATTATTGATTTGTGGCCCACCCCTGTCTCAATTTATAATCAAGATTTTGGCCTTGACTATCCTGGAGCCTATAATCTATTGCTACTTTGTTACAAAATTATAACCTTATTTGAGTGATATCACTGTATCCACATGCATCCTTGGTCACTGAATCATATCCTCTGTGGAAGATGCCACAAGTAGGCCTTATTGGACACACTGAAATGCCATGTTTGACCTCAGAGAGGGAGAAGGACCTAAATGATTTATTGTGTTCACACCGCCCTATTGTAATCACTTTTTCATCTTTATTTTTTCTGCATGTGTTCGTTTATCCTCCACAGGTCATGAGCCTGGACTGATGCAACTGGTGAATTATTACAGAGGAGCAGACAAGTTGTGCCGTAAAGCATCTTTAGTCAAGTAGGCATTTTCAAACCTTGACGAGTTGAAAAGGTTCCAGTGTAATAATTTTCACTCTGATACTGTAATTTTCACTCATTCATGCTGATACTGTAAATGTCATCAATATCCACTTTCTTTACATTGTGCAGGTTAATCAAGACTAGCCCGGAGCTTCCAGATCCCGGCAACTGGTTGCCTGAATCCTACATCATCTATCCTACTAACCTCAACACTCCCATCGCTCCTGCAAAGAATGGCATGAGCCACCTGAAAAGTAACCCCAAGACGGATGAAAGAGAAGTTTTCCTGGCCTCTTATCACTCAAGGAAGGAAAGCGGAGAGGGAACAGTGTGGATCGCCAAGTCATCTTCTGGAGCAAAAGGTAGGTCTAAAGGCTCAGATTTCTACTGACAGCTGGAACTGCTAGATACTGTAGTTATTGGGCATTATGGGGAAAATTATAGTATTGCTGCCTAAAGAAGCTCTCTTTTTAAGCTAATGCATGCCTCATGTTTTTGGAAGTTTCCTTTGACTACCCAGGGAGTTACAAACACGTTGTGGCTAAATATATATTACTAGGATTGTATACAAAGATGAGGCTTGGGTTGGTTTTCTTGTTCCAGGTGCTGGTATTTTGATATCCCATGATGCAAATCAATTGCTGGAGTTCATTGATAATCAAGGGCAGGTTCATGTCATTCAGAAGTACCTAGAAAGACCACTACTGTTGCAACCTGGCAACCGTAAATTTGACATCAGGTAAGCAGCTGATACTAATACTTTTGAGTGATAGCACATCTAGTGTGTGTTTATTACACATTTATTACCAACAAAGACCATATAGGCTTATAATACACAGTTCAGGCAGTCTGAGGAACAGCAACATAAGAAATGTTATCACTGGTGTTTTGCCCAGTAGTCTCTGACTCTGTGGGTTTGTTGTTGTGTTCTTAGGAGCTGGGTGCTCGTGGACCATCAGTACAACATCTACCTTTACCGGGAGGGTGTGCTGCGGACGGCGTCGGAGCCCTATGACAGCTCCAACTTCCAGAACGTGACCAGCCACCTGACCAACCACTGCATCCAGAAAGAGCACTCGCAGAACTATGGCCGCTACGAGGAGGGCAACGAGATGTTCTTCGACGAGTTCCGGCAGTACCTACTGAGCATGCACAACATAGTGCTGGAGACCAACATTTTACCTCAGATCAAGCAGATCATACGGTAGCTAGCTACTTCTCCTCCGGTGCTATGCTGTTTGTGTTTACTTCAATGAAGGAGATGGAAAGATACCGTTTTTTCAGATGACCTTGAAAACATGGCCTTTCCGTTAACATTGCATAGTTCTACAAATAGCTATTTATAGGTATTTGCTTAACAACTAGGCTATACTCTACTTAGACACCTGACAATGGTTGTTCTGTCTGGTCTCCTAGGAGCTGTCTGACATGCATTGAGCCTGCCATCAGCACTAAGCACTTGTCCTATCAGAGCTTCCAGCTCTTCGGCTTTGACTTCATGGTGGACGAGAGCTTCAAGGTGTGGCTGATAGAGATCAATGGAGCTCCGGCCTGCGCACAGTCAGTACTATTTTATATTCTTCTCCCAGTGGTCATAAACATAGCAGGTAGTAATATGTTATAAAACTATTTTCCTCTTTATCCCCTTCCTCTTGCCTGCACTCAGTTGGTTCATCCTCTCTTTACAGCAATATACTATTGCAGGTTTTTCATTACATTTTATTCATTTAATTTTTGTTGAACTCTGTTATTTTCATCAAAGGTTCTACATCTCACCTCCCCTTATGTTATATTTCCATTTCATATAAAATTCAGAGTAAAGGGCCTCACTCCCAAATTACAGTGTGAGACAATGTGATACAATTATTTGAGACATATGCATGGTGTGTGCTCTACTCAGACTGACTGGCAGTTGTTTCTTTGTTTGTTCACGCCAAGAGGTTTGGGCAGAAATGTTAATTCCTTTTGATAATGTTTGTTCCGTTGTTCAAAGCTTAGAGGGCTTTAATAACTTCTCATGTTAGAATTTAATGAATGTTTTATTTTTGAATCTCTGACTTCCCGGTGAACCTAAATGTGCTTGAGTGTAGAATTGTCCTTTGAATAGATTTTTCATGCTAGATAAAGTTTCTGGACTCTGGATCATTAATTCTCCCCTATATAATCTCACTAAGTCTGATTTAACTGGCATGACATCTTATTAATTGCACTGTTAACTCTCCCTCCTCTAGGAAACTCTACCCGGAGCTATGCCAAGGTATTGTGGACATAGCCATCTCCAGTGTCTTCACTCTGAACAACGATTCTGAACCACGATCATCTTCCTCCTCCCCTGCTCCCTACTCCTCCTCCCCCTCATTTTCTACTCTCACCTCATCCACCTGTTCCTCTCCGAAATTGAGAGGACCCCTCCATGTGGGCCCATTCACCCGATTGTAAGTCTCCCCTCCTCTGCTTCAGAAGTTCCACCCTCTGCTCCTCACTTCTAGGCTTTTCTGAGAGGTCCCTCAGGCCAGGAAGCTTGCCATCTCATTGGTTCTTGCTTGGCAAGTTTTGTCTCAAAGTGGATGACCCTTGTGATTGACTGAAGATTGAATGTGGGACCTTCTCGTATGTGCTACCAGATTCTCCTCTCTCATACACCACAGTGGAAGGGCATTTCAGAGGAAAGCCTGGGCGGACATGCAGAATATGAATGTGTGGAGACTTGGTGAATGTTTGGGTGAGGATGATGAATGGGCGACAGACTGATGACAGGTTTGCTGCCACTGAGACTCCTCTAGACTGTGTATGGACGACCTCTGAAGATGGAGGGGATGCTTGACTTACTATACAGACTTTAGTGCCTTACCCATACCCACTTAAAGATGCAACCTGACGATTTAGCATAGCATTTCTGCTACTGTGTGTGTCATGTGAGCCAGTGTATTGTCGGTCAGGCAAGTGTGTATGTATGCGCGGTGTAGTCTTTTTCTCTGGGTTTGGAGATCTTTGGATTTATCCACAAAAGTTAGCATCCTTCTTTATTTCATATCATGGTTATTCACAAAGCCCCGGAGAGTTTTGTGTACTGTAGTTTAAACAAGTATTAAAGCAGAAAATATGTTGCTTCCAGTTTCTATTTTATTGCTAAGTAACTTGTATTATAGCTATTTGATAGCTATTATTCTGTGCACGCCATGTAGTTTTAGGTCTTCCATTTTTGACAGAGACCTTTATTCAAGTTAATTTAGTCAGTGTTGTTAATTCACCCCTTGTATAAGAGGAAATTCCTAGACAGATTACTTATTTTTCTCTGTCAACAAAGAGCATTTGTTGAATGACTAGAGATAAACCTTCCCTGTTCAATTGAGACTAGATTTGCAACTTTTTAACATTTCAACCTATTTTGAACCTTCTATGGTTCTTCCGGTAAAACTGTTAGAATTAGAATCACAATCACCTTTAATCACCAATTACATCACAGGAGGTTGGTGTCACCTTAATTGGGGAGGACGGGCTCATGGTAATGGCTGGAGCGGAATCGGTGGAATGGTATCAAATACATCAAACACATGGTTTCCACGTGTTTGATGCCATTCCAGTTGCTCCTTTCCAGCCATTATTATGAGCCGTCCTCCCCTCAGCAGCCTCCACTGATTTACATATAGGCCTACTCGGAATTTGATTTGGTGAAATGGTGCTGCCACGGTAAACAGAATCAACAGACAGAATTTAGACGATAAACATATACAGACAAAATATATTGACAAAGAATTTACGAATCCACATACGCTGTACACAGTTACGCACGGGGATCTCCACTACAGCTGTAGATCAGTTTGCTTGTCATTTTAAGAGGGACTGCATGTTAGTGTCTTGTGTCCTAATGCAAGTAGGCCTACTCTCCCCTTTTGCCTCTAATACTGAAAGTTCTTAGCCAAGAGCTTCCTTTAAAATGGTCTCTTTCATACCTTTTGATTACCTTCCCAATAGGTCCATGAGACACACCTGTTTGTCAAGAACTGCATTGCATTTTTGACACCTGATGTTTTGACATAGATTTGCCTAGGTTTGCATAGTTCTGCACCGATTACTTTTGCAGAAATGTTTGTTTAGTGCGTGTATTCGTGATGCTAGCTCAAAGAAAATGTGTTTCTTGTTAGTTTTTGCTTGCTTACTTAAAACCTGTAGTGAACTTGACTTAAACGTAGTAGCTTCAAACCCAGAAATGACTTAATGTCAATGCAATTTTGTTTTTTAAAGCGGCAATCCATAGCAGTGAAACTGCCACGTCCATTTGTGATATTACAACAGTTACTTCAAACAACGAACACTGTTGTTTTCCCTCGGACATCATTTCACATCATTGCACGCGCAATAGAACAGCAGAGCATGTACTGCGATTTTGTTTCGTTTTTTTTTACCACGATGCTGGATGCTCCTTTCTTCAAAACAAAAACAATAACAATGCGCCTAGGGGCGGCCAGTGGCGCTGTTTCACCTATCATGGATCTCAGCTTTAAGTGTATTTATTTTATGTGGTTTTAGACTACCAATATTGTCATTTAGGTTTTTACACAGCTTCCATGATGTTAAGTGGAGTTGCGAGACATGCCTGCTAGGAAGTTGTTTTCCTTGTCTGTTTCTGTGTTTACACTGATATTCAATGTAGAACACCTGACCACATTCAGTTTACAGAGGCTTTGTAGCATTATCACCCACACATATCCCTTCGATTAAGTGACCTTGTCCTATGTTACATTTTGTTTTAAGGACGAGTTAGTCCCTTAACCACCACCTCTTTTCTTCATTATCACACATTTTCAAATATTTTAGTTGAGATAATGCTTCAACATGTTTTGAGTTAAACTACTTAAGGGACAACATTGACACATTTAATCACTGTCTTTTTATATGTTTAAAGATAGCTATGAGGAATAAAGTATGGTGTGAATGACTGCTAGAATAGCATCTGTTTGATATGCACATGGTCAAAGCATACAATGGTTATGAATTATAATCTATTTGTGGTTGAATGTTCGGTTAGATTGTATATCAGAGGGACAACGAAAAAGGTGTTTGTTTCTAGATTGTTTTGCAAAATAAAAAAAGAGCTAAACTGTATTATTCAACACATTGTTTGGGAAAACAACCAAAGAAAATGATCAGTATTATTATACAAATTGGGGAAATGTCTTTCCATCAAGGGGAAGGGGTGCCTTAGTGGGAATTGGCTCTTGATGTTTGGAAGAAGCAATAGACGTCCTGCATATAAATGCACCTTTCATTTGTTTGATTGTAAAGATGTGAATTTGTCTATTGCTATCTGGCATATGTGTCTGTGTGACTGTTTAATTGTTCAATATTTTGTGTTTGTTCAGTCTTTTGTAATGTCCTCATGCAGAGTTTCTTTGCACTGAACTTTTCCCATTTTTAATTACCTGCTTGGTAGGTTATGAATTCTTATTTCTTACCAATGAAAACTTGTTTGTATGTCTAAAATCAATGTCATTCTTTCCCCCCTCAGTATTACTTCCCCAGCTATGAAATATGTGGGTTTTAGGTATTTCAAGTCCTTTAAAGTGCAATCTGTAACTTCCTTTAAATCAATCATTATCAAACATTTTCACTAAACCAAGGCAGCCAAGAATAAATAAATCGATAGACACAACAGCAACATTGGCACATTGAAATGTTAAAAACCTCTCCTCCAGTCAACATGATTTAACTGTACTGTATGTAGTCAGATGAATGCATATGTTGTGTTTTCTTCAGCTAATGTTTATCAAACTTTTGCATGAAAACTTTATTGTATCAAACATTATCATGGAGAATAAAATGTCATGTATCGTTGATCTGAGTCTCCTGACTTCTCTTGTGGTGTAAACTGATATAAGACCCAGGGATTTACACTAGATATAACATGAAAGAAAATCATATAGATATTGTAACATAATCATTTGTTGTACATGATTGCCAGCATTGACTTTATCCAACTGAATGGCAGTCATGATGACTCTGCAATAGACCAACACTAAGGGCATGTTCCCCATTGCAGCCGACTTTAAAGGCGAGTCGAGATTGACTGATCTACAAATCACTTTGCATCATAAATAACTACTCTGTTGGTGCGTTCCTCTGCCCAGGCGTTGCTGATGCATGCCAAATCTTACAATGCCTGGATTGGTATTTTAAGTATCAGCTAACCACAAATGTTAGCAATCTGTCAGTTGATGACACAGTCATTTACATTTTAGTAATTTAGCAGACGCTCTTATCCAGAGCGACTTACAGTTAGTGAATACATATTTTTTTATACTGGCCCCCCGTGGGAATCGAACCCACAACCCTGCCATTGCAAACGCCATGCTCTATCAACTGAGCTACATCCCTGCCGGCCATTCCCTCCCCTACCATGGACGACGCTGGGCCAATTGTGCGCCGCCCATGAGTCTCCCGGTCGCGGCCGGCTGCGACAGAGCCTGGATTCGAGCCAGGATCTCTAGTGGCACAGTCATGTTGGTCATGTTCCCCTGCTCAGATGTTGGATGCATCAACCAATGGTTGCGTGCCACGTCATCGACTGATAGATTGCTATAACATATGATGTGGTTGGCTTGTACGTAAAATACCTATCCAGGCTTTGTAAGATCTGGCAGGCGTCAGCAATGGCTGGGCAAAGAAACACGTCTGTTATCAGTCGGTCAATCAGTCACAATTTACCCATACATCACGGTTTTTATGCTCTCAAACACGGCCACAATCAATACATAGAGAAAATGAGATCTGATATCTATAGACCTCTAGCTATTTGGTTACAGTGGAAATTATCTTTAATGCTGAAAATAATTTAGACATAGCATTACACTTTAGATGCTGTTTGGTAATTCCATTTCTCTCAACACATTTCTCACTTCTATGAATAGTCAACCAAACTAATACAATCATTTTCAAAAATACGGTGTTGATTTTGTTTGATAGCTCACTCGCATAGGTCTGAAAATTGGATGCTGCCCCTTTAAATGAATTGACCTTTCACTCACTTCCTATTACGACGATTGTACTTCCTGTGTGGCTGACGCGCATGTGGTAAACAAGAATAAGCATGGATTTTGCGGCTAAGTGGAGTAATTTACCGACAAGTCCAAGCCTTAAACATTTAACAGAAGCAGGCTATGGCATACCGAAGGAAAAACAACATGCCGCTGTTCAGGACCTAACGAAGGCTCATATCGAGTCGTTTGACCAAGCAGTTTCAGATGGACTGTGTCGTGCTGTGCAGGTAGGGGAACTTTCACGTGGGACAGTCAGTGCTGTGTCAGCCGTGCCCCTCAAGCCACAATGTTGCTAAAATGACTGAAGTAGCTAGCGACTAGCTAGTAACGTTACAACAACGATTTGTATATTTGTTGTTACAATAGTTAGACCTACTTATAAGTGTCCTTAAACATCAGTTAGAAAACAAGATTTTGATTTTGTCCGAGGAAGTCACCGATGTATTTGCCAGAAAGTGACGTTAGCTAACTTAGCTCACTTGATTTGATAACTTGTCTTATAATTATTTTATTTTTTCTTTCTTCAATTCAAGGGTCTTTCATTCGGAGAAGGTTGTAATTGCAGAAGGCAAGGAGGGGCGTGTTCTGATATAGGCGTTTCTTGATATCAAGTTACACCCATTGACGCTCGCCATTTGTCCGTGGACGTTTCTTTCGCGTCGGGTAGTTAAGCCTAACACTAACTCTTTTCCTAACCTTAACCTAATTATCCTAACCTGCCACGTTAACAATCATCTGTGTCGAGAAACCACTAGTCTCATAACACCTGAACTGACCAATGGCAGGTCTCAATGGGCATTTCCTGATATCAGGGAACACCCACATCAAGAAACGCCCCTGAATTGCGTTCTGCAATTACACCATATTATTCATTCTCCCCAATACACCACAGCTGCAGCAACTAGCTACAGATTGTTACATCAGATAATGTGATTTAGCCAAAGATTTTTGGTTTCCATTACAGGGAGTTACAATTTAGGCACTGTTTGGTGTAGCACAGCGACTTTTCAACCAACCTTAACTTGGAGATACATGTTTGGCCAAATCGAGAACAAAGATAGTATCTTTTAAAATGTCTGTGTCCATTTGCAGGTGGTGCGTTTTGAATTTTAAAAATGCTCAGTTATTGAAAGAAATCAATATTTTGCTCCATGAAGTAATCCAACAACGTGTAAACCGCCATCTTGTCTATTTCAAATATTCTGTCATTGATCAACATAGATGTGTCATCATGACATGTGGCACTTTGGGGTGGACCCCCTGTCTCAATCAATGAGAGATTTGAAATTGACAAGTTAAGGTTGGTTGAAAATTCTGTGCTACACAAAACAGTACTTAACCTGTAACTCACAGTAATGGATACCAAAACTATTTGGTTAACTCACATTATCTGATGTAACAATCTGTTACTATGCCGCAACCTGGTTGTAGTTGGTGTCTGTCATGCAAAACCATGGGGTTGGAGAGTTCATGTGAAAATGTTTGTTCCATTTCTCCTTTTCAGGCCATCCCTCCCTTTGAGTTTATGTTTAGAAATGACCGGATCAGCCTGGCATTTGTGGAGGCCACCATCTATAGACCAGTGGTGGGCAAAGGGAGCATCTGCCGGGACCTGAGGGTGTTCCCAGCAGAGTGCAGAGGGAGACGCTGTACCTACCGGGGAAAGCTTGTGGTAAGCTTGCCTGCAAACCCAACATCCGTACCATATGGATTGTACTGTATATGACGGTCAAGACAAGGTCTTTCTACAATCTATCACAAAACTTGTCCATTGTGATGAATTTAAGTTTGGTGCTGTGATTCTTCACAGGCAGATGTCAGCTGGTCCGTGAATGGGATTCCCAAAGGCATCATCAAGCAGTCTCTGGGCCAAGTGCCCATCATGGTGAAGTCTAGGTTGTGTAACCTGCATGGGCTCCCTCCCAAAGAGCTCATTGAGCACCACGAGGAGTCTGAGGTAGGAGAATGGCACGCTTCCTACCCACAGCACATACAGTGAGGGGAAAAAAGTATTTGATCCCCTGCTGATTTTGTACGTTTGCCCACTGACAAAGACATGATCAGTCTATAATTTTAATGGTAGGTTTATTTGAACAGTGAGAGACAACATAAAATCCAGAAAAACGCACGTCAAAAATGTTATAAATTGATTTGCATTTTAATGAGGGAAATAAGTATTTGACCCCTCTGCAAAACATGATTTAGTACTTTGGCAATTACAGAGGTCAGATGTTTCTTGTAGTTGGCCACCAGGTTTGCACACATCTCAGGAGGGATTTTGTCCCACTCCTCTTTGAAAATCTTCTCCAAGTCATTGGAGCTCCCTCCACAGATTTTCTATGGGATTAAGGTCTGGAGACTGGCTAGGCCACTCCAGGACCTTAATGTGCTTCTTCTTGAGCCACCCCTTTGTTGCCTTGGCTATGTGTTTTGGGTCATTGTCATGCTGGAATACCCATCCACGACCCATTTTCAATGCCCTGGCTGAGTGAAGGAGGTTCTCACCCAAGATTTGACGGTACATGGCCCCGTCCATCGTCCCTTTGATGCGGTGAAGTTGTCCTGTCCCCTTAGCAGAAAAACACCCCCAAAGCATAATGTTTCCACCTTCATGTTTGACGGTGGGGATGGTGTTCTTGGGGTCATAGGCAGCATTCCTCCTCCTCCAAACATGGCGAGTTGAGTTGACGCCAAAGAGCTCAATTTTGGTCTCATCTGAACACAACACTTTCACCCTGTTCTCCTCTGAATCATTCAGATGTTCATTGGCAAACTTCAGACGGTCCTGTATATGTGCTTTCTTGAGCAGGGGGACCTTGCGGGCGCTGCAGGATTTCAGTCCTTCACGGCGTAGTGTGTTACCAATTGTTTTCTTGGTGACTATGGTCCCAGCTGCCTTGAGATCATTAACAAGATCCTCCCGTGTAGTTCTGGGCTGATTCCTCACCGTTCTCATGATCATTGCAACTCCACGAGGTGAGATCTTGCATGGAGCCCCAGGCCGAGGGAGATTGACAGTTATTTTGTGTTTCTTCCATTTGCAAATAATCGCACCAACTGTTGTCACCTTCTAACCAAGCTGCTTGGCGATGGTCTTGTAGCCCATTCCAGCCTTGTGTAGGTCTACATTCTTGTCCCTGACATCCTTGGAGAGCTCTTTGGTCTTGGCCATGGTGGAGAGTTTGGAATCTGATTGACTGATTGCTCTGTGGACAGGTGTCTTTTATACAGGTAACAAGCTGAGATTAGGAGCACTCCCTTTAACAGTGTGCTCCTAATCTCAGCACGTTACCTGTATAAAAGACACCTGGGAGCCAGAAATCTTTCTGATTGAGAGGGGGTCAAATACTTATTTCCCTCATTAAAATGCAAATCAATTTATAACATTTCTGACATGTGTTTTTCTGGATTTTGTTGTTGTTATTCTGTCTCTCACTGTTCAAATAAACCTACCATTAAAATTATAGAGTGATCATTTGTTTGTCAGTGGGCAAACGTACAAAATCAGCAGGGGATCAAATACTTTTTTCCCTCACTGTATGTGGCAGGGTTTCCGTTAGCCGGTAATAATTTGCATATTTCCGTGGAATTAAATTTGCCACGTGTGTATATTCGTTATTTATCTTATTTATCGCATGGGCACAGCATACAGAAACAGAGCCTTTGAACAGAAAATCTGTCAGACAGTGCTTTTATAAGCCCAATCATTGTGCAACAATTCTAAATGCAATCGTGTGTTGAATAGTTTTTGGGCCACGATTAAAAATAGCTAATATTTGTATTTCTCAACTGGTAATTGAAGCGGCCTTTCCATTCGCCATTCAAATGGATAGTCAAAGGAAGGCAGGCTTCATCAGCGCGTCACACCACTTTGCAATGAGCTGGAGGCAGTATGCATTTTGAAAACCTATAGCTACTTAATTGTTTGAAACGTGAATGTTTTACTACATATTATGAGGGATGTTTTACCTTGCTTCAAAGTAGCCTACGCAAAATCCGACCAAATCCGTGAAGGCAATTCTTTTATAAAGACTTCCATATGCCATTGAAACCAGTAGCCTAATTTTCTCATGTTCTATTGGTTTTCAACTATCTTTCATTGTCCGGTAGCCAAATGCATTGCTGCGCTAATGTTAAGAAATAATAGATTATCAACATTTTAAACAAAACGTTCTGACCAGATTTATTGCTCTTTAACAGGGTTTTTTATGTAGCCTAGGCATACTGGTTGTGTGAATTTGGCATATATCGTCCCACGACTGTCCCAGAGTCTGTTTGTGCTATTTCTTTCTCGACAAGCTGACCAATAGAATAGGTCAACTTTTCTACTATGGGGATAGTAGATTGACGTAGGCTCATAGGTGGCACTTCCTAGAGGCTACGGGAAGCTTTCCCTAAGTACATTGGCAAAATTAAATAGCCTACTTAATACAGTCATTCAAAATAGACTACTAAAGCATGATTTGGCCACAGAGGATTGTTAGCGTCCCCTAGCTTTAAAAAATAATTATTTTTAAATCGCATTGCCTACAGTCGGAAGGAAATTTTGACAGCGCGCGCTACAAATACCAAAAAGATGGTTGTTGAGTTGCTGGCCGTCAAAATTATAATCGCCGGAAAACATAGTTTGCAAAGCAAATGGATATTGCTGTAAAGAGAAGACAATGAAAAGACTAATCTGTCTTTTAGTTATCAATATTCTCAACTTAATTGAGCTAACAACGGTAGGCCTATCTCATTGGCACCAGCGGAGAGAATCATCCATGTCCCTGGTGAGTGCTCAATGCACTGAGCATATTCACTCTATCATTGTTGGGTCAGTGCCACTGTTTTTTCCGTGCAATGAAAGAAGAAAGGTATCTTATATAGCCTATAGGCCAGGCCTCTACAATATGCGCTCAGCCATGCATTGAACTGTTTGAGTTATATTATTAGCCTAAATTATGACTATTGAATCTACTCATCACATTACGACTAGTAGGCCTGCAAATGCGATGATGCATGGAATGCTCTATTAAAAGGTGAATTTTTTTATGGTGAAGATTTGATTCCCCAAACTTTAAGCTCAAGCTCCGCCTATGCAAAGGCTAATGACTTTGCTGTTCGTTACTCATCTTGTTGGCTGAGGAAAAGTACATGTGGACAGTTATTCTGACATCTTCAAAGTGTGCGGTAAGGACACATGTTCTGTTAAGATTAATTACCATAATCTAAATGTGATTTCTGTCATTCAGAGCACTGTGGCTGGATGCCCTAATCAGGTTAGGTACCCAATGCATATGGGTCCGGTACATTTCCAAAATGTCCAGTCAATTAAAATGCTGCCGGTCAAATGTCCTGCGCCACATTTTCATAACGGAAACCCTGATCTGTGGGAACCAGTCATTCTGATAATTTGTGCTTTCGAAGCAAAAATAAAGGCACATTTTTATGCTTTCACGCTTACATTTTACAGTTTGCATGCATCTACATTCTGTAGATTTCAATCTCTTTTTCTCTCCATCCTCATTCAAACAGGAAATGGGTGGTTATTTTATTGTGAATGGGAACGAGAAGGTTATTCGCATGCTGATCATGCCAAGGAGAAACTATCCTATCGCTATGTCAAGACCCAAGTGGAAGAACAGAGGCCAGGGATACACTCAGTATGGTAAGCAAGGCAGTTCATGTACGAGCCGAACATTGCATTGTTGGAGCAGTTGAGACAACACAGCCTGCTTTAAGTAGCCTAACATTGATTATCACAGTCCTATCGCCTTGACCCAGATGCAGACAAAAGATAAAGCTCTTCTTTGTCTGTCTCCCCAGGTATCTCAATGCGCTGTGTGAAGGAGGAGCACACAGCTATCAATATGAACCTGCATTACCTGGACAACGGGACTGTGATGCTCAACTTCATCTACCAGAAAGAGCTCTTCTTCCTCCCCCTGGGCTTTGCACTAAAGGTGAGATGGAGCAGTGATATTTGGAACAGGAACATGCATGTCACATTAACATTAGTCTGTGTCCACTAGGTATTTATGCATGCGACACACAAAAATGTTATGAGAATTGGGACATATAGCCTATACTGTATGAAATGAAGGGTATATTTCACATTTTAACCACATTGCCTGTCTGTTTTGGTCAGGCTTTAGTGGACTTCACAGACTTCCAGATCTACCAGGAGCTGATCAAAGGTCGTGAGGAGAACTCCTTCTACAAGAGCTGTGTGTCTGAGATGCTGCGACTCGTCATGGAGGAGGGCTGCATCACCCGCGGCAAGGTGCTCAACTACCTGGGCGAGCGCTTCCGGGTCAAGATGAACCTGCCAGAGTGGCACACCGATGCACAGTGTGCCAACTACCTGCTAGAGTAAGTGTTTGTGTGTGTTATTAATAACTTCACCATGCTCAAAGGGATATTCAATGTCTGCTTTTTTTATTTTTACCCATCTACCAATAGGTGCCCTTCTTTGCGAGGCATTAGAAAACCTCCCTGGTCTTTGTGGTTGAATCGGTGTTTGAAATTCACTGCTCGACTGAGGGACCTTACAGATAATTGTATGTGTGGGGTACAACGATGAGGTAGTCATTCAAAAAATCATGCAGTCCATGCAACTTATTATGTGACTTATTAAGCAAATGTTTACTCCTGAACTTATTTAAGCTTGCCATAACAAAGGGGTTGAATACTTATTGACTCAAGACATTTCAGCCTTTCATTTTTAATTAAATTGTACACATTTTAAAAGATATTTGATGAGCTGAATTGTTGGGAAGGTGGCATCCTATGACGATGCCACGTTGAAAGTCACTGAGCTCTTCAGCACTTGCCATTCTACGCCAATGTTTGTCTATGGAGATTGCATGGCGGTGTGCTCGATTTTATACACCTGTCTGCAACGAGTGTGGCTGAAATAGCCGAATCCTCTAATTTGAAGGGGTGGCCACATACTTTTGGCCATATAGTGTATGTCTATAGCAAACACTTTTATCCAAAGTGACTTAGTCATGAGTGGATAATTTCTTTGACATGTGTGGGTGGTCCTTGGACTCTAACCCACTATCCTGACGTTGCAAGAACCATGCTCTACCCACACACGCACACTCTTTATGGAATGTGTTGTGTTCACTCGTGTTTAGCCAGTGCGTCTGTATCCACCTGAAGTCTGATGTGGAGAAGTTCTACCTGCTGTGTCTGATGACGCGGAAGCTATTCACGTTTGCCAAGCAGGAGTGCATGGAGGAGAACCCGGACAGTCTGATGTGTCAGGAGGTGCTCACACCAGGACAGCTCTACCTAATGTTTCTCAAGGTCAGTTCTAGACATCAGGACAGCTCTGCACTGGACTATTGACAAATGATGAACAGTTCTGGATCAGACATATTGGTAAATCAAAAAAACGATTTCTTGTGAAGATACTACAACATTGTGGTGAACAGAAGTTGTCATGTTTGGCATGTGTAATGTAAAAACACCACAAAAATGTCAGGCCAGAATGCTAGGAGTTAAACCTAGACTGTAAGGCCGAGTTCTCCTCTAGGTCATATAATGACTCTGTAAGATGTGTTTAACCATTTGCAATGTGATAATAGGAGAAGATGGCTGCCTGGATGGTGTCTGTGAAACTGTCGATGGACAAGAGGGCCCATAGGCTGACTGGTGGGGCGAGCTCTGAGAATCTGGTGAAGATGTTCAACCTGGGTTCTGATGTTACCCAGCCCTTTGAGTATCTGCTGGCCACTGGGAATCTCACCTCAAAGACAGGTATGCTGTGATACGAAACATACTAATTATTTGTCATTACAACATAACCACGGTTCTATTTTTCTCCCAGTGTTTTACTTTGGTTATGCAGATATACAGTTCATGACATGTTAGTTACCTAGAAACACATGCTGGTCCCAAGCTGCTGCATTGTGACCGATTCTGTTCTTTTTCCTCTGTCGTCAGGTCTGGGCATGCTCCAGAACACAGGACTGAGTGTGGTGGCCGACAAGCTCAACTTCATCCGCTACCTGTCCCACTTCCGCTGCGTGCACAGAGGGGCAGCCTTTGCCAAGATGAGGACCACCTCCGTACGTCGTCTGCTGCCCGAGTCCTGGGGCTTCCTGTGTCCCGTGCACACCCCTGACGGAGACCCCTGCGGCCTCATGAACCACATGACGGCCCACTGTGAAATCGTAGCCCTGGCCCTGCCCACCACCACCCTCCCTGCCCTGCTCTGCTCCCTCGGTGAGTGTCGACAAACCTGTGCATGTATAGCTAGCTGCCTCAATATGGCGTCCTCCATGTCGTAGCCCGTGTATGAGATCACAGAGACAATGCTGTTGGTTCCGATGGGGTAGTTGTCCATGTTATAGTGGTCATACATGACAAACACTGGACATGTGTCCAAAGTAAAACACAAAGGCCTGAGATTCAACGTGACAGGATATCCAAGGTTGTGTCACTCACTGTGATTAGCATGCAGCTGGAACCTATTGGTTCCTATAGCTATTATTATTATTATTATTATTATTATTGGTTTATTCGTACATACTGGATGTCGATGTGTGAAAATGCTCAGTCGTTTATATGTGATTGTCGTCCCATCGTTCTCCTCAAGGTGTGACTCCTGTGGATGGTTCTCCTGGCAGGGCCTACTCAGACTGCTATCCTGTTCTCCTGGATGGTGCCATGGTGGGCTGGGTAGAGACTGAGCTGGCCCCCCTCCTCGCAGACTCCCTCCGCAGGTTCAAGGTAAGGCAGGGCATCTCCCAACCATCTGCAATTATAACATGGGTTTGATCATCACTCACTTATGTAATAGATAATTCATCACACATGAATAGTGGCAGCTAGTTATGTTTTAATGCCTCTTACTCATTCTTGTTCATGCCACCCTCTTGCAGGTGTTGAAGGAGAAGAAGATCCCTCCCTGGACTGAGATAGTTCTGGTTCCCCAGACCAGCAAGGCCAGCATGTACCCAGGCCTGTACCTCTTCACCACCCCCTGCCGCATGGTGCGGCCCGTCCGTAACCTGGCCCTGGGCCAGCAAGAACTGATCGGCACCTTTGAACAGGTACTACAGTCACATGCTGCTTAAAATCTCTCAATTCTTGGACATCCTTAGTAAACCCCCTAGTTACTAATCGTAGCCTCTAGGACAAGGAAGGATGCTAGATCAAACTAATTTTAAAGCTGAGGGTGTTGTCAGTGATTCTTGGTTATGTCAACTCTAGGACAGTCATTACAGTGATTGTTGGCAGTTGTTTCTTGAGTTTGTTTTGTAGTGTCATGTCAGTACCTAGTTACTTATAGATGGTTAGGCCGACAGTGCCTTCAGCAAGTATTTATACCCCTTGACTTATTACACATTTTGTTGTAATGAAATCTTTTTTCTCACATCTACACATAATACCCCGCAATGACAGTGAAAATATGTGTGTAGAATTTTTTGCAAATGTATTGAAAATGAAATACAGAAATATCACATTTATAATATATAATAATAATAATATGCCATTTAGCAGACGCTTTTATCCAAAGCGACTTACAGTCATGCGTGCATACATTTTTGTGTATGGGTGGTCCCGGGGTTCGAACCCACTACCTTGGCGTTACAAGCGCCGTGCTCTACCAGCTGAGCACCCCTGAGTCAATACATGTTAGAATCACCTAACATGTATTGACTCGGCTTTCTGGGTAAGTCTCTTAGAGCTTTGCCCGCCTGAATTGTACAATATTTGCACATTTGTTCTTTTTTAAATTCTTCAATCTCTGTTAAGTTGGTTGTTGATCATTTTTAGACAGACATTTTCAAGTCTTGCCATAGATTTTCAACTAGGTCACTCAGGGACATTCAATGTTGTCTTGGTAAGCAACTCCAGTGTATATTTGGCCTTGTGTTTTGGGTTATTGTCCTGCTGAAAGGTGAATTTGTCTCCCAGTGTCTGATGGAAAGCAGACTGAACCAGGTTTTCCTCTAGGATTTTGCCTGTGCTTATCTCTATTCCGTTTATTTTTATTCTAAGCTCCCTAGTCCTTGCCGATGACAAGCATACCCATAACATACCACCACCATGCTTGAAAATATGAAGAGTGGTACTTAGTGATGTGTTGGATTTGCCCCCAAACATAATGATTTGTATTCAAGACATGAAGGGAATTTCCTAGCCAAATGTTTAGCATTTTACTTAAGTGCCTTATTGTAAACAGGATGCAAGGTTTTGGAATATGTTTATTTTGTACAGGCTTCCTTCTTTTCACTCTGTCAATTAGGTTAGTATTGTGGAGTAACTACAATGTTGTTGATCCATCCTCAGTTTTCTCCTATTACAGCCATTAACCTCTTAAGGATCAGACCCTTGTTTTTTTTGTTTTTTTAACCTTTATTTAACTAGGCAGGTCAGTTAAGAACAAATTCTTATTTACAATGACGGCCTACACCGGCCAAACCCGGATGACGCTGGGCCAATTGTGCGCCGCCCTATGGGACTCCCAATCACGGCCGGTTGTGATACAGCCTGGAATCGAACCAGGGGGTCTGTAGTGGTGCCTCAAGCACTGAGATGCAGTGCCTTAGACCACTGCACCACTCTGGAGCCCAAATACTGGACTATCTTGCATCAAGTTTTCCCTAAATGTGCCAAATTGGTCAATTGATACATTTTGAAGTACATAATTATAGAGAACATACAAAAATGATATGGTAATACAAAATGTAAGTTTACACACTCCCAGGAATGTCATACATGATGGATCATTAGCTTATACACTAACTTTCACACATCTAGATGGCAGGGTGGGTGTGGAGCCAGAGACAGCAAGGGTTCAAACTGTAGAACCCAGTTCCTACATTTAATGATCAATTAGCCTTTTAAAATGATAAACTTCGATTAGCAAACACAACGTGCCATTGAAACACAGGACTGATGGTTGCTGATATTGGGCTTCTGTACGTCTATGTAGATAATTTACAACATGAACAATATCTACACTGTATTTCTGATCAATTTGATGTTATTTTAATGGTTTAAAAAAATTCGTTTCTTTCTAAATAAAGGACATTTCTAAGTGACCCCAAACTTTTGAACGGTAGTGTATGTAAATAAGGTATTTGTTTTTATTTTATAATTGTGGTAAAATTTCTGAACTGTTTTCGCTTTGTCATTATGGGGTTTGCTGAGGATTTTTTAAATTTTTTGACCAATTTTAGAATAAGGCTGTAACGTAACAAAATGTGGAAAAGGTGAAGGTCTGAATACTTTCCGAAGGCACTGTATATATCTACCAATAGGTGCCCTTTGCGAGGAATTGCAAAACCTTCCTGGTCTTTGTGGTTGAATCTTTCTTTGAAATTCACTGCTCGATTGAGGGACCTTACAAATATCTGTATGTGTGGGGTACAGAGATGAGGTAGTCATTAAAAAATTATGTTAAACACTATTGCACACAATGAGTCCATGCAACTTATGTGACTTGTTAAGCAGATTTCTACTCCTGAACTTATTTAGGCTTGCCATAAGAAAGGGGTTGAATTCTTATTGACTCAAGATATTTCAGCTTTTCATTTTTAATGAATTTGTAAAAATTTCTGGAGGCCAGTGACACATCTAAATGTAATCTATTTTAAATGAAGGCTGTAACACAACAAAATGTGGTAAAAGTAAAGGGTTGTGAATACTTTCTGAAGGGGACTGTATGTGTTTTAGTCCTAATTCCTTAGAAAGGCCTGTGGGATGGTGTGGCCGCTCCTTCCGACTAAACTTTAAACGTAAAATAGTTAAGCAATAAGGCCTGAGGGGGTGTGGTATGTGGCCAGTATACCACGGCTAAGGGCTTTTCTTAAGCACGACGCAATGCGGAGTGCCTGGATACAGCCATTAGCTGTGGTATATTGGCAATATACCACAAACCCCAGAGGTGCCTTATTGCTATTATAAACTGGTTACCAACGTAATTAGAGCAGTGAAAATAAATGTTTTGTCATACCCGTGGAATACGGTCTGATGTACCTCGGCTTTCAGCCAATCAGCATTCAGGACTCGAACTACCCAGTTTATAATCCCATTTATGCACCCAAATCTACAGTATGCTGTGACGTTTTCTTCTTGTGTGGACTGTTACAGAGACGTTACCTTATTCTGTTTTGAGAACAAGGAAACATATGTGAATAAAGCTAGTCTGTCTGTCTCCTGTTTGACAGCTCTACATCAACGTGGGCATCAGTGAGGATGAGATCGAGCCGGGTGTGACCACCCACCAGGAGCTCTTCCCCCACAGCATGCTGAGCGTGGTGGCTAACTTCATCCCTTACTCTGACCACAACCAGAGTCCCAGGAACATGTACCAGTGTCAGATGGGTAAGGGTGCCCCCTAGTGTTCAGAAGCAGGCATCTCTGGTGTTTTCTGAGTTAATTGACCTTTTAGATACCTTATTTGTAAGTGAGTGTTTTAGCTCATTTCTATACAGAGAACACTACATGTGAAAAATGTGCTTTGTTCTTCTAGAATGCCTGACTTTTAAAATGATTCCATAGACATTGTTGGTGTAACACTCATCTTCTCCTCCACAGGTAAACAGACCATGGGCTTCCCCCTCCACTCGTTCCAGGAGCGCTCGGACAACAAGCTGTACCGCCTCCAGACCCCCCAGAGCCCTCTGGTCAGGCCTGTCATGTACGACCACTACAACATGGACAACTACCCCATCGGCACCAACGCCATTGTCGCTGTGATCTCCTACACTGGCTACGACATGGAGGACGCCATGGTGAGACAAAATTCACATTTTATTTACCCATTGGCTGATTTCACTGTACCAGGTGTGCGTAGAAGACATGTATAAGTGTTCTATTTAATTCTGTGTTTGCCTAGATCCTGAACAAGTCGTCATGGGAGAGGGGCTTTGGTCACGGCTGTGTTTACAAGACTGAGCTGGTGGACCTGGCAGAGAAGATGAAGGGCGAGGACTGCCTGGTGTTTGGGGTCAAACCCGGTGACCCCAAGGTAATGGACAAACTGGACACTGATGGGTTGCCCCCCATCGGAGCCGTACTACAGTACGGAGACCCCTTCTACAGCTACATCAACCTCAACACCGGGCAGAGCTTTGTCAACTTTTACAAGTGAGTTATCCAGGTTGGCCTAATATGTTCTTTCCATTGTCATAACATAGTGTTGACTATTTCTCTACTCTATGATGATGAGTTGGCCAGATGCAGCTGCTAATGCAATTTCATAACCTGCTGTTTTTCCCCTCGCTTTCGTAGGAGTCAAGAAAGCTGCGTGGTGGACAACATCAAGGTGTGCAGCAACGACGCTGGCTCGGGCCGCTTCAAGCGCATCTGCATCACGGTGCGAGTGCCCCGCAACCCCACCATCGGGGACAAGTTTGCCAGCCGCCACGGGCAGAAGGGCATCCTAAGTCGCCTGTGGCCTGCCGAGGACATGCCCTTCACAGAGAGTGGCATGACCCCCGACATCCTGTTCAACCCCCATGGCTTCCCCTCCCGCATGACCATCGGCATGCTCATCGAGAGCATGGCCGGCAAGTCGGGCGCCCTCCACGGCCTGTGCCACGACGCCACTCCCTTCACCTTCTCCGAGGAGAGCTCGGCGCTGGAGCATTTTGGCGACATGCTGCGCGCCGCTGGCTACAATCACTACGGCACCGAGCGCCTCTACAGCGGCCTCAGCGGCCTGGAGCTGGAGGCGGACATCTTCATCGGCGTGGTGTACTACCAGAGGCTACGTCACATGGTCTCCGACAAGTTCCAGGTGAGGACCACTGGAGCGCGGGACAGGGTGACCAACCAGCCGGTGGGCGGGAGGAACATCCAGGGGGGCATCCGCTTCGGGGAGATGGAGCGCGACGCCCTGCTGGCCCACGGGACCTCCTTCCTGCTCCACGACCGCCTCTTCAACTGCTCTGACCGCTCAGTGGCACAGGTGTGTGTGGACTGTGGTAGCCTACTGTCCCCTCTACTGGAGAAACCACCACCCTACTGGTCGGCCACACGCCACCGCAAGACTGTCTGCCTCCTGTGCGGCAAGAGTGACTCCATCGTTACGGTGTCTGTGCCGTACGTCTTCCGCTACTTTGTTGCAGAGCTGGCGGCGATGAACATCAAAATCAAATTGGACGTGAAGTGAATTCAATGAAGTTTGTTCAGTCTACCCACCAGCCACAGACAGTGCTATATTGTGCACAGGAAGTTTGTCTTCTCCCGTGTGTGACTGGGAGTGGTCGCATATTAGGCCTTTTTTTGTTATATTGTATTAAGGGCTTAATCTGTGTTTGTCACATGTAAAAGTAAAAAAAAAAATATGATTGCAAGAATTTACAGTAGTTTACACAATTACCTGAACTCCAAAACCATCCTGACCATCAGAATGGCCAAGTGCCTGAGCAGTTTCACCTCTTGTTGTCCAGAATTAATATTATTATTAATTAATTATTATATTAATATTAATTGTCCAGAATGGTCTCTACCTATCATTAATTATGGCTAAATTGAGACTTGAGTCAAGGATAGATAGAATTTTCAAAAAAAATTCAGAAGTTACAAAGATATTGTACAGTAACTGTGTCGAACATACAACATTGTTTTGTAAATCAGTATATTTAGAGTGAAATCCTCTTAAGAAAATACACTGTGATGGTGTACACTGAGCATGAGACAAAGTTGATTCATGTGACTACAAGGTAATAAAATGAGTTGTCATTTACAAACTAGACTTGACTCTTCGGGGAATGTCAATCAATACACATTCCAGTTGTTCCTGTCATAACCAGCACCTTGAAGGAGACAATGCTGTACACAGGGCTTTAGCTTCTTAATTCCAGTATTTTATGCCTACCAGAAGAGGCTGGTGGAAGGAGCTGTAGGAGGACGGGCTCATTGTAATGGCAGGAATGGAATCAATGGAACGGCGCATTGTTTCCATGTGTTTGATGGGTTTAGCACCATTACATTGATTCCCACCAGCCTCTACTGCTAACTACCTCCCCCAACAGATAAAATCAACTATTATTGTACATTTGACTGCATTAAGAGTAGACAATGAACAATGCAATGGGCCACATCATTTGGTAAGGAAACAACAAAATGATTACACCCTTTTACCCACATTGAAGATGAAAGAAAAGCAGTTGATTTGATATTCACAATCACCTTTACAAGAAACCCATGTCATTAATGCAGGCCTTTGGAAAAAATCTTCATTTACAGTACATTCGGAAAGTATTCAGACCCGTTGACTATTTCCACATTTTGTTACGTTAAAGCCTTATTCTAAAATGGATTAAATAGTTTTTTACCCCTCAATATACAAACAATTACCCCATAATAACACAGCAAAAACAGGTTATAATATTTTTAGCAAATGTATCACATTTACATAAGTATTCAGACCCTTTACTCAGTACTTTGTTGAATCAGCGATTACAGCCTCGAGTCTTCTTGGGTATGACGCCACAAGCTTGGCTCACTTGTATTTGGGGAGTTTCTCAAATTTTTCTCTGCAGATCCTCTCAAGCTCTGTCAGGTTGGGATGGGGAGCGTCGCTGCACAGCTATTTTCAGGTCTCTCCAGAGATGTTCGATCGTGTTCAAGTCCAGGCTCTGGCTGGGCTACTCAAGGACATTCAGAGACTTGTCCCGAAGCCACTCCTGCGTTGTCTTGGCTGTGTGTATAGGGTTGTTGTCCTGTTGGAAGGTGAACCTTCACCCCAGTCTGAGGTCCTGAGCGCTCTGAAGCTGGTTTTCATCAAGGATCTCTCTCTGTACTTTGCTCTGTTCATCTTTCCCTCAATCCTGACTAGTCTCCCAGTCCCTAAGCATACTGCTAAAGCAACACTTGAGTGGTTTAAGGGGAAACATTTAAATGTCTTGGAATGGCCCAGACCTCAATCCAATCGAGAATCTGTGGTATGACCTAAATATTGCTGTACACCAGCGGAACCCATCCAACTTTAAGGAGCTGGAGCAGTTTTGCCTTGAAGAATGGGCAAAAATCCTAGTGGCTAGATGTGCCAAGCATATAGAGACATACCCCAAGAGACTTGCAGCTGTAATTTCTGCAAAAGGTGGCTCTACAAAGTATTGACTTTGGGGGGGTGAATAGTTATGCACGCTCAAGTTCTGTTTTTTTGGTCTTATTTCTTGTTTGTTTCACAAAAAAATATATTTTGCATCTTCAAAGTGGTAGGCATGTTTTGTCAATGAAATTATACAACCCCCAAAAAAAAAAATCCATTTTAATTCCAGGTTGTGAGGCAACAAAATAGGAAAAATGCCAAGGGGGTTGAATACTTTCGCAAGCCACAAGTTGATAGGCTAATAGTGTCACCCATCAGACTATTCTTGATTTAATCTGGTCTTTAAATAATGTGTGAAATTTGTTTTGATTTAGAATGGACCATTATCATGCACCTATCTCGAAACAGGGGCAGGGGAGAAAATATGTAATCTATGCACTTAAATAAAGAATGGAGTACACTTTTCCAGTGGTTAATTTTCATGCCAGCCAGGTTGGCTATACTCCTGTTGTAAAGATAAGCAATGTGCTTAATATTAGGAAAGTTGAGAAATAAAGATAGTAGGCCTAGCCTATAGAAAGCTGTTGGGATCCTCCTCTTTTTAAGAGGCCATCACTCAATTGCTTAGCCTGTAGAAATGTTGCGCAACATGAGCTCATGGGCTCTCATTAAGTGTTTGATTAGATTTTTGATTACATTTGCATTGATGTCAGAGTGATTAGAGGGACAATATAGTGCTGAGTACCAGGCAGTTAGCAACTTTGGTAGGCTACTAATGACCACCAGCAGCATCAGAGCTTGGAGAAGCCTAATTACCGTGACTAAAAGGTCACGTGGAATTTGACTGCCATCATGACTCGTGACCGCCGGTGTGGCGGTAATACGGTCACCGCAACAGCCCTAGTAACATCTACAGTGAATTCGGAAAGTATTCAGACCCCTTGACTTCATCCACATTTTGTTACATTACAGCCTTATTCTAAAATGGATTAAAATGTTAGTTTTTTTCTTCTCATGAATCTACACTGTCCTATAATAACAAAGCAAAAACAGGTTTTTATAAATTTTTCAAATGTATTTAAAAAATCCAACGGATATTACATTTACATAAGTATTCAGACCCTTTACTCAGTACTTTCTTAACAGGTTTTTATAAATTTTTCAAATGTATTTAAAAAATCCAACGGATATTACATTTACATAAGTATTCAGACCCTTTACTCAGTACTTTGTTGAAGCACCTTTGGCAGCGATTACAGCCTCGAGTCTTCTTGGGTATGACGCTACAAGCTTTGCAGACCTGTATTTGGGGAGTTTCTCCCATTCTTCTCTGCAGATCCTCTCAAGCTCTGTCAGGTTGGATGGGGAGCTTTGCTACACAGCTATTTTCAGCTACCCTTACTTTCATGTTTACCAAAAACGGACGGAAAACAGCTCATTAGCACTATCTGTTTCTCCGAACACCTGTGTGTAAATAAATGGAAGACAGACGCCACAAATGTGTTGCCACTGTCGGCTGCAACTGTGTTAAAACCGGTTAAAACAGTGTACAGTAAGCAGGGGTGAAAGTAAGCCATCCGGTCCTGCATCCATGCAAAATAAATAGTGGGGCTACTCATTGTTAAATGTGAGCCACAATTAACACAACATGCCCAAAACGATAGACTACTACACCATTATTTAATGTAGTCAGCCACATGAAACATTTGCGAATGTACTTGAAACCGGGTGGTATACGCTCCAAATTGCTTTGTGGTTCGAGGAGAACGCTTACATTTTGCCAAGGCGGAGATGATTGGCGGATACATTTATTTTGCGATCTTCCAAAATCTCTTTGAGACTTTCAGTCAGTGAATCAGGTCGTCTCCATGGAAACCGAGACACTTTCTGCCTACATTATAATATATGCCATTTAGCAGACGCTTTTATCCAAAGCGACTTACAGTCATGCGTGCATACATTTTTGCGTATGTGTGGTCCCGGGGATCGAACCCGCTATCCTGGCATTACAAGCGCCGTGCTCTACCAGCTGAGCTACAGAGGACCACGGTGGACCACGGTACATGCCTTCAAACTACCATAAAACCCTTAAATGATGCCCTAACCTAAGGAAATGTTTGAGGGGCTCTATGCAACGATTTATGTTTAGATGGAGTATTTGACTGTGTTGGCTTCCAGAGCCAATTCGACCATTTAAACAGATTATGTAAGGTCCTTGGACTAAGGAGTAACGTTAGGCTCCTTTAGTTCAATATTGGGCTAGGCATCCGCTGTGTCAATGAGCGTGTTGTCCAAGTCAAGCAATATCGCCGTAATACCTTTACAGTCCATTGCAGCTACTAATATCAACAGGTTACACAGAAAGTAAATGTTAGTTACACAGAAAGTAAATGTTAGTAAAGCTTTTATAAATTGAAACGGGCTACTAGCTAGCTTCTGTAAATGCATGCCTTCAATGCAGAAATGTTGTCAATAAATAAATGCATTATGAGAGCTGTAGGTTTTCAGAGAAACACATTTTGTCCACTAGAGGGTGGCAATATATCACTTAACACAATGTATACATTCCAGACAAATAGGCCTAAATGCAATCCATTTCAATTTCAAAACGTCATCAACCTCTAATAGCTTTTAACTCAGAGAATCACACTTTACATTCTGGGTCTACTTTCACTCATTTCTATCATGAATGTGGCATGAGCTAAAGAAAGAAGCGGTGAAAGTGACAAACATTTTAGGGAGCAAGTGTGTCATAATACTGGTAAGCTGCTCATGCTGCAGACCAGGGCTTTGGGAGGGAGAGTCCTGCTGCCCTAATGGATCACATCAAGTGGAGGGGAAAACAATGATGAAACAGAACACTCCATAAAAAAAGGGAACCCCCATAAGACAGTTTCCATCCAGCCAGCGATTGCCTGGCCAATTTTTCTAGCCACGATGGGAGGGTGAATTATGGTGGTTGTCCTTGGGGGATGCCCTGAGAAAGAGAGCGCTTTATTAAAAGCAGGGGTAGAAAATACATGTTCAATTAGCCTTTTAAGGTGATTCCAATGATTTTTTATTGATGGTTTCCCAGAGGGACTTTTCCACTTGTCTAGATTATGCTCACCAGATGACAGCTTTCATGTTTTTATCAGCATGTAATCACATCAAATCAAGATGGACCTAGGGAAACTATGACAGAAAGATTGCTAGCAGTCATCATCTGAGACAGACCAAGGCCTCCCACAAAGTTATTTCCTGTAGAGTTGGCATCGGTTACTGGGCTGTGACTGTAGCTACATTCCTCTCCTCTCTTTTCTCTCCTCTTAGAGCAGCATTTCCCAAACTTGGTCCTCGGGACCCCAAGGGGTGCACGTTTTGTTTTTAGCCCTAACACTACACAGCTGATTCAAATTATCAAAGCTTGATGCTTAGTTGAGTTTGGGAAACCCTGTCCTGGAGCCTACCTGCAGTATGAAAGTAGCACGTTTCCAATCTAAACAAGATCTGTGTTGCAACATCGTAGCAACAGTAGATAGCACCCATTTTCCTGGAGGGTGAATGATAATAAAATCTATGGTTTATAGCTATGGTATTTAGATGGATTTATAGCATTGGATTTATAGCATTCATAAGTGGTAATTGTTTGGGCAGGGTTGATCATTTTATCGGAGCATGGCTCAAGCTATCAACACGCTCTGCTGGTAAAATATGGAGGTGCATCAGATTTGTGTCGGACACTCACAATACTTATCACATGCTTTATCTTCTCCAGAGAGGAGAACAATGTATATAGGAACATTAATCTCCCCAGTGCCAGCACTCTGGCTGACTAGATGGAGTGTAATGTTATGGCATTATAAACCTCCCCCTCTCCCCTCTCCCCTCTCCCCTCTCCCCTCTCCCTCTTTCCCTCTTTTACTTACACACACACAACACAAAATTAAATTCCTACTCAGTATGTAACCAGTTCCAATTTGCTTTGCGTGTTCTCACACCCGGACAGGTGCCAAAGGTTCACAGAAAAATGCGATGCATACTCTTCCCATACCAAACCTAATCAGAAATCACCACACTCATTTCTCATGTATGCGAATTCTGGTCATAGCTCACATGTTTGGATCTGTGTAACAATTCCACTTATGTCAATTACCTTGGGCTAAAACACAAGGAATATAAACTTTACATCAGGGAATGGTGTGAGAAATACTAGCCTACTTTCATCTAGCAGTACAAACAACGCCTGCAGGTTGCATGCGAAGGAGGAATATGGTTGTATAAATGACAGACTACCAAATTAACTCCAAGCTGTTATCGTTAGTCTATGGAAGTAATAGGAATATAAACTGTGGATACATCAAGTGTGAAGGTATGAATATGAAATTGAATTTCCCCTCTGATAAAAAAAAAAACTTCTCCCAATACTTCATAATGAGTCCTAAGAAACTACAGGCATCTAAAGGAATCATGGGGCATGTTTTCTTTTTCTACTCTGCTTGCAGACAGACACCATCATTCCCCTTTTAAGTCTGTGGGTGGTCATGGCTGCACAGTCACACACAATCTCTACTGGGCATTCCCCTCTCCCAAATTGATAATGCTACTCCATCTGTAACACACCACATCCTATCCAGAACATTTAGATAAAACCTGGACGTCTGTCTCTCTTTTTCCACACTCAGATAACTGATAGAGAAAAGGCAGCTGGTGTAGCACACACGGCGGTCGGGCACCCCAGATAGCATATGAACATGTCATAAGCCATATGAACATCTCATATTTTTTTTTAATTACATGAAATTAGCTTTAAAACTGCTAAATGTTCTCTCAGCCTCATGGCAAAATGTGTAGAATAGCAGGAAATTAGCTCAAGGATTATTGAAAGTCGGGACGATCCGGCAGGGAAACTTGGATGGATTTTGTTGCATTATTTGAGTTTCAAATATACATTTGTTTTTAGAATTTTCAAAATACTTTCAATATTATTAATTTCCATGTCCGGTCTATGCTTGGAAATGCTGTTGTCCAGAGCAAAGGATCCCAATTTCAAACTCTCCAAAAAAGTGTTTAAGGGGGTTAGCCATCAGTGACAAGCCACTGACGGAGTTGACAACAGATACTCAAAACAAACATATTTTTGCCTCAAAAAAGAAAAGTTCAATAAAAACATTTGTAAAATAGGGAAAATTATTTACTTGGAAAATCCCCAATAAAAACCGAACTTTACAGACCATGAATGGTCTTGTTGCGCTACATGTAATGATGACACAACTGCTTCCCACAGTTGTGTCAAGTTGGCTGGATGTCCCTTGGGTGGTGGAGCATTCTTGATTCAAACTGTTGAGCGTGAAAAACCCAGCAGCATTGCAGTTCTTGACTGTCAACGCAATGTCTTCCACTAGCCTCTCCTCTCTCTCTGCTATTATAGCTGAGTTCTCCTGACCAGCCACGGAACCAAAGCAGCATTTACATTTTAGTCATTTAGCAGACGCTCTTATCCAGAGTGACTTACAGTTAGTGAGTGCATACATTTATTTTATTATACTGGCCCCCCGTGGGAATCAAACCCACAACCCTGGCGTTGCATGCGCCATGCTCTACCAACTGAGCTACACAGGGCAGCAGCAGGGAGATGAGAGGGGAGCTTAACCCCACTACAAATACGTGTGCTTACTAGAGTATGACCCTTGGACCCAGGGCTACTAAACACGGTCAATAGAAAGGCCACCTTGTAATCCCTCAACATCAGACCTTGGGCTCAAACCAGAGGTAGACTGGAGGGAGTATTTTAGAGGGGGCATGTTGTGAAGGTGATGATGGTTTGAATGGATAATACAGGTTAACGTTTGGAGAGAATAATGGAAGGGGAGAGGGAGGCTTTGTTGGGTGAACTAGGCTTTGAAGACTGATAGAGAATGTCTGTTTTAGGATTGCCTCTGGGGATGGTTGTGGTGCTCACCACAGCATTACCTAAGTGCTGTATACTGTCTCAGCTCTACCAAACTGCCTGAGTAAGAGTACATTCCCCAGGCAGTTTGGGTTGGGCAAATAACTCACCAGTAAATAGCTCCTGAAAACTCATAAAAGCAGAATGTTTAAATAGTACAGAACTGACTCACAGAAGAGGTATGGGTTTCCTAAGGTAAGGGCTAGATTAAATCTGTAGTAGAAGATCTGCGTTATAGAGCAATTTAAATGTAAAGGTAATTTCCGATTGAGCCGACATATGCAGCATTTACCGTGAATGCGGTCTCCTCGAACCTGGAAACATTGGCTTTAAATTTCAATCTCGGATCTTTAACAATATGGATTGAATCCAGGCCTTAGTCTACTTCTGACCACCTAAAATGGAACTACTTCTAGGCCCTGCATTTGAAGACAGTCACACCACCAGAGGGCTGGATCACACCACAGCACCCCAAGGGGCCAATTTTCAAGCTGACTGGCCAATGTTTGGACAGGCTCAGGCAGGTGACTGGATGAGGTGTGTGTCTCAGAGCCTTCGATGCTCTTCATGTACACGCTAACAACACAAAACAGTCAAAACCAAACACCAAACACATCCAGATACGGAGGAGCAGGCTTCCAAAGTCAAGAGCTTCTCTAAGGTTGGAGCATCAAGGGTCACGTTGTATAGCCATGTTATCTTTACTCCTTATTGTTATTTGTTATTCACTGTGTATTTATTCCTTGTCACTATTTCTTTATCGAACTCTGCATTGTTGGAAGAAGGACCCGTAAGTAAGCATTTCACTGTTAGTCTACACCTGTTTACGAAGCATGTGACAAATACAATTGTATTTTATTGTATTGATTGTATGTTATTCATATATTGTTGTCCCAACAATGAAATTGGAAGGGGAATGTGGATCTGTCTCCGTCTGTAAGTACGTTTGTACGTTCATCACACGCGATATCTCAGACAGCACTGGCCTGATTTTGACAAAACTTGGGTGAGTGATGTGTCTTGCCATAGAGATCCGGCATTGTTGGCGCTATAACAAGGGGGGGGGGGCTTTCAGAGTTAGCATTTTCAATCGATTGTTATAGCACCAACAATGCCGGATCTCTATGGCAAGACACTCTTAGAAAAAAGGGTTTCAAAAGTGTTCTTCGGCTATCCCCATAGGATAACCCTTTTTGGTTGAAGGTAGAACCCTTTTGGGTTCCATGTAGAACCCTCTGTGGAAAGGTTTCTACATGGAACCCAAAAGGGTTCTACCTGAAACCAAAACGGTTCTACCTGGAACCAAAAAGGGTTCTTCAAAAGGGTTCTCCTATGGGTACAGCCGAAGAACCCTTTTGTGTTCTAGACAGCAACTTTTTTTCTGAGAGTGTACCTCTGACATATGACTTAGTGTAGTGAGCATCCACCAACAAAATAGTTGAAGGCTGCAATTCTGTAAGCTGTATTGAATTCCTTGTATCAGGATCTAGGCGGCTGTTGCTGAAGAAAATACAAACTTGCTCAAACACCCGCTGAGTGTACAAAACTGCTCTTTCCATGACATAGATTGACCAGGTGAATCCAGGTGAAAGCTATGATTCCTTATTGATGTCACCTGTTAAATCTACTTCAATCAGCAATCAGTGTAGATGAAGGGGTCGAGACAGGTTAAAGAAGGATTGTTAAGCCTTGAGACATGGATTGTGTATGTGTGCCTTTCAGAGGGTGAATGGGCAACACAAAATATTTAAGTGCCTTTAACCAGGGTATGGTAGTAGGTGCCAGGCGCACCGGTTTGAATATGTCAAGAACTGCAACGCTGCGTAGTTTTTCACATTCAACAAGACTCATCAAGACTGGTCCACCACACAAAGGACATCCAGCAAATGGCAGGCCAGTGGTAGAAAATGGGTCATTGATGAAAGAGGACAAAGGAGGCTGACACGAATTGTGCACAGCATTACACGGGCTACAGTTAGTCAACTGACAGTCCAGTATAACATTGGAGCTCAAAGACCCATAAAAAAAACTTGGCATACCTTGACACGAATGGGATATGGCAGCCGACGACCTTAGAGTTCCACTTCTTTCAGCAAAAAACAAGAAACTGCGGTAGCAGTGGGCTAAGGAACGAAAACACTGGAGAATTGGAAAAACATTGCCTGGTCTGATGAATCCCAGTTCCTGCTGTTTCACACTGATGGGAGGACTAGGCTATGAAGAAAACCACGAGTACATGCATCCATCATGCCGCATGTCAACATTGGCTGGTCAGGCTGGTGGTGGTGTGGGGTGTGTTTTCATGGCACACATTGGGCCCCTTGATAAAAGTGGAGCAACGTTTGAATGCCACAGGATATCTGAACATCATTGCCAATCAGTCGCATCCCTTCATGGCAGCAGTGTATCCATCTGCAAATTGATTTCTTCAGCAGGATAATGCCCCATGCCACAAGGCTAGGATTGTCCAGGAATGGTTCCACGGACATGACAGTGAATTCAGCGTACACCAGATCTCAATCCAATTGAGTAGAGATCCAATACCAGCCAACTTGACACAACTATGGGAAGCATGGGAGTCAGTGTAACCTGCGCCCACAACCCATGTCGAATTCCTAGTCTCTGGCAGCATTTAGAACTGCTGATCTGCAGTCAATAAGGCTGAGTTCATCTCAGCATATGTTGCCCATCAGTCCCTACACTTTTTGGCCCTGACGGAGACATGGATTTCCCCCCAGAGAACCCTGCTACTCCACTAGGATGAAGGAAAACAGAACTATTAATTGCATTGAGGAAGTTGATCCAGTATGACATGAAAAATCTATTTCAGACTTACAATACCACCTCTGTAGTAACAACAGGCTATGAATCAGAGATTGTGGGAAGAGTTTATAGCCATCCCTACAAATACAGTACATGTGGCTAACTATATTGGTCAAGTTTTTTTTGCCTACCTATGCATACATTTGAAACATATACTGAGTGTAAAAAACATTAGGAACACATTCCTAATATTGAGCTGCACCCCTTTTTGCCCTCAGAACAGCCTCAATTCGTCTGGGCATGGACTACAAGGTGTCAAGTGTTTCACAGGGATGCTGGCCCATGTTGACGCCAATGCTTCCCACAGTTGTGTCAAGTTGCCTGGTTGTCCTTTGGGTGGTGAACCATTCTTGATAAACATTGGAAACTGTTAAGCGTAAAAAACAAAGCAGCGTTGCAGTTCTTGACACACTCAAACCGGTGCGCCTGGCACCTACTACCACACTCCGCTCAAAGGCACTTCAATCTTTTGTCTTGCCCATTCACCCTTTGATGGCACACATACACAATCCATGTCACTACCATGGTCCCGTGTTGCTCAGTTGGTAGAGCATGGCACTTGCAATGCCAGGGTTGTGGGTTTGATTCCCACGGAGGACCAGTACAAATGAAAATGTATGCACTCAGTACTGTAATTTGCTCTGGACAAGAACTTCTGCTAAATGACTAAAAGGTCAAACATGTAAATGGCTTTAAATTCACTTAAATCAAGGTAGATGAAGGGGACGAGACAGGTTTTAACATGTCCCATCAATACGGGATCATAGCATTCACCTGGTTAGTCTATGTCATGGAAAGAGCAGGTGTTCCTAATATTTTGTACACTCAGTGTAGATGTACCAGTATCAAATAAAAGTGTTTATTACAAACAATAAATACTTTTCAATGAGAAAACAGAAATCAACTTTGGGTAAAAAAAAAGACTTCACCAAAAACAGTAGAAAATGAATGAATTAATAGCTATAAATAAAATGCATGCAAAATATACTGAACAAAAATATAAACACAACATGTAAAGTGTTGGTCCAATGTTTCATGAGCTGAAAAAAAAAATCCCAGAAATGTTCAATACGAACAAAAAGCTTATTTCTCTCGAATTTTTTGAACAAATTTGTTTACATCCCTGTTAGTGAGAATTTCCCCTTTGCCAAAATAATTAATCCACCTGACAGGTGTGGCATATCAAGAAGCTGATTAAACGGTATGATCATTACACAGGTGCGCCTTGTGCTGGGGACAATAAAAGGCCACTCTAAAATGTGCAGTTTTGTCAGACAACACAATGCCACAGATGTCGCAAGTTTTGAGGGAGCGTGCAATTGGCATGCTGACTGTAGGAATGTCCACCAGAGCTGTTGCCAGATAATTTTGTGTTCATTTCTCTACCATAAGCTGCCTCCAACATCGTTTTAGAGAATTTGGCAGTACGTCCAACCGGCCTCACAACGGCAGAACACGTGTATGACGTTGTGTGGGCGATCAGTATGCTGATGTCAACGTTGTGAACAGAGTGCCCCATGGTGGCGGTGGGGTTATGGTATAGTCAGGCATAAGCTATGGACAACGAACACAATTGCATTTTATCAATGGCAATTTGAATGCACAGAAATACTGTGACGAGTTCCTGAGGCCCATGGTGAGGCCCATTGTTTTCAAGGTGACCAACAGATGCATATCTGTACTCCCAGTCATGTTAATCCATAGATTAGGGCCTAATGAATTTATTTCAGTTGACTGATTTCCTCATATGAACAGTAACTCGAGAAAATCTTAGAGATTGTTGCATGTTGCGTTTATATTTTTGTTCAGTATAATTGACAGCTGATTATCAGCTTTTCTCAAAACCAAAATGAGTATGACATCCGGGCATTTAAAGTATACTTGATTTTCGAAATGTCACATACTATAAAACTTTTTTCGCATACTGAAACAGCCTACTATTTAGGACGCAAGTATGGGTATTCGGACGTGGCCACTGTAACACAAGCTACTTATCCAACTGTCACTACTGTACTCCCAATAGACTGTGAGACACACACAGTATAACTAGCAACAAACACTAAGCGGCAAGCAGCAGTCAAACAGTAAACACACGCACAATATAGTGAAAGGAGTGTACATTAGTTGTCAGGCATGATTACTGAGAGCTTATATTTCTCTATGGCCAGTCCCTGGATACATACCTCCCACCAAAATCCAACCAAAATCACAAATTGAATTAGAGTGCTGGAAAGAGCTGGTCCATGACAACTACGTATATACAGTAATGATGCACAATGGTGCACATTATTTGTAATGTTGAAGGAGTGGCGATCCATGCATGGAGTAGTATTCCATGTATCCTTACACTGCAGGGAGTGGGAAAAGTCTGCAAAGAATTCTCCTTCTGGGAGTGACTACAAGGCTTTACGTCATTACATAATTGGGATCAACTGGATTTAGTTACCAGGGTGCTACAAGTACAGTATGGCTCAAAATACAACATCACTACTGACGAAGTAGCCTACTTCTTCTAGCCTATCTGAATTAACTGAGAGAAGGCTCTGACATCATGACATGAACGTCTGTATAACATAGTGAATAAAAGCCCCATTGACACTGGCTCTTCTTTTCAGATGGAGGCTGAATGACAATATGAGGCATGTCATTGGTACCCCCAACACTATACTACACAGCATATAAAGACATGAGAAAGAGAGACAGAGTTCAAGGAGGATAGGGAGCCCCTCCATTATCTCAAGCAGACACATCCCACTGAACTGGACTTCCCAGGGGCTCTTTCATGGCTCAGAGTCCCGGACAGGCCCCAAGAACCCTGAGAAGGCCTGACGACAGATGGCTCCTACCCCTAGTGAGGCTGACAGCCTGACCGCTCCTTTTCTCACCTGGCGGATGGGAACAGGACCTCTGACCCCCAGAAGGTCCCCAAGGGAACCTTTGTTGTCAGCATGACCGAGCAGAAAGTCAAACAGAGGCCCTCTCTTTTTACCAGGCGGTGGTGGAACAATTCTGGAGGAGGACAATCTCACCTGTGTCTATGTGTCACAGAGGACCAATAGATGTAATATGTAAAAGCCTATTTGTTGAAAATATATGTTGAAAATGTTTCCTTGTCATTTTGGAATGCACATAATAACAGTGCAAACTACTTCCTTCTGATGGAAATAAGGATGGAGTCAATGTGTGCAGAGCCTGAATGTGATGATAGAAGATAAACGAGGAGCAGATCATGAGTTTTGGGTGATTGGGAACATCCATTTTGTATGTTTTCTATTTAAATAATTAACAGCAGCTCCATGTCCAATCAAAGCACTAAACCTTGTAAGGGGCTAAACCAATCAGAACCTGGAGTGGTGAGGTCATCTAACACGACATGACTCCACGACATTACTCTAAAGGAAGAGCTAGCCTGAGCAGTGGACGCTGGTGGGAGTAGCTATAGGAGGATGGGCTCATTCTAATGGCTGGAATGGAATCAATGGAACAGAGTTAAACACATTGTTTCTGTGTGTTTGATGTTTGGTACCATTACATATATTCCATTCCGCCATTACAATGAGCCTGTCCTCCTATAGCTCCTCCCACCAGCTTCCTCTGAGCCTGAGATACCGTAAGGTACAGTGTATGAGTGTGTGTTGAAATGGTTTTGGGCTTGGGTACAATTTTTCCATGAGTCAGGATGAGTATGGAACTAACCCTGTAATGATGTGTTGGATTCTGCCCACAGGTAGGCAGGCCTACAGTATGCAGGTGAGCTAATGATGATCCACATCTCAGAGGAAGATTTCCAGGATACAAATTATGTGAATGACTCAATTAAAAAATAAATTTAATTTGATTAGGAACGGCAAGCCAGACAAAATTAAACAGGCCTATTTTATATAATGAATATGAATTCGGAGGACAGAAATTATTAAATATTATTAAATATTAAAGCATTAGACCTTAATGTTTTGTACACTCAGTGTATACAGGGAGTACCAGTACCAAGTCGATGTGCAGGGGTACGAGGTAATTGAGGTAGCTATGCACATATAGGTAGGGGTAAAGTGACTAAGCAACAGGATAGATAATAGACAGTAGCAGCAGCGTACAGTGGGGAAAAAAAGTATTTAGTCAGCCACCAATTGTGCAAGTTCTCCCACTTAAAAAGATGAGAGAGGCCTGTAATTTTCATCATAGGTACACGTCATCTATGACAGACAAATTCAGAAAAAAAAATCCAGAAAATCACATTGTAGGATTTTTAATGAATTTATTTGCAAATTATGGTGGAAAATAAGTATTTGGTCACCTGCAAACAAGCAAGATTTCTGGCTCTCACAGACCTGTAACTTCTTCTTTAAGAGGCTCCTCTGTCCTCCACTCGTTACCTGTATTAATGGCACCTGTATGAACTTGTTATCAGTATAAAAGGCACCTGTCCACAACCTCAAACAGTCACACTCCAAACTCCACTATGGCCAAGACCAAAGAGCTGTCAAAGGACACCAGAAACAAAATTGTAGACCTGCACCAGGCTGGGAAGACTGAATCTGCAATAGGTAAGCAGCTTGGTTTGAAGAAATCAACTGTGGGAGCAATTATTAGGAAATGGAAGACATACAAGGCCACTGATAATCTCCCTCGATCTGGGGCTCCACGCAAGATCTCACCCCGTGGGGCAAAATGATCACAAGAACGGTGAGCAAAAATCCCAGAACCACACGGGGGGACCTAGTGAATGACCTGCAGAGAGCTGGGACCAAAGTAACAAAGCCTACCATCAGTAACACACTACGCCGCCAGGGACTCAAATCCTGCAGTGCCAGATGTGTCCCCCTGCTTAAGCCAGTACATGTCCAGGCCCGTCTGAAGTTTGCTAGAGTGCATTTGGATGATCCAGAAGAGGATTGGGAGAATGTCATATGGTCAGATTAAACCAAAATATAACTTTTTGGTAAAAACTCAACTCGTCGTGTTTGGAGGACAAAGAATGCTGAGTTGCATCCAAAGAACACCATACCTACTGTGAAGCATGGGGGTGGAAACATCATGCTTTGGGGCTGTTTTTCTGCAAAGGGACCAGGACGACTGATCCGTGTAAAGGAAAGAATAAATGGGGCCATGTATCGTGAGATTTTGAGTGAAAACCTCCTTCCATCAGCAAGGGCATTGAAGATGAAACGTGGCTGGGTCTTTCAGCATGACAATGATCCCAAACACACCGCCCGGGCAACGAAGGAGTGGCTTCATAAGAAGCATTTCAAGGTCCTGGAGTGGCCTAGCCAGTCTCCAGATCTCAACCCCATAGAAAATCTTTGGAGGGAGTTGAAAGTCCGTGTTGCCCAGCGACAGCCCCAAAACATCACTGCTCTAGAGGAGATCTGCATGGAGGAATGGGCCAAATACCAGCAACAGTGTGTGAAAACCTTGTGAAGACTTACAGAAAACGTTTGAACTGTGTCATTGCCAACAAAGGGTATACAACAAATTTTGAGAAACTTTTGTTATTGACCAAATACTTATTTTCCACCATAATTTGCAAATAAATTCATTAAAAATCCTACAATGTGATTTTCTGGAATTCTTTTCCTCATTTTGTCTGTCATAGTTGACGTGTACCTATGATGAAAATTACAGGCCTCTCTCATCTTTTTAAGTGGGAGAACTTGCACAATTGGTGGCTGACTAAATACTTTTTTTCCCCACTGTATGTGGTGAGTGTGAAAGTGTATGTGTGTGGCGTCAGTATGCATGTGTGCACATGTTATATGTGTGTGGGCGTATGTAGGGTGAGTGTGTGTGTGTTGGGGTGTCAGCGTAAGTATGTGTGAGTGTGTGGGTAGAGTCCAGTGTGTGTGCAGTCATTGCAAGAGAGTTAGTACAAAAAAGGGTCAATGCAGGTAGACATTTGATTAGCTATTTAGCAGTCTTGTTTAGCAGTCTAATGGCTTGGGGGTAGAAGCTGTTCAGGGTCCTGTTGGTTCCAGACTTGGTGCTCTGGTACCTCTTGCTGTGCGGTAGCAGAGAGAACAGTCTATGGCTTGGGTGGCTGGAGTCTTTGACAATTTTTTGGCCCTTCCTCTGACACCGCCTGGTATAGAGGTCTTGGATGGCAGGAAGCTCGGCCCCAGTGATGTACTGGGCTGTACTCACCACCCTCTGTAGTGCCTTGTGGTCGGGTGCCTTGCAGTTGCTGTACCAAGCGGTGATGCAGCCAGTCAAGATGCTCTCAATGGTGCAGCTGTAGAATGTTTTGAGGTCCTAAGGGCCCAGGCCAAATCTTTTCAGCCTCCTGAGGGAGAAGAGGCGCTGTCATGCCCTCTTCACAATTGTGTGGATGTGTGTGGACCATGTTAATTCCGTAGTGATGTGGACCCAGAGGAACTTGAAGCTCTTGACCTGCTCCACTACAGCTCCATCGATGTGGATGAGGGAGTGCTCACCCCTCCATTTCTGTAGTCCATGATCAGCTGCTTTGTCTTTTTGACGTTGAGGGAGAGGTTGTTGTCCTGGCACCACACTGCCAGGTCTCTGACCTCCTCCTTATAGGCTGCCTCATCGTCGTCAGTGATCAGTCCTACCAACGTTGTGTTATCAGCAAACTTGATGATGGTGTTGGAGTCATGCACGGCAGTCGTGGGTGACTATGGTGTTGAATGCTGAGCTGTAGTCAATGAACAGCATTCTTACATAGGTATTCCTCTTGTCCAGGTGGGTGAGGCCAGTGTCTGGGGCGCCGTGAGAGTTATTTAAGATACTCTTCAAAGAGGTAGGATTTCAGACATTTTCTAAAGATGGGCAGGGACAGGGACTGGGCAGGGACTCTGCTGTCCTGACTTTAGGGGGTGCAAAGACAGAGAAGAGCTTTGACTGGGCTGAGCGGGAGCTACCCTCCCGTTGGGGTGGGAGGGCCAAGAGACCAAAGGTGATGGAACGGAGTCCTTGTTTGGGATGTCGAGTTTTAGCATAGCCTGAAGGTAAGGAGGTGCAGTTCCGCTTGCTGCTTCGTAGGCAAGCACCAGGGTCTTGAAGATGACGCAAGCTTCAAATGGAAGCCAGTGGAGTGTGCGGAGTAGCGGGGTGACATGAGAGAATTTAGGAAGTTTGAACACCAGGTGGGCTGCGGCATTCTGGATAAGTTGCAGGGGTTTGATGGCCTAAGCGGTGAGCCAAACCAAACAGAGAGTTGCAATAGTCTAGATGGGAAATGTCAAGTGCCTGGATTTGCAGAGAATGACAGGGTGTTGTCCAGGGTCACGGCAAGGTTCTTTGCACTCTGGGAGGGGGACACCGTGGAATTGTCAACCATGATGGAGAGTTGAATTGAAGTGGAAGGAAATTAATTGAAGTCAGGCGTCGGGAGGTTAAAGACGCCCAGTACGATGAGTGGTGAGCCATCGTCGGGAAATGAGCTTATCAAGGTGTCAAGCTCATTGAGGAACTCTCCAAGGGCACCTGATAGGCGATAGATGACAACAATGTTAAGCTTGAGTGGACAAGTTACAGTGACAGCATTGAATTCAAATGAGGAGATCGACCGGTGAGAGAGGGGGAAAAGACAAAATCTCCACTTGACAACCAGATGCTCTCGGACTATGAGAGAACACATAGTCAGATGACGAGAGAGCAGCTGGAGTAGCAGTGTTCTCTGGGGAAATCCATGTCTCTGTCAGGGCTAAAAACTGTAGGGACTGAAGGGCAAAATAGGCTGAGATTAACTCAGCTTTACTGACCGCAGATCTGCAGTTCCAAACGCTGTCAGAGACTAGGAATTCCACATGGGTTGTAAGCGCAGGGTAAACTAAATTAAAAACCTTTGTAAAACCTACAGGGAGAGGAAATCACTGGCCACAAGAAACGCCGCCTCTGGATGTGCCTATATGGAGGAGGTCAGAGACCTGGCAGTGTGGTGCCAGGACAACAACCTCTCCCTCAACGTCAGCAAGACAAAGGAGCTGATTGTGGACTACAGGAAATGGAGGGGAGAGCACGCCCCCATCCACACCTCCCAGTTGCTTGGTGTCCACATCATTAAGGAATTAACATGGTCCACACACACCCACATACAGTTGAAGTCGGAAGTTTACATACACCTTAGCCAAATACATTTAAACTCAGTTTTTCACAATTCCTGACATTTAATCCTATTAAAATTCCCTGTCTTAGGTCAGTTAGGATCACCACTTTATTTTAAGAATGTGAAATGTCAGAATAATATCAGAGAGAATGATTTATTTCAGCTTTTATTTCTTTCATCACATTCCCAGTGGGTCAGAAGTTTACATACACTCAATTAGTATTTGGTAGCATTGCCATTAAATTGTTTAACTTGGGTCAAACGTTTTGGGTAGCCTTCCACAAGCTTCCCACAATAAGTTGGCTGACTTTTGGCCCATTCCTCCTGACAGAGCTGGTGTAACTGAGTCAGGTTTGTAGGCCTCCTTGCTCGCACACGCTTTTTCAGTTCTGCCCACAAATGTTCTATAGGATTGAGGTCAGGGCTTTGTGATGGCCACTCCAATACCTTGATTTTGTTGTCCTTAAGCCATTTTGCCACAACTTTGGAAGTATGCTTGGGGTCATTGTTCATTTGGAAGACCCATTTGCGACCAAGCTTTAACTTCCTGACTGATGTCTTGAGATGTTGCTTCAATATATCCACATAATGATGCCATCTATTTTGTGAAGTGCACCAGACCCTCCTGCAGCAAAGCACCCCCACAGCATGATGCTGCCACCCCCGTGCTTCACGGTTGGGATGGTGTTCTTCGGCTTGCAAGTTCCCCCTTTTTCCTCCAAACATAACGATGGTCATTATGGCCAAACAGTTCTGTTTTTGTTTCATCAGACCAGAGGGCATTTCTCCAAAAAGTACGATCTTTGTCCCCATGTGCAGTTGCAAACCGTAGTCTGGCTTTTTTATGGCGGTTTTGGAGCAGTGGCTTCTTCCTTGCTGAGCGGCCTTTCAGGTTATGTCGATATAGGACTCGTTTTACTGTGGACAGTGGGGAAAAAAAGTATTTAGTCAGCCACCAATTGTGCAAGTTCTCCCACTTAAAAAGATGAGAGAGGTCTGTAATTTTCATCGTAGGTACACGTCAACTATGACAGACAAAATGAGAAAAAAAAATCCAGAAAATCACATTGTAGGATTTTAAATGAATTTATTTGCAAATTATGGTGGAAAATAAGTATTTGGTCAATAACAAAAGTTTCTCAATACTTTGTTATATAGCCTTTGTTGGCAATGACACAGGTCAAACGTTTTCTGTAAGTCTTCACAAGGTTTTCACACACTGTTGCTGGTATTTTGGCCCATTCCTCCATGCAGATCTCCTCTAGAGCAGTGATGTTTTGGGGCTGTCGCTGGGTAACACGGACTTTCAACTCCCTCCAAAGATTTTCTATGGGGTTGAGATCTGGAGACTGGCTAGGCCACTCCAGGACCTTGAAATGCTTCTTACGAAGCCACTCCTTCGTTGCCCGGGCAAGGTGTTTGGGATCATTGTCATGCTGAAAGACCCAGCCACGTTTCATCTTCAATGCCCTTGCTGATGGAAGGAGGTTTTCACTCAAAATCTCCCGATACATGGCCCCATTCATTCTTTCCTTTACACGGATCAGTCGTCCTGGTCCCTTTGCAGAAAAACAGCCCCAAAGCATGATGTTTCCACACCCATGCTTCACAGTAGGTATGGTGTTCTTTGGATGCAACTCAGCATTCTTTGTCCTCCAAACACGACGAGTTGAGTTTTTACCAAAAAGTTCTATTTTGATTTCATCTGACCATATGACATTCTCCCAATCCTCTTCTGGATCATTCAAATGCACTCTAGCAAACTTCAGACGGGCCTGGACATGTACTGGCTTAAGCAGGGGGACACGTCTCGCACTGCAGGATTTGAGTCCCTGGCGGCGTAGTGTGTTACTGATGGTAGGCTTTGTTACTTTGGTCCCAGCTCTCTGCAGGTCATTCACTAGGTCCCCCCGTGTGGTTCTGGGATTTTTGCTCACCGTTCATGTGATCATTTTGACCCCACGGGGTGAGATCTTGCATGGAGCCCCAGATCGAGGGAGATTATCAGTGGTCTTGTATGTCTTCCATTTCCTAATAATTGCTCCCACAGTTGATTTCTTCAAACCAAGCTGCTTACCTATTGCAGATTCAGTCTTCCCAGCCTGGTGCAGGTCTACAATTTTGTTTCTGGTGTCCTTTGACAGCTCTTTGGTCTTGGCCATAGTGGAGTTTGGAGTGTGACTGTTTGAGGTTGTGGACAGGTGTCTTTTATACTGATAACAAGTTCAAACAGGTGCCATTCATACAGGTAACGAGTGGAGGACAGAGGAGCCTCTTAAAGAAGAAGTTACAGGTCTGTGAGAGCCAGAAATCTTGCTTGTTTGTAGGTGACCAAATACTTATTTTCCACCATAATTTGCAAATAAATTCATTAAAAATCCTACAATGTGATTTTCTGATTTTTTTCCCCTCAATTTGTCTGTCATAGTTGACGTGTACCTATGATGAAAATTACAGGCCTCTCTCATCTTTTTAAGTGGGAGAACTTGCACAATTGGTGGCTGACTAAATACTTTTTTTCCCCCACTGTAGATACTTTTGTACCTGTTTCCTCCAGCATCTTCACAAGGTCCTTTGCTGTTGTTCTGGGATTGATTTGCACTTTTCGCACCAAAGTTCGTTCATCTCTAGGGGACAGAACGCGTCTTCCTGATCGGTATGACGGCTGCGTGGTCCCATGTTGTTTATACTTGCGTACTATTGTTTGTACAGATGAACGTGGTACCTTCAGGCGTTTGGAAATTGCTTCCAAGGATGAACCAGACTTGTGGAGGTCTACAATCTTTTTCTGAGGTCTTGGCTGATTTCTTTTGATTTTCCCATGATGTCAAGCAAAGAGACACTGAGTTTGAAGGTAGGCCTTGAAATACATCCACAGGTACACCTCCAATTGACTCAAATTATGTCAATTAGCCTATCAGAAGCTTCTAAACCCATGACATCATTTTCTGGAATTTTCCAAGCTGTTTAAAGGCACAGTCAACTTAGTGTATGTAAACTTCTGACCCACTGGAATTGTGATACAGTGAATTATAAGTGAAATAATCTGTCTGTAAACAATTGCTGAAAAAATGACTTGTGTCATGCACAAAGTAGATGTCCTAACCGACTTGCCAAAACTATAGTTTGTTAACAAGAAATGTGTGGAGTGGTTGAAAAATGAGTTTTAATGACTCCAACCTAAGTGTATGTAAACTTCAGACTTCAACTGTAGTTGTGAAGAGGGCAAGACAGCACCTCTTCCACCTCAGGAGGCTGAAAATATTTGGTATGGGCTCTTAGATCCTCAAAAAGTTATACAGGTGCACTATTGAGAGCATCTTAACTGACTGCATCACCGCTTGGTACAGCAACTGCAAGGCACCCGACCGCAAGGCACTACAGAGGGTGGTGTGTACGGCCCAGTACATCACCGGGGCCAAGCTCCTTGCCATCCAGGACCTCTATACCAGGCGGTGTCAGCCCAAAAAACTGTCAAAGACTCCAGCTACCCAAGCCATAGACTGTTCTCTCTGCTATCGCACGACAAGCGGTACCATGGCACCAAGTCTGGAACCAACAGGACCCTAAACAGCTTCTACCCCCAAACCATAAGACTGCTAAACAAGACTGCTAAATAGCTAATCAAATGGCCACCCGGAATACCTGCATTGACCCATCTTTGCGCTAACTATCTTGCACTGACTGTATGCACACACACTGGACTCACACACTCACACATACTTACACTGACACCCAAACACACACATACACACACACTACATATGTCCACACACACACATGTATACTGACACACACACACACACACACACACCACATACGTTGCTGCTACTGTCTATTATCTATCCTGTTGCCTAGTCACTTTACACCTACCTATATTTACATAGCTACCTCAATTACCTCGTACCCCAGCACATCAATTCGATACTGGTACTCCCTGTAGATAGCCATGTTATTTTTGCTCCTTATTGTCATTTGTTATTCACTGTGTATTTACACTGAGTGTACAAAACATTAGGAACAACCATGTTGACTCCAATGCTTCCCACAGTTGTGTCAAGTTGGCTGGTAGTGCATCTCTACTCTGAATAGCTCGTTCCATCTCATCCCACAGATGCTAAATTGGATTGAGATCAAGTGACTGGGTAGACCACTGCAGTAAGCTGAATTCATTGTCATGTTAGTGGAACCATTCCTGGACAATCCTAGCCTTGTGGCATGGGGCATTATCCTGCTGAAAGAATCCATTCGCAGATGGATACACCATTGCCATGAAGGGATGCACCTGATTGGCAATGATGTTCAAATGTTGCTCCACATTTATCAACGCGCCCAATGTGTGCCATGAAAACACATCCCACACCATCACACCACCACCAGCCTGCAATGTTGACATGCGGCATGATGAATGGATGTTTTCTCCATACCCTAGTCCTCCCAACAGTGTGAAACAGCAGGAACCGGGATTCATCAGACCAGGCAATGTTTTTCCAATTCTCCAGTGTCCAGTGTTTCCGTTCCTTAGCCCACTGCAACCGCAGTTTCTTGTTTTTTGCTGAAAGAAGTGGAACTCTGTAAGGTCGGCGGCTGCCTTACCCAATTAGTGTCAAGGTACGACGAGTTGTACATTCTTTCATGGGTCTTTGGGCAGCAATATTGTACTGGACTGTCAGTTGACTGACGGCAGCCCGTCTGATGCTCTGCACAATTCGTGTCAGCCTCCTTTGTCCTCTTTCATCAATGACCCATTCTCGACCACTGGCCTGCCGTTGGCTGGATGTCCTTTGGGTGGTGGACCATTCTTGATACACACGGGAAACTGTTGAGTGTGAACGCAACAGTCAGCGTTTGAGATTGCCATACTGTTTTTTCACAGAAACATTTTGCACAAACACAGTCCTTACAAAGTTATGTCCTGAATGTGACCAGTTTATTTTTGGATGCAATGTTCAGACATTCACAGAAGTAGAGACAGCATACACAATCATACAAATTGGAAAATGTAGGCTACATTAGTCCTAGCTGTCACGGATTTAGCTGAGGCTGCTCCTCCTCCTTGCTCGGGCAGGCTTCGGCGTTCGTCGTCCCCGGAGTACTAGCTGCCACCGATCTAGGTTTCAGCAATCATCTAGATTGGTCTGCTTTGTGTACACCTGTTTCCCATTAGTGTTGATGGTTTCCCTTTATAACCCGTCTGTCATTCGTTTGTTGTGTGTGATTGTTCTCAGTTTGTTAACGGCAGGACTGTGTATTGCGATTATTGTTCCTCCCTGTTTTGGAGGTTTTGTTGTTTTGTACTTTTCATTACGTTTATTAGTAAAGTACATCTGCCAGTCTCTCGGTGTCCTGCGCTTGACTTCGTTCACCGCATACACATTTATCCTGACAGAATCACACACCACCCATGGAGTCAGCAGGAGCGGCGGTGCCAGCTGGATCAGTGGAGGAACGCGTTGAACAACAAGCGGCCATGATCCAGGCTCTCGGCACCGCCATGGAACGGGTGGTGAGCATTATGGAGCGATGGGAAAGAGGGGGTCTGCCTGCACCTCGTCCTACGATACCACCACCATCGGCATTACCCATCGCTTCTCCTCCGGGGTCCAGTGGGATTCGGCTCTCGCTCCCGAGGGCTTATGATGGCACAGCTGCCGGGTGTCAGGGTTTCCTGCTCCAGGTTAAACTCTACCTGGCAACCATCCACCCGGTGCCCTCGGGATACGAGAGCGTGTCCGCCCTTATCTCCTGTCTGTCCGGCAAGGCGCTGGAGTGGGCCAACGCCGAGTGGGGGGGAATAGACGCCGCTAATGTCAACTATGCGGAGTTCACCCGCCGCTTCAGGGCAGTTTTCGATCATCCACCAGAGGGTAAGGCGGTGGGTGAGCGTCTATTCCACCTCAGGCAGGGGAGAAGGAGCGCACAGGAGTTCGCGCTGGACTTCCGGACGCTGGCTGCCAACGCGGGATGGAATAAGAGGGCCCTCATCGACCACTACCGATGTAGCCTGAGGGAGGACGTGCGTCGGGAATTGGCCTGCAGGGACACCAACCTCAGCTTCGACCAACTGGTGGACAAGTCTATTCGCCTGGATACCCTGTTGGCTACCCGCGGACGTCCGGATTCAGGGCCGTCCATTCCATCCCCCAGCACTTCCGAGCCGACCCCTATGGAGCTCGGAGGTGCTGGTGCTAGGGAGACCAGGAGAGTGGCCAGGAGGGAGGCCGTCCCCTGCACCAACTGTGGCCGCAGAGGACACACTGCTGGTCGGTGCTGGGGAGGGTCTCCTGGGATTCGAGGCGGTAGGCAGCGCACTGATGAGTCATTCCAGGTGAGTAGGCACCCAACTCACCCAGAGCTCTCTGGTGCGCATATGTGTATTACTGTTATGTTTCCCGAGGTCTCGCTAGTAGATTCAGGCGCAGCTGGGAATTTTGTAGATCGCCAGTTCACCTATAAGTTAGGGATTCCTATTGTACCCGTTGATGTGCCTTTTCCCCATCCATGCCCTAGATAGCCGTCCTTTGGGGTCAGGATTGATTAGGGAAGTCACAGCACCTCTCAAGATGAAAACGCAGGAGGGCCATGAGGAGTTAATTAGTCTGTATTTGATGGATTCTCCTGTGTTTCCCGTGGTGTTGGGACTCCCCTGGTTAATGTCACATAACCCCAACATTTCATGGCAGCAGAGGGCTCTCAAGGGATGGTCTGATCAGTGTTTTGGGCGGTGTGTAGGTGTTTCCATAGGGGCAACGACGGTGGAAAGTCCGAACCATGTTCCCCCCATGCACATTCCACCTGAATATGCCGATTTGGCGCTCGCCTTCAGTAAAAAGAAGGCGACTCAATTACCACCTCATCGACAGGGGGATTGTGCGATAGACCTCCAAGTAGGCGCTGCGCTTCCTCGTATGTCACGGTTTACTAAGCCAGAACCCAGAAGCAGACCAGGACAAGGTAAATTGAAACAAAGGTGAGTGTTTATTTAATAGATCCACGAGTGAGGCTGAATAATCCAGGGAACAGAGCGGGTGGCGTGGATGGGTTGTTGAGGGTGCAGTGGTAGGTCCAGTAATGGCTCGGCAGCCGCCGACCATCAGGCAGAGGTTGGGTGAAGGTTCCGGGTGAGTGACTGCAGATAGAACAAAACGGAGGTAAGTATAAAGCAAGTCAAAAAGGTGCAAAACAACAAAACTAACGCTAGAAGTTCCAAGGCTGATACACGGACAAACATACTGTTCATGGCTAACGATCCGGCAGGGAATGGATGTTAGGACAGAGCCTAAGAAGGGTGATGATCAGGACCAGGTGTGCAGATTGCTGATGGGATGCAGGTGCGGAAATCAAGAGAGCTCCCGCCTAGCAACGTTGCCCGGCAACCAGGCAGGGAGCGTTCCAGAACCCTCGGGAAACTGGAGATCCCGAGCAGAAAAACTAATACCCAGACAGAAACCGACTCAGACTGCAGGGATCGTTACATCGTAGTCATGTGTATCCTCTGTCTCAGGAGGAGACGGCGGCTATGGAGACATATGTCGCCGAATCTCTGGGACAGGGATACATACGGCCATCCACTTCCCCTGTGTCATCGAGTTTCTTTTTTGTGAAGAAGAAGGATGGGGGTTTACGCCCGTGTATTGATTACCGTGGTCTCAATCAGATCACAATCAAGTACAGCTATCCTCTCCCTCTGATTGCTAGTATGACGGAGTCATTACACGGGCGCGATTCTTCACAAAATTGGACCTCAGGAGCGCAGTACAACCTGGTGCGCATTAGGGAGGGAGATGAGTGGAAGACAGCATTTAGTACAACCTCGGGTCACTATGAGTACCTTGTCATGCCATACGGTTTAATGAATGCTCCTTCAGTATTCCAATCGTTTGTGGACGAGATTTTCCGGGACTTGCACCGACAGGGTGTAGTGGTGTATATTGATGACATTCTAATATACTCCGCTACACGCGCCGAGCATGTGTCCCTGGTGCGTCGGGTGCTTGGTAGACTGTTGGAGCATGACCTGTATGTGAAGGCAGAGAAGTGTCTGTTCTTCCAGGAGTCCATCTCCTTCCTGGGGCATCGGTTGTCCGCGTCAGGGGTGGAGATGGAGATTGACCGCGTTTCAGCCGTGCGTAATTGGCAGACTCCCACCACAGTGAAGGAAGTGCAGCGATTTTGGGATTTTGCCAATTACTACCGGAGGTTTTTCCGGGGCTTTGGACAGGTAGCAGCTCCCATCACCTCCCTGCTAAGGGGGGGTCCGGCGCGTCTGCAGTGGTCGGCTGAGGCGGACAGGGCGTTTAGACATCTGAAGGACCTGTTTACCTCGGCTCCGGTGCTGGCACATCCGGATCCCTCTTTGGCGTTCCAAGTTGAGGTGGATGCGTCCGAGGCTGGGATTGGTGCTGTACTATCTCAGCGCTCGGGTACGCCACCAAAACTCCACCCCTGTGCCTTCTTCTCTAAGAAGCTCAGTCCGGCGGAGCGAAATTATGACGTGGGGGATAGGGAGCTGTTGGCTCTAGTCCAAGCCCTGAAGGTGTGGAGACATTGGCTTGAGGGGGCTAACCTCCCTTTTCTCATTTTGACTGACCATCGTAACCTGGAGTACATCCGGGCAGCGAGGAGGCTAAACCCTCGCCAGGCAAGGTGGGCCATGTTCTTTACCAGATTTGTATTTAAACTCACCTATAGACCAGGGTCACAGAACACTAAGGCGGACGCCCTGTCCCGACTGTATAACACAGAGGAGAGGTCCATTGAGCCCACTCCCATACTTCCGGAGTCTTGTCTGGTGGCACCGGTGGTGTGGGAGGTTGATGCGGACATCGAGGGGCGTTACGTACCGATCCTACTCCCCCACAATGTCCAGAGGATCGGAAGTACGTGCCGCTCGAGGTTCGTGATCGATTGATCTATTGGGCTCACACGTCACCCTCCTCTGGTCATCCTGGTATTGGTCGGACGGTGCACTGCCTTAGTGGGAAGTACTGGTGGCCCACTTTAGCTAAGGACGTGCGGGTTTATGTTTCGTCCTGCTCGGTGTGCGCCCAGTGTAAGGCGCCTAGACACCTGCCCAGAGGGAAATTACAACCCCTACCCGTTCCACAACGGCTGTGGTCTCACCTATCGGTGGATTTTGTCACGGATCTTCCCCCCTCCCAGGGGAACACTACGATCTTGGTCGTTGTGGATCGGTTTTCAAAGGCCTGCCATCTCATTCCTATGCCAGGTCTCCCTACAGCCCTACAAACTGCTGACGCCCTGTTTACACACGTCTTCCGGCACTACGGGGTGCCTGATCGGGGTCCCCAGTTCACCTATAGAGTCTGGAAGGCATTTATGGAACGTCTGGGGGTCTCGATTAGCCTTACCTCAGGTTTTCACCCCGAGAGTAATGGGCAGGTGGAAAGAGTTAACCAGGATGTGGGTAGGTTTCTGAGGTCCTATTGCCAGGACCGGCAGGGGGGAGTGGTCGGTATATATCCCTGGGCGGAGATAGCTCAAAACTCACTCCGTCACTCCTCCACTAACCTTACGCCTTTTCAGTGTGTGCTGGGTTATCAGCCGGTTCTGGCACCTTGGCATCAGAGCCAGATCGAAGCCCCTGCGGTGGACAAGTGGTTTCGGCGCTCGGAGGAGACATGGAACGCTGCGCATGTCCATCTGCAACGGGCCATCAGGCGGCAGAAGGCGAGCGCCGATCGCCACCGTAGTGAGGCTCCGGTGTATGCACCGGGAGATCGGGTCTGGCTCTCGACCCGAAACCTGCCCCTTCGCCTGCCCTGCCGGAAGCTGGATCGGCGGTTTGTGGTGCCATTTAAAGTCCTGAGGAGATTGAACGAGGTATGCTATAGATTACAACTGCCAATTAATTACCGCATTAACCCCTCGTTCCATGTGTCTCTCCTCAGGCCGGTGGTAGCTGGTCCACTCCAGGAGAGTGAGGTACGAGAGGTTCCTCCGCCCCCATTGGACATCGAGGGGGCTCCGGCGTACTCAGTCCGTTCCATCTTGGATTCGAGGCGTCGGATGGGGGGCCTGCAGTACCTCGTGGAGGGGAGGGGTACGGTCCGGAGGAACGGTGCTGGGTCCCTAGGAGGGACATCCTAGACCCCTCCATGCTGAGGGATCATCCGACTCGCCCTGCTCCGCGTCCTCCCGGCCGTCCCCGAGGCCGGGGTCGGCGCACGGCTGGAGCAGCGCGTCAAGGGGGGGGGGGGGGTACTGTCACGGATTTAGCCGAGGCTGCTCCTCCTCCTTGCTCGGGCAGGCTTCGGCGTTCGTCGTCCCCGGAGTACTAGCTGCCACCGATCTAGGTTTCAGCAATCATCTAGATTGGTCTGCTTTGTGTACACCTGTTTCCCATTAGTGTTGAAGGTTTCCCTTTATAACCCCTGTCTGTCATTCGTTTGTTGTGTGTGATTGTTCTCCATTTGTTTTCGGCAGGACTGTGTATTGCGATTATTGTTCCTCCCTGTTTTGGAGGTTTTGTTGTTTTGTACTTTTCATTACGTTTATTAGTAAAGTACATCTGCCAGTCTCTCGGTGTCCTGCTCTTGACTTCCTTCACCGCATACACGTTTATCCTGACACTAGCGCTAATTGAGGAAAGATTGACGTAACAGAAGCGGTCATATTTAGCTAACTCTCGCCTAACAGAAACCATAATATTGATTAGCTAATAGTAATTACTATTTACAATTCATCACATTATGGGTGAGCTCACCATTGATCAAAATAATTGAGTAAAACACTTTCTAAAAATCGAAAGTAATCCGACAATGGGTAGTTTATGCGCGCCACCATGTTTTTTCTCTCTTGCATCAACCAAAGATAAGAAGAGGAGACAAGATGAGTTTGGTCTGTTTGCAGTATGCATGGTGAAGGGGGTGTGTCATCTACGATCATTCACTTCCCTTCATTCACTTCCGGAAGTTTACTCGAAAGATGAGTGAATCATTCCTTCACCTCATTATAACATATTTGGTCTGACCGACGTTTACGTGACACCCAGAATGCATTGTATAATGTCAATAAACATGGCGCCACACATAGCTGGCAAATAGCTTAGCATTAGCTCATCATAATCAGTACAACCTTCAAAAAGGTATTTTACACACATCATAGGTGTCCATTACAATCTATGCAATAATCGGAATGCATTATTTGTCACCAGTACTTGAAAACATGTGAATAAGACTGTAAATACATTATGCTCCATACCTACAGTATAAACGACAACATGATATACAGAAAATAAGGCACTTACTTTGATAGGAACGCACACCTGTCCGAAGTTATTATTTCTGTATAGCACTTTGTGACATCTGCTGATGTAAAAAGGGCTTTATAAATAAATGTTATTTATTATTTGTAAGGAAAACAACAATGAAGGCAATGCGAGCGCCAGCCAGAAAATGTTCACGGGGGAAAAGTTTGCGCAAGACTGTGCAAATGTCTGCACACTTGATCCGTGGAAACACTGCGGAATTGCTTGGGCTCTCCTCCAAGAGAGAAGTTTGTCCGGCTCAGTAAAGCCTCAAACATAAATTGTCCTCAACAGTGAAATGGGCCACTTCTATGTGAATTAATGAGGAGGCGGAACACACCTCAATTAAAACTGTTGTTAGAAAATAAAACTTGTTAGAAAATAAATTGAAATTGACAAGTTGAAACAAAGCCTATTGACAATTAGCAGGCTGCACGAGTTAACTGTCCTGTTACGTAACGATCACATTTTGGAGTAGTGAGTGCATTCTGACACACGTGC